>NC_052513.1:9249912-9956791 GCF_014356525.2 Nilaparvata lugens | reverse complement strand
GTTGATGTCGCAACCTATTTCTGCAAAAGAAATAACAGTCAGTCAAATAAGATATAACAGTCAAATAATAATATAAGATTAACTTTGAAAAATGTAAAGTATACATTCACAAAGTAACATAGTATTCTCGTTTGTTCAAAATCGATATCAATTCATCAACACAATATTAATCTGAATTGGTGTTTGTACTTTCATGTTATAATAAGGCTTGAACAAAACTGGAGAATTCCCTTTCTGAGAACAGTTTTGTTTGTTAGTGACAGTTTATTCTACAATTTACAGGGTAACATTATTACATCAAGTTTAACGTGATTCCTTATTACTTTCTGGAAGAAAGTATGATGAAACTAACAACTAAAATGATTAAAACATCTACAAAATCAAACGAAAAAACAGAATGAATTATCTTCTTTGTTTGACATTACGCATTTATAATTTTCAATAGAAATCTTCGTTCTGATAAATCAATGACGAACAATCAATATATCACGGAATGCCTAGCAGTCATCATTTTCGAATGATTTTTCAGTTAATTCACTACAGGGAGCATTTTCAAGTATCATAGTACTCAAATTTAATCACTGCTAATAATTATTAATAAACGAAAATACAAATAAAATTCATTAATTTTTTTAATTCATTGAATTTTCATAATGAAATTTCATTAGCATTTGATTTGAATAAGTGCAATATCTCAGTAATTTCCATCTTGATACTGCTAGTTTACTTTATGAACAATTTCTACATTTCTCTTGATTCTTAAGAGAACAGGTTATGGCTAAAGCTTATTCCAACAACTCCATTCTTGCTTCTTCCAATAATTCAAATTTGAACAGTATTGAAGGGCCTTATTCCTTACTCAGCTTTCGTAGTCGACGTATTTTCTCAGTAGTCTTAGTAGATACACTACTCAGTAGTCTTAGTAGATACACTATTCTTCAACAACTGCAATAATTTGATTCGACCAGTGAATAAGGTAAGTTATTTATTCAAATTGTAACCAACGAGCAGGTGTAATCCTCAGTCAATCATCAACCCTCCAGGATGAGTGTTTTATAGCTCCATTCAGAAAAAGTGTTATTCTATGAAATTTACTTGAAGATCTACAAAAAAAAAGTTCTTGGAATCAGATGACTTTGAAACGTATTGAAAACTTGAAATTGGGGTACCTTAAATTTTTTGTAGAGCTATAATTTACCTATGTAATAGGTAGGGCAAGGAAAGCACTAAATATGCTTATAACCATCCTCGGTAAATTCAGAATCTTTATACAAAATTTCAGTCAGTCAGTGATGCGCCAATGTATTTCGTATCCCGGAAATGTATTATCGAACTCTTCCGTTTATTAATAAACAATTTTAGAATAAGATATAGAATGTACAAATTAATAAAATAATTTTGCAAGAAAACATTATGTCTCAACAAGTGTAATAATTTGATAAATAATATGGAAATAAATACATAGTACCCTTTTTCAAAACTTTTTTATATAAACACAAAACACAACTAGTTTCGGTGGCTCGTTGGAGTAAGTGATAACGCGCCGGTCTGATAATCAAGAGAACCCGAGTTCGAATCTTTACAAGGGCAAAAGTTGATGACCACATCACAGTCACATGGATACGGCCTCTTTCGGAGGAGACGATAAACCGTGAGTCTCGACTACCTAAAAAGTAGTCGTCATCTCTCATCATCATCATCCCTCTCATTCATTACCCACGCACAAGCCTAAGAGCTTATATGGGCATCACCCTCAGTATTATTATTTATTTATCATTTTCAAGATTTTGGATTGAAAGCCAAAACTAGTTGTAAGTGTTTATAAAAAGGTTACTAGGTAAAGGTTGTAAGTGGTTTTGAAAAAAGGTACTAGGTATGTAATTATTTCCATATCAATTAACAATTCAAGTAGCCCTATAAAATACTTTATTAGCAATAATTTGAGCTAGGGTTGTTCTGCAACTGACCTATTACATTTTTAGTTTTCATCGTAGAGCGGCGTGGCGTCGCCGAGAGAGCTTTCGACCATGGAGCGGGGTGAGTTGATGGTGCGGGGTGTGGATGGTGCCGGCGACTGCGTGTAGCGAGGTGACTTGCTGTTGTATCCCAACTGCTGCTGCTGCTGTGGGTCGTAGCGGCCTGCCACTCGCGGCGAGCTCATGTCGTAATCTGCGACAAAACCAAACGACAATAATATTAATGCCAAATTCCGAATAAAATGGCATAATACTGTATTGATTTAATTCAATACCTCTATAGTGAGATTCATGTTATTAGTTATTAGGTCAAAACTTAATTCAACATTCATTTATTTATTTATTGTACAAAACACTATAATCATAATATAATTATGACCACCATAAAGGAAAACTTGGCTGAGCCTAATTTAGATTAGATTAACATTGGTTAGCTTCCTTGTCTGTCATTGGTCAAAGCAAATAGCTCTATCCTCCTCCACCTCCTCCGCCAAATCGTTTGTACGCTATGAACAAATATAATCAACTAATATATTAATTATATTAGTTAATATAATTACTAATTATTATAGATTGGAAACTAGTTAGATTAAAAATATTCAATCTAAATAATGAAAATGTAGAATTGAATTTTCAAAAGATGTATTTTGTTGACGAATAAAATATGTTTTAGATAGAATATCATTAACAAGATAGATATATTATTAACAAGTATCAACAATCAATATTGGATCTGATCTTGAGTAGGTTTTTGATTTTGTATTCAAATTTTTTAAATAAGTGCAATATTTCTAAAGTTTTTAATTTATTGTGATGATACATTCTGTGATTCATTTAGAGTATAAAATCAACCTTCAAAATTCTAAATCATCATTTCTGGACCAAAAATCAAGTGACGAAGCAATGTGTGATTATATAACCTTATCTTTTGGACAACATTAACATTTTATCAAAATTTCTGGAGAGAGAAATAGTACAGGCTTAGCCTAGTTTTTCCTCCAATTTCATAATTGTATTATGATTATAGTATTTAATACAATAATAAATAAATAAATAAATGATATACCGGGATAACTTGAATCACAGCTATGTACTTTAGAAGGCGGTGAAAACGAAAAACTGAGCAACAAGGGATGTAAATACGAAATATTCCAATTGATTAGACCCGTAACTTGATTGAAGCACAAACATAGAATATAACAGTCAGTAATACCAGGTAAATGTACTGATTGTAATTGAATGTGAAATAATACTCATTAATCCATAGCACTTTCTAAACCCCTTATTTCTAAACTCTCCACAATACTATACAATAAAGCTGTAAATGAATCGATAGCACTCACTGTTATTGGCTGCATGAGGTGGCTTGAACGAAGGCGTTCTGGGTGATCTGTGGTGACTCATTCTGTTGCTATGGCCTGAGCGACTATCTCGACTATCGTACCTTGGTGTAGTGCCACTGAAAAAAAAATTAACAATAATTATATTATTACATATCAAAGAATTGTTTTAAATATTGTTTTTCAATTAATTTAGAAAAAGTCAAACTTCTTAGTGCATTTTCTTAGTATGTAATTCTCTTTATTACTGCATCTCATGACTGAGATCATCAATTTGCCAGTGAATACATGCTTTATACAAAATTATAAACCAATCTGGTTTAGAAATGTGAATTAATGAACTTTTGAACAGCTCGAAAAGCTATTGGTAGACTTTTTAATGAAAAATAAGAGATATTCTAATAGGCTCAATTCAGAGTGAAATAGAATCAATTAATGAAATGAATAGTCGTTTCAAAACAAGGGTTTAGTCGAGTTGTAAGTTATACATATTTGCGAATACTACTTGAATATTATCCAATCTATCAAAAAAGTTACATTACCTTTTACATTAATTAAATGTACTGTAATAACTTCTCAAATACAATTGATTGTTTTCATTTACATCTGTAATTTTCTCGAACAGAATGACTATTCTCATATTACAATACTTTCACAAATACAATAGAAAAAGGAGTAGTAATTAAAAATACTGTGAATTTCGAATAATTTTATTTTTGGCACATTATTTCCAAGTTGTTGTTGATAGTATAGATTTGAACTTGGCGCCACACAATATTCAACATAAGAGATTGTCAAAGTCATTGAGCAGTTTTGAGATTGTTGGCAAAAAATATTCAATAAATTACCACTTGAACTCCAAACTGTGCCTCTCAATATACTGTATTCAAGGAAAAGATGCATGATAGGCTGGTAGAAGACACACTTTATAGGCTGGACGAATTCTATGGAGAAAAATTAGTGTTTCCTGACACATCTTCGTGTCGGAGAAAACAATTATAATGAATATTATGTAATGGTCAGGTACTGTTTATTTATTATTGACCAATATTTACACATTATCACATTATTATTGCTACTGACCCAGAGCGCGGTGTACTGCGTCCGTCCTGCGATCGCGGCGTTTGTGCGCCCGGCGGCTGCTGCTGACTGGCTTTCTGCCGCGCCCACTCCTCGGCGCGCTTGCGCCAGTCCATGGGGTCGGTGGGCGCATCGCCCCCACTACCACCAACACCACCACCTCCACCACGTGGTGTCAGGCTGGGAGTGATGCTGCCCGGGTGCAGGAAGGTGCCCGGCTGCTGCTGCTGGTGCTGTCCTCCCTGTGCATGGTGCTGGTGGTGTCCTCCCTGGTGGTGCGACGGTGTCTGGTGTCCGTAGCGCGGTGTCATCGACGACATGCCGCCGTGGTAGGGCGTCATGAACGGCGTCTGGCCCGACGGTGTGTACGGCTGCAAACCAAACCAAAATTCAATTAATGAATATTCTCATTATTGATTTTACTTCAATCAATAATTTCATTCATCAACTTAATAACAAAAAGTGTAATTAAAACACATCTATGACTATCAAAATAAATATTCATACAAATAAAAATCTATCAAAATTAACATTAAACATAACATATTGAAATTAAACATATTATGATGACATTATAAACATTGTTTTATCCCTCTTCAAGCATAGCTTGTGTTGGGGGAAAGAGCATCTCTAGGCTATAAATGAGAATTATTATTTATATTTTTAATTAATATTGTGCTTACAAAATATTGCTTATATCTCTCGAATTAAGATTAAATGATAAAGTCCAAATAAACATGTTATATCACTTTTACAAATATATATTACGTTATATCAATTATTGTTATTAATCAAGCAATTTCATCAATCTATTGTAGAAGGCCACAGAAAAAAATAAAAACACGAAAAAAATCAGTACATGAAATGATTAATTAATTCAAAATTAAAGTACTCTATAAAGAGTTTTCAAGTGGTAGAGCAGTAAAAATGAAATCTTTGTAAAATTTAAATCTTTGTATTTCTTGAGTTAGGTACTATTTTTGTTATCTGTATTATTTCTTTTTGCATAAGTATTATATCTTTCATTTTATTATTTTTCCATTTTTTTTCATTTGTATTTGTAAGATTTTTATTGTAAAGGAGACATATTTGGGGAATCCAGTTGTCTCCATTGTGAATAAATAAATAAAAATTCAGACTTTCAAAGTGTACAAGAACAAAAATAAAATTCACTTGAAAATATGTAATTGATGCTCTTCAATGGGCTGGAAAATTCGACTGAGTCGACCAACAGCTTTTCACAAGTAATTTTAAATAAATTTTCAATCTACCATTTCTAGTCATTGCAACCAAGTATCAGATACTGTTTCTTAACATGTAGCTTGAGTGACTTCAAACATTAATTTGAACCAAAAACAAGAAGTTGATGGCAATATTGATATGAAGTATTCACAAAAGCATTTCAGATTTGCGCAGTGTTTGTCATCATTCATTTGGTCACAGTAGAAGACACTTTGAGTGCTAGTCAACCTGCCTCCATGAAAACTATCTAGTGACTAGAGTTAGACAAGATCTATCTAGTGCAAGACAACCTGCCTCCTCTCATATTAAAACTATCAATATTATTTTAGACTTTATTGTAAATAAGTCCCGGGCTGGCAACTAATTTTTGGATAGTAGTTCTCATCGAATTTCCATCTAGCTGTTAACCCTGTTGTCAATGTCTGCAGTAGCAGAAGTCTTCGGGGTGATTTGCAGCATTTATTTACGATTTTCGTTAAATAATAATCATTTATTGTAAATATTTTACATTATGCAGTATTCAACATAGAGAATCGGATCTATGGAAATCGATTGCAAATTATTAATGATACTGGAAGACACAGCTTGTATAATCAACTCATTGTTTATATTCAACTTATTTTAATCAACTTTTGATAAAACTTTTATCGATAAGAGGAAGAATGAAAGAGATACCGTGTTGGGATAGGTAGGTATGGTGTATCCGCCTGGCGTGTGTGCGTAGTGTGGCGTGTGGGAGGCGACCTGTGTCAGGTTGTGTAGCATATGGTTGGGCATCTGTTGAGCCACTCTGTGGATTGCATCCGGGTTCATAGCTGCAACAACACAGTTATATATTAGAATCTTATAATAAAGCATAAATTATCTAAAATTCTAATCTCATCTAGTTATTACCAAGTCTAATAAGGAAGTTCTAAGCTTAGTCAGTTTTATTTTCTATTTTAAAAGAAGAGATTTTGTGCAAATTATTGTACTTGAAGAACTTGTTCTGGAGTGTTTATTTTTTATGAACATGAGCTATTATTGTATAATATTTGTTTTTTTCTTGTGAAATAAAAATAATTTATTCTATTCCATAAAAAACGCCTACATTAATGGTAGTATCGAATTATTCAAGAGCAAACACGAAGAAGCAATTCACTAGTATTATATAAATTGTTTGTAAAATGTTCATGAAATATTTATAAAACTCAAAGACAATTTCTATCCACTATTCATTCTGGAACAATGGCCTACTAAAACTACATTAAAGTTTATTAACCACTATTATGAAGAGAAAATTCGACAGCGAATGCGTTTTGGGATAAAATAGTTGTTTTGCTCATAATAAATAAATTATTGTCATGGTTTGTGAGTTAATAGATGAATAGTTATTTTAAAGAATGAAACTGACATTTTGAAACATACATTTGGATTTGAAATTGATATTTGGAAACTGACATTTTAAAACCTACATTTGAATTTGAACTGTAATATAATTTAGAAGAGGGACAGTTTTGAGAATCAGCTTGTTGAGCATTTACTTGATTATTGTAATTACATGTGATGGAATGAATGAATAATTGAACTAATAAAAAACAATTAAATGAATGAAATGAACTGACCACCCAGATTCATGCTAGGCGTATGCGGAACAAAAGGAGTAGTCCGGTTGGTCATAAGGCCAGTTCTGGGAGTGCTGGGGGTGTTGCTCATGCCTCCCGGTATGGGATCCCTGAAATGCTCCTTGAACCACCGGAACAGCAAGTTCACATTGTCGAACATCTGTCCTCTGAACCGGAAGCCTTCTGGTGTCACCGTCACGAACTCGTGTTTGCAGCGGATACGGGGCAAATACGACAGCAGGAATTTCCCTGGATACGACTGGAAAACATTTTGAAAAAGAATAGTTAGTGGAAGGAAAAATATCCTGATAAAACACAATGAGATGAAATGGAAATAGTGTGAATTGGGATGAGAAGAATCCATATGAAACAATATGAGAAATCAAGTGTTCAATCAAGTACATCTATACAATATATTAAAGTTTAGAACAAATGACTTGCTGCGAAAAACTATCAACTAGCCTATATCAATTCAATGAGTAATATTTTTTATGAAAATGGAAGTGTGGAAACTTGTATATAATCCTGTTTTGCAAAATTTATTTAACAACATTTAGGAAAAGAATATCAAGGACTCTGCCTGTTTTATCTTTTCATTTTGTAATTTCTGATTGAATACATTAATAATGAGTAAAATTTACACTAATTGATGACAGTTTGTTAAATTTGAAATTCATCAAAAATAAGTATTAATTTGTTCGATCAATTGAAATTTGGATAAATTCAGTTCAAGATGAACAATAATAACCTACTTCTTCACCATATTTTTACTATAAATAGTTGATAAATAACTTGAATGTAACCAAATTATCAGATACAGTTTCAAAACATTTAGCTCAAATGACTTCAATTTGTGAACCAAAAACTAAAAGTCAATGGTCACTAGTGAAAAGTGTTCAAAAGAGCATTTCAGATTTGCGCAGTGTTTGTCATCATTAAATGGTTACAATATTTAAGAAACTTAAAATATTAAATTGAATAATAAAATATGAAGTGTACATAAATTTTCACCTGATTTGCTATTTTAGGTATTCCATAGGTAAGACTCCATATACAATGGATAAGAATTCAACAATCTCATAAGATAACAAATTGTACTCGAATGATAACTAATGTTAAAATAATTAATGGAGACCAAGAAAAGTCTACTTTCTTTTGTTATTGCAGTAGTTGCAATGACAAAGTTAATGGAGACCAAAGAAAGCTTATTTTGTCATTGAAATTATTACAGTAATTGAATTGTAACCAAAGTATCAGATACTGTTTC
The DNA here is from genome assembly GCF_014356525.2 of Nilaparvata lugens. NCBI lineage: Eukaryota > Metazoa > Arthropoda > Insecta > Hemiptera > Delphacidae > Nilaparvata > Nilaparvata lugens. The sequence goes on along the minus strand of NC_052513.1, from coordinate 9,948,282 downwards.
AAAACATTTAGCTCAAATGACTTTAATCTGTGAACCAAAAACTGAAAGTCGATGGTCACTAGTATAAAGTTTCAAAAGAGCATTTCAGATTTGCGCAGTGTTTGTCATCATTATATGGTCACAATATAATTATTTTTCTTAAAGTGTAGAACAATCTTTGAATAAAATTATCTAAAACAACTTTACTAGATGGTTCACTCCTTACCAGATACAATTAAGAACAACTTCAGAGAATTCCTTTGGAAATAAGCTAGTAGCTGGTAACAACTCATTTTCAAAACAAAAACTATTTTCATAGAAATTCAGTACTTTTTAATCCAATAATTGTTACATATCTGAAGACAATATGTATATAATATGTATTGAATTACTCTTTACTGCATCCATTACTCTACAACAAAATCATCAATAAGAGAGACTTGAATGATGAAGGAAATACACAATATTTCATATTGAAATTAGGATGTGTAGAAAATCACCAACTAATTGAAATCGAGATGTAATAAGAATGAAGTAATAACATGAATGGAAGGCCCATATACACAATCCACTTTTAACGTCAATCTACGATTACATGAAGGTATAACCGCAGGTATTATAATGTGTTTAGTTCCGGGTTTAAACCAACAGCCGATTAATTTCCGTTTACATTGAGATGGGCCTAAATGATACAAAACTAGAACATGTACAAACCTTTGATACGGAAACTATGTAGTGTATCTTGGAGGCGTTTTTCTTTTTCTCATCCTTGAGGAACTCTTCGGCCCTCTCTCTTTGTCCTCCGTCCGTATCACGATAGTAGCGGAAAGAGAGCAGATCACGGGCGTAGGCAGCCATCGGGTTCACGTGTCTGGCGATGATTTCATCCAGATCTTCAAACTCCTCGGCGCCGATCCAAAGAGTTTGGCCGAGCGAGAACACGTTCTCCTTGCCTTCTTCTCGGACGTCGATGTGTTGATAGATTCCGTCCGATACTTTCCAGGTGACTGTCAAGTGGTCCGAGCCCTGCCAAAATAGACAAGTTTATGAGAAAACTTTTTTCTCATGGACAAATAAATAGCTTCGTGAAAATAAGTCTTGAATTACTCTTAATGGTGGTGATATCCTCATGCGTAGTTCCACCTCACCATAGGTATTAATTGTACTATGACATGTGGTCTTATTATTTTAGGTGAGTTTCGAACCACCGGTTAGCTTCAAAATATAATGTCACCTATATTGATGTATCATAAAATTGACATTTTTAGAAATGTCCTTGAAAAAAATGGAGAATTACAAGATTGTTCAAGTAAACTAAAAAATGAAAGCTTTCTAAGCCCTTTAAATTATCATACACACAGATAGAAAACATGTGTGAATAAGTTACTTGAATAGTACGGGTTGAATACAACAACATCCAACATATACTATATCGTTAGAAAATGGATTTCCTTTCACGCGATTCCAGTTGTCAGCAAAATATTTCAATGGTTGATGAAGAACATATAAAAATATATTCTAATGGCTTTTATTGGTGGTGAGTCACTGACGGAAGTTCCTCCTCACCTGAGTACTCGTACCTATATAATTTAAGGCTGTGCAAAGGCTAAAAATAAACTTTCTACTCGTGATATTTTTGAAAGTTTTTCGATTTGTATATCATCAAACTATAAGAATGAAATAGTTTTCCCAGGAAAACATTTTTTTTCTGATCATTACTTTTTGAGATATGAGCGCCTAAAGTTGAAATTTTTGGGACAGAACATTTCAAATTCGGTAAGAGATAAATCCATGAGATTTAGAGGATAGATTCTTCATGGTATTGTTGATCTGGTAAAACAAAAATTTTCTGAAAATATCAATTTTTAAGATAGTTAATCAATTTACTAAAAATAACCAAAAATAGCTTTTAGTTGTTTTTGGGTATTTTTGGTAAATTGGATAACTTTTTCAAAAATTTATATTCTCAGAAAATTTTTGTTTTACTAGATCAACAATACCATGAGGAGTCTATCATCTACATTTCATGGATTTATCTCTTACCGGATTTGAAATGTTCTGTCCCAAAAATTTAAACTTTAGGCGCTCATATCTCAAAAAGTAATGATCAGAAAAAATGTTTTCCTGAGAAAACTATTTCATTCTTATAGTTTGATGATATACAAATCGAAAAACTTTGAAAAATATCACGAGTAGAAAGTTTATTTTTAGCCTTTGCACAGCCTTAAGCCGTCAAGGGCCTTACGACTGTTTATTGTAGGGTTACACAAATCAAGATTAAATTTATTCATGTTGGGAGGTCCAACCCAGCATATAATAATAATAATAATAATAATAATAATAATATGTCTACAATAATTGTTGTCAAATTTCATAGCAACTTTATTAGTTCTAGTTTTTATCTAAGGTTATGTGCCATTTTACAAGTATTCCAAGAATAAATATAGAGATGAAGGTTATCATTTCAATCTCAAATACAACGTTGTTTTGCCTTTTTTCACTTTGAATAACAAAATAATTTCTTAGTAGAATCAGCTTACCTTACTAGATGGTCTGATGATAACTTCTCCCTGTTCCATATTGGCCAAGAGTTTATCTGCTTCAGCGTAGGAAATATTATGGAATGCAGGATGAACAATCACACGTTTCATGTAAGTCTGTCTTTGTTTCACTTTCTTTGCTTCCTCTTCCACTTGTATGTCTTTAGCTTCTGCTTCATGATCGTAGAATGGATCCTTTGGAGGTCTGAAAATTACAATACATATCAATAAAAAAATATGGATAATAATTATCAAGATGGTTCAAGATCTCTTCAAGAAAAATGTAATCACTTGGAATGCACCCTAGAAGCGTTGTTTGAAAAAATCGACTAATAATTTGAAAGACGATTATTTTGACAATGAAACTACAATAATTCTCATTTGAAACATATCCTTGATTTCTGCAGAGAGAAGAAATGATTCTCTTTCCTTAGTCCTTCTTTCATATATAATTTTCAAAGATGATAATTTTAGTAAGATACCTAGTCGGTTTCTGTTACAGCTCAGAATCAAATTAACCCTATTTTTATATTAATCATTGTGATTATTTTGTTCTATAATGTAGACTCTTGGTATTTTAATGTTTTTTTTTCATATCTATTGTAATTGTGTTGTTTATGTTAAAACATTTGAAAAATATAGAAACTCCCTCCAACACATAGACCTGTAGTCTTTCTTGTAGGGGGTTTCCTTATGTACCTTATTAGTAAGTGTAACTGTCATTTTGTATGCAACATTCTGGGAAATAAATTGATTTGATTTGAATTGTCGAAAAGCTAAATATCCGCTATTCGGACTATTACTTTTGTTGGTATTAGAAAGGAAGAAAAGTTATGGGTGAAATATTTATTAGAAATTGCAGTTAATCAGCTTTTGGACAGTTTCCTTCTTTCAAATTTCCTTCTGCTATTTAGTTCTTCGGTCAATATTTGCATTACCAGAAATCCTTAGTTCTATTTATGTAGCCTTCATTGGATATTTGAAATAATTATTATACAGTCATAAAAGTTATAAACTCGATTCTACTGTGATGATTTAGGATGAATAGTTGCTTGTAACAATGAATGAGTTAACAAAAGAAGGAAATGAATGATGAACACATTCTCACCTCCATTCGTTCTTCCTATCGGACAGGTCAGATCCTTTGGAGGTGGCGTCGATGGAGAATCGCTCGACGTCGATCTTGGTGATGCGACAGTAGATGAGCTGACCGCGCGCCACTCGCTCCTTGGGGTCGGTCACGTGTTCGTCGGACAGGTTCTTGATGTGGATGTAGCCGTTCACTCCGTTGTCCAGTCTGATCCTAACACCGACTGCCTGCCCGGGGCAACCGCCTGCGTCAAAGTGGTTCCACACCTGCACAATTCACAAAAACATTTTATTAATCAAATCAAATCAAATTCTTCATTTGCCATAATACCGTACAATTTTCAAAACAAAAACACTATTAAAATACTTAAACATAAATATGAAATAAGTATATTTTAATAACAAAACCTTATGGGTTATGCTAGCAAAACCAGATGTTTGTGTGCTGCAATGAGCATCAATCTTAGAAATATTACATAAAAAAATGAATCATTTCATCGATAGATCAACATTTATTTAAAAAAAAAAAATAGAAACAACAGTAGCGCTCTACAATAGAGGTTGCAATAGGGAAATGAAACTAAATTAGATCTAAAATCTAGATGGAGGTTACAAAAGATAAGTAGATCAATCATGAATGAGATGAGATACATCAACAAATTTTATCCATTCAATTATATTTCTAATGGATGATTTATTAATATTTTCCACTAGAAAGTTTTCAGGTACAATGCTAATGAGTTAATTGCTTCGGCAAACAGTTAAGTCGGTTCTATTTATAGTATTGTTTGGTTGAGCTAGGTAGTTGAATGTAATCAGGTATGATTTAAATATAGTTATATATTTATTTAGATACAGAATTAAATTTTTTTTTATAAAGTTGCTTTTTTGTTAGAACGGGCAACTTAATATATAAAAAAAATAATACTGAAACAAATATTAAGCAGCTTCAAAAAATACTTATTACTAGATGATTTTTGTTTTATTTCAAGATATAGGCCGCCTATAATACTATGTTCTAGGGTGTATGCTAAATGAATAATTATTTTGAAATGATCCCTCTAAAATGGTAGTAGTTCTGTTTAGAATGAGTCGAAAGAAATTGGTTAGGTTACTCAAAATAGGGGAGTCTACTTTGAAACTAGATTGCCACACATCAGAGCCAGTGAGAGTGACCGGTACAGTGAGATTATTATTCCCATAAGTTCTAATTGGACTATACGCTCATTCATATACGCTCAATCATACTGAGTGGGAATGGTCCAATCAGAGCTCATGCAAATTATATTTTTACTGTGCTGGCCACTTTCAATGTCACTGATAAAGGAATCCAGCATTATTCATTGACGTTTTTCACTTCATCAGACAATATGATTAGTCCAGTCAATATAGACATAAAAAAGGGGGTGTGTTTGCAATTTATATTTATTTATTCATTTATTCATCTAGATAGAAATACCAAATCATTAAAATCATAGGGGAAGGACCAACAGGCACAACCCAAAACTGTTCCTTCCCCGAATTTTGATTAATACACTAGTCCAAAATGTAGGTTACGGTATATGTCTCTTTCACTTGTGAATTTGGGTCCAATTTTCAGTGCAAACACTTAAAAACCAGAAATTTTGAATTTATATTGCTTGAAATCAAATGAAATAACAAAATCACACTCACTAAACACGGTAGTTCTGATTTTTTAATATATTATTTGGGTATATGAGAGAAGTCCAGAAGTCCTTCATGCAAAATTTCCTTGTGCTAGATACAGGTTGGCCCAAAAACCTCGTATTTTCGGCTATAGAATATAGAAATTAGTCATTTTTGTGTATTGGAATATGGGCTTAAGTACACACAATAAATTTTCCACTTTTCGAACGAATTTGACTTATGATGCATGATTTTGGACCGCCTTGACGAGCCGAGAAGAATGAAGTGTAGTACGATGAAATCTGAGCATTAGGTCAGAAGTTATAAGTGTTTGAAATTTTGATCCTTGAGGTGTCCTTAAGCGCGCCTCTTCACTAGGAAATACTGAAATGAAGTGCATCTAACGGGTGATTCTCATAGAACATAATCTTATGAACTGATGTCATTGTGCGAAATATCAATGTGAAGACTATGTAGTTGGTGATGATGGTTGAAGCTGAAAATTAGGTGTTTTTCACAATACAAGGAGCATTGTCACCTCTGGAAATCTATATGAGATAGAGCGCTCTACCTGATCTCAGATTGTAGAGCACAAAAATACGCCCAGAGGGATTTTGAATTATACATCTAAATGGTAACAATCGGAAGATATTGTTGATCAAAAACTAAAATTCATCAAAATTGATTTTTTCTTTAAATTTCACTCATTTTTGAAAAATCATAACTCAGTACTCATTGGAGATAGAGAGTTCCGAATAATCTCATTTTATTCAGAATTTCATAATCTAGAAAAAAGCGAGAGCAAATTTTTCTGTCCGATTACGAGATTTGGCAGAAATAGCTGAAAACTGGAAAATGAGCCGAAAATACGAGGTTTTTGGGTCACTCTGTATCTAGCACAAGAAAATTTTGCCAGAAGAAATTGGTTCTGGACTTCTCTTATGTACCCAAATAATATATTAAAAAATCAGAACTACAATATAAGTTGCACCAATGTATATAGTGACTGGACTATATAACCAGGCTCCCTAAAGAGAATTTTTGAAGTTAATGTAGTTTCGAGAGAAAATTATTTCTTGCCATTAATTGCTGTTATGAGAAAAAATAAAAAAAGCATTGCATTATTGAAATAACGAGAATCTTGCTTCTATTGCTACACAATAATAAATTTCTATCAACGAGCTTATCATTGATTATTCAATTATTCAGTATTATACAACTGTCAGAAAATTAGCACAGGCTTAAACCTAAGGCGGTTCCAATTCTAATTTATAAAACAGTCCAAATGTAGCTAGATTATGTGTCATTTTTACATTTTCGAAACACACATCAATTTACATACAATCCGAATATTTAAAAGTTCATAATTATCTTCAAGATAAATTATTATAAATAATCATGTGTCTTTGTATGCAAAGATACATGATCTTCTCTTAAAATTCAAGAAAATGTATCTTTCCAAACTAAAACATTTTATTCCCATATCGTTCACAAATAAAAAAGTAACCTTTGAAAAAAGGTTAATTAGCGTTTAATTGGATGATTATCTTGGTAATCGTACTGTAACATGGTGATAAGAAGTTGATAATAGAACTTCTTAAAATAAGTTCTACATTATGTATACAAAGATGTATCTTGAAATTAATATACTGATACAAATTGACTGATTCATACAATAAGTACATCATCAAAAGATAGTCGTCAACATTCAAGTCTCTACATAGGATTAATATGGATAAAAGTCACTCATTTTATTGAAATAACAAGAAACTTTTTCTATTGCTACACTATAATAAATACAATTCTTTATTGCTAAAATTTAACAACGTAACAAATCAAACACTTATCACAAGAAAACAAAACAAAATCAACTACCAAGAACTAAAAACTGTTTCAGGCACATATATCCTTTATACATATCCTAATATACTGATAATTTTCAGATATTTTACAAATTGACTGATTCTTACAATAAGTACATCATCAAAAGATAGTCGTCAAAATTCAAGTCTCTACATAGGATTAATATGGATAAATGATATCTACCAAAATATTGCCTCCAGCCCTTCACTAAGGTACTTTATGAAGAGAAAAATGGATTATACTGGCATCATATGAACTTGGATGAACAGCGAAATCCTCACCTCAGACAACTCAGGGAAGTCATTCTTCAAACAGAAGGGACATTGCCAAAGTCCAGTCTCGTCGTTTCTGACTGGATTCTCTTGGTCAAGTTGATCGCCTTCAGGTTTCTTATGTTGAATACCTAACAAATTGCAAAATACGATTAGAATAATTTATTGAAGTAGCATATCATGAACGCGAGCAATGAGTATTACGAACAAAATTGAACAATTGAAAAATAATAATTGTATAGCCTAATTATTTTATTCAGCAATAATACAGACTCATCCATACAGTACACAGTTGAACAAAGTTGAGTTAGCACAATCTTTACATTATATCAATCTAGTCTGTACTATAAGAATTAAATGTTAAAATGAATATGCTCAGAGGATAATTATTACTCTGATCAAGACTAAGCTTGTCAATCCAATGTAGTTCTGGTTGTATGCATGTCCTCTCAAAAACAAAATTGAAAAATAAAAAATCATAATACTATTAATATTGCAGGGTTGGAACATAAGTTGTAATAGCTGAGCTAAAAACCAGGTAAACTCTAAATTTTTCATCTGAATTCATGAAGTGCTACTAATTCACCAGTTACATTCCTATGTCAAGCTTGCAGAAAAAACTGCTTAGGTGCAACGACAATCAAGTGATGAGCTCGAGAACCCACTCTCAAAACAAGTTCTTTTTTTATCTAGTTGATAGTAGAATTCAACAGGGATGTTACATTTTTCGATAACAATGTGAACGGATCCACAATTATTGCAGAGGAATTGTGAGGGGGAGTGTAGGTAGGAATGAAGATCAAATTTATTCACTCGAAACTCATACAAAATATTAACAAAAGTATAACACGACAAGTTACAAGTTACTACTCACAAAAAGTACAGTATGTTACTGGACTTTGTCCGCGAATAGGAGTCAGATCCACAGTGTTATAAATAAGATTATTTAATTTATGAGTTGATATAGTTGAAGATTTTGTAGGAGAAGGAGTTAGGAAGAAGAAAGATTTAGAAATTTGAGTAGATGTGAAGATGACTTACCTGTAACAGTGGCAGTGATCATTTTTCCAATAAAGAATGTTTCCGGATTCTCTTTGGTCAGCATATCGAACAGTTCTTCGGGATTGGCCGACTGGAAAGGAGTTCTCATATCCTTGTACCTATGGTTCAATTCGGATCTTATGTCGTACAAAGTGATGCTCTTATTACCAAAGCCCTGAAACAACAAATTTCTATTTCAGAACAGAAGATAACACAATAGAAAAAATCTGGTGTGGCGCAATCACACAACTTTCCTTGCCGTTATGAAAATTTATCACCTGACGCTAGTGTTCATGCGCATCTCAAGTCTACTATTCAAAGATCCAAGCCAGCTGGTGTCAGGACAATAACGCTGGAGACACACGAGGTCTGCTATCTCTTCATAGTGAATCATTTAATAGAATCAACAGTTGCCAACAGTTTGCAATTGAAATAATATCATTTTCTCGAATTTCGAGCTTATTTTAAATTTTAGGTGAAAATGTTACAAAACATTAATTGTAGAGATTTTCATGATCAATCTTTTCCACTTGGCATTTTTTGTTTAAATTGTATCTGAAGCCTGATAATTGGGAATCTAAATTCAAACTTTCCATAGATGGGGCGGAGCCCCTGGAATTTTTACAGATATGGGACTTGTGGCAGTTGATAAAGCTTATCAATGAATATTTTAGGCATAAATTTCATCAAAATCGTTGGAGTCGTTTTAGTGGAAATCGCGAAAACCCCTGTTTTTGACAACATTTTCGCCATTTTATCCGCCATCATGAATTGCATTAGATCGAAATTGTTCGTGTCGGATCCTTATATTGTAAGGACCTCAAGTTCCAGATTTCAAGTCATTCCGTTAATTGGGAGATGAGATATCGTGTAAACAGACGCACATACACTCATACACACACACACACACACACACACACATACAGACCAATACCCAAAAACCACTTTTTTGGACTCAGGGGACCTTGAAACGTATAGAAATTTGGAAATTGGGGTACCTTAATTTTTTTCGGAAAGCAATACTTTCCTTACCTATGATAATAGAGCAAGGAAAGTAAAAAGGTACTACAGTGAGAGTCATGTTATGAAGTCAGAACCTGACCCCATTGGTTTACTATCCTTGACTGTTATTAGTCAAAAATATAGTTATATCTTTTACAACTCCCGCACCTTTGTCAAATTGTTTCTACGAACTGAAGATAAATAATAATGAAATAACAAAGCATTTTATCTCAATTATGGAAATGTATTGTTAAATAATGCTAGAATATGTTTCCTTGAAGAATAGAATATATTTGAGATAGAATTCATTATAATCAACAATAATTAATGTAAAGGAGAGAGCACACATCAACTGACGGACGTCTCCATTTGGAGGAAAAATCCCTTCGCAGGTGTTCGAATATTCAAACGCACACAGTCGTCCATCTATCTGCATATGTCTGCTCACGTCTGCATGCAGACATTTAATTTTTTCTAAGGAGTAACTTTTTAGCGTTAAGAACTTCAACTTGAAATAAAATTTGATTTGATGCGTTGCATTATTTCCACTGACTCTGTAACGTGAGTCTCAACAAAGAAATATCAATCAAAAAACTATCAAGTTCCCCTATAATTGAATAAATCAGGAATGTAATTACTTTTCTACTCATTTTTTGGAATTATACTTCTTTAATCAATTTACTTTCATTTTTCTTTCAATTAGGTGTCATAGTCATTAAATTTCAGCTGTTTTACATCCATGAAATCAAGCCGGTAAACAGCTGATTGTAGAACAAATAAACATATGATTCTCATTACAGCATACTATACTGTAATAAAATCATATGTTTTCTTTACAGTCGAGTATGTTTCCTAGTTCCGAATTGGGAACAGCAAAACTGGTACAAGAAACCGTCTTTTAGCTCTCCAGGTGGAAGTTTTGCCAACTACAATCAAGAAATTCCTGATTCGAAACTTGTAAACTAGGTTATGTTTATAGAATGCATGTAGTAATGTCAGTACAAGCAGGTAATGTTTTCAGTTCTTCAATTATTCTTTTCTAGATTATGACAAAAAACAGTGTAAGTTACTTGGAAGTGAATGTCTTTTGCAGTGCTCGAATGAAATTCTAGTCTCGGCTAACGCATCGACTAGAAACATCATTATCGCCTGCAAAAGGCCCCTTCCCGTCCTTGTGACTTAAGATACTATTGTATTAAAAGTTTTTTTTTGTAATTGTACTTCTATAACCTAATTAATTCACTTACTTATTACTTTAATTAGATACTTTGTACCTTTTATATGTGTTAGCCTCTCACCTGTCTTTCCAACTCCTCGGCGAAGGCATCGAGATCAAGGTCCTTGAGTCGCTCGGGCGCCTCCAGGATCTCCTCCAGGGCGCCGGCCGGATTGGCGTCGTCGTCCTCGTACTCCAACGCATCCACCGCCATCTTGCGCGCCCACTCGTACGTCTCAGGGTGCACGCGCGACCCGTCCAACACTTCCACGTACGCCTCCGTACTATACACCACAAAAACATTCAATTATCAAAAACCAAATCATCTATCAACATACGCCTAATAGGATACTAGAAATGGAAAAAAGAAAGTAAAGTAAATTCTCTTGGATAGTAAGAAATCATATAACCGATTAAGTTATTTACTAGAGATGAAAATATATCAATTTTAAATAAGTAAGGAAAGTAAATTCTTATGACTAGTATGAAATCGTATGACCGGTTGTGTTATAATACTAGAAATGAAAATATTTTACTATTTAGGAATGAAATCATTACTAGACCTTGTTTATTGAACTCTATTTACAGAGTTTCAAACAATAGAGCTACTCGAAAGCTTTGATTGCATAGAATGACTAGTACCCTGTTTTATTTTAGAGACAACTAGTTTCGGCCAATCACGCCATATTTGAAATTTCTATATTTGAATAGATGAGAGACTGTGACAAATTTGTATTTTTGCTCACCAAATCTTGAAAGGAATTTGGTTAGAATGAACAACAACTCACCTATCACCCAACGAATTGGTGTCGATTTTGATGAAACCGGCACAATTGATGAAGACTTTCGGTCCCATGTGACAGGCTGTGACGAGCTGCGTCCGGTTCTCGAGTCGCTGATTGGTCTGCTTGAGCAGTTTGATGAGCGCGGCGCCCTTTCGCGGCCCCAGACCGCAGATGAACTGCACCAGGTTGCCGCTGTTCACGTTCGCCACTATGAAGTTGATGTCCACTCCCACTTCGTTGGTACGATTCACAAATTCCAAGTGTAAGGCTTCTAGTAGTTCTTCTTTGTTCAGATGTTCCTGAGAGAAGAGTAGATACGATCAATTGAGAAAATGTAGATCGTGAAATCGGAGAAAGAAAATTCAGATTTATTTAATAACATAAGGCATGATTGCACAAGTCTGTTGAATTTTAAAAGTGATTAAATGGCGGTTAAACGCCATAAGAATCAGAAGAAGTATTTAATTAGCACTTATTCACAGTAAAAATTCACCATATTTTTGTGCAACCGAGAGTTAAACAAATAGGAGAATTTGTCATATAATCTGATTCGTTACTGAAATTTATCAGAAGAAGTATTTAATTAGCACTTATTCACAGTAAAAATTCACCATATTTTTGTGCAACCGAGAGTTAAACAAATAGGGGAATTTGTCATATAATCTGATTCGTTACTGAAATTATAAATAAAGACTGAAGTACCGAATTGCACATTAAAAAAATAAAATTAATGATAATGAATGTTCAATGGATGGAAATGAACGTTCAATACTAACTTGATACAGTATTGGAATGTTTGAGATTCGTCGTATTGTACAGTAAACATGTAAGTTTTCTTACATGCATGTTTCTTGATTAATATTGTCTATATAAAAGGGCAATGAGGTTTATAATATAATGAGAGTGGATATAATGTGGAAATGAATACGTTCATTGGAATAAATATAATTGATTTATTATTGAAAAACACTCTATTATCAATTCCACTTTATAAATCAACTTAAAGAACTGTAGTTTCGTATTAAAGTCAATACAAAAAACTCAATAACTATAACTAAATAACTAAGCTAAATAACTCAATGAGAATGATAGGTGGTGTTCTGAAATCTACCCCTGTGGAATGGCTCCCGGTGCTGAGTCACATCCCACCCCCAAATCTTCGACGCATGAATGCCCTCACTAGAGAGTACAAGAAGATACAGGAAAATCGAAGCCTGCCAATACATGAGGATATACAAGATGCCAATCAGAGCCGTCTGCAATCTCGTAAGCCACCGGTTAGGACGGCAATTACAGCCTTAGATTCAGGTTTCCGTTTAACTGAGGCCTGGCAACAAGCGTGGTCAGCAAAGCAGAACATTGACATCCCATTTGTAGCCAAAAGGCCACCAGGCTTCGATTTGCCTCGTAAAACATGGTCGGCATTGAATAGGGTACGAACTCATCGTGGTAGATGTGCCTATCTGATGCATAAGTGGGGGAAGGCTGACTCCCCTTTCTGTGAGTGTGGAGCAGTCCAGACTGTGAGACACATAGTGGAGGAGTGTCCCAGATCAGCATACACGGGTGCACATGAAGATTTCCTGGTGGCTAAACCAGCATCAATAGCCTACTTAAATACCCTGGAAGCATGCCTCTAATTTCCAGGTCAAAAGTGACTAAGATATTTTTATTCGTTTTATATATGAATTTTCTATTGTTTTCTTTTTTTTCGAATTTTGTGATCATAAATGTGTTGTGTATACTGCCATACGCTAAATAAATAAATAAAGTCAATACATCATTCACTCAAGTTACATAATAAAATTAATTGAATAAGAGAATAAGTGAATTCAATTCAGTATCGTGAGTGCAAATAACAATGGGATAAGTGTTTTTTTTTCAATTATGAAGAAGTTCTACAATATCAATATGTATTCAATTTCATCAAAAATTAGTTAATTTCTTATGAAAATTTATCGTATAGTAAACAGTTCACGCATTCATTATGTTATTGTGTATGTAAGAATGAAACAATGAAATATTTCTATTACAGAAACACGTTGTTACCTGTAAAGGATGAAAGCGTAGGCACATAATTTCGTTGTCTGTGGTGCAAAGTTGAGAAAACTCTACAAGTGGATCTTTTATTCTTCTGGCCAACGAAACAGCTTGTCTGAGGACCAATGGGTAATCTCTCAAGTCATTCTGAAATATGAAAGATAACACAACTTCTAACTAGGTTTTTTTAAAGTTTATTATATTAAGAAATATAAAATATAAATGGAATAAAATAATAGTTTAATCAATTGAATCAACTCGAAATAAAGTATTAAGCTCTGTTGCACAAAAGCATGTTGAATTTTAACTGAGATTGAATGCTACGAGAACCAGTGAAGAAATGTTTTAAAGAATCAATCATGATTAAAATTTAACAGGCTGTTATGCAACCAGGCTTCAGAGTGTTAAATTCCATTCTACAAAAGTTTTAGTTTTATTTAACTTTGGCACTAGAATTTTAGAAAAATTACTTAAAATATTTGAGTGACCAATCAGAATATCGAGCCAAAATTGAAAGATTGAAATTAATTTTCATTTCGGCTATCAATGTTGCTATTTCATAGTTATATTTTATGGTAACTCATATCAATTTTTCATAAAACTTTTTTCAATGAATTTGATACGAAATACAATTACAATCAATTAATCAACAAATTAATTTATATCTAGCCAGTCTAGTTCCTTTTATAAGATTACAATGTCTAATAATATACTATCATGCATGATCACCACATAGTCTGCGTCAGCAGAATAGCACATACTATGTTAATAGATAAATGGAAGTAGTTTTATCTAGATTTATCTATCTGTCTAGTTATTTTCTTTCTATCTAGAACATGCCATTGAGTAACAAGTGAATCTTACCTCGCCCTTGATAGAGTTGGCGTAGATCTTTGCCAGCTCATTGTCGATTATCTCGACAGGAATCTGAGGGAATTGCTCATCTTCGACCAGGTTCGTCACAATCTCCTTCAAATCTGCACTCACCATCAGCGCTTCTCTCGATTCTCCACCAATCACAATCACATGCGGCTTTTTCGACAGCACAAAATTTTTCAGAGCGAGCAGATCAGCTTCCTAAAACAGAAAGATTTGAAAGTACAGAAACCACAAAAGAAAAGTTTAATCGCAATTTTAAATTGAGATAAATCAAGATTCATAAAAGATTGCATTTTCAATCTCTCAACTATTCTATTTAATTTTTTCCGAATCATTAATACAATGATTTGTTTTTAAAATGTATGAATTCAGGGCTTATTTCTTGTATATATATAAAATAGAATTATAGTAACCTTTGAAATTAATAAAACAGTATTACCTTCAAAGGGTACTATAATTCTATTTTATATATTATGATTTGTGTAGGGTTTCAATGTAAAAATGAATAAATAAACCAATATTAAATTGCCTTCAAATTAAATGACAATATAAAAATAAAAACTAGATTACAACAATCTAATTAGAAATTTGCAATTTCAATTTTATTATATTTGCAAAGCATGCATTTTATTAATATAGATTCAATTTAAATTTCTGTATCCATCATAGTACAAATATCATTCACTATGTACATAACTAACATTCATTTATTGAAACAAGATTCGTCATTATTCATTGAAATTATTTGGGGAGGACCAACAGGCACATCCGAAAACTGTTACTCACCCGAATTTTGATTCATTTTTTTTATAGCTCTACAGCTCATAGTGGGTTTTGGCCTCCTCCACAAAATTCCTCCAAAAATTTCTATCCATTATAAATGCTCTCCATCCTCTATAACCCATCCTTATCAAATCATCCCTTATCTCATCTTCCCATCGTATTCTTGGCCTGCCTTGTTTTCTTCTTGAGTGAAGTTTCTCTTTGATCACTATTTTTGGCATTCTGGTTTCATCCATCCTATAAATATGTCCGAACCATCTTAGTCTCTGTGCCTTTATGAAGCGTACTATACTACGGCCTTTTATTAATAATTCAAGTTCAGCATTGGTTCTCCTCAAAACTGTTACTCACCCGAATTTGTATTCATATACTAGTTCGAAAAGAAGGCTATGTTTTTCCACTTTATAAAATGTGTGTCTAATTTACTGAGCAAACTCTTACAAACAAGGAATTTTGAATTTAGAAAGAATGAAAACCGAATTGAATAACAAAATTTCTCTCACTAAACGCTTGAAACTGTAAAATATTGAATAATTTAAAAAAAGGTTGATCCGAAGATTAAAAAAAAACTTCAAGTACAGCTGAATGATCAATTAATATAAGTTTAAATGCGCATAAAATGAAATGCATACATCAGCGCAAGAGCTTAGCTTTGCTGATGCATAATCAGTGGCATTTTAGCTAACCTTTTGCAGTTTGTCGTCCTCGCGGAAGGAGTTCTTGCGCTTGAGCAGGGCGGGCAGCCGGAGGTGCTCGGAGCAGTCGCCGTCCGGGTAGACGAGGCAGGCGAACGAGGCCTGCGAGAAGTCAGGCACGTAGGCCACGGCCATCACACGCAGCCCTTTGCTTGTGTCCCATTCCTCGTCATCATCATCTCCAAACTCCACTTTGATCGGCGCCATCTTTACAATACAACAACATTCACTTTTGTTCCATTTTTAAACGTTAAATTCATTATAACAATCTGGAAGTTGGGTTTAGCTATGCAAGCTGTTCCCTTCATTATTCACGTACAGTATTTAATTCTTGAACCCAGCATTAGACTATCAATAATATTATGAGTGAATTTAAGTTTTAAATTAATAATGTTTCATTTTCAATACTGATATTTTTGTTGTATTTTTGAGGAAATAAATTTTATTTTATTTGTTAGTAAAAATAGTCACAATGACAAAAAGATTAGCGATAACCTTGATTTTCAAAATTTATCTAACTAAATATTTTTAGAGAAGATACTATGGCAGTATAAATAGTTATCAAGTTTTGAATTATAATTTTCAATACTGATATTTTTGTTGTATTTTTGAGGAAATAAATTTTATTTTATTTGTAAGTGAAAATAGTCACAATGACAAAAAGATTAGCAATAACCTTGATTTTCAAAATTTATCTAACTAATATGAAAAAGAAGATACTATGGACTAATGCCTGTCACTTTCCATAATTTGAATTTTGGTAGTGTAATAAGTAGATGAGAACTACGGTTATACGAGTCCTATTTTGAGAACAAAGATATTATGTATTGCTGAATAGCTAGAGACCATATGAATACATGACAATGAAAATGAGAATATGCAAAATAGTACTCACAAAAATTTTAAATAAAGTTTTTCTGAATAAATCCTAGTGTTTAAGATAACTGAAAATAATAAAAAAACTATAAAGTTTAAGATGAAAGACTGAATAAAAATTTGAGGATATCTTTTCATCTTATATGTCTTATATTAAATAATTCTTTAGGTAAAAATTGAATGATTAATTTACTGTGGATGCGATATGCACTAGCCGAATCTCTGCTACATAACAATTCCTGATCAAAAGGAAAATAGTATATCAATTAATAGAAATACACCAAATTTATGTTAGCATGGAACGATATTTAAAAATCAGAACAAGTTTAATGAAAGGATTAATGTAACACTTTGCCTCGGTTGCACAAAAGCCCGTTGAATTTTAATCGTGATAAATTTCAGGAGAACCAATCAGAGAAGCCTTATTTTCGATAAAGCCTTCTCTGATTGGTTCTCGTGAAATTAATCACGATTAAAATTCAACCGGATTTTGTGCAAACGGGCCTGAAGATTTCAGATGAAACCATTCAAATGTAAGTGCAGGGCACTTAATACAGCAATTGAGCTCTACTAGTGCTTTACGAATACAGCACAACTAAAGCACATTTTTAACAAAGACCATGCAAGTGTTGTGACCTGTAACTAAATTTACCTTAATCCAGCTGTAGAGTTTACGACAAGCAGCCTTTAGAACACATTCCTTCGATTCGTTCAAAAGCTGCTGCTTGAGTTCTTTAATGAGATCAGGGATCAGCATCTTCTTGAGAGCTATCTCAACACATTCAGCTCGAAGACTGTTCCAATCTTGTACATGCTTACTGAATTCATCCTGTACGAATTGAAAACATTAAAGTAATTGAATTTGAACACAAAAGTCCAATTACCAATAAGTTCCAATCACGTATTCCATAAAGAAGTACTTTCTTTAATAAAGTATATCAATGTGAATAAATTACATTCATAAGTTATGTATTAAAAACTCTACAACAGTTAAATAACACAATTTACAGTTACATACACATGTGCAGAAAAATGATTCACTGATCACTTACTTCCCGTCTTTCTTCTCAAGATTAAAAGTTCATCATCCTAGAAAAAATCTGACTCTTCGTAGAAAAAGTTTGTGATTTTCCATAAATTTCAACTTCCTGATGTGAAACAGCAGTCAAAATTTTCCTTCTTCTACTATATTCATACGCATAAAGTTCCGGTAGAATTTCAACCAAATTGGAATTTCGTACTACAATTTATAACATTTTTTAACCAAATGTCTTGCTCACCCTGTAGTAAAGCTGCTTGACTTCTTCAAGGTAAGATGAACTTGTGAGGCCATCTATATGTTCGTTGATAGTAAAAGTAAGCAACTTATCTTCCTCTGCAATGAACAATTTCAGGAACTGATCTCCAACCAGATCTCTCACTGGTTTATCTTTGATGTACTTAATGCTGAAACAGGGAGAAAAGGAATCGGCACATTAATAGAATGAATAAGTGTTCAAGTTTACTTACTTGATAATCATCTACAAGTATAAGTGAGCTCAAGAAATTAATAGTGTAATAGTTCAATCAGTCATAAGAAATTAATTTGAAGATATACTGAATGCTTTATTAGACAAGCATCTCAAACTTAAATAAAATACTCCTATTACAAAAAGAAGCAATAAGAATAATTCTAAATCTTGATAGAGAGCAATCATGCAAGCCATTCTTCAGTAAGTTAAAGTTCATGACGGTGTACAGCCTGTACTTTTATAGGACAATATTATATATAAAAACTAACGAATCTAGATTCCCACGGCAAGTAGATATACATAACTACAACACAAGAAATAAAAATAATTTTACAATAAAGAAACACAATAAGGAAAAATATAAACAAAGTCCAACGTACATGGGAATAAAATTTATTGGTTGTCTCCCAGGTTGCATAAGACATGAACCTGATAGATCAAAATTTAAGGAATTGCTGAGAGCATATTTGATGGATTTAGCATGCTACAGTATAAATGAGTACTGTAAACAAATGAATTTTATACAGTCACTAATTTCTCTTTAGCTTTAAGTTAGTTTTAGTTTTTGACTTTTTCATGTACATTTTCATGTATGTTTTGGAAAGAAATAAATGATTGATTGATTGATATCCTGCATATCTATACCTTGAGAGTTGATATGCACAGGATATTTTCATCAGATATAATAAATAATCGTCGTAAACGTAAATGTAAACAGTATTAATGTAGAATTTAAATGTCAAACAAGAAAGTATACAGGTTCATGGATCAATTTGAAAATTTACTTTGTGAACATATTAGTGGTCTGAAAATTTTGCGAAGAGAAGAGCTACAAGACTTAACCTATTTCGGACTATGTGTAACCATATCTAAATTGGGGAGAGGATTAGCACAAGGTTACCTTATTTTTCCTCTCCCTATCATTTATATGATGTATACTTATTGTACCAATAAATAAAGAATAAAGAATAAAGAAATTATACTATAAATAAATAAGACGAATCCTCCTATAGGTATATTTATAAAACGTCATTTTCCATAATTAAAAGTTTCAAATAGTCAAGTAAAAAGCTTTCTTTCGTTTTCATTCAAAATCTTGTCTTTCATTTTTAAAAAATATAAATAAAATATAAATTTACAGATTCTTGAAGGTTCTGTAGATTAAGATTCAAGGTTAAGATTTAAGGTCACAGTCGTAATCAGACCTCCGTAGAGTGCAGATCGTAGCGAATAATTAGTGTAGAGTAGTATTAGTAGTGAAAGTGGAACAAGTTGTGTCAACACCAACTGTCAACAACCAGCAGTCCAGTCAGCAGTTTTTCACAGTGAAAACTACTCAACGTTTTTTTTTCTGAGTGAAAAGTGTGTCACCAAATTTTTCGTTTGAACATTGCTCTCTTTAAAAATTAGGTTCTGTTTCTTTAAAAAAACAATTATCAAACCATCAATAAATTATGGTGTTTTGGATCTATCAGCCTTAAGATGATCCATTCGCCAATAAATACGCCAACAAAACTACCACCATCCGCGCAGCTAGAATACGAGGAAGAGGAGGAAAAGGATGAAATGAATATGCCTCCCGAATTGCCACCGAAAAGTAAAAACGATAGCGGAATACGTTTCGAGGTACGTTCTCTTAAAAATATACAAGAGAAATTTCTGAAATGGGGGAGTGAAATTTTCTTGAAAAAGAAAGTATCCAGAGAGGACTATGATTCGTTTTTAAATGTGTGCAATGAACTTAACATAAGTATCGAAAGAATAGACGTTAAGCAACATATACAAGATAACAACGCGGAAATGTTTGGAAAAATTCACACTCTGGAGCAGAGTGTGAATAAACTAGCAAGTGAAGTTGCAAAAAGCCATAATAAGCCGATCTCATTTGCTGAGGCCGTGCAACTGCCAAAGAAGAGGACCGCACCTTCTACATTATCGAGTGCCGCCTCCACTGCTGCAGCCAGGGAGTCTCCGCCCCGGACCAAGAAGCTGTCGCCCAAGGAGAATGTGATCATCCTGAAGCCAGCAAAAATAAATGGAACGGAAAAGGAACAAAGCGGAAAAATTCGAGAAACAATAAAGAAGAACATCACCCGTGAACAAAATTTGAACATTAAAAAAGCTGTTGATGTCCGTGGTGGGGGTGTGCTGTTGGTGCTTCACCCAAGGGCCAATAAGGAAAATGTTTTGGGTGATAAGGTCCTGCAACATCAAAACATAAAGGTAAGCGAGCCACAATCCAAATTGCCAAGAATAATTCTGTATCACGTCGCTGCAGATATAACTGCTGCTGAATTGGCAAACGATGTGTATGAGAGAAATCTCGAGTCATCGTCACTGAGTAGGGAAAATTTCTTGAAAAACTTTAGGCCGATTTTTAAAATAGGACCGAAAAACAAAAACACCGTGCACTGGGTAGTGGAGTGCACTGGTGAATTAAGAAAAGAATTTATTAACAAATCGCGGATTGGTATTGATTGGAGGGTGTGCCGAGTTGGAGACTATGTTGCCGTCTCTCGTTGCTTCAAGTGCCAAAAAATTGGACATATCAGTAAGCATTGCACTCAAGCACAAAACACCTGTGCTCACTGTTCCACTACAGGACATGATGTTAAAGAGTGCCCTAATAGAGACAAAAAGCCCTCATGTTTAAATTGCCGCAATGATAAAAAAGCTTTCGATCACAAAGTAGGTGACAGAGAGTGCCCTTCCTATCAAAAAGCGTTACAACAAATAATTGATAGAACTGATTATGGAATCTGAAAGAAAAATATTCAATATACTGAGGATAGATAAAAATAATAGTGATAGTAAAATCAAGCAATCAACCCAACACAAAATGATTACTTTAAATTCCATCCTTAACAAAATTGTTAGTTTCTGCGTAACAACTAATACTGATAAAAGTAAGATAAGTCTGGTTTATAATTTTGGTGAGAGGGTTGATGTTATGATATCTTTTACAAAAATAGGAAATAGTATTAAAACATCCAAAGGACTCTCTCTGCTTAGAAATAAAAAATATTTCTCTCTTGAAGAGTGGAATCGCCTGAATGTGTTACGAGATTCTAATTGTATAAGAGTTTTGTTTTCTGATAAAAACATTCCTATTTTCATATTAAATGATGGTGAAAATGGGGTACTTATTGATCTTTTGAATAGAATAAATGATTGGAGTAAATTCAATTACCCTTTGATTATAGGAATTGATTCTTTTAACAATCTTGGTGAAACTTATTTTGATATTCCTGCCACTGAACTCTTGAGTACTGTCATAGGAGCTAGAGATTTGAAGTTTATTTTTTATTATCGAGGTTATTGTGAAATTAATTTTCTTAATATACCTAAGCTATCTGATAGTCCGGGAGTTGAGTACCCTGTAGGATTCTTTGAAGGTAATAATAAACGTGAAGCATTCATAAACTCTATGATTGAATTACGGACCCTACTTCAAAACACTGATAACGAAAATGCTAAAATATATAAAAATATTCTTCTTAGGATCACGCATAGAAACATGTCAATATCAGGTGATGAACTAATAAGCGTCCTGAATAACAATATGAACATCTATGATAATAATTTGAAAAGATTCCTATTCAAAACAAACTCTAAATACCGAATGGGATATTGCTTGGAGCAGGGTGGAAGTTACGTAGAATTTCAAGAGGATACTTTAAAATTCTCTACTAAAGAACGATATGTTTTAGTCACACGTAATACTACACTTATGCTGAATAGCGAATTAATAAAAACTATAAATAGAATAACTCTTCATGAGTGTAAACTTCCTAAAATAAAGTGGTGTGACGGTGTTCCCGGCTGTGGTAAATCTTACTTTATAGTCTCGCATCATGAGCCTGGCAAGGATCTAGTACTCACTCAAACACGGGCAGGTATTAAAGCAATCCGTGAAACTGTCATTGAAAGGTATGGTCGAAAACATTGTAATCGTCTTAAGCTTGATTACAGGACAGTTGGCTCATATATAATAAATCATAATCAGAATAAAACATACAATAGAGTTTTTATTGATGAAGCTCTACTTATGCATGCGGGTTACATCGGTTTTATTGCTAACTTGAGTGGGGCCTCAGAAATAATTGTAGTTGGTGACGCAAACCAAATACCCTACATTGAGAGAAGTAATTATGCCACAAGATGGCATAAAATTTCAGAATTCTGCGAACCTTTTACAAAACAAACGGTAACTCGTAGATGTCCTATCGATGTTTGTTTTGTCCTTTCCACTGTCTATGAAAATATTACGACGCTTAATGAAAGAGCTATCTCAATTCTGCCTACTTACAGAAATGGGGAATACCATCTGATACAACCCGACACTTTGATATTAACATTCACCCAAGAAGAAAAACTTATGGTGGGTGATACTATAAAGTGGAGAGAGGATGTTGCACTTCACACAATCCACGAAGCACAAGGGCTAACTCATAAAAATGTTATTCTAATCAGAATTAAGTACAAGGAGAATGAAATCTATAACAGCATGCCCCATGCGATTGTTGCCTTGTCTAGACACACTGAAACTTTCAGGTATTTAACAACCAGTCTGGTAGATGATGCTGTGGACAAACTAATTAAAAAACTTAAATTCATAGATAGTGAGGGGCTTGTTGAATGGAACAAGGAAAAGAGAAGTGGACCTGATGATATAAGTTATGAGTGACACTGAAGAGGTTCTTAATATTTTAGAAACAGAAAATGAAACAGATGTAATCGACGATTATTTGAACTATCACTTTCACGAGGACAGAAATAAAGATGCTGAGTGTTTCAATATTATGTCTATGAATATACGTAGTTTGAATGCTAATTTCGATCAGTTTATTTGCTGCCTCAATGAATTGAAAACTGATATTCACATTATAATATTAACTGAGACCTGGTTGACTGCAGATATGCCGTTCATTTTCAACATTCCTGGATATACGGCAATAAATAAGTACACTAAACAGAATAAATGTGATGGATTATGCATGTACATAAAAGATTGCATAGGATTCAATGAAGTTTCACTCGATATCTCTGATGCCAATGTAGTTAGTGCTGACTTAAGAATTGATGATTTTATTGTGAAGGTGATTGGGGTTTATAGATCACCAAGTAATCAAAATATTGATAATTTTCTTAATAGTCTGAGTAATGAAATCAGTAAAATTCCTAATGGAATAAATGTATGTGTGGCGGGAGACATGAATATAAATACACATTCAACTAGTGTTCCTGTTCAAGATTATCTGCATATTTTCAATAGTAATGGCTATAAGTCTTACATAAATGGTGATACCCGAGTAACAACCACAACAAATTCTTGCATTGACCACATTTTTTATAAAAATTCAGGCAACCATTCTATGTTCACTAAAGGAGTTATATTTAGGACAACCATAACTGACCACTACGCGGTTGTACTGAACTTGGTGAAGGTCCCTATCAATAAGGATAATAGAAACGTATTGATAAACACATTAACTAGAACCAACTATCATGCACTATTGGAACGCATAAGGAATGAAGATTGGGGAGAAATCTATACCGTGAATGGAAGCATTGACACTATTATGGATAAATTTGTCGATCGTTTGACCAGTCTCATCAATCAATGCAAGAAGGTAAAAGTGATACCTAACAGACTTCGTCCCCTGAAGCCCTGGATATCTGAAGGCATCATAAGATCAATAATCACGCGGGACAAAATGCATTCTAGACTCAGAAGAGATCCTAATAACAATATCTTAAAGAATGAATATAAGGCTTATCGTAATGGTTTGAATAAGATCATAAATCATGCAAAGGAAGTCTACTATAAAGGGAAAATTGAAAATTGTAATAACAACAGCATGAAGTTGTGGAAGTGCATAAACGAGGTTATAGGTGAGGCCAGTATCAAGGAAAAGAGTACTGAACTTGATGCTCACTCCCTCAACAATTATTTCACAAATGTGGGTAAATTACAAGCTCAAACTATCAATATCCCTGATAATACTGGTGATCGATTTCCTGCAATACAGATCGATAATACGTTTTTTATGAGACCAACGTGCCCAGTTGAAGTTGAGGCAACTATTAAAAATCTAAAGAACAACTGCAGTCCTGGTATTGATGGTCTAGGTAATATTACGCTGAAGAAAATAGCCAATTTTATATCTCAACCTCTCGCTTTCATTTTTAATAGATGCTTTGAGGAGGGATATTTTCCCGAGCACCTCAAATCAGCCAAAATAAAACCTCTATTCAAACAAGGTGACCCGACTAATCCCTGTAATTATAGACCGATTAGTCTTATCAGCAACCTTGCTAAAATAATGGAGAAACTAATAAAGTCAAGAGTTGTTTCTTTCTTGAATCTTAACAAAATAATCAACAAGAACCAATTCGGTTTCCAAAATAGTAAAAGTACATCTGACGCTCTAATAAAATTCATCAATACTTTATCTGATAAAATAAACTCCAATAAGAAAACTATTGCGGTCTTCCTAGATATACGCAAAGCTTTTGATACAATACCTCATAATACTTTGTTCAATAAACTAGAGTCCTATGGTTTCAGAGGAGTCTCGCTTAAATTGTTCAAAAGCTATCTGAGTAATAGAACCCAGTCCCTAACCATAAATGATCAATCTAGTGTAACTAACTTAACTTCTTATGGTCTTCCTCAAGGTACTGTACTTTCTCCCATCCTTTTCATACTCTATGTAAATGACTTTTTAAATTTAAGACTTCTAAACTCAACTGTGATATCCTTTGCAGATGATACTGCAGCTATTTTTCACGGAAATTCATGGAATGAAGTTCATACTATAGCTGAAAATAATATGCTTTTAATTAAGAAGTGGTTAGATAAGAATACCTTAAGTTTAAATATTGAAAAAACTAATTACATTACTTTCTCTGCAAATAGAGTAGGGCAGCCTAACGAGAATCAAGATTTGAGACTCCATTCTCAGTGCAATTTAAACTTGGGTAATTGTGATTGTCCCACCATTAAAAAAGTCAATAATACTAAGTATTTGGGAATTATAATTGATGAAAACCTTAAATGGGATGTTCATATTAAATACATATGTAGAAAAATTAGATATTTATCCTTTAAATTTTACCAAGTTAACAGAATTCTTAATAAGAACCACCTGAAAATGATGTATCATGCTCTTGTCAAGTCAATTCTGCAGTATGGCATAGTTGTTTGGGGAGGCTGTTTCAACTGTCATATTGCTGAATTATTTGTAGCACAAAAACTGATAATTAAAACTATATTAAACAAACCCAGGCTCTATCCAACGGATATGGTTTTTAGTGATTTTGAGGTCATGACTATACGTCAATTATACATAAAAACCGTAATTGAGTACTTAATAAAATATAGATCCGATTTTCCTCTCACAATAAACTCTACTCTTAATTATTATAATCTAAGGGCCACTGCTAACAAATATGTAACCTATAACACTAATATTGAATGTATAAGGAGGCAATTAATTTACATAGGTACTAAAATAATAAACCTCATTCCGAATCACTTTCTCATGGACAATAAGGTCAGCGGAAAAATTAAACTGGATATAAAAAACTGGACATACAGTAATTTCTTCTTCCATTTAGATATATGACTCGAGATTTCTGCTCCAGCATTTTTTTTTTTTTTTCATTAGTTTTTTTCATTTTTCAGTGGACTCGCTTACCTTTATTTTGAGTACCTATTCCTCTGTTTTCTTCCTTCCCCCCATTTCTCCCTTCCTTTTTTCCTCATTACTTCTCTTCTCTTCTTTGCCTGCCTATTACATGGGAAACCATAGTTGGCTAGGTATCTTCCTCTCTTTTTTCTCTTCTCCAACACACCCAAACACTAAGCCCATGGTTTTTTATATTTGTAACATTTTATTGTGTTTTATTTGTTTCGTAAATCTTTGTAATTTTGTTTTGTCTTGTTTTGTGTGTTTTTAATAAATTGAATTGAAATTGAATTGAAAAAAGGTTCTTAAGATTCTTTCAACCACTAGAAGAAGAGAAATTTAAAGAGATGAAATCAATCAAGTTATCCATTACTTCGTTGTACTTTCCAGTGAATAATTGAATATTATTTGAAACTTCAAGTTATAAATATTAATTCAACTTTGGATTCTTACCAAAAACAAGGATGGTTCTCATCAATTTCCTTGATTCCTTTCTTGGTCGGTTTAACATCGAATTTGGCACGCTCGAAAAACGTTTCTCTAACACAACTTCTCACCAAAGGTTCACGGGCTAGTTGGGTGGCTACCATATACTTGCCAGCTCTTAGCACTTCATCGGCATTTGGAAATTTACTGAAAAATATAAGATTGAAGAATGTAATGAATTAATCAGACACTGAAAACTTAAGAAAATAATATTATCGAATATTATCAAGAATCATGTCAATATAAAATACTAATATTGAATTTAATTCTACTAAAAATATGTAAATTGCCGTACATAGGTCTAAAAATGTGATATTGAAATAAATACAAATAATTAGTGCAAATGAATAACTTCTTGCTTGCATGGAGCAGTTGCTTCTGAACTGAAGAAAAAAAGGCAGTAAAGATTTGAGTATTAAAATAGCAATATACAGTCTCCTGACACTCTTTATTAGAATTGATATACCAACTCAGGTGATGAGTGTAACACTGAGATGCAGAATAGTAACTTGATTAGAAGAATTAATCAGAAAATATGAATAAGTCAACTAAACGATATCTACAAATTAATATTAGTATTGGAGTTTTAATACTTTACGTGATTATCCTTATTGATAACCACCAACACTTGGAGAAGAATCAAACCAATATGAAATTTGAGAAATATTTTTGTCAAAGTGAGATAATATTATAGTCAAATGTAGAACTAATCAGATTTTTGAAATAAGTATTTTAGAAAAATTATAAATTATAACTCTCATTTCGTCATATCGTTGATTACAGCCACAAGGCAACACAGAAGTTGATAAAATTTATTGTTATATCTAAAATATATTTAATTATCTTACTTTGAGCAATATTCCTTGGCTAGTTCTAGAGGACTCGACGGTTCCTGTTCGACTTCATGCCTTTGATAGTTGTCTCGCATATTCTCGGCGAACTGGTCGGGCGTCAAACCAAACCTTTTCGCGAATCCATCTAAGTTAACACACACATACATAATTTCTATGAAGAATAATAATACTCGACTATTATTATTTTGGATAATGTAGTAGAATTAAATAGCAGCTAATTGATGAGAGCTAGCGAATTCATTCTTAAAAAGTAAATTTAAATCCTCAAAGACGTAATCATTCAGCAATAATGTGATGAAACTAATAAAAATGACGGATGAGATTGAGAAAGATATTGAAACTATACTGACCGGTCGCATAAAATTACAAGATTTCAAGTAGGACAATGGTATTTTTTGTAAATGTTGAAGTAAATTTCTAATTCAAAGATGATATTTTTAAATGTATGAGCAGTTTTATTAGATTAAGTTACAATTAGATTCAAATACTCAATACTCTATTATTTACTATACATTTTATAATAAATTCTAATATTTGAAATTTATTGTAAGTTCAAAATATAGTTTTAAAATTATTCAAAAAGAGCTTAAGCTCAACAGTAAAACCGGGGCAACAATTGTCATGCAGCGTCCCAACTAATGCACGCCCGATATTTCAAAGGCGTCGCATGATTTTAGGTAGGCTATTGGTATTTTTTGTAAAATGTAACAGTAAATTTACAAAAGAAGGAATTTTGTGGTAGGAGAGATCACAACATGACATACATGTGTGGCATGCAGCATTCTACGCCGCTGTCATCCGTGATCGAATCGTAACGCTGCATGACATAGGCCTATGTGGTCCCAGCTTAACAGCGTAACAGTGATGTACGAGAACGGTGACACATTTGAGCACATGCACATTTTCAAGGATACACTTTCCATCAACACCAAACAATTTTACAAGGATTTATGAAAGACTAGCAGGTAGCCCACAAGGGTCTATTTTAAAACTTGACGCAATGGAGAATCTTGAAGAATTGAAAATAAGCCTATAACCATCCTCGGTTAATTAAGAACCTTTATACAAAATTCCAAGTTAATCAGTCCAGTAGTTCAGACGTGAAAAAAATGAAAAAATTCTTTATTAGGCGGAGTTAGGACTTTTAAGTCCTCTCTACCACTCAACCCTGATGATGCGTCAACCATAATTTGCCTATCCCGTACGTGTATAAGCCAGTTCTTTCCTTTTTATAGTATAGGTTTGAACGGATAACCAACCTATTCCAGCCTTCCTGCACATAGAATAGGGACCAGAGCGGATGGCCTGCTTGACAGTGGTGTCCTGAGTGGGCGGCTCCTCATCGTCATCGTCAATCTCCACCGGCCTCTCCACTCCATCCTCCTCCTCTCTCTCTTCCATCGCTTTCAGCTTAGCTGCTCTGCGCGCCGACCTCGCTATCTCCCTCTCCTTCTTTATCACCGACTCCTGCATGGCTGGCACCTCGTGCGAATAGTACAACAGGAAATGCGAGTGCACATCTTTCAGTTCTTCAGTTGTCTGCACTGCTTTCAGTCTAAACACAGAAATCAACAAATTATTATTCTATAATGACAAAGTATCATCAAGGAGAAAAGATAGCATAACAAGATACAGTCATTCACAGTCATTCAATTTTGAAAAGTATCGCCATCTAATTCCAATTCAAATAATCTTTATTCACACAAGGAAAAAAGTACAGCAGCAGACAATATATGCATAATGAATATTCCCCACAAAGACAACAAGTCTGGGTGTGGGGAATGAGTTCTTTGAACTGCATTATAAACAGTTGAAGATTTACAATAAATAATAAACAAAAGAATAAGTATAAAGTACTGTAGAGTAAATAAAATAAAAAAGCTTCTTTAAAGGATGTTGAGAGCACTTAATGCTGTTAACCCTAAATTTCTGTAGTGTTGAAAAAATATATATATATATATAAATTAATAATGTTCAATGGATATAGGCGGATTGGATATCCCATGGTATAGGGCGTTTGTGTTTCAAGTTTGACTGTGAACTCAAGCCTATAGTCCTAGTAGGTTTTTTCGTGAAGCTATGTGACGCTGGTAGTCTCTCATACTATGCCGTTCTTACACTCTCACCCCAACAAAACAGCATAATAGATAGTAGTCGGTAGTAATCGGCTCGAGTTAACAAGAAATCGTCTTGAAATTTGGAACGACGACCTATACCATGGGATATCTACTTATATGTTTTATTTTCTCTATGATATTATACAGCAATATTCAAAGTAATGCATCATAATGTTGTGAAAGAGCAACTTGGTTTAAACTAAAATTGATGAATTTCTTCATCAACGAGTACAAAAAAATAAATGAGGAAAGCTTCAATATGACAGGATGTTTAAAATGGAACTACATAGCTTCAACTATAAATCAATGAAGTACTTCATCTATAAGTATAGTATCTACTAGTACCTAAAATGAAAGAGCTTTATTCTATTGTATTACTTCAAAAGTTTTGTTTTGATGCTATAGTGAGATTTACTTTTCAACTTACAGTATTGACTTGAACTTGGGATCCGTTTCTCACGTGGAGAAAATAGTTTTTTGTTTTTCACAAAGGTATATGGATAGGGTTCCCTATTTTGAGTCACTACTTACTTAGCCTGAATCCAACCCAGAATTAATTTAGTTTTAAAACACCACCTAAAAAATTATTTTTGAAGTTCTTCAATACTTTATTTCAATACTGAAGTTCAATACTTTATTTTAATAATAAAAGAGAAACAAGTTCTGTGCGATATTGACACAGATAATTCTAATTATTTACCAAATTCCTCATAATTTTTTTTTTTTTTTTTTTTTTTAGATTACGTCCTAAAGACTCCAGTCATGGAGTATAAGACAAGTCATGTTATTACATAATAATTCTAACACTAAGTAGTTCAACCTAGTTTAGGTTTGAAAGGAATTCTTGTACACTATAAAAAGCTTTATCAACTAAATATTTTTTCATTTGTTTTTTGAAAATCTTCAAATCATCATTACTTTTCAAGATTTGAGGTAGCTTGTTATAAAATTTCCTACCAATATAATCTGGTTTTTGTTCAAATAACCTACTATTGTGACCCATTATATGATAATCTGCTCTGTTTCGCGTATTATACTCATGAACATCTGAATTCTGGATCACACCACTCTTTTTCACATGCATTACAACTTCATATACATACAAAGATGGCACAGTTAATAGACCAAGCTTTTTAAATAAAGGCCTACAAGAGTCTAGTAGATTTGATATTTATGTGATAATAAATCATTGTAGATTTTCTAAAATTCCAAATTATCCACACACAATTGGAATTGAATACACAGCATTTTTACAAGAACATAGGCCTTAATACGTGAAATTTGATAAAATTCACCAACCTGTCAATGTCTTCGTCTTTAATGACTCGCACACTGTCGGGAATAGGGCTGTCAATGTCCTTCATTAGTTGATCGGCTTGGTAATCTCGCATTTTTTCAAACAATGATATGAGAGTTGTTTTTCTGGTCCGCAGTTGACACCACTGTAATGAAATAGCTAACATTCAACAAATATTTGACACATTTAATAAATTCTATCTGATGTCAAAAAAAGAAAGTCGTAATAGGGATAGCTGTGAATATGTAATAGAAATGGTGTGGAACTGCAGAAATGTGGCACATAATCCAGTTTTGAAGATTCAGCAGCAATACAATTGAATGTTTATTCTTGTTGGAGAGATATTCGAATCTCTATATTTACAGTGAGATCCTAAATAGTAATTGTCTGATCAAATCAGTCAAATGAAATTCATATCTTTCCAAGTCTATTCAAATTGGATCTTGAAAGATTTTCTCCAAAGACATCGAGTGTTGTCAACAGATACCCTTCTCCGAGAATGAATATTCACATAGCATTCACAATTCAAAGTTTTGGTATAAATACGAATTCAACACAAATATATCATACATTACATCTCATCTTTATAGCATTGAATAGTTCATACTTGGTAAGATAAATGAACCAATGAATAAATAATAATTATATTGCAGGCATTTGACATGCAAGTTATATGTGAATCCAAGCTCAACGTTACTTACAGTGGCATCAAATTTGTAAACTCTCCATAAATCATTGATTGTCAACTCAGGCTGCACATATTCTTTTCTGTAAAATGCAATAAAAGGAACTTCGTAATGCTGGTTTCTGATAAAATCCAATGCCTTCTTGATTTTTCCAACTGTTTGAGGGCCTTTTCTTGGGGGTCTTTCTGGTCCATCCTGCAATCAAAATAAAATTGGTTAGCCCTAATCATTTTGAGAATTGAACATTTCAATGTTTTGTCTTTTTAAAGGGTTATAATTTATTACACTGGGACATATAACATAAAAAATAGAAATTTTCATAATTTATAATATTATAAAAGTTCACAAAAAGTCAATTATTAGTTTATAAGTATTTTAGTTTACATAATTCAATTTATATCAATCAGGGTATCAATTCACGTTGATATGCTTTTAAGACCTTCACAAACCTTTTTAGTAAGGAATTATCCTTTGACTAAAGCATTGAGCATAAAAGTTTACAAAAAATAAATTAGTTTATATGTATAACATTTTAGTTTACATAATTCAATTTATATTAATCAGGGTATCAATTCACGTTTAAATGCAATTGTTATGCTTTTAAGACCCTCACTAAGCTTTTTAGTAAGGAATTATCCTTAAATTAACATTGATCAATACCTTGACATAATATTATATTCTATAATGAATAGTTGTACAGATAAAACATATCAATCGTTTTTGAAGCAGAATAAAAGAATAATTTATTAAATGATAACAGTTATACTATATACAACAATACATTGTAGTATTGTGTTGCAACTTCAGTATACTATTCGTCATGGCTCTATTCCCATTTCATTCAAGTTATTTTATTCGTTTCAGTTTATTGGCGAATTCAACTGAAATGTAACCGAGTTGGAATTTATTCAGATGAGAATGTAACTAGAATCTTGATTATTTTGCAACATGCTACATTGCAACCTGTAACTACATCATACCTCATAACTTCGAACTTGTTGAGTTATAGTTGACTTCTGGAAAGCATGCTTGTAGATCCATTTGGCCTCCTCTTCTAATTCATCAGATCCTTCCGGTACAGATGTTACAGGAATTTCACGCAACTGCATACGTTCCGGAATGTCTGTATTTCTTATCTGTAAAACAACCATTCAAATACTTAGTCATTTGTATTTTTCATCTCAGAATCGATAATTCAAATCCTTCATTAAATTATATATTTTGTTCAATTGGATAGACTAGTGCTTTTTTCAAGACACAACTAGTTACAGATTCCATTCTCAAGTATCAAATAAATGAATGATTAGGAAGTAAACTATCTAGAAAATAAATCACAAACGTATGGACGTGTCATAATAAATTAATAATTTGATTTCTGACAAATTGAAAGCAACACTGAAATTTAATATAGTGTGTTTCACCAACCGGTATCAACTATTTTGATCCGAATCGAAATTTATCTTGCTTAGTGTAACCCAAATTTTAATACCTTGCCTTAAGCGTTTAACAGTTGAAAATAGTAGTTTTTTAGTCGAGTTTTGAACAAGTTAATTCCGCATGTCCTGCTTAATCCCTTTGGAAAGTTACTCCAGAGAACCTGAAATTATCACGTGAAAAGGTAAGAGATCCGATCCCGGACCTGATAGGCCATGTATTTGGTATTATCATCAGTTTCAAAAGGTTACAGAAGAAAAACTAAGCATATGATATGAAAGAGATATGATGTGCATAGGATATGAAAGATAAATACTAAGCAATTTATCGTAATATATATATATATATATATATATAATTATATATATATATATAATATATATATATATATATATATATATATATATAGGACCTACATATGAATTAGACTATCGACAATGATGAAGAAAATTAGCACTTACCTCATTGTCAAGATCGGTAAAATGTCCCCGCTTCAATTCACTAGGCTCATAAATTTCAAAAATAGATTTTCTAGTTGATTTCTTTCTCGGAGCTTTCTTAGGTTTGTGCCTGTTAAAAATTGAGAATGTTTAAATTAAAAAAAAATGAATTTACAGTTTATTCAGTTTAGAAAAAATCTAGCTGAATGAAAATGTTGATTATCAGATCAGACAAACTCATTGGAATTAATCTGTTCATTGGATCAATTTTACATAGAATTTTGAGAACCCTATAACTGGTTTGTATTAATAACTCAACTAATTGATTAGGTGCAAGTATAGTAAGGCAAGTGGCATATGGAAAGTACTTCATCAATGAACTATTTCAATAATATAGAGTCTATGTGAAATTCTTCTTCTAGTTGCTCCCTTTTAACGAAAATTCTATCAACATTTTTCAAATTATTCGATTATTGGTTTTCGCCTTCACTCATATCTTTCCTCTTTTTTCTTATTGTATTCTCTTCACTGATTCAAATTAGAAAGACATTTTGTTTTTTTTTCTTTCTTTCATTCGCTATTTGGAAGTTTTTTATTATTTTGTAAAATTAGTTTTTTTATCTTATAATCTTTGTTGTACAGTGTTTTAGTTTTACTTAGAATTGTATTGGAGGGTTAAGTAGTGTAAGAGAGGGCCGGCTGCGCCCTAACTTCGCCCTCCAAGGTTTTTTAATAAAGGCAGCAAATCAATCAATCAATCAATATCTGATGTTAATTTCAATTATTTCTAGATTAAAAATTTGCTTGTTACTTTTTGCAGTGTAAACATCTGGTTCAAATAGTATATTTCGCACCTAGAGCAGAAAATGAGATTTTTCCAGCTCGAAATCGGTTTTGAAGTCCGAGGCCGTAGGCCGAGGACTAGAAAAGATTGAGAGCTGGAAAAACATTTTTGCCCGTGGTGCGAACGATATTTTTCGCCACACTACAGGTATTGCTGACAAAATAAATAAAGAATACAAAATAAAGAATACTCGTTAAGCTATCGTACCTATCTCTTGATTTTAGTGGTAGAAGATTTGCAGTCAGGATTTCAGATTCTTTTAAAATTTCACTTGGAATACCACAGTCATCTTCAAGCATTTTTGAAAATTCGGAATGTACTAATCAACAATAAAAAATAATTGAATAAAACTGGTTGCGAAGCGAATTAGTTTGATTCGAAACTGGAACTGAAATCATGGCGTCTTCAGTTGATGATGAAAGTGGACACTCGCCCGATCTAGCGGATGACTTATTAACTACTTCCATGAGCGGCTGGAAAGTGACAACTTTCTGGCCTAGACCGGAAAAGAAACCCTTTTCTGACGTCGTCTGCAAACAAGGTCTTTCAGATATACGTAGGGACTGGAAAACAGCTGCTTTCTGTGCAGTGTGGCGAAAATAAGATTTTTATAACCCATAT
Source organism: Nilaparvata lugens (assembly GCF_014356525.2). Classification (NCBI taxonomy): domain Eukaryota; kingdom Metazoa; phylum Arthropoda; class Insecta; order Hemiptera; family Delphacidae; genus Nilaparvata; species Nilaparvata lugens. The sequence continues at coordinate 9,913,591 of NC_052513.1, read as the reverse complement.
TTTTGGACTGTGCTGTAAACATTTGTAAGCCTCTTTCCTCCTTCCCACGAGGGTTTATGATTGAACTCAATGTAATAATTATTCATAATAACCAAGACTATTTGGATTATTTTGAACCAAAATTGTACGTAAAAACTAACCTTATCTTGGTCTGAGTCATCATCTAAATTTGGTAGAAAAATAGCACAAGGATTGCCTAATTATTTTATCTACCAAATTTATTACAAGACTGGTGATCATCATGACGATATAAAACGCCTTGATGATATAATAATTGAAGTCAATTCGTGAGATTTATAGAATTCCGTTTTGAGTATGAACTAACCTCTTTTCACTTTCTTCATCTTCTTCTTCAAGGTATTCATCTTCCTCTTCCTCATACTCATCTTCTCCGTACTTGTCAAATTCATCATAGTCGAAGTCCACACCGAAAATATCCTGTGCTTCTTGTAGTGCCCTGAAACAAACAAAAACTATTTGTAAAGCACTATAAACATCAAAAACTCACTATAATTCGTTTAATGAAGAATGAAATGATCATGATATGAACGCGAATTATACATGTTATGATATATAAAAAATAAAACTGAGTGTAATTGAACACACACCTCCATCACATTCAATGTTTTCTGAATTTTTTCTCATAGCCTATTTATATTTGTTGTATTCAAATAGTAAACAAGATTTGAAGAAATTCTAAACAATTTGGCAGGACTTTCATAGTCTTAAATACTTTTTCTATTTGATAGGTTTTAACAATATAAAATTTACAAAAATATACAAAGATAAAAGTAAATAAAAACAATTAGTGTACAGGATTATCATTTGGCAGGAAAATTCTTTGAGGATAGATAAAAATAAACCAGTACTGCGATATGGGTTTGAGCAATTAAACTGATGATATGAATAAATTGAAGATCTTTTAGATTCTTAGATGATACATCAAGAAGGATTTTGAAAATATTCCAGATGATACTCAATTATCTATTCGCATATTCCTGATTTGAATAGTAAATAGATTCAACAATTGCATAATTTTTATTGACAGAGAACTTTTAAATGTCATTTCCTAGAGTTTCAGTGAAGTTGAAGAAGCAGTTTGAAAATGTGAGTATATTACATACGCATCATTAAATATAGGCTTTCGCTTTTTCTTCTTTTCAGCAATGGGTCTTCCTTCATCGTCGACTATGAATCCGTCATCCTCGTATTCTCCCTCCTCCTCTTCTTCATCGTAGTTATCCTGATCTATTCTTCCTCTTTCTGAACTTGGTTCTTCATCCTAGATCAACGCAAAATAATTATAATTTTAAAATTGAGTAAACGAATAGTATATTATTTGAAGTTGAAGCGCAGCATGCAGAGAGCTTGGTGAATGATTACAGAATAATTAACAGTATTATTAAACATACTTAAATCTTAAATATAAGGAAATTTATGAGTTCAATAATCTTGTCTAAGTATAAAATCCAGTCATGGATGTTCCATGTACGTGCATACTTTTGTAAGAGCTAGAGTGGGTACCTAGCTGAAACATCGTGAGCTTTGTAGATTCCCAACAGTCGAGTTTTCTTTGGAGAAATGATGGCATACCAGCTCGGAATAAGATGAAATGATATTGTATCCCAAAACCTAAACTGATTGAAGCCATTTAATAATTTAATCAGAGTCACTCCCAAACAAACCCATCTTTGTATTGAAAATATCATATGATAATCACCAAAACAGATTTACAGTGTACTTTGTATTAGCTGCAATCGATTGAATATTTTGTTGGATGAGTAAAACAATATATACATGCATTAGACTCAGATTTGATTGAATGAATGAATGATTTAACGAACACATACCCTCTCATCTACTTCCTAAGGTAGGTGCGCACATACATGTGTTAGATACATGTGTGCACATGTCAGCAAGCGAGACGCCAAACACAAGCAGAAACAAACAAACAATAAGCAATTGTAAATCATCACAAACCAACAAACAATCGATAACAAGTCAATTATATTTGGATGTTAATGAAAACTGTATTAAAAGATTTAATAATTGTATTAAAAGAAAACAAAATCAAATAAAGAGATACCAAAATTCAACAAATATAATTAAACCAAAATACACTGTTCTAAAACCAACAAAGCACAACATTCCATTCATCTGATCAAAGACAAAGTAAAAACAAAAATCTGTAAAAAAATGTAATAATTTGTAGATGTTAGATAGGAGTTGAATAAAATTTAAGGTAGAAAACGTTGATAGTATAAATGATAAAAGTTGAATGTATTAAGCACGATTAATTTAGGCTTATCAATAAAGATCGAATTGAACAGACTAGTCTAGTCCAGGAATTGACTAGAGAATTACTTATTTAAAAAAAATATAGAATGTCATAGCTGAATAAAAAGTAAATCGCTTTAAACTTTACGACAAACAAGTGCTTTTAATAAGATAAAAACTTAAAAAGAATTAATTCACATGAATATTCATCAAGATTCGTTCAACTGCTATTAATTAGCATTCTAAGATCCTGTTTACACACGTGTACATATAAAATGAGTGAGCAATACTGAGACAAAATATTAGGGAGCTTCAGGAGATCAAATACATATATTGTTTTGTTGATTCTTAATCACGATATTTGGAGTGAAATACCACGATTCTGCCAAACCTATTAAACTATTCATGTTCTAGATTTGAGAATCATTCAATGATATTGGAGATTTATTCACATGTTTTAATGTTGAAGGATGAACGGAGAAAGTGAATGGAAAAGCTTAAATCTATGCAATAAAAGTTTTTGGTATCTTATTTTCTAAAAATTACATACTATCACTCACTATTGTAAACTAAAAGTTTACATACCATTGTAATGAGATAGAGATGTAAATAACATTTCAGACTTTTATAAATTTTAAATGAAAAAATCATTACAGATGAACCTATGATAAGCTGAACCTATACTAGGAAAAGCCATTTAATAATTTAATCAGAGTCACTCCCAAACAAACCCATCTTTGTATTGAAAATATCATATGATAATCACCAAAACAGATTTACAGTGTACTTTGTATTAGCTGCAATCGATTGAATATTTTGTTGGATGAGTAAAACAATATATACATGCATTAGACTCAGATTTGATTGAATGAATGAATGATTTAACGAACACATACCCTCTCATCTACTTCCTAAGGTAGGTGCGCACATACATGTGTTAGATACATGTGTGCACATGTCAGCAAGCGAGACGCCAAACACAAGCAGAAACAAACAAACAATAAGCAATTGTAAATCATCACAAACCAACAAACAATCGATAACAAGTCAATTATATTTGGATGTTAATGAATAACTGTATTAAAAGATTTAATAATTGTATTAAAAGAAAACAAAATCAAATAAAGAGATACCAAAATTCAACAAATATAATTAAACCAAAATACACTGTTCTAAAACCAACAAAGCACAACATTCCATTCATCTGATCAAAGACAAAGTAAAAACAAAAATCTGTAAAAAAATGTAATAATTTGTAGATGTTAGATAGGAGTTGAATAAAATTTAAGGTAGAAAACGTTGATAGTATAAATGATAAAAGTTGAATGTATTAAGCACGATTAATTTAGGCTTATCAATAAAGATTGAATTGAACAGACTAGTCTAGTCCAGGAATTGACTAGAGAATTACTTATTTAAAAAAAATATAGAATGTCATAGCTGAATAAAAAGTAAATCGCTTTAAACTTTACGACAAACAAGTGCTTTTAATAAGATAAAAACTTAAAAAGAATTAATTCACATGAATATTCATCAAGATTCGTTCAACTGCTATTAATTAGCATTCTAGGATCCTGTTTACACACGTGTACATATAAAATGAGTGAGCAATACTGAGACAAAATATTAGGGAGCTTCAGGAGATCAAATACATATATTGTTTTGTTGATTCTTAATCACGATATTTGGAGTGAAATACCACGATTCTGCCAAACCTATTAAACTATTCATGTTCTAGATTTGAGAATCATTCGATGATATTGGAGATTTATTCACATGTTTTAATGTTGAAGGATGAACGGAGAAAGTGAATGGAAAAGCTTAAATCTATGCAATAAAAGTTTTTGGTATCTTATTTTCTAAAAATTACATACTATCACTCACTATTGTAAACTAAAAGTTTACATACCATTGTAATGAGATAGAGATGTAAATATCATTTCAGACTTTTATAAATTTTAAATGAAAAAATCATTACAGATGAACCTATGATAAGCTGAACCTATACTAGGAAAAGCTATTTAAAAAGGAATTAGCGATACTTCAAGGTAGATGAAGCTAATGACAAAACAATACAGCTAAAATGGCATTATGAATGAAAACATTACATCTATCTATATACCGTATGAGTCCTGTAACACTTTTTATAGTTCTATTACTTATGAATATATGAGCTGTTTTCGATAATATATGGAATAACTTTAAATAATAACTTTTTGGATCAAATTTTGAAAAATCGCTTTCCCAGAACACAACAGCTTTAAAAAATCACAATGAAAGGACACTTACATCTCCGGATCCAACATCGAATAGTTCATTAGCAATGGCTTCTCTTTCCTCTCCTTCATCAGCTTCTGCTCCTTCATTGTCTGATTCTTCATCTACTATCCGTTTCAGGCGTTTAAAACGTTTCTGCCAGGAAAAAATAAAATTAGAACATGTTTAAAACTGTATTGATTGTAATTGTAAACTAAAAACATTCAATGGGAATAGCATTAATCTACTTTTTCTTCTTAAATTTACATTGCTATAAGTTATCATTAAATCAACAGACAATTTCAACTCTGAATCTGGAAATGCAATTTTTCAGAAATATTGAATTTTAATTTTGTACTAGATTTCTGGATTGAGCCAGAAGAAACTTGAGAAATAAATCTCTTAAATACTTTTTCTTGGATATCATATGTTATTGCATAAATAAAATTAGGAGTGTTGTATCAACACACTCAACAAAAGCCAAACTTGAAAAAGCGAAGATAAAACAAAATATAAGAAGTACATAAAATTTTATATTAACTTTCATCAAGAATAAATCTTTCATCTATTTGATATTTAATCTTTCTACCAAATAGAATATTCTACCAAAATGAAGGATAACACATATAATTAAGATCATTTTAATATTTTACGTTATAAATTATTTTTTACTATACTGTTTTCATTGTCAATTTGTTGTTGTATTCTGCTAAACATATTCAACTTTATTTTGATTGTAATTATATTTTTTGTTTAGTTGGATAAATTGAAACAATTATTCACCAAGGTTAGGGTTAAGTAAGGTTAAGTCAGGTCAAGGTTAGGGTTAGGTAAGGTTATCCTTCAATTCGACCTAAATATCAACAAATCCAATAAAAACAAACTTGAATGAATTCTGATAGTATCAGTATTCATAATGATACATTTCAGAGGTTGAACTTAGAACTCAAAAACAAAATCGAATACTAACCCTTTCAACTTTGACTCCCAGATTTTCTTCAATGAGATCGTAGTCTTCGTCTTCTAGTCGGTCATCGAACTCTTCATCGTCACTTTTCTTGCGTTTTTTTGAGCCACCTGATCCGTCCGAGTCGTTGTCGCTGTCATCCTCTTCAATGGGCTCATCGTCGATCAGATCCGGCACAACTTCTTCCTCATCTTTCAAATAATAATGTTGACAAACTTGAGAAACGTTATAGAGTATGAAATAAGTTATATTAAATGTACGGTAATATGAGATATATGAAATATATGTATTTTGCTGATGAGTTTAAACTTGAAATTATACAACTAGGCTTGACTGCAACAGTATTATAAAATTTAATGTAATGAAGTTAATCTGACTGCAGTAGTAAAATAAAATTGAATTCAATAAGTCAGTCAGTCTGTACATGACGAAAAAAACAAACAAAACAACACCATCGAATCATATCAGACAGTAAAGTCCATTTCACACCAAAGCTGGGCCGGGCCGAGCCGAGCGGTATCAACCGAGCGGAATCTGCCTGCGTTCGCACTGAAGCCGATTCACTCAGTAGGTTTTCTAGCCTTGTAGTGAGAACTCACTACGTGGAAAGATCGAACTAAACTGAAAGAAGGCAGAATCCGCTTGGCCGAAAACGCTCGAGTAGGGCGTCTAGCCGACTGCACAAATCCGCTTGACTTGGCCTGGCGTTGATTTGAATGCTCCCTACTATATCCTGGATAGTTAGCGCGCATGCGGATTCCGCTCAGCTTTGGTGTGAAACCCCACTAACTCAAATAATTTATACTTTCAAGTTATGTCAAGCAATGGTTCCTAGACAATGTAATTGAATTGACGAATCACGGATGATTCGACAATTCCAACCAATTCATTAAACCTTAAACTTGTCTATACTTTCTTACTTGTAGATTGATAAATTAACAATATGCAAGCACGATTTCAAATTATAAAAATAAAAGGCAAATGTCACAAATTTATTAAAGTAATAATAAAAGTACTTTACTTATGTCACCATCAGTAAAAGTAGCTCGCTGTAGTAATGTGTTGTTTCAAGTTTCTTATCAAAGGATGAGTGTAATAATATGTAGGCCAAAGTTTAAAAATAAAGAAGATGGTCGATGGAGTGATTATGAAAACACATTTTCTACAAGTAGATTCTAAACTTTTCAATAATCAATATTCAAAAACCCTAAATTTAACCATACGCACTTAAAAACAACAGGATACTTCATTTCAACCACTAAAAAACAGTGAACAGTATCATCAATTAAATGTTATTAGTTTTCTCACCATCTTCTTCGTCATCATCGCTTTCCATTGCCTTCAGTTTCTTGAGTTTCTTTTTTTGGACATGATCCAACTCCTCCTCATCCTGTAAGGACAACGAATTTTAAAATTTTAACTGTATTTTAAAATTTCCAGTGATTGCAGGTTTGTCAGCTTATATTGCAATGTTGTTTTTATTTTAGAATACACCTGAGTGCTTATAGCGGATACAAAAAACTTATCCCATGAAAATAAATTAACAGAAAATTAGAATTGCAACAAAACAGGTGTGAAATTGTAGGCATTGGAAAACCCAAAGGATCCCATCCATTCCCAATCAACGCATTTGCCCAAAGCAGAGACCCCCCTTCAAACCCCAACATGAGGATATTGGCAACAATTTCAATCAGTATTCCACTTCAGTTGGATCCATACTAACTAGGTCCTTGAATACAGTAAGGCAACCAGTGATCAGAGATAAAAAATACGTGGTTGATGAAGTATTTAAATTGAAATACACAAGGGATTGAAATGTGACAAGTGAGGAATTAACAAAAGTCTCAAAGGCTAATAAACCCAAATTAATAAAAACAATACAAAATCTTGTAGTACCCTACATTTTTTTCAATTTAAAATAGTTCAACAACTAGTTTCGACCCTAACTTAGGTCATTTTCAAGTTGGAATCAACTAAAAAATCAACTTTTTTTCTATTAAACCCAATACATCACAATATAGTATATCAGAGAATTCATACAGGACAGTTTCCAGAAAGCATTAAAATTGTGAAGATCATTCCAATTACAAATTTGGTCCCAAGAATAGTCCAAAAGGTCCCAAATCTATAAACCTATTTCCCTTTCATCAATTCTGTTAAAGATCATTGAGAAATGCATTAAAATACAGTTAATGGGATCGTTAAACGAAAGTAATAACACACCAAAACGAACTAAAAAAAAAAACAATGATGAATTATTTCAGGTAAACCAATAGATGATAGAATCGGTACAATAAAAAAATAAAGTTATGATATTTCTAGACCTGGCTAAGGCGTTTGATTCAGTAGATTGAGACAAGCTACCTAACAAACTAGAGGCTATTGGTGTCAGACACTTCTTTTCAGTGATTCAGAAGTTATTTTTGTGAACGTCAACAATCTGTTCAGATTGATGAAGACAGTGATAGGGATAATGTAGACTATGACGTCATCAAGGAAGTACGCTGGGTCCGGTAATGTTCCTGATATACATAAATAATATTTCCCGGCTCAATACTGCAAATAGTTAATTCCTATTTGCTGATGATAAAGTGGTTATTTCTACCGGTATGAATGGGAAGAAGTTTATATAAAAATGCCAGTAAAGACTGATCAAAAACAAAAAAAAAATGGTTTGACCACAATAACCTCACAGTGAATATGGGCAAAGCCAAGTACTTGCCAGTTGTAACAAGAAATCAACCAGACCCAGGGTTAAGAAAGGTAAAAATTCACTCATGTGGGGAAATTGGATATTTAGCCTGTGCTTGTAGAGTTATAAGCAGAGTAGACAAATACAAATAACTGGGGGTTATTTTTTACCATCAACTGAGTTGGGCTCCACATATGCAGTGTGCCAAGCAAAGGCTTCAACGGATGCTGTAAGGTCTATCTCAGTTGAGCCAAGTGCTGGATACGAGATTAAGTAAAATAATATATCAAGTATATGCACAGTCAGTGTTACATTAATTATGTTATCATTGTCTGAGGAGGGGTATCATCTGCTTGCCTGGAGACTCTCGCTGTTACTCAGCGCGCCATTATAAAAATGGCATTATAAAACAACAGGATACTTCATTTCAACCACTAAAAAACAGTGAACATTATCATCAATTAAATGTTATTAGTTTTCTCACCATCTTCTTCGTCATCATCGCTTTCCATTGCCTTCAGTTTCTTGAGTTTCTTTTTTTGGACATGATCCAACTCCTCCTCATCCTGTAAGGACAACGAATTTTAAAATTTTAACTGTATTTTAAAATTTCCAGTGATTGCAGGTTTGTCAGCTTATATTGCAATGTTGTTTTTATTTTAGAATACACCTGAGTGCTTATAGCGGATACAAAAAACTTATCCCATGAAAATAAATTAACAGAAAATTAGAATTGCAACAAAACAGGTGTGAAATTGTAGGCATTGGAAAACCCAAAGGATCCCATCCATTCCCAATCAACGCATTTGCCCAAAGCAGAGACCCCCCCTTCAAACCCCAACATGAGGATATTGGCAACAATTTCAATCAGTATTCCACTTCAGTTGGATCCATACTAACTAGGTCCTTGAATACAGTAAGGCAACCAGTGATCAGAGATAAAAAATACGTGGTTGATGAAGTATTTAAATTGAAATACACAAGGGATTGAAATGTGACAAGTGAGGAATTAACAAAAGTCTCAAAGGCTAATAAACCCAAATTAATAAAAACAATACAAAATCTTGTAGTACCCTACATTTTTTTTAATTTAAAATAGTTCAACAACTAGTTTCGACCCTAACTTAGGTCATTTTCAAGTTGGAATCAACTAAAAAATCAACTTTTTTTCTATTAAACCCAATACATCACATAGTATATCAGAGAATTCATACAGGACAGTTTCCAGAAAGCATTAAAATTGTGAAGATCATTCCAATTCACAAATTTGGTCCCAAGAATAGTCCAAAAGGTCCCAAATCTATAAACTATAAACCTATTTCCCTTTCATCAATTCTGTTAAAGATCATTGAGAAATGCATTAAAATACAGTTAATGGGATCGTTAAACGAAAGTAATAACACACCAAAACGAACTAAAAAAAAAAACAATGATGAATTATTTCAGGTAAACCAATAGATGATAGAATCGGTACAATAAAAAAATAAAGTTATGATATTTCTAGACCTGGCTAAGGCGTTTGATTCAGTAGATTGAGACAAGCTACCTAACAAACTAGAGGCTATTGGTGTCAGACACTTCTTTTCAGTGATTCAGAAGTTATTTTTGTGAACGTCAACAATCTGTTCAGATTGATGAAGACAGTGATAGGGATAATGTAGACTATGACGTCATCAAGGAAGTACGCTGGGTCCGGTAATGTTCCTGATATACATAAATAATATTTCCCGGCTCAATACTGCAAATAGTTAATTCCTATTTGCTGATGATAAAGTGGTTATTTCTACCGGTATGAATGGGAAGAAGTTTATAAAAATGCCAGTAAAGACTGATCAAAAACAAAAAAAAAAAAAAAATGGTTCGACCACAATAACCTCACAGTGAATATGGGCAAAGCCAAGTACTTGCCAGTTGTAACAAGAAATCAACCAGACCCAGGGTTAAGAAAGGTAAAAATTCACTCATGTGGGGAAATTGGATATTTAGCCTGTGCTTGTAGAGTTATAAGCAGAGTAGACAAATACAAATAACTGGGGGTTATTTTTTACCATCAACTGAGTTGGGCTCCACATATGCAGTGTGCCAAGCAAAGGCTTCAACGGATGCTGTAAGGTCTATCTCAGTTGAGCCAAGTGCTGGATACGAGATTAAGTAAAATAATATATCAAGTATATGCACAGTCAGTGTTACATTAATTATGTTATCATTGTCTGAGGAGGGGTATCATCTGCTTGCCTGGAGACTCTCGCTGTTACTCAGCGCGCCATTATAAAAATGGCATTATAAATATGTTTGACCTTTCAAAAGCATTTGACACTGTATCGCACAAACTGTTTGTGAACAAACTGCTAGATAAGTTTGCATTTTATGGCTTCCAGGAAAGATCTTTGAGACTGGTAGAATCTTATTTGGGGGATCGATTCCAGAAGGTTGTATTTAAGAAGTCGCAGTATCTACCTGTCTCTCAAGGCGTGCCTCAGGGGTCTATTTTAAGACTTATTTTGTTCATCGTGTACATAAAAGCTATTTGTTTGCGGATGATCTGTGTGTTTTTTTTTGAGCTTGCCCACAGTAGTTTCCTTGAGTCAAGCATCCCAGGACTTGGCTGATTCGATTGAGAGCTGGTGTAATTCAAATTTATTATGTGTCAACTCTGATCAAGTTCAGGACTTGACTATCAGTTATAATAGAAGACTGACTATGAATGAGGAGAAAGAGACAAAGTTTCTGAGCTTCACCCTTGACACTTGCCTCAGTTGGTCCCAGCATATTGAAATTGTTGCTAGCAAGCTGAATAAGGGAGTCTTCTTAATTAGAAAACTGAGGTCATATGTCAGTTTGGATGTTTTAAAGGTGATTTATTATGCTCACATCAATTCTCATTTGTCATAAATGGTACCATACTTTGGGGTTCCAGAGCTTACAGTAGTGGACTTTTTAGAATGTAGAGAAAGGCTGTCAGACTGATTTGTGGGCTTTCTAAGCGAGCACAGTGTGATGAGCATTTTAAACTTCTGGGAATATTGACTCTACCTTCAATATTTGTTCAACAGAGCCTTATTTATGTTAAGGAGAATTTGAAGAAGTTTGTGGAACAGGGGGTAGTTCATAGCCATTTTTGTGGAAGCTTATCCAGGGTGAAGTAGCTTATCAGTGAGCTAGGACACATTGTCGGCAGGGAATACCTACTCACAGCTCATCATTTTATGGTTCTCAGCCAGTTGGCTTGTTTAATACTGGGTTTATGAGTGAAAAAGGTAAACATAATAATCGAACAAGAATCTTGGCGGTTTAGAATGGAATCGTTTCCAACAAAAATTAAATTGGAAACTTGAAAAAAATATTTTCAAAGCAAACCAGTCAAAACTCAATGTTTATTTTGAATAGACCTAGGCTAAAAAATAACTTACTTAGAACACATGAAAATGGATACAGCATTTAATTTATGTATTAAAGCATGCACAAAGCTCACCTCACTTTCTTCCGCCTCAGAATCTATCATGATGCCTAGGTATTTTACAGAATCATGAACAAAGAGAGGAACACACTGGCAATAAGACTGATTACAGTCAGGTTTATGAATAATATTTTAAGTTGGTACTCCTCAGAGGGCTTACCAGCCATTGTGAGGTAAAAGGGTAGAACCACAGTTTTATCTTTATTTATACATAATTTATTGTGGTCACACCAATTTTTTATCTTTGCTATACCACTATTTGCTTTCTTAAATGTTTCCATCCATGAGTTTCCATGAAACAGAGCTACAGTGTCATCCGCAAATGAGTAGAGAGAGCCACAGTCTAGATCAATATTTAATAAATCATTAATATAAATTAGGAATAGAATTGGGCCAAGCACTGTTCCTTGTGGAATCCCAGCTTCAACTCTCCTATCGTTGCTAATTGTATCATCAATTTTTACGGCTTGTGACCTTAAGTTTAAGTATGACCTAAAAAATTTCAAAACTATGCCTCTAAAACCGATAATTTCCATTTTATTTAGCAAGAGTTCATGGTCCACTGTGTCGAAAGCCTTTTGGAAGTCCAGAAAGATTCCCAAGCACTTTTTTCCTCTATCTAAATGATTTATAACTTCTCTACTCACTCTAAATATTGCATCAGAAGTATTAAGGCCACTCTGAAAACCCAATTGCGAACTATTTAAGATTTTATATTTATTTAAGTAGGATATTAGTCTCGACTTTACACATTTTTCTATAGTCTCACTAATAGTACCCATTATTGCTTCATGGTCAGTAATCGAACAATTAAAAATAGCTGGATTAAGCCTAAAATACCGACTTTTTAGAAAAAAATGGTCAATACATGTTTCAGATACGTCACCGATTCTAGTACCTCCATAAAGATAACTTATAAACCCATATTCATTCAATACATCCATATACCTATGCCCAGCTAGACCTAAACGATTTTCCAAGATATCAATATTCGTATCACCAATCAGGACTCGATTTGAGAAGCATTTAGTCTCCTCTAAAAACATTTCAAGGTTATCTATGAATTCAAAAACATTCGTATCTGACGGTGATCGATAAAGGGCAGTGAAGTAAAACTGGTTTTGTTGAAAATCATTAATAAAATTAATAACATTTGTTTGTTGAATATCGACATTCAATATTTCAAACTTAATACCATGCTTAATATACACAATAATTCCATCGCATTTATTATATTTTGTTGGTTTTATGTATTTATTGTAATTGGGTAGATCAAACCCGTCATCATGAGACAACCAGGTTTCAGTGAGTATTATAATATCAAAATTTACATTTAAACTAGTAAGAAGCACACATAATTCATCAAAATTCCGTCTGACACTTCTAATGTTCAAATGAAAAATTTTTAAAACAGAATTGTCCGAAAAGAAAAAATTAACATGATTAGAATCTTGTAGCTTCGAAGTTTTACAATTATTATTGTCATAAAGTTCCTCCAATAAGTCTCTTACTTGGCAGTTCTCCATAATAAATTAGAGAGAAAAAAAACAATAACCAAATAGAACTAATTTACAGCTTGTTGTAATCATCCTTCGATCTAATCAGCAAAGCCGGACTGGTTTCAGTCTTCCTGACAAAAATTTTTCCATCTCTAGACCATACGTAGCGGTAGTTTTTCTCTTCAGCCAACTTCTTCGTGTCTTTGAGCAGCATGGACACCGCCGGGGACAAGTGTTGGTACGCCGATATCCTACCAACCGGAAGAAAGCGAGATACAGTCTTAGTCGATATGCCAGGCTCACTTTTGTCTTCAAGTGCCTTCTTCTTGAATTCAGACAGCCATGTCACCTTATCTTCTCGACGCATAAATTTTAAAATAATAGGCTTAATGCCGTCCTTGGTACGCGAAGGAACTCTGTGTGCGGCACTAAGATCCTTGCCTGTTAGAGATATGCACAGTCAGTGTTACATTAATTATGTTATCATTGTCTGAGGAGGGGTATCATCTGCTTGCCTGGAGACTCTCGCTGTTACTCAGCGCGCCATTATAAAAATGTCATTATAAATATGTTTGACCTTTCAAAAGCATTTGACACTGTATCGCACAAACTTTTGCTAGATAAGGTTGCATTTTATGGCTTCCAGGAAAGATCTTTGAGACTGGTAGAATCTTATTTGGGGGATCGATTCCAGAAGGTTGTATTTAAGGAATCTGAGTCGCAGTATCTACCTGTCTCTCAAGGCGTGCCTCAGGGGTCTATTTTAAGACTTATTTTGTTCATCGTGTACATAAAAGCTATTTGTTTGCGGATGATCTGTGTGTTTTTTTTGAGCTTGCCCACAGTAGTTTCCTTGAGTCAAGCATCCCAGGACTTGGCTGATTCGATTGAGAGCTGGTGTAATTCAAATTTATTATGTGTCAACTCTGATCAAGTTCAGGACTTGACTATCAGTTATAATAGAAGACTGACTATGAATGAGGAGAAAGAGACAAAGTTTCTGAGCTTCACCCTTGACACTTGCCTCAGTTGGTCGCAGCATATTGAAATTGTTGCTAGCAAGCTGAATAAGGGAGTCTTCTTAATTAGAAAACTGAGGTCATATGTCAGTTTGGATGTTTTAAAGGTGATTTATTATGCTCACATCAATTCTCATTTGTCATAAATGGTACCATACTTTGGGGTTCCAGAGCTTACAGTAGTGGACTTTTTAGAATGTAGAGAAAGGCTGTCAGACTGATTTGTGGGCTTTCTAAGCGAGCACAGTGTGATGAGCATTTTAAACTTCTGGGAATATTGACTCTACCTTCAATATTTGTTCAACAGAGCCTTATTTATGTTAAGGAGAATTTGAAGAAGTTTGTGGAACAGGGGGTAGTTCATAGCCATTTTTGTGGAAGCTTATCCAGGGTGAAGTAGCTTATCAGTGAGCTAGGACACATTGTCGGCAGGGAATACCTACTCACAGCTCATCATTTTATGGTTCTCAGCCAGTTGGCTTGTTTAATACTGTGTTTATGAGTGAAAAAGGTAAACATAATAATCGAACAAGAATCTTGGCGGTTTAGAATGGAATCGTTTCCAACAAAAATTAAATTGGAAACTTGAAAAAAATATTTTCAAAGCAAACCAGTCAAAACTCAATGTTTATTTTGAATAGACCTAGGCTAAAAAATAACTTACTTAGAACACATGAAAATGGATACAGCATTTAATTTATGTATTAAAGCATGCACAAAGCTCACCTCACTTTCTTCCGCCTCAGAGTCTATGAAATCTGCCATCCTGGGGTATTAGTTTACTGCTGACCCAAAAAGGGTAGCAATGACCTCCAAATCAGCTAAAATACAAAATTGAATAATAATGACAAATTATTTACATATTCCATAATTTAATAGGTCATGGATGTCAATTAGGTAAGTTAATGAAAACACAAACATAACCAATAATTTTAAATTTGTCAAATCATACATTACGGTGTGTGAAACAGTGCTGAGCTTCTCAAATATAAATTAACTTACTTGATAAAAAGGAAAATATATGAGAATATTGTTTTGAAGATGTCACAGTAGGCTATAAGTTAGTTGCTGAAGCAATAAAATTTCATGTTATGAAAGTAGCTCACTGAACTGGCGTGCACTTCACCTTATGGGCCTAGTTTTTAAAATTAAAATAGATGTGAATTTTATTAAATAGTTATAAAAATCATAATTTTGTTACTCTAAAGATACGATTTTCTTATTTTACTGCAAATAAAGCCCAGTCAACTAAATTCTAAAATAGAAGGTGTAATTGCATCCTTGTAAAAATCATTGCATCTTAAAGCTTTCTCATCTGAACCAGTGGATAGATTCATAAAGTTGAAGACAAACGAATGGGAACACTGATAGGATAGTTTATATATTATATTAAAAATAAGTCATTATAATACAAACTTTTTAAAAAATTCAATAAATCGTTGAAACGCGAAGTTTTGGTTTACTGTTCAATATGGAGTCGGTCCGATGACGACGGACCAATTAATTGTTCACTGCCATCTTTATCGATGTCTTTTCATCAGCTCGTGTCTCGGTCAAATCTCACGGGGAAGAGAAAGTAAAAATAAGTGATGAATATTTATACAATCTTGATTCTTCTATAATTTAAAAAAATTGAGAAAATTCAATTTAACTCACATTATTTCGTCGATGTTCGATTTTGGTTTGGTTCATCCAATGTGAATGAGGTCTACCCAGGCGGGAGAGTTTAAACTGAAAATATTATACTTTGATATTATACTTGATATTTTAAGATAAATAAATTGTCAGGAACCAAACATTGTCAAGGACCTATATCATAGAATACATATTTAGAATATATACCATGTTTTAGGTTCAAAAGGAAAATAACTTCTACGGTAACGTACCACAGTATACATACAGTACGGAAACTTGGCTATATCCTGACGCCAAAATCCGCCATCTTGTTAGGAAGCACCGCATTGTAATAGTATTGATGGTAGGTTCGGATCACTTCAATGATCCGGATCAATTGATCTCATTCACTGCCACGAGCCAATCAGAAGACCAGGATTGGAACTTCCCAAGGTCACGTGACGTGTTTAGTATTGGCGTCATGTAAAAAGCATTGGTTAGATAGGCGATTGATTACAAGTTTCCATTCTGTATATTCTGTGACCGTACCTACTTAATACCACACACAACCATCGAACCATGCTGCTTGCATATCTGTGAGCTGGTCTATAAAATAATACGTAAATAGAAGATTACTTTTATTATAATACAAAAACATTTCAATGTATTACCTTTCTTGTAATCTCAATTATCATGAAAAATCCAAGGACTGTACTTTTTTTTCAATTTTACTCACAAAATATTTCAACATTGATGCCATTTTCAAGTACCGGTAATAATAAAAATGACATCTATGTTGAAACATGGCGGTAAGTAAAATAATTGAAAAAAGTGTTCAAAGATTCTTATTCTTCCAAGTTTTCAAGATTCTTATTATTTATTTCTTTATAAAATTATAAGGTGTGTATAACTAGCCCCTATAAGGGTAGAACAGTGCACAATAGACATTTTTGTGTCATCACAGTGAAACGCTTCCAGCAAAATTATTTTTCCGATGTACTAGTATATCTGATTTAGGCTATTGTTGTTTATTTTTCTTCGCTGCTCTATTTGAGGTAAAATTATTTTTCTATTATTATTAAAATTTGTAATTTTCCAGTGGTTTATTTATTTATTGTTAGAATATTATATCGATTGGAAAAACGCTACTGTACAGTATTATTTTTGGGGATGTAATATAACAGAATATATACAGAAAGGAAACTTTTAATCAAACGCCTATCTAACCAATGCTTTTTACATGACGCCACGTCACGTGACCTTGGGAAGTTCCCAAGGTATTCTGATTGGCTCGTGGCAGTGAATGAGATCAATTGATCCGGATCATTGAAGTGATCCGAACCTACCATAAATACTATGACAATGCGGCGCTTCCTAACAAGATGGCGGATTTTGGCGTCAGGGACTAGCCAAGTTTCCATACTGTATGTATACTGTGGTAATATAACAGAATAAGTACAGAATGGAAACTTGTAATCAATCGCCTATCTAACCAATGCTTTTTACATGACGACAATACTAAACACGTCACGCGACCTTGGGAAGCTCCAATCCTGGTCTTCTGATTGGCTCGTGGCAGTGAATGAGATCAATTGATCCGGATCATTAAAGTGATCCGAACCTACCATCAAAACGGTGTACACACGTACGTTTGCCTCGGGTGAGCATACGTGTATGGGCTTGCATTCGCACGTGTGGACACTGTTCGCTGAGGCATGTGGGCGAACCGGAACCCTGTCGGTATTTTGGCGTGCTCAAAGGCGCCTCGGGCGAGCATTGAATGCACTTGTGTACGCGATTTTGCCATACGGGTGAGGCAAAACGTAAACATTGAAGGCGTCATAACCTAATTCCAATGAATTAAACGGTGTACACACGTACGTTTGCCTCGGGTGAGCATACGTGTATGGGCTTGCATTCGCACGTGTGGACACTGTTCGCTGAGGCATGTGGGCGAACCGGAACCCTGTCGGTATTTTGGCGTGCTCAAAGGCGCCTCGGGCGAGCATTGAATGTACATGTGGACGCGTTTTTGCCATACGGGTGAAGCAAAACGTAAACATTGAAGGCGTCATAACCTAATTCCAATGAATTAGGTTAATGAATGACAAATCAAATTGTGATCCAATAACTAATTGTAAATTGTAGGATTTTTGTGATTTTGTAGGATATGTGGATTATCAAATATTCAAATAGAAATATGCATGGAGTATATAATTTTTATCATGATTAACAAACTTAGAACTGCATAATTTAAGTGAAAATAGCTTCTCTACAGGGTTCCTACAAAAAAGTATAGCTCACGTATTATCTTACTGTGGCTATCAAATCATGTTGTGTTTGTTTTATGTTATCAATCAGAGTTGGTAATTGAAATTGTAATCTTCAATATGATATTATATGTTTTAGATAGCTGGGCTATCCATAGAGAGATTTATTCAAACTTTGAACTAGTACTCCTTAAAGGTAAATCTTGAAGCTGATTTCTTGGAGAATCTTGTTTTGTCATGTGTATGAGCAGAGTTAGTTTTAAATGGGCAGCAATTCAGTATTTGATTCAATTTGTTGCTAATTTCGTTAAAGGAGACTGTCAATTTTGTAGGACAGTGTTAAGTACTTTGATTAGTTCATCAAAACTTCTGGAATTATTGTAGAAATTCCTTTTTTGAGATTCAGAATAGATATTGGAGACCAACAAATGAATCGCCTAATGCCAAGAATCTCAAAGTTAGGGCCAATCGTTCTTGTGAAGTTATTGCTTCCCTCATGATGGTATCATTTGTTTGGATAACTAGTTGAATTAGTTTCAGTATATAAACAAAATAATGTTTTGACATCCTAATAAAGTTTGAATTGACAATCTCATATCTTATGTCATGTAGCAATTTATTTCCTTACTTAAACCTACAATCGTTTAACCCACCAACATCGTTTGTTGAGTTTTATTTTCGATTTTATTATACAAGTCATATAAATAAATGATACAGCTGCATTTTGTAATAATTTATTATCTTCAATGATGGAATGACGCCATTGTTGTCATGTTGTGGAAAATTTACATCTATCATGTCTTCGTGTCGTCTGCAAATCAGATAGCTTTTTGAATGCCGAGGCATACGTGGAACGCGTCCACAAGGACGTACAGTGAATGCCGAGGCAGGTGTGCATACGGTTGTTCGCGCGAATCTGTACGGACGTGTGTACAAGGCTTTAGGTTAATGAATGACAAATCAAATTGTGATCCAATAACTAATTGTAAATTGTAGGATTTTTGTAATTTTGTAGGATATGTGGATTGTCAAATATTGAAATAGAAACATGCATGGAGTATATTCAATTCAATTCAAATTCAATTCAATTTATTTCCTCAAAAAATCATATACATATCAGTTATACAAAATAACTAATAACAATAATAGTTATACAAAAACAATTCCAGGAAATATATTTCCTCACTTAGACTATAAAATCCGTGTGTGGGGAAAGAATTCCTATCTAGAAAAGCCTTAATAAATACAGGATAATCGAAATCATTTCTTGAAAAACTTTCAAATTTTACTTTTTTTCTAAACAAAAAATGAACTTTAATTAAACAATAACTTCAAATGTAGAAAATAAAATAGGTTAAATCTATTACTGATATAGGTTGGTGCTAAAGGTCGAAAGAGTTAATAGAGCGCTGCATCAAAAACAAGAAACTAAACACAAGCAAGAAGAGAGAGAGAAAAAGAAAAAATAACGAAACACAGAAAAACTAATGGCTTATAATAAAATGAAAAATATCTGTAGACAAATATTCAAGACAAAACCTAGGTGTAGGGTGAATTGACAAGGGCCTCCGAAGCATCCCTACCAATGTTGAATAGCCATTGGACTATTATTCTTTTGTAAACAGGTACACTGCGCCCCTCAGCCTCCTGGATTGATGTAGGCAAATTTCGGTAGAGGAGGTGCACAATGTGAAATGGGGTGTTATTTGCTGGAGCTAAAGTGGCTCTAGGAGTACCATATCTGAAATTTAATCTATGTCTAGTTTGGTAATTATGTGGTGATTCAGTAAATATTTCTGCTTTGTAGGATTTGGTAAAGGAGAGGAGGGTTTTTATGTATATTTGTCTGATATTAAGGACATGGAATTCGGAAAAAAGTTCTTCAGTAGGGTATCGCATGGGTTTATTTAAAATTATTTTTATTAGGGTTCTCTGAGTGACAGCAAGAGGCCGCAACAACGCCGCCGAGACTCCACCCCACGCCAACACACCGTATTGAAGCAAAGACTGCACGTAGGAAAAGTAAACAGACCTGCAATGCCCCACAGTCAGCACGCCTGCAAGCTGCAAAAAGGCGAACATAAATTTTCTAAGTTTTTGCCTTACTGTTTGAATGTGCGGGGCCCATGATAATTTATGGTCTATTGTGACCCCCAAATATTTGTAGGTATTAACACGTTCAATTACGCTGCAATCACAGGCGACCGACCGCAGTACATCACAGGAATGCAGAGCCAAGCGTCGCAGACCAGGATCACTGTCATGTTTAAAAAATACGGGTAGATGTTTAGTTTTTCCTACATTCAGGGTCAAGGTGTTCTGATCCAGCCAACGCTTGACCCTGATCATATCATCCTCCGCCCGCTCGTAAGCCTCATCCCACGTGCAGCCAGACGACACCACCGCTGTGTCATCAGCAAAAAGGAACAATTTTCCTCTAATTGCTACTTTCTCCAGGTTATTAATATAGATTAGGAACAGAAGCGGCCCCAGTGTACTTCCCTGCACCACTCCATAGTCGATTTCAGTTTTATCACTGTTAATTCCATTTATAGTCACGTATTGCAAACGGTTTTCCAAGTAGCTGATAAACCAATCCGTTGATCTAACGCCAATGTATTGTAATTTCCTTATCAACTGTTGTCGATCTATGGAATCAAATGCTTTAGCTAGATCCAGAAAAGTAACCAGGACACGCCTCCCTCCCCCAATTTGTTTGGCAATGTGTTTGGTGATTTCAAAGAATGCGTGAGATATGCTTCTATCTTGTCTGAAACCAAACTGTAAATCTGATATTAGTTTTTCTTGTTTGAGGTAGTCAGCAAGTTGTATTTTGACACATTTTTCAAGTATTTTAGATAGAATGCAGAGTAAAGAAATTGGTCTATAGTTAGAAGTTAAGTTATTTTGTCCTGATTTAAAAATTGGTATCACTTTGGCAATCTTGAGTGCATTTGGAAAAATATTTGTATTTATACTGAGGTTAACTATATGCAACAAAGGTGTGATCAAAGCATCGATATTAAATTTTATTAATTTTGAGGGGATATTATCTGATCCTGATGCAGAGTTGCCCTTGATGCACCTTATCACATCAGTGAGCTCAACCCGTGTGACCGGCCGCAGCCAGAACAGAGAGTCAGCAGTGTGGTCGGCATCGTCCACCTCAAGCGGTCCCGCGGGGTTGAGAGTCTCAGCAAGTCGGCGACCAACGAAGGCAAAGTAGTAATTGAAATCATTACTAATTTTATTTATCTCCTCAGGGGTGGGAGGCGCAGTGCCACCGTGCTCTTTAAATGCATCTAGCGGGAATTTGGATTTACCCACAGAGTGCCCTGCCACCTCATTTACTACATTCCAAAACTTCCTAGGGTCCCCATGAGCATCATCTATTTTAGTTTTATAATAATCAAACTTTGCTCATTTAATAATTGATTTTAATGTATTTTGGTATCGCTTGTATTTTTCGTTAATTTGTAAATTGTGGGGATTTCTCCTAGCTTCTTTACATAGCTTATCACGGCAACGCATTGAAGACAATAGACTACCCGTGATCCAAGGTTTCAATTTAGAATATTTTGCTTTGTGAACGTGTTCTGATGTATTTCGTTTCAAGTTTCCTAGTATTATATCATTGAAATTTTCCGTGGCAGCATTCACCTCTGTTGCTTTGAGCACTCTTTGCCAGGTTTCGTCTTTTAGTGATTTAGTTATGTTTGGCCAATTTATTTTTTGAAAAGTTTTTGTGACTGGGTTGTTCACTTTTGGTGAGTTACAATTAATATCCAGGCATATTATGAAATGGTCAGTAATCTCTGTTTGTATTATTGATGAGTGAGCCTCGCATCTGTGTGGGAGTGAAATGAAAAAATGATCAATGCAGGTGTTACTGTTGGGACGTGTTATCTTATCTATACAAGCTACTAGCCCAAATTCATATAGTATGTCAAGTTATCTCTCTTCTTGAGGATTGGGATTGAGTATGTCGCAGTTTATATCTCCTACAAAAATTCTTAGGCTAGAATGATTAGACGGCATGGACCTCAGTAGATCCTGAAGGCCGTTGTTAAACGATAACAAAGATGAAGACGGGCTACGATAGATACAGAATAATTTGCATGGAATGCCGGTACAATCGAAAGATAGAGACAGACATGTTGCGACTTCACCAATTGACAACTGACAGCTTGTAGCTGATAAGGTCTCGTCTAAATACACAACAACACCGTCACACTGATTGATACTATTATAGCTACGTATTAACTTAAAACCCTCTAGACTCACAAGATCACTACAATCTCTGAGCCATGCCTCTGTGAGAATAATACAATTATACTTTATTTTTATACCTTGTAGTAATATTAGCAACTCGTCAAAATTTTTAATATAGCTATGAATATTCAGATGCAGCACTCTGAAACTATTCGACCCACAACAATCACCACCAACACCATTAAAACTGTTATTGTAATCAACAAGATTAGCGAACTCTTTACAATCGATAATCGGTCACTCTAGATAATTATCGTCATCCATGATACAAATTTTATTTTTTTCATATCTCATCAGCGCATCAGCCAGCCAACAACTGATGACAAAATTAGGAATGTGTAAAGACTTTTTGAAAGTATTGCATTTAACTTACATGTTACAATCAAGTGAAAAATTATTAGTTAAAGTAAACGATGAGAGTAATAAGCCTTAATAATGATTTACTAGAACCCAATTAGATACGGATTGAATTGAGCTCGCTATAAAGAAAGTAGAATTGATCATAAATAAAAGACATTTATACAATATAAATATAAAATAAATATGATATTGATACAATATTATTGAAAAACAAGAATCCTTAGAGAAAAAATGACAATTAAAAAGCATCAAAGAGAATAATAAAATTCCACCTAAAATAAAGATATCCATATTATAAAACAAATATATACATATGATGCTAAATAATCATTGAAAACAAGAATCCATAGGGAGAGAGAGGAAAAAGAAACAATCAAACCTCAAAGAAAGCAATAACATTTCACCCTAATGTTATATGCTTTCACTATATATTCTCCCCCCATGTATTACTGTAGTACCTCAGCAATCAGGATGAAATAATAATTATTATTTTTATTACATAAATATATATTATTGTTAGTAAATAGCTTGAATTTCACGATCTATTGGGTTAAATGCTAGTATAGTTTATTCAGTTTATTTCACCACATGGGCTATCTTTAAAACACTCTCACCAATCGTTCTAATGTGTTACTTTTTATAATTACATATAAAAATATTATTTTCACTGATATCACACTACTCGTGTTTTTGGAATTTTAATGAAGAACTGAGGAAATTGATGTTGTTACCTTGCTGGCGACACTTGCCTATTGATGTGGCACTCACTTCACTTGACCAGGCTGGCGGTTGAGTTGGCGTTGGTTGCAGTGGGGCGTAGCGGCGCCCCGTCGGCCTGGATGGGGGCGGCGTCTTCCTCGGAGGCGGTTGCGGGTGGAGTCCTCTCCTCCAGGTCCTTTAGACAATTCACTCTGAAAGGACGAGATGTTGGAGTTCTCTTGGCCATCACACGTCCATCGTTTGTCCACACGGAAGCCACCTTGTTCTCCTTAATCATGCTCCTTGCCGTTTTGAATAGTACACTTGTATCCTTAGTGAGTTGTTCATTCAAATAAATTTGGATGTCTGGAAAATCGTTGTCGATTTCTCTCGCCTTCAGGAATCTTTTGTGACGTCTTGCGAGGAGCCATTCATTTTTAACCAGTCTTGACACGAATGAAACTACAATTGACTGAGATCTCGGCTCGCCCCCCCGGACTGGGAGCCAATGGGCAGCGTTGATGTCTGTTTGGTAGTATGTAAGTTTCAGGAGTTCAGCTATCTTAATGATAATGGGAAATACATTGGTCCCTTTTGATTGAATTGGGATGCCAGAAATTACTATGTTGTTTTTCCTAGTTTGTATTTGAAGATCGTGAATTTCTCTCTTCGCAACGGCTAATTCTTGATGCAATTTACAATTTTCATCAGCTAGTTGCTGCACCCTTGTTTCTGTACTGGTCACTTTTTCAACTATTTCGTCCATTTTTGTTTCAAGGCAAGTAATGTCTTTGTTCATATTACTCATCTCTTCCTGTATGCTATCCAATTTCTTGTTGTTAACGTCCCACTGGTTCTTCATATCCTCTTTTAAGGCAGCAATCGCTTTCACAATTATTTCATTAACCCGCTCGTAGTCGATCGTTGGTTTAACTATGGTGTCTGTCTGCTCACTGCAACACTTTACACATTTCCAAGATTTTTGTGAACCACGTGTAACACATTCACTGACACATGAGTTATGAAATTGTGCCTGGCAGCTCACACACGTGCTGCTCCCGTCTTTTGTTGGTGCAATGTCCTTTGTACATTTGTTACACTTCACCATGTTGCTGATTCCTAATTTCTACTAAGTAGAAGTTCTACTGATTACTAAATTCCACTAAAATTACTGCTACGAATTAAATTCACTATGATTTTTCACTGCTAACCGGCCGATACGCTGAGACATGCTTAGAAGTTGTTTTTCGACTGCGATAAACTCCAATCCGACTTCATCGGCTGCCCGATAAGAACATAATGAATGAATAAGAACATAAGATTTAATTCGTATCATGATTAACAAATTTAGAACTGCATAATTTAAGTGAAAAAAGCTTCTCTACAGGGTTCCTACAAGAAAGTATAGCTCAAATATTATTTTACTGTGGCTATCAAATCATCTTGTGTTTGTTTCATGTTATCAATCAGAGTTGTTAATTAAAATTGTAATCTTCAATATGATATTATACGTTTTAGATAGCTAGACTATCTATAGAGAGATTTATTCAAACTTTGAACTAGTATTCCTTGAAGGTAAATCTTGAAGCTATTATTATTAAAATTTGTAATTTTTCAGTGGTTTATTTATTTATTGTTAGAATATTATATCGATTGGATATACGCTACTGTACGGTATTATTTTTGGGGATGTAATATAACAGAATATATACAGAAAGGAAATTGTAATCAAACGCCTATATCTAACCAATGCTTTTTACATGACGCCAATACTAAACACGTCACGTGACCTTGGGAAGTTCCAATCCTGGTATTCTGATTGGCTCGTGGCAGTGAACGAGATCAATTGATCCGGATCATTGAAGTGATCCGAACCTACCATCAATACTATGACAATGCGGCGCTTCCTAACAAGATGGCGGATTTTGGCGTCAGGGACTAGCCAAGTTTCCATACTGTATGTATACTGTTGTAATATCACAGAATAAGTACAGAATGGAAACTTGTAATCAATCGCCTATCTAACCAATGCTTTTTACATGACGCCAATACTAAACACGTCACGTGACCTTGGGAAATTCCAATCCTGGTATTCTGATTCGCTCGTGGCAGTGAATGAGATAAATTGATCCGGATCATTGAAGTGATCCGAACCTACCATCAATACTATTAAACGGTGTACACACGTACGTTTGCCTCGGGTGAGCATACGTGTATGGGCTTGCATTCGCACGTGTGGACACTGTTCGCTGAGGCATGTGGGCGAACCGGAACCCTGTCGGTATTTTGGCGTGCTCAAAGGCGCCTCGGGCGAGCATTGAATGTACGTGTGGACGCGATTTTGCCATACGGGTGAGGCAAAACGTAAACATTGAAGGCGTCATAACCTTATTCCAATGAATTAGGTTAATGAATGACAAATCAAATTGTGATCCAATAACTAATTGTAAATTGTAGGATTTTTGTTATTTTGTAGGATATGTGGATTGTCAAATATTTAAATAGAAACATGCATGGAGTATATAATTCGTATCTTGATTAACAAATTTAGAACTGCATAATTTAAGTGAAAAAAGCTTCTATACAGGGTTCCTACAAGAAAGTATAGCTCAAATATTATTTTACTGTGGCTATCAAATCATCTTGTGTTTGTTTCATGTTATCAATCAGAGTTGTTAATTAAAATTGTAATCTTCAATATGATATTATACGTTTTAGATAGCTAGACTATCTATAGAGAGATTTATTCAAACTTTGAACTAGTATTCCCTTGAAGGTAAATCTTGAAGCTAATCTTTTGGAGAATCTTGTTTTGTCATGTGTATGAGCAGAGTTAGTTTAAAATGGGCAGCAATTTAGTATTTGATTCAATTTATGGCTAATTTCCTTAAAGAAGACTGTCAATTTTGTGAGACAGTGTTAAGTGCTTTGATTAGGTCATCAAACAAATGAATCGCCTAATGCCAAGAATCTCAAAGTTAGAGCCAATCGTTCTTGTGGAGTTATTGCTTCCCTCATGATGATATCATTTTTTGTTTAGATAACTAGTTGAATTAGATTCAGTATATTAACAAGATAATGTTTTGACAACCTAAGAAAGTTTGAATTGTCAATATTATGTCATGTAGCAATTTATTTCCTTACTTCAACCTACAATCGTTCAACCCACCAACATCGTTTGTCAAGTTTTATTTTTGATTTTATTATATAAGTCATTGAAATAAAATGATACTGCTGCAATTTGTGATAACTATTTTCAATGATGGAATGACGCCATTGTTGTCATGTTGTGGAAAATCTACATCTACCATGTCTTCGTGTCGTCTGCAAATCAGATAGCTTTTTGAATGCTGAGGCATACGTGGATCGCGTCCACAAGGACGTACAGTGAATGTCGAGGCATTGTTGTACATACGATTGTTCGCGCGAATCTGTACGGACGTGTGTACAAGGCTCAATACTATTACAATGCGGCGCTTCCTAACAAGATGGCGGATTTTGGCGTCAGGGAATAGCCAAGTTTCCATACTGTATGTATACTGCGGTAATATCACAAAACAATATTATTTCCGTTTCCGTTACCAATAAGCTTTACGATATTGTCATATGGCATTCAACTCGACCCGTGTTTGTTCGTGAGCCGCATAGTCTGTACCGTACCGTAACGCATCTTTGTTTCGATTCATCTATTATCCAAGTGTAATTACTGTAGTTGAAAATTCATACGAAATGTCTGAAAGAGAGGACTATTTTTATAAAGCTAAACTAGCGGAGCAAGCTGAACGTTACGATGAAATGGTGGAGGCCATGAGAAAGATAGCCTCACTCAACCTCAAATTGACAGTGGAGGAGAGAAACCTCCTTGCAGTTGCCTACAAGAATGTGATTGGAGCCAGACGTCCTAGCTGGAGGATGATTTGCAGCATAGAGCAGGAGGAAAAGAGCAAAAGAAAACTTGAAATAATCCGCACCTACAGGAGTCAGGTTGAGAAGGAGTTGCAAGATATCTGCTCTGATATTATTGGAATTCTTGACAAGCATCTTATTCCCAATGCTTCTAAAGGCGAATTCAAAGTTTTCTACATCAAAATGAAAGGAGACTACTACAAATACCTGGCAGAATTTAGCACTGGGACTGACAGGAAAAAAGCGGCGGAGAATTCACTCACAGCATATGAGGTGGCAAGTGGCGTTGCTATGAAGGAACTTCCAGCTCCCCACCCTATCAGATTGGCTCTTGCTCTGAACTTGTCGGGTCTCTACTACGAAATCCTGAATTCACCGGATCAAGCATTTAGTGTGGCAGATGCTGCGCTCAATGATGCAATTGCTGGATTGGACACATTTTATAAGGAGTGTCTCAAGGAATCCAAATTATCATGCAGCATCTCAGAAACAACTTGGACCTTTGGACGTCAGGATCATACTCATTCCACATGCAAGACTAAGGAGAAGCTGAACAGAAGGAGCAATTGTGGGATGTGGAAAATCATAAATGTGATGCAGT
This sequence comes from Nilaparvata lugens, assembly GCF_014356525.2. NCBI lineage: Eukaryota > Metazoa > Arthropoda > Insecta > Hemiptera > Delphacidae > Nilaparvata > Nilaparvata lugens. The sequence continues at coordinate 9,885,702 of NC_052513.1, read as the reverse complement.
GTTTGCAAATGATTACTGTATTGTAATTTGTATAAACTGTGTTATGTTCTAAATGATTAGATATTTATAAAGATGAGCATTTTCGCCATTCTTTTTTTCTTGGATTTTTCTTATTGCGGATGATGGGCTTTTTGCATGAGAGGATGATTTGATGAGATGATTAAACGTCCATGCCTACCGGTAGGATCCGAACCCACGGCTAGGTAGCGCTAGCATACTGAAGGTTGTAATGTCTTAGTCGCCTCGGCTATCCTGGCCGGCAAAGTTGGTAAGTGAAGTCGCTTTCATCGGCATGGCATCCTATTTATTCTAAAAAATTGAATTGTGAGCTCAAGTATTAATAGATAAGATTGAAAAACATTCTTCGTTTATCCCAGATTGAATAAATTCTATGGCTAAAAGTATTACAGTATTTGTTTCAGTACTCTTACTTGCTTGTTACTGAGAGTTTAAGGCTCAACTCACACTTACGCGACTCGGGTCGAGAAGAGACTCGAGTCCAGTCGAGAGCATGTGTTTCCAAATGGTGACACTCTTCTCAGACCAGTCGATTCTAGAGTCTGCGAAGTCATTATTTGAAAACACATGCTCTCGACTAGAGTCGAGTCTCTTCTCGACCTGAGTCGCGTAAGTGTGAGTTGAGCCTAAATTTCCCTTTTCCTTGAAATTATTAGCTAACCGTTTGAGATTATAGATGACCATGATACTTCACAAAAAATGAGTGAAAAATATGATCAAAAAAATTATGACGTTGAAAAACGAGTTCTAAATATTAATCTTACAATGCATAAAGTATCAGAACAGATCACTCATCCACAAGTGATTCACTGAATTTTCAACAAAACTTATGCAAACCAGGAAGATACATAGACATGAAATAATGAAAATCATAATTTAATAAACATTTTTAATATTATCAAACGATTCAACAGTTAATTTATTTAACATTCATTTGAAATGTATACCGTTTGAGTATTAAACTATCAAAAAAGTAAATATTTGTATAATATAACCAAGAAGCCTGGAAAATATAACTTCATCCTGTATAAAAAATCCTACAGCAGAACCAATCGTGTCCTTAATAACAATTCAACATGTTTTTGAAATATATAATTTATATCATTGTAAATCGAAACAACGAATATACAATAATAGGATTGGTAGCCAGGATGCGAACGGATAATCGATAATATAGTAAATATGAACAATACAACAGAATGTAATGAACTGAATGCAGTGAATCTCCAATTCATGAAGAAACATCGACAAGCGATCAAAACGCCCATAAAAGATGAAACATCCATTTGCAATCCAGAAGACATACAATACCAGAACATGTATATCAATTCTCAACATCCATTTAACATCAAGAATCATTTCAATATTGTGTAACTACTATAGTTAACATGATAAAGCGACAATTTGAGGATATTACATCAAATTATTATTTATACAAGTTGAGATGGATATCGTAAAAATAAAAGAGCTCAAATTCGCCAATCAAAAAATGAGGACAATGAATATAGTTGGTAAAAGAATATATAATTTTAAAAAATAAGTTGAAAAACGAAGTGGTTGCACAGAGAAAGTACAACAGACTAATATGATAACCCTCACAATATAACTGAGAGTAACAAAATAAGGCAATAAGATGCTGCAAATGCAGTAGGAAGAAAATTTCAATTTTGTCAATTTTTGTGATTAATCAACATTATTAAGAAAGCATTTGGAATGCAAGACAGCACTAACTGTGCTTAATACGCCAATCTGCATATCAGCAATGCAGTGGCACAATATGGTTTCACCGGTCTAAATAAACTGCCCTTTGCTTAAATCAATGCCAATAAAATTTAATGTAAAACAATTCAAAAGAAGAATGCTGCCAAGGTTTGAAAATATCAAAATGATTTATTTGATAAGGATAATAATAAAAGGAAATGGAAAAAAATTATATTTGACTTTCAGATGCGCAAGTTTAACTGATGACTGCTAATGAAAACTGTAAGCAAACTAAATTCGACATTTCAAGAGTAACAAGTAAAATCAAAAATTGTTTAGAAAATTCAATGTTTGCAAGTTCAAATGATGAAAAAAATCATTATCATTATTTTTACAGAGAAAATTGAACAATACATTTACTTATCTACAGCAATTACCAATTAGTTTGAAACAGTTTAGCTAGTTCCTTTGACTCACGTGACATACATTTTCCAAACAATTTAGATACTATTAGCAAGCAGTTCATTATGATATAATGCCATCAATTGAACAAGTAGTTTCGATCTGCCAATTTAATCCATAGCTCTAGAGGACATTCTGTTCATTCGAATTGGCCTGACAAAAAGCACTAACATTCAGCCATACCGGCAATGTTTCCAACTTATTACTCTATTATGCTAGTATGTAAATTAAAGTCGTGAACACAGTGAAGGTTTGTCTGGCGCGTTCATTGGTTGATAGGGCTGCGGTGACTGACACACATCTGCGCGAAACTCGATTTTAGACGTCTGCGCAGCTCCTCACGTTGAACTATCACATGGTCACGTTTCAGATTGAATTCCCGCACCACCTCAGCTGGGATGTAGTTTTCCTCATCAGAAGAACATGACTCCTGCAATCCATAAATAGAGCCATTAGCAATCGAAAAGCATTAACTATCTTCAACTATCAACAAGCCAAATAATGTTTGATAACTAGTGCAGTGATTTGCCAAAGTAGTCTGTGGTTGCTGGATGATAATCACATCACAACTTGTCCCGCCTCTAGAAAAGGGAAAACCATACGAAACTTCAAACATGCTTCGAATAAATTGAAGAAATGATTTGCCGAAGGGTTGATTTTGGTAACTGAGCGAAAAACTAGTCACACATCTGGGAAAGGATTGACAAAGAAAGAATTGACTTCCAGATATATAATTGTGTGGGACCTATAAAGGTACCATCCTCAACAAAAAGGAAAACCGAAACTTTAAACCATTTATTTACCAAAACCTTCTCATTTGTCTGCGCTTTATAATAATGCATACATCGATCAGAATTGAATAATTTGTTATTTATTTCTCATATTTATTTATCCAACACAAAACAAAAACACATAATCATAAAATGATTGGAGATTGAAAAACAGGCTTAGAACCATTACTATTCCATTCCCCAATTATGATTGAAAAATAGTCCAAAAGAGGTTACGATTCTTCATCACTTTTGAACAAATATATTTTAATCTCAAAAATATATCGTCCAAACATTTGGCTGGAAATTCGGTAGGTCAGTTCCAGTGGTCTCAAGAGCACTCAACAAAAACATTGGGAGCAATTGACACGGTTCATCTTTGCGCAAGTGATTGTAGGTATTGTAAGAAATAACTAAATGAACTAAATGGATGGTTACCTCCAGCATTTGCTGCAATGAGAGCTTGCCAATGCCTGATAGCTTATTGAAGTTATGTCCATCTCCTGACCCAGACTCGGAATGACAGTCACCTATTCAAAATAGAAAATCATTTTGAAAACATACACAGAAATAGCATTTCAACATCAATATTCAACTTCAGGGATTTTAAATAATCAAGTAATGTCCAAACAGTAAGTCTAAGCGCACACCACTTAGTCAAGACAACACAAGACATCATCAGACATGTTTAGTCCCAATACTTCACATAGCTGCTTGTGACGCAACTCACACTGATTAGTCACTGCAATTAGACATGTCTTCATAAGCAACAATGTGAAGTATTGTGACGAACGTCTTGTCTCGACTAACCGGTGTACGCCCAGCGTAAGCGAGTGTTTAATGAAAAGGGAAAAAGTAATCAAGAATATAAAGCACTGTAATATAAATGTTCAGAAGTTATTATTTTTAAAATCTTCGAATGCTAGTATTAATTAGTTATTCGAATATTCAATGATTGAGGAAAAGTAAGTAAGAATATAAAGTAGGCCTATAGTAAATCAAATTACGAGAAGTTGCGATTATTTAAAAAATATTCCAAAACTAGTTGCTACAGAATTGGACTACGAATGTGACCATAGAAGTGAAACTGGAATATTATACATATCAATTATTAACGTATGCATATTATCTTCATGAAACGTTTAGCTGTCGGTCTCGGCTGCATAATACTACAGTGTCACTTTTTCGCTCTCGGGACGAAAAAACAGAAAAACTCCCTAGGGCGTAAAAGTAACTCCATTTAAATAACATGGGAAGCATATTATCTATTTTAAAAAACTTACTTTTGAATTAGGTTAGAAGGTCTAAGCTCAGATGAGGGAGCATATAGAGTAGTCATTGAGCCAACTAAATTCAATACCTCAACCAGAATTTTGATGAACTTATGAAATATATGTTTGTATGCTAAAATTATTACGTACTTCATATTAGGCCTAGTATAATATAAAAATTTATAAATATTTTCTAATAATCCATGTTATTCAAAATACCATCAACGAATATTTCCCATCAAAAAATCAAATTTTGAATGCGAACTTAATCATTTATTTATGAGTCGGCCATTGTTGTTACAACTTTTGCCGACAGATAGCGCATAGCACTGTTGGCGGTGAACTATGATTACTGCCAACTGTTAACTTCTTAGGTTATGTTGTAGCTCATTGTTACTGGTCACGTAAGTTTTGAAAATTGTTTTATTTGGAGTTTTTATGAAAATGTAGGTGGAGGAAAAATGTTGTGTACATCACGAGTGAAAAATGCTTTTTCTCCCTCTGGGAAATTGTTGCCCTCTGCTTCGCCTCGGGCATCAATCTTTCCCCTCAGGGAGAAAAATAGGTATTTTTCACTCTAGATATACAAATAACTATTTTCTAATTACTCCAGCAAGAATAATAACTTCTTCTTTGATCTATGATGTAAACTAGCAACACTACTGAATAAGTACATTGCATATTCAGGAATGCAGGAGTAAATTCAAAGAGCATTATTTTATATCGCAAGAAAACGATATGAGCTGAAAAGGAGTCTATAAGCTATATAATAGGTTCGATGATATTGCTGACTTCAAAGAAAAAAATAGAACCATCCCATAACAAATCATTACTCAAATAAAGCCGAATAAATAAATAAATGCCGAGTGACCTGACTCGCTCAGATCTTCAGGTCGCACCTGGCACTCTTCAGGAGTTTTCAGGGTCTTAAAAGCTGCTTTTATGCAGCCATGAACGAAAAATTAACATGTCCATCCGAAACACGGGAGTGACCCGAGAAAAATATGTGGCCTCGCCGAGACTCGGTTTAAGAAGGCAGCGTCTAAACTACTCGACTACGGTTACACCATAATTATAGTTGAGTGAATAGATACTTGAGACATAACAAATTTCTTTAAATATATTGAATACAATGAGACTAACCTTCATGATTACAGAAGCCGTCAGAGCAAGCGACTTCTGAGCCCTCTGTAGACGAAGGAATACTATTACTAATATTATTCTCACTGGAATAGCCACAGTCTTGTGATTGGTCACTCGACCAGATTTTACTATTTTGACTACCTAATAGTTCCTGCAAACAGACAAATAAAGTACATACATTACTATTGTTGATAATTATTTAGATTATTAAAGTAACAATATTTTTAAATTTCAACCTTGGCCAAACTACTGCAATAAAACTGAACTTTTTCAATAAGAATAGTCTTTCACCTGTGACTAAAGTGAAAAAATATAAAGAGTAATCTCTGGAGATGGTTAATATTTATGACTAATAGAAATAAGATATATGATAATGGATCAGATTGCCGAATCAACATGATAAACAATTTTAAAAATAAATGTTGAACATGAAAAACTCAAGTCCAACTCATTTCAGAATTGTAATTCTGTCTCGTCATCGTATCATCATATCCACTTTCAAGATTGATCTTATAAATCTTCTAAAAACTCAAGAACGTTTTCAAGCACACTTTATTGGGTGAGTCAATGACGTTTATCATTTACTGAGACGCGTCTATAGTGACTCGATAAAGGAAGAAAATGGAGAATCAATGTTTCCGATTCGCTAGTATCGAATAATAACAATCTTACAACTAGAAGTAAAGTAACTGAAATCGATTTGGTATATATTTATAGTGGATCAGATTGCCGAATCAACATAACAAAAGATTTTATAAATAGAAGTATAACATGAAAAACTCAAGTCAATTTCATTTAAAATCGTAATTCTGTCTCGTCATCGTATCATCATATCCACTTCTTAGATTAAGATTTTAAAGCTTCCCAAAAACTCACGCTAGAACGTTTCATGTTGATTTAAACGGTTTCCCAATACATGCAATTAATAATTTTGATTTCCAAGAAATTCGAGTTTTTTCATTTTAGAACAAATATGGCGAATCAACGTTTCCGATGATCACAATTTGATAATGACACTGGTAGAAGGTGTTAACTTATAGAACTAATCGATAGTACAGTACTGTATTACCATTATATCAATCAAAAATACTATAAAACTAATCCCCCGTTAGAACGTATTGTACCTAAAAAGTAGACGTCATCTCTCATCATCATCATCATCATCCCTCTCACTCATTACCCACGCACAAGTCTAAGAGCTTATGTGGGCATCACCCTCAGTATTATTATTGATTTTCAAGAACTTCAAACGTACTTGTACACGAGATTCAATGCAAAGTAACCATCTATTAATAATACAACGAATTTTTCACAAAGTCCTCTGACTTACGGTATTTCTGGGTTTTAATGGATATCATGAATTCCGCACCTTTACTTGTATTACGTTACTGTTATTTTGAAAATGAATTTTTCCAACAAATGAATAAATTTTTCGAACAAATAACTACTGACTATTAGTTTGTAGAAGATCAGATTGCCGAATCAACATAAAAGACAACTTTACAGATGAATATATTCAACATGAAAAACTCAAGCTAAGCAAATTGTAGAATTTATTCTTGTCATCGTATCATCATATCCAATACTTGAATAATTTAATTAAAACATCAATTATTTCAAATATCTCAGCAAGTAAATTTTCCGATTCACGAAAACTACTCTAAATTCACAGATTCAATCTCAAGAAATAATTATTTTTTTAATAACTGTAATAGTGGATCAGATTGCCAAATCAACATGACAAACAATTTTACAAATAGATGTTAAACTAGAAAAACTCAAGTCAAACAAATTGTAGAATCGTTATTCTGTCTCGTCATCGTATCATCATATCCAATACTTCAATAATTTAATATTAAAACATCAATTTTAAAATAATATCTGAGCCAGTAAATTTTCTGATTCATGCAAATTCACAGATTCAATCTCAGGAGTATTGGGTTTTTAATAACTGTACTAGTGGATCACAGTCAAAAAATTGTAGAATCGTTATTCTGGTCTCGTCATCGTATCATCATATCCAATGATGTTATTTATTTCATTAGATATTGGTTGATTGATGTACTATAAAATATTTACAGGTCCAGGGGTGAATTAACCCAAAATAGTTTTCAAATACCGCAGATAGAAGATGCAGTGTGGCCAGCCTTGTATTACATTCTACAAATTTTATATAAAGTTTTATTCCCGATTACCGTTCATGTATCAATATTGGAAGAATAACTTTCACTTTTATACAAAGCATTTGGAAGATTTTAGGTGTTTTGTGGGTACATTATTTTTATAGTTTGTGGATCAGATTGCCAAATCAACATGACAAACAATTTTACAAATAGACGTTTAACTAGAAAAACTCAAGTTAAACAAATATTGTAGAATTGTTATTCAGTCTCGTCATCGTATCATCACATCCACTGATACTTTAAATCTGATATGAACAGGTGAAGTCACCAAACATCATTTCTACCTACCCTAGCTTCAAACTGCTAGGTGGTCACTCATTATTCTACAGCTTTTATAAAACAACAATAATAATATTGAAAACTTACTTATAGGTGATACTAGTATCATCAATGAAAAAATAACTTTTATTTTTGTGATAAGTATTTGTAAGCTTCTGATCAGTGGATCAGATTGCCAAATCAACATGACAAACAATTTTACAAATATATGTTTTACATGAAAAACTCAAGTAAAACATAATGTAGAATCGTTATTCTGTCTCGTCATCGTATCATCATATCCACTGATAATAGATAATCAGACTATATCAATATCCACAGGTGAACTTACCAAAAATCTTTGGCCTAGCTTCAAAGTTGCAAGGTAGACACACTCATATTCTACACCTTTTATAAAACAGGAATAGGTGATTGATAATCATCCATCCATTTACGTTATTTTGCCCATTTATTCAAATTATTAAAAAAGGCTGAACGATCAATATTAATATTGTTTTTGGGTGGGGAGGATTAATATATTTATTAAAAATGGAAAAATTTCACTTTCCTACACAAATTATTTGGGAGATTTTTAGGTGTTTATTAATATTTTTATAATCAGTGGATCAGATTGCCAAATCAACATAATAAACAATTTTACAAAAATATATGCTCAACATGAAAGACTCAAGTCAAACAAATTGTAGAATCGTTATTCTGTCTCGTCATCGTATCATCATATCCAATGATGTTATTTATCTCATTAGATATTGGTTGATTGATGTACTATAAAATATCTACAGGTCCAGGGGTGAATTAACCCAAAATAGTTTTCAAATACCGCAGATAGAAGATGCAGTGTGGCCAGCCTTGTATTACATTCTACAAATTTTATATAAAGTTTTATTCCCGATTACCGTTCATGTATCAATATTGGAAGAATAACTTTCACTTTTATACAAAGTATTTGGAAGATTTTAGGTGTTTTGTGGGTACATTATTTTTATAGTTTGTGGATCAGATTGCCAAATCAACATGACAAACAATTTTACAAATAGACGTTTAACTAGAAAAACTCAAGTTAAACAAATATTGTAGAATTGTTATTCAGTCTCGTCATCGTATCATCACATCCACTGATACTTTAAATCTGATATCAACAGGTGAAGTCACCAAACATCATTTGTACATACCCTAGCTTCAAACTGCTAGGTGGCCACTCATTATTCTACAGCTTTTATAAAACAACAATAATAATATTGAAAACTTACTTATAGGTGATACTAGTATCATCAATGAAAAAATAACTTTTATTCTTCTGATAAGTATTTGTAAGCTTCTGATCAGTGGATCAGATTGCCAAATCAACATGACAAACAATTTTACAAATATATGTTTTACATGAAAAACTCAAGTAAAACATAATGTAGAATCGTTATTCTGTCTCGTCATCGTATCATCATATCCACTGATAATAGATAATCAGACTATATCAATATCCACAGGTGAACTTACCAAAAATCTTTGGCCTAGCTTCAAAGTTGCAAGGTAGACACACTCATATTCTACACCTTTTATAAAACAGGAATAGGTGATTGATAATCATCCATCCATTAACGTTATTTTGCCCATTTATTCAAATTATTAAAAAAGGCTGAACGATCAATATTAATATTGTTTTTGGGTGGGGAGGATTAATATATTTATTAAAAATGGAAAAATTTCACTTTCCTACACAAATTATTTGGGAGATTTTTAGGTGTTCATTAATATTTTTATAATCAGTGGATCAGATTGCCAAATCAACATAATAAACAATTTTACAAAAATATATGCTCAACATGAAAGACTCAAGTCAAACAAATTGTAGAATCGTTATTCTGTCTCGTCATCGTATCATCATATCCAATGATGTTATTTATCTCATTAGATATTGGTTGATTGATGTACTATAAAATATCTACAGGTTCACAGGTGAATTAACCCAAAATAGTTTTCAAATACCGCAGATAGAAGATGCAGTGTGGCCAGCCTTGTATTACATTCTACAGATTTTATAAATGATGTATTAGTACGTAAGAATAAATTTCACTTTTCTACAAAGTATTTGGAAGATTTTAGGTGTTTGTGTGGGTACATTATTTTTATAATTTGTGGATCAGATTGCCGAATCAACATGACAAACAACTTTACAGATTGATGTCTAACATGAAAAACTCAAGTCAAACACATTGTAGAGCCGTCATTCTGTCTCGTCATCGTATCATCACATCCACTGATATTTTTGCCATGCATACGAGTATGTTCGGTTCATTCGATTTGCCTTTTAATATTCATATATTTACTTTAAAAACGACGATCTTTGGTCAAGTTGGTCAATTAGTATCAATTAATATTGAAACAGTAGAGCAGTATATAAACCTCAGTCATATCTATTACCAAAATGAGACATCTCTCACCCAACGATCTGGCAACTCGGTTCACTAGGTCATAAAATTATATTCTGAATGGAACAGGTTAAGACTTGGACTAAGTATCAGTGTTATTAAATTGTACGAGATTTCAATCTTTTCATGCAAGCCCATATGAATGGATAAATTAAATAAGAAACAGTCAATGCAGAGTTGTCAATATTTACGTATAACCAGTATTTAAGTATAATCTATTATCTACATCTAAGAATATCTATTTAATTATAGTCACTATTTATACCGGCAGAGTTCGCAAATGAACTGTTTTCAACTCCGCCGGGGTGATTGACCTCACGATAGTATGCTACGTTGCCATTTGCATTAAAACAATTAGATGGATTTTCTTTTGGAATAGAATAGTATTATTATAAACATATTTAATATATAAAACATGCATGGATCTTGTCAGGTATGTGTGGTACAAGTAATGAGATTACGCAGAGATAACAATCAGAAGATTGTGGCTGAGAATAAACGCATACCATATATGTGGAAATGAATAGAACAGCAGTGAATTACCAGAGCATTAGCACACGATTGGCAGGGAGTAAGGGCGTGAGAGTTGTGGCTGTCGTCTATGGAAATGCTATCACTGTCCGCCATTTTGTTGTTGTTGTTCTCGGAGCGGGTGCTGCCTTTGGCCTCCTTGGCCTTGCCCCCCTTGGCCGCCTTCTTCTCCTTGGGGGCGGTGTGGGTGGGGGCGGAGGGGACGGCCCCCTCACTGCTCTGCCCCCCACTTTTCTTCTTTTTATCCCGCTGCTGGCAGTCGATGCAGTTGCAACTGGCCGGACCTTTGATTTTTCTGTGTAGCACCTGTAACTACATCACAAAACAAACAATTCAACTTAATATAAATATACATTCTAACAACACCAACATTATCAAAATATCATTATCAAATAACTCAATTGCGACAAAATCAAGAAACAATAAATTGTATTAGATCGGTATGTACTGTACTTATTTTGTAAGTAAGGTTGATTGCTTTTGTACTTGTTTTTTTGACAAATTGACTGAATTTGAAATTTTAATTTGATGTAGAAGGAAGCTTTTCAAGAGAAACTTCTCCAATTGATTGAAGATTTTATTGGAAATAGCAGTTAACTTATTTCAAATATTAATTAAAAGCTATATAAATAGAACTAAGGACATCTGCTACTGCAAATATTTATCGAAGAACTAGAAAACAGAAGGAAATTTTAAGAATAAAACTGTACAAACATTTTTTTTAATTATAATTTTTTAGAAGCTTTTTGCAGTAGCAAATATTGACCGATGAACTAGATAGCAGAAGGAAATTTTGAAGAATGCAACTGTACAAAATTAGTTTTTTTTTTTAATTTAAATTTCCTTCTGTTATTCATAGTCTATACAAAATTACTTTTGACTTGGAGGGGGAAAATGAAGGGAGATCGGCCTACTACAGTGAGTGATTAGGGGAGACTTCATATGTGTAACATGAGCATTCGAACACGCGCTAGCAATTAGAGAAAGTTGGTCGCTTTAGAACGGCAACATCGCCGCCTCTGTATCTCTACTATTCTCTGCTCCGCATATCCCTTCAAGTCAAAACTAATTTTGTATGGACTATGGTTCTATTTATATAGAGTTTATATTAAACTCTGGAATAATACATGAAGTATACAGTAATATATTATGAAGTTATGTGGTCTGGAGGTTTCAAAAACTCTAGAAAAAAAATTACACTGATGAAATGAGTTTTACTTACTTTTTGTCTATCAGCAACAACCGGTTCTTTCTCATCTTCATCGTCTTCATCATCGCAGCATGTGCAACCGTCCTGTTCACATGCGGCCTCAGGGTGCTCTTCAGATTCATACTGCAAATTATCAATAAATTCAAGTCAGCATAGCTTAACAAGAATTCAAATTTCCAATCAACCACAATATTTGTTATGAAAGTTATTGAACTCATTTCTATAATCAACTTACTCATCTCTGCAGTAAATAAAGTATGGGTTAACAAAAAAACGTGGAATATTAGGGAAGTATCAAACATTCTAAAATAGAGAAATGAATGAATAATTGCCTTTATTAAGGGCGGAGATAGGACTCTCGGTCCTCTCTGCCACACAACCCTACATCATAAAACAGATATATGTAGTCATCAAGAAACAGTCATGATTAAAATTTATCTCATATCATACATATTTTAGTATAATCAAGAACTTATAAAATTATGTTTTTGTAAAGTTTGTAATTGCCAATTTTGTAAACTTTGTAAAATTGCAGTGAAATAAATGAATTATTATTATAAATTGTGATAACCGTAATGTCTCACTGAACAATTTTTACTGAAAATATATCATCAAAAACTTGAAATATGACATGTTTTATCAATATAAGATAGATATTACATGTATCAATGTATAAATAAATTAACTTGATTTCAGTTACAATTACTTTAACTAACCTCAAAATTCTCTTTTTCTTCCAAGTTAGCCTTCTTCTCTTTCCTTTTCTTCTTCTTCAGCTTTTTGTGTTCTTTCCTTTGCTGTTTCAGTTTTTCTTCTTTCGTTATCTCTTCACAAAACAGTTCCAAGTGGGATTTTCCTCTTTTCCTTTCAACAGCAACCTGAGGTAAGAAAAACACAATTAAAAACTAGTTGATATAGTTAAGTCACTCAAGTGCTATTGGTCTTCTATGCAATTTTATTAATACTAGGTACTCACTTGGACCAACTATTAATTTCATGAACTTAAAGAAAACTTCCCAAAATCGACTTCACTCAAGTCATTTTCTATAAACTGATACAATAAAAAATATAATGCATAAAAATTGAAAGTCGAAGTACCTTTCAATATTTATTATTCATTTTTACACAGGTTTCGAACTTTCAAGTCATTTTCACAGTGACAGAGAATAAATAGTTATTTGTGCAACTAGTGCGCAAAGTGACAGTTTGCTGCACCGAAAGAAACGTTTACGCCCGAGCCGTAGGCGAGGGCGGAATGGTTTCTTGAGTGCAGCAGAGGAACTTTGCGCACGTATTTCACATTAAGTTTTTCCTACAGTTACCATTGAATATGAAAAGTGGGTAATTATGGGTAAAATTGCCTGAAATGCATCAAATGTTTTTCTGTGTAATTTTATTATTGATAAAAACCTCAATCCTAAAATCCTGAAGTCCTCGTTGTCGTTGGTTATAATATATAATGAATAATAATTAGCGCGTTGTGCTTCGTTGTACCTCTGCTCACTATAGCAGCCCAGTCACTGTTACCAACTTCATTTTGATTTTGCTGCACTGTTGCTCCATATAACCTACTAAGTATTTTGCGTTGCCATGTTGCAAATCTGGAGTGCAGAAAAATTTTTCCCGCACTAGAGCGGAAAAGTGATTCTTTGCGTTCTGTAATCAGTGCAGCAATGGCCACTTTTCAACGTAACTGTAGGAAAAATAAATAACAATTCGTAAGTAAAAACTGAAATTGGCCCACTGCACTATTCCAAGCCATTACTGAAGTAAGTTTCAATTGTAGACAATTAAGGTGTACATTTTATGTATATGGAATTAAGATTATGAAATATACAAATTTACGATTTCTCTGCTCTATGTTCTGTCATCCTCAGTTGATTAACCAATTGTGTACAATTGCTTTAAGTTCAGACATTGATATTGATTTGAATGTAGATTTCCAGAAAAAAATTGCATAATTTTGGTGCTTGATGATTGAAATGTTTGTGGTAATGTCAATTGTAAGCAACATGAATGATTGAAAAAACAAATATTTATTTTTGTCACATCCACATTCATTAGATTTGTACACAAGACTACAGTTTCGTGTTGAAACTAACACACCTTTAGTTACAATGTTGGTTTCAACAAAAATCTGCAGCCCTGTGTACAAATCTAATATGTGGATGTGACAAAAATAAATTTTGTTTTTTTCAATTATGGAGAAATTCCACAATATCTATTCCAATCCAAAAAAATGTTAACATGAATGGCTTTTTTAATGAGACTTCTGTATTTTATTATAACTTCACAACATAGAAAATTGGTCGGTTGATTATCTACATGAGTAGTGCATGCGTCCCGTAGCTTTGCCTCAGTGACTTTGAAACGGCATATAGGCATAGGCAAGGTATGGTTCGCGGGGTAATAGTTACGGCTTTGCAAAAACATCAAGCTTTAGAGACCCTAGATCCCTAGATGGAGGAAGCTCCCTACACAAAGAGAGTCTTCATGAATAAGAGAGTTGAGTTGCAACGTATCACCAGCAATGGAAAGAGCATGTTGAACGAATGTGATAGGATGTGTTGTGCTAAAATGACCTAACTCTAAAAATCTCCTTGTGTATCTTTTCGGATGCAACACGTTGCTATTGAGAAGATACAAAAGAGCATCTGTTGCGTATGGAAAGATATATTTTCAAAAATGTTCGATGTTTTTGAACGGGTAGTAATGTAGTCTAGAGGCCCTCCTCGATATGCAAAACTACATGACCAGGACTATACTCGCAAATAAAAGTTGAATCATATAAAAATTGAACATTTTTATAAATTAATAGTATATTAAGGAATGAATGAATGAACTAACCTCAAAATTGCGACAGATGCTGTCAATAGCTACGGCGGCGAGTACTTGACAAGTGCATTCCTCCTCCTTGAGCCTGAGCTGAATGCGATGCAGCCGCTCGTAGACACAGATGCCCAGGCAAGTCAGCACTTCCTCCTGGGCTATCTCCAGCGTCTTTGCATGTCTTTCTCGTCTGCTGGAAAGCACAACACAAAACACAATCAAATACTCTTCTCATATAAAAAATTAATTTATCCTGCAAGATTGTTGTCATGATACATTTAAAAAAATGTACTAACCACGAATAATAAACAACTAGAGAGAACCCACAGGGCAAAGCGTCGCTTGCTATTATCAAATTTGCCATCATTTCATTAATTTATTTATTTTACATAATACACAGGAGTGGCCGTAGTCGAGTGGATTAGATGCTGGCTTTGTAACCCAAAGGCCCGGGTTCGAATCCCAGCCCGGGTAAGATATTTTTCTCGGGCCACTCCCGTGTTTCGGATGGATACGTTTAGCCTTCGGTCCTGGCTGCTTAAAAAGCAGTCGTTAGGTCATGTCAGAGGCCCTGAAATTGATCAGTTGCAACCTGAAAACTCTGACACCAGACCTGAGCCAGCCAAGTGACACGATATTATTATTATTTATATACATAATACACAAATCATAATCAAATCATACACAGCTCACATGATCAGAAAAGGACCAACAGGCCTAGTTCAAAACTGTTCCCTTTCCGAATTTTGATATATGGTATGAATTATGAATTATACCTCAGGTATGAGGTATTATTATCAAGTATGAGGTATGAGTTCTAATACTATACTTACTCATGCTCGATCTTGTTCTTTTGGTTGTTTTTACACTTACTGATTGTCGGCTGATACTCATAATTCTCCTCCGATTGGCTGATTCTCAGCTGTTTATTAGCCAATCAGAAGACAATTCTGAGTGTCGGCATAGAGTGAATATGAGAACGGTAATTGTGAGAGTATTACTTGATAATTTACTTTGCATAATTGGTTTGATTTTTAGAGCATTTTGTTTTTTATTGTTTCTGTAATGTTATGAAGAATGAATGAACAAATTCAATGAATAAAAATAACTACATCTGCACTCCATGCCACAAGATAGCGTACGGTAACAAAATATGTTCACTTATTTTGACCTAATTAACGATTTTAAATAAAAATCAAACCTGAACATACAGGGCTACCAAACTATCCAAAAAACTCAAATATATCGTGAAGATCTAACCTCAGGTCAATATTTAACGTAATTATATTGTATTTTTAATGGGATCAAGTTTTCATCCTTCGCCCTCACTTATGAATCCATTCACTTATAAATCGTTAAATAAATTCAAAATATTTCAATTTGTTAAATTTAAGGCTTACTTTTCTGATAAAAAAGAGGCTAGGCTAGTTTTGAAGAGTTAAGTTTCATGATTTATAATATTATATTGGATTGTAGTAACAAGTCAAACTAATACACAATTTACAATGTATTAGATTGGTAAAAGCCACAAATTACTGTATCTCTTAGGCTAGAAACAGTTGATATAGAAACTCGACTGTTCAGATGATAAGAGGATCACTTACTTACTCACTTACTAACAGAAAATTTGAATTATAACATGACCTATGTCCTAATACTAATTAAGATCTATGATAATATTATTATCATGATACAGTAGCTATTATCAGAGCTTCCCAATGTGCAGATGGAGATTGATTTTATGGCCAACTAGATCAATGTAAAACAAAACACTGAATTCCTATCACTTAGCTGGCCGTGAATGTTGGCCGAGTATTCGAGCATTCTATTCATTCATCACATAACATGTATTTAGAAAAATTTCAATAATAAATTTAGAGAATTCAATGTTGTTTGCCACATTAATACTGTACTTACTCCACAAGCTCGATCTTGTTCCATTGATAGTTCTATAAAGTAGTTCCTGATATTTCATTTTGTTCAACTGCACTCTGTTTCATTTTCACAGTCCATTTAAAAAAAACTATTTCTAGTATAATTATTATATTTCTATATTATTATTTTCCGTACTATGCATTCTATTCCATACTATTGTACAATGAATTATAACTTTTGAAATGGTCCAACAGGCTTATGCCCAAAACAATTTTGGGCAAATGCCTGCTGTTTTTACCTGGATTGTATTTGCATATGAATAAATGAATAAAACTGTTCCTATGTCCACAATTGGCCCGTTCTGTGTACATGGAATGTGGTAAATTGTCCCATTCACAATTTACCAAGTAAAAAGTTCCACGTTCCATGGGAGGAATTTTGACAGATTCTGTTCCAGAATCCTGTTCCAGTTCCAACTTTCTGCCCCACAGTCGAAGTGTGGTAAATTGTCCGACCTGGTACATTGGTCGATCATTGTAGTCTGCTTGCTTCTCTGCGCATGCGCTGATAGTTTGTTCACCATAGCATAGAATACATGACCAACAATATAATGTTTGATAACCATTCATTAAATGAATTTTTCTCGATAGAAAATTTGAGAGTAATTGAATAAAAGGAATTTACACTTTTCTAGACGGTAGGTTATTGTAAAACAGCCTTTCTTTATTCACGAAGCTAGTAAAAGAAACATTTTAGTATAAATCAACTTTATATGTGCGCGCCAAAAGCTTGAACCAACAATTTTGAAATGGCGTTCCATGGGAACATTTTGCAATAGTCACGTGATGGAACAATTTAAGATTGGAACTGGAACAATTTACTGTACACAGAACGTACACAATGTGAACTTTCCAAGGCTAATTCTAGTAGGATAGTACAGAGAGAAGTTGAAATAATGCAATATTCTAGTAAAACACAAAAAATGTACTACTAAGGCCCGTATGCAGATACTCAGTTTAAACGGAGATATGTCAGCTGTTCGTTTAAACCCTGTACGAAACATATCATGATAAATGCAATCATATCAACAAGTAAACGTGGTTTAGCGTTAAATGTAGTGTTAGCATACTGCCCTAAGGCCCGATACAGATACTGTGTTTAAACGGAGAAAAATGTTAGCTGTTCGTTTAAACCCCCTATGAAATGGATTATGATAAATGCAACCATATCTACAAGTACATGTGATTATAAGATTACAACTTCTCAATAAACCATTATGATCATATTAGATCGATTGAATAAAAATCTAGTAATTGCTAATTTCAAGTAATTTTCAAGCATTTTCAAGCAATTCGAGTCTGTATGGCTAGAACTAATGCCTAGTTGCTAGAGTGAAGTCCACGTTATAATGGCAGTGTTGAAAGATAGGAGAAAAACGTTGCCAAGTCTCTCCATTTTGCCACTGAGTGTACACAGCTGTTACTCAATTCATCCCATTAAATTTTATCTAATAATAATTATCATTTCCTCGATAAAATAATCAATTTAATGTCAAATTGATCAAGAAAATATATTTTTTCATAATTTGATTCGAAAATTTGCTTTCATAACTGAGATCAGATTTTTATACAAACCTGAAATGGCGGCTAATTTAAAAAGCTGTGATACAAAAATCTGAATTTCAAAACAACAGAAATCAAGTTATTTGGTAGGTATTCTATTCCAATTTCTTTTTAAAATAATAGACAAATAGAAATCCTATTTAAAATAAGTAATTTCAATGGAAATAATTCTGAAATAACCTTTCAATATTACTTATACCGGTATGAGTAGGTCTAACCTATACGTTTAGGCTAACTGAAGCATGGATGAAGTCTAGGATGGTTAGTTATCAACTTTTAAAATGTAATTTCAGGTATTTTAATTTGTGTTTCTTATACGGTAATGTCTAAAAACTATTTCATTGTTTCAAAAATACATTTTAAATCAATTTATACGACTTGTGTACTCAAATATTTTAATAGAATGAAGAAAAAAAGAATTAAAAATAAAATATTCTGGCAAATGGACAACATTGCAAAGAGAGAGAGATAGCGCTATATGTTTTGTTGTACGGTATGATAGAAAAGGACAGCAACAGTATTGTCAATCGTACACTGCCATTATAACGTGTACCTCACTATAGATTTTGATAGTTATTCAATCGACTCATTCCATTATAAATAGTAGGCATGGCATACCTGCTGACCAGCTCGAGCTCAGCGCGACGAATGAGGCTGTGAATGTAGTCAGTCTTGGTCTGCAGGTGGATGTGCTTGTAGGGCGTGCAGCGCTTGATGTTGGCATAGAGCTCGGGCACATAGCCCTTGTCCTTCACCGGACCTGACTCCTCCATCAGCAGCGAATAGGCACGCAGCACCTTCGTTCTGCACTCGCCGCAAAATCTGCACAAACATACACTCTCTATAACAACAAATTCACTTCATCAACGTCCATCAACAAATCGTGTCAATTAACTTCATCACGGATTTTAGTTGATCACGAAACAACGTCCTTAACAAATCGGGTGGAATCTCGGGTGGAATCCACTTCATCATGGCTTTTAGCAAAGACCTTGAAGATGCATAGACTCACATGCAGCGCTAGTGTCGTACTTGGAATTGAAATCGGCCATTGAGGGGGCAACCTATAAGATTATTACATACCAATGCCTTTGTAATCTATAATATTATATATATATATATATATATTATATATATATATATATATATATATATATATATATATATATATATATATATATATATATAATTTCTCGTGCTAAATACCCCAATGACGGCCTTCAATTTCAAGTAAGAGCTATCATTGGGAAGGCATAGGCATTGTGGGTCTATATCTCTTTAAGGTCTTTGGCTTTTAGTTGATCACGAATCAGCTGTTTGGGAGGGTCTCAGTTTGTCGAAATCTCAGTTCTACAAGTTCCCGTTGCTTTCGAAAGACCAGTGGATACAGTAACATTGTAAAGCTATCTAAATAGTAATAATGTGGTAGCTATTATATTTTGCAAAATCAGTTTAAATTTATTTCAAATATGTGTTGTTATATATACATTAACCAATATTTTGTATATTATGACAAAGATTGATGTACGAGGGTCATTGTTTTCAAACTACGATCACATATCATAAGACAGAAAAGCGGTAGCGATTTTCACAGAGCTGAACAGCTTACCATCCCCAGCAAATGCCCTGTTCGCCGGATCGTCAATTGTTGTCGAGTTATTGACCCAGAAACATGGCCGCCTCACTTGAGCAGCCTACCGCCAAGTGCTAGTTGAGTAGCGTTACTCGTTTTTGCAAGCGAAAGGCAAAAATTCAGCATAAATCTAATAAAAAATTATTACACAGGGACAAAAATATAAGAGGTAAATTTATTGCGTGAATAGTGTCGAAAAATTAAAGTCCGTCAGTTGAAATGGCTTTTGGAATCGACGTGTTCCATGACTACTCGGCCTCGAGTGCTGGTGCAACCAAACGGCTTCTCCAGCAAATCACCCGCCATACTTGATCACTAGTAAATATACCCCCCCCCCAAAATCAAGATATGATTATGAGGCTAAGCAGAGCTTCCAAA
Organism: Nilaparvata lugens; assembly: GCF_014356525.2. Lineage (NCBI taxonomy): Eukaryota > Metazoa > Arthropoda > Insecta > Hemiptera > Delphacidae > Nilaparvata > Nilaparvata lugens. Next base: position 9,865,371 of record NC_052513.1, on the reverse strand, counting down.
CTAACGAGGAGCTCCAAAACAAGGTCATGCCCCACTTAACTCATTCGGCAACATCATTTTATGAAGAGGATTTTGTTAGGCTGGTCCACTAGTATGACAAATGCCTCAACCTTCACGGCAATCAAGTTGAAGAATTATCATGAGTGTAAGTAACTTTTAGTGAAAAAATTCTTCTATATAAATCGCCTCTTATCTAAGGCCAATCGGAGGTTGAAAAAATGACCCTCGTATATTCGAATATTTTTTTACAATATATTTCGAATAACACTACAGTAGCATATTGCAATTTAAACGCAAAATCCAAACTCCCTTTTAACTTTGAAACATAACCAAGCATAACCTTTTAGGTTATGCCGTGAGATTCAACGAACTGAACGGATCAACTTCCGACTTGTTTCAGTTTCTCATGAAATTGTCAAAATAGGCAAGATCGTGAGGAACATTGATACTTTTCATTTGATGAAAATCACAGATTGAATTACTTACAATTCTGGAAACAAAAAATCGGCAAGTCCTGGTTCTATCAATCAAATAATTAGATGGAAAGGTTCAGTATCCACGAACCACAATTTTTTTTTAGAATATTTCATCAATCACTACAAGGTCTGGTTCTATCAACCAAAAAATAATTTGTTTGTATCTTGATTAGAAACGATATACAGTATAATGGAACTTCCTAGAATGCTCCTGTTTATAATATTAAGGTTTCAACCAGGGTACATGGAAGAAGGCAGAAGTCAAGCGCATTTGGCGTAAATTAAGGCATCATTCCACATCCAATCAAATGGTTCAAAGAAAATTACAATGCATTTTCTCATGGAAGCTTGAAACCTCAGTTGGTGGGAGTGACGTCATTTAGATACTTGCATATTGCACATACATTTAGTATATTTAACATATTTAACATTTTAATTTAACTATACTTTCTAAATATGTTTATTAATTGATATTTTTATGTGATTGATTCATGCAATTTTCAAATTCTAAAAATTGGTTTCAATATTAATGCTTTTTTTTTTAATCAAACAAGAAATGTAGTAACTGGTCAAACTAATACACAATCGATTGTGCATATCGTTTGGTAAAAGCAACAATATACTATATCTCTTCGGCTAGAAACAGTAGAAAAAAACGACTGTTCAGATGAGAAGAGAATGATATATTATTCACTTCTAGAATGATGAGTTGGCTCAATCATAGTTTTCAACATGAAATGAACTGATAATCAAGTTATTCGAATTGAAGATTTTCAAATTAATATGGAAATGTAGAGAGCATGTCAAACAAACACAAAATTTGAAATGCATTCGTTTGGTAAATGTCTCACATTGCTGTATCTCTTCGGCTAGAAACAGTGAAAAAGTTCTACCGTTCAGATGAGAAGAGAATTCAAGCTTTTCAAATTTCCAAGTATAAATTTTTAGGTTGAATCCAAAGAAAAAAATCATAAAACCATTAACAACTAGAATTATTAAAATATTTGAGGATAGGCCTATAGAAAAAGTATTATCAAATTGATATTATTAGGAATGTAGAGAACATGTCAAACGAGCACAACATTTACAATGTACTCGTTTGGTAAATGTCTCGCATTGCTGTATCTCTTCGGCTAGAAACGGTAGATAGAATAAGTCTACGGTTCAGATGAGAAGAGAATATAACATTTTTGTGAACGGTTTTAAAGAAAAGAACCACAGGATGGGCTTTTTTGCTTTCCTGTTGAATATTTCAGATCTGAGGCAGCTGATTTGGAAGTAATCTTCATAAAATATAACCTTATTATTTTGAAACACTAGATTTGATTGTAATTTAGATTTAGAGTTTATTTCATCATTGATTATAATGGGAATTTAATTTCTAACTAAATATTTTCGCCCATAATTTGTATTTTTTCGAGGTTCACAACATTTTTTCTGGATGCTCTTCAAATCTTCCTACTCTAGTTTATTTTCCAACCAAACATTCCGTGTGATCACTACCATAAGAACAAATTATATTATCTTTCTCTTTATCGGGGATAGAATCTTATACCTGTGCTTTCTGAGATAGGTCTCGACAGTGGCCATGAGCGTGGCGGCCTCGATTAGCACGACCTCGTCGCGACACTGCGGCCGCATGATCGACCAGATGTCTCGCCAGGGTGTGGTCAGTGCGCGTGTGCGATGCGAGTCCAGCGAGTGCAGCACACAGCGCCGACTCTTCTTCGACCGCAACTGTCCCTCCACCAGGTCGTTCAGCCGTGTCGAACTGCAACCACCAAACAATCCATACACTCAAATCAAAGTATCCTTTTCTAATTGTATGTATCAACAATCCATTCATTACAACATGGGAAGGTCTCAGTTCGTCAACTACCTATTTTGAGAATTTATTTAGATATTGGAACGAATAGAAAGTTGAGCTATTCAGTTCATCAAGTTGCAGGCTGATACCATAGAGAAAAGCGAGCATTAGTAGATATCTGATGGTATAAGGCGTTTATGTTCCAAATTTCACTGTTAACTCAAGCCGATATTGAAATACTGAAACAAATGGGAAGTTAAGCCGAGATTCAGTTGCTTCGGCATCAAGTTGCAGGCTGATACCATAGAGAAAAGATAGCATAAGAAGATATCCCATGGTATAGGGCGTTTATGCTAAAAATGTCACTGTTAACTGAAGCCGATATTGAGATACTGAAACAAATCCTATTATATTAAGCGAGCAATTTATGTATATATTCATATATTTGGGTATGTATTTATGTCCAACGGATCTCGAAAACGGCTCTAACGATTTTCACAAAATTTGGAACATAGTAGGTTTATGATATAAAAAATCGATTGCACTAGGTCTCATCCTTGGGAAAACTCGCTGAAGAACATGAGAATGATAATAATTATTCATCCTTGGAAAAACAGATAATAATTTCTTCGTCTGTCGATGACGGAAGATGCGAGTGCCTGTGTGGGAGAGAGACAGAATTATGTTCAGCTATTGAACTATATTGCATTCAATCCGCTGATCTCATGAGAAATATTGTGGCAAGAAATTAATCGACATTATCAACATATATATGATTTGTTGACATAACAAACGATATGATTTTGTTCAAGACCCATTACTTTTTTATTTAAATTAAAGTACCTATATAAAAATTTTCAAAGTTGATCATTATTTTACAGTTTTAAGTGATTAGTGAGTGTTATTTTGTTATTAAATTTGTTGTGAAAAAACTAAATTCAAACTTTCATGTTTTCAAATGTTTGGACTGAAAATTGGAATTCAAAAGTGTATGAAACAACCTACTCTTTTGACTACCGTATTTATAGTCTATACATCAAAATTCGGGGAAGAAACAGTTTTGTGCGTACATGTTGGTCTTTCACCAATCAATTGAAAGAATTGTTCTGTGAATCAATAAATAGATATAAACTATGCTCTTATGCTTCTATGCTTTTGTACTCCGAAGCGAAGCTCGGAGCCCCGATATTGGGAAGTTAGGCCGACATTCAGTTGATTCGGCATCATGTTGCAGGCATAGAGAAAAGATCTCATGGTATAGGGCGTTTGGGGCGTTTATGCTCCAAATTTCACTGTTAACTAACTGAATCCGACAGTCCCAGTAGTTATTTTCCGTGAAGCTATGTGACACTGGAAGTCTCTCATATTGTGCCGTTCTTACACTCTCACCCCCAACCAATCAGTAATAATAGACATTAGTCGATAGTAATTCGGCCTCAGTAAACAAAAAATAGGCTTGAAATTTAGACCATAAACTACCCATACCATGGGACATCTACTTATGCTATACACAGTCAGCTGCACCTTTGCACACTAGTTGTTCTTCACAACAACATGGAGGGTTTAAGTTCATTACCTATTTTGAGAATTAATTTAGATACTGAAAAAATGGAAAGTTGAGCCATTCAGTTCATCAAGATTCGGGCTGATACAGGAGTCAGCTACACCTTCGCACACTAGTTGGCGATTAATGAGGATGGGTTAGTGAGAAGTTTTCTGAAGGCTAAAGGTTAGGTCCTTGCTTTAAATGGCATCATGCTGGTATTATTCAGAATTATTTGAAAATTTTAGAATTAAATATAATATACTATATCCACTGGACTCTCTGAAAGCAACTGAGACTGACGAACTGAAAAATTGAACTACCGGAGTTGCCTACTCAGGTTGATTCTTGATCGACTGAGTCCTTGTTAGATTGGATGTCACTAATTTATGCTTACATAATTTAATACAATTTATGCATTAATGTATGCACCAAATGAATATTCACCATTTGAAAACATTCTTATGAATTTTACTTTTAGGGCAGGTTTCCAAGCTCAGGATTTAGGTAAGTTCTAGACTTTAAACAGCTGGACTCAGAAAAATTGGCTTTCCAAAAGGGGGCGTCGTCGCAGTGAATAGTTGATGCAAAAAAAATCTGGTGTGGCGCACTCACACAGATTTCCTTGTCGTTATGAGAATTGATCACCTGACGCTAGTGTTCCCGCGCATCTCAAGTCTACTATTCAAAGATCTGAGACAGCTGGTGACAGGACAATAACGCTGGATACACACTAGATCTGCTATCTCTTCATAGTGAATGATCTAATAGAATCAACAGTTGCCAACAGTTTGCAATTGAATAATCACATTTTCTCAAATTTCAAGTTTATTTTCAATTTTAGATGAAAACGTTACTGGACATTAATTGAAGAGATTTTCATGCTCAATATTTTCCACTCGAAATTTTTCGTTTAAATTATATCTGAGACCTGATAATTGGAAATCTAAACTCTAACTTTGCATAGATGGGGCGGAGCTCCTGAAATTTTTACAGATATGGGACTTGTGGCAGTTGATATAGCTTATCAATGACTATAGGTTATAACTTGATGGAGGAAGAGAAAAAAGGAGAGAATCAGTCCAACTATCCAGATCCCTATTTTATTATACATTATTATTAATTATAGTATTATTATTTTATTCATACTATTTTAGGTATGAATTTAATCAAAATCGTTGGAGCCATTTTCGAGAAAATCGCGAAAAACCCTGTTTTTGACAACATTTTAGCCGCCATCTTGAATTGCATTTGATCGAAATTGTTCATGTCGGATCCTTATAGTGTAAGGACCTTAAGTTCCAAATTTCAAGTCATTCCGTTGATTGGGAGATGAGATATCGTGTACACAGACGCAATACACTCATACAGACCAATACCCAAAAACCATTTTTTTGGACTCAGGGGACCTTGAAACGTATGGAAATTTGGAAATTGGGGTACCTTAATTTTTTCGGAAAGCAATACTTTCCTTACCTATGGTAATAGGGCAAGGAAAGTAATAAATCTTAATTTTCTCATTTCTATAATTGGAAACGTTTTTCATTGACGAAATAAAACCTTCCTGAATAATTCAAAATAGCTGGAACTATATAGCCTACTATTTTCTCTTTATTTTGTGTTAAATTTTCTAGTTTTTCGAAATTTGATTCAAACGTGACTTTGACTATCACTACGACTACGCCCCGTTTCGGAAAGCCAATTTTCTGACTCCAGCTGTTTAAAGTCTAGAACTTATCTGAATCATCAACTTTCAGGTGCGTATTGTAAGTTTATAAACTTAGGAAATGAGTTAATAAAAGAAAAGTCAACGTTGAAAGCATGAAACAATATTCTTATCAACATGGAACCTACTAAATAAGATCTATAAATTACGCAATTTTGGTAGCAGTAAGAAAATATATTAATAATACAAGCTCATAAATACAATAAAAGACTATCAAGTAATTCGTCTCAGTCTGATTAAAGAACTTACCTATGACCATGTAGTAATGAGCATAGCAGAATTGGACAATCGAAATGATCCTTACTGACAGTAATATTCCCTTCTTTGGTTACAATCAAAGGAGATAAAGCTGGATGCTCTGACTTACACAGCTGGCAAAAAAGACGCTCCACGCTGTAAGTAATCGAGAAATAAGATTTTACTATTATGCTCAATTCAAGTTTAACCATTACTGATTAACCATCAGAGGTTTTGTATTCATTACCGCACTAATCTAAATAATACACATTAAAAAAAAATCTAGAAATTAGAATACACTTATTCCTACTCTGAATTTACTGAGAAAGAAATTAGCTATTTTGAATTTTCATCACACAATCTGATCAATGTTGAAAATAATATTGATAGATTAACGTATTAATTAGTGAAATTGTTATATCGTAATACCTAGTTAATCAATATTGTGATGATATAGGCTTCCAAGAAACATACAATGATTATCCAGGAAGTATCCAACTCCCAAAAAACAACTAAGTTACTACTCACCAAAAAAATAACTGAAAAAGAAGTAAGTACCATAATCAAAATAACTACCGTACTGTTTTAGAGGAAGAAATTGGAAAAACCTTCCTTGAAATATTTCGTTCTATGCCATTTCCACACATCTAAACTTAGTAAGTCTTCAGAGCCATAACTAATATCCAATATTGTAATGGATGGCCAGGATTCCCCGGATAGATCTTTCAAAAATTAAAACTGTCTTTTACACATAGATGGCGGCGTCACAGACCAGCATAATCATTGAAAAAATCCTCCAACGAATAGAAGTTCCTTCCAATAAGCCACCTTGATAGGGTGTTCTTAAACGCGGTAGGTGAGCGCCCCTTTACTGAGTGTAGCAGGCAGTTAAACATCTCGATTGCCAGCACTGGAAAACAATCCCTAAGAAGAACAAAAGTCATTAGAATGAATTGAAACTTGAAAAAATAAATATTTACCTCCGTCGACAACCAACACAGGGTATAGTTTGATCGAGCACTGTTAACATATCCTTGTAGTTGACTTGAAAAGCATCCTTTACTTCTGGTTGAGCTAGAGTGTAGAACTTATCCTTGAACTCTTCTAATTCCTTGCCCCTGACTGGGGGATTATCATAAACAAATCCCATTGAACTCAGGTCCATCACCATCTGACCGGCAAGAAAAAACAACTTTTTAAATAAAATTATTCTAATCAAGTTAGCCTATACATAGGCCTATTAATAGGCTACATAGTCTGATAAAAACTGAGTGAATATACTTGAAAATTTTTTTCAAATATCATTTCTAATTGTGAATCAACTATCCTGATAGCTTATATCAAAAAATCAGACTATTGGGTGTAAGTGTACGGTACGTTCAGTGCCAAAATACATGTTATCAAATTTTTGGTTGGGATCGATTTAGTATGTTATTTTGAGCACAAAATCCTAAAAATCAAACGGTGGTCACTATTGTTTTTAAAATAAACTAAGTTCGAAGTAGCACAATTCTACATGCATTTAACCTATAAGTGGCAGCCATTTTGACTATCGAAATCATAAAAAAATTATGATTTTCCTAATTTAAAGCTTTTCCTAATCTTAGCTTTCCTAACCTAATATAGCTTATTAGAGGTGTTTGAAATGTTTTAAATAGAGTGAGATTAGTTAAACTAAATTATTTTTTTTAAGATTTATGATTAGTGACAGCCGTTTATTTCTTGTGATTTTGTGTTCATGACATACCAAATCGATCCCAATCAAAAATTTGATGACAGATAATTTGGCACTGGGCGTACACTTTAGCCGAGGCACTTTCTGGTATAAAAGTAATTTAAGCCTGAATTAGGCTATAAGAATTTTGAAAATTTATTTATTTCCTTGTTATTCACAACATTGTTTAGAATTGATCATCAAAACCGTGGATAATATAATCTTAGATTATGTTTAATAATTATGTAGAACAATGGATGATCTGATCACAAGTCTGGAAAGCAATTATATAATTAAATATTAAAATGACAGAATTTTATTTTCAAGCCTTTAAATAACTACATTACAAATTACAAACAAGAAATTAAATTAATATTATGGTTGAATACAGAATAATTTAAATGAAACTGAATTATAAAATCAAAGTTACCTCCTACATTTTAAAAAGTTAGGTTACAATACCAAAAAAAGTAATCCAATTATAATATTGTAAACGAAATATTTTTAATTTTAATACAAGTGACTTGATATACGACGGAAAGAGAAAATAATTATGAAAAAAAAACCATTAAGTTATTTGTTTCTATGTGGGATACTAGGAAGTTAGCCCATTGTACGTGTTTTCGTACGGTACATGTGGGCCGAACTGAAAACTTTAAAATCCTTTCACAATTGATAATAATTACTGAAATAAAATAAAATATGCTGATTAAATGAAAAATGTCAAATTTTTTCAACTAGAAAGATGTAAGAACTCTGAATGATCATCAGCTAAACTATATTGAGATAGGTAGATAGGCTAGGAACCAGGTTCCGATGTACAGTTGTTATGGCCCGGATGTTATCAACTTGAAATACAAATAGGCAAAATCCGATGAACAATTACAATAGAAAATTTATATATTGAGACTAATAAACTTAGCGAATGAATCATTTCTAGAAGTAGGCTACAACTAGGGCCTAGCCCTACTATCAAAATGAAATCTAGGCCTGTAACTCACCGTAAGACTTTCATCAACAGCTAAAGGCAACTGTCTCTTTCTCAATACTTGTTTTTCATCACGATAAACATCAACTAATTTTGCCATTGCTTATTATGTTTGCAAATAAAAATTAAATTAATTATCAACGCTTTTACTTATAGGAAAAGGAAAGAAATTCACACATAGCACATTCCGACGTGTTCTAGCGCTGCCATTTGCAAATTGTACTGCCACTGCCAAAGCCAAAGAGATTTTGCTTTATAGAATTTCAAAACTTATTGAATTGATGAAAAAACTAAATAAATTACTTTAATATATTATAATCTTGCAATTTTTTAGGAAATGATTTTATAAAATATTTAAAAACTGACTTATGATGTTTTTGCTCATCAAGATTATTTGGGAGATGAGTAGTTATCACTATATAAAAAACAATGTGGCTTAAACAAACTCATATTTGTCTCATTCATCAAAATTATGATACAAGATTTAGAGTTTTATTATTTATCAGTTTTCATTTAATTTACATAGAAAGTAGAAAATAATAACATTTGTAACACTCCTTGATCATATCGGCATTGTAAAGTGCATTTGGCGCCTAATTCAAATTTCCGGATATATTAATAATAATATTCGAGTGACCTGGCTGGCTCAGGTCTGGCGTCAGAGTTTTCAGGTCGCAACTGATCAATTTCAGGGCCTCTGACATGACCCAACGACTGCTTTTTAGGCAGCCGGGACCGACGGCTTAACGTGTCCATCCGGATATATTGACATTGAAGGTTCAATGTTCAATGCTCAAACGGGATTTGACTTCTAAGTTGTGATTTCATTTGTTTTCAATTATTTATAAGTAGAATTTGGAATTTTAAAAATGTTGTTCAAAAAATGTTCATGAAAATTTTCAAAGAAATTCTAAAATTAGATTGCTATTTATAACGTAGTACAGTGATAGTATTTTAATTACCATTACAGGAGAACCTTCTGAGTATGACATTATAATCATAGAGAAACAATAGCGTAAGTAGATATATCCCATGGTATAGGGCATTTATGTCGCAACTTTTACTGTTATCTCGAACCGATTAATGTCGATTATTGTGGAATAATTTTACTGTTTTGTTGTGGTGAGAGTGTATGAACGGCACAATATGAGAAACTACCAACATCATAAAGCTTCACGGGAAAGAATTACCTCAACTATCGACTTGAGATAACAGTAAAAGTTGCGACATGAATGCCCCATACCATGGGATATCTACTTATGCTATCGTTCCTCTATTATTATATTATGCATATTACAGTAATGATGGTTTGATTTTTTTTTCAATCAAGAATGTTCATAATTTATTTTGAGTACGGTAAATAAATCAACAGAGTAAATAATGATTTCCAAGGACATGTCAATAGATTGACAGGTTATACATATATATCCTTAAAAATCTGGTGTGGCGCACTCACACAACTTTCCTTGCCGTTAAGAAAATTGATCACCTGACGTGATAGTGTTCCCGCGCATCTCAAGTCTACTATTCCAAGATCTGAGCCAGCTGGTGACAGGACAATAACGCTGGAGACACACGAGGTCTGCTATCTCTTCATAGTGAATGATTTAATAGAATCAACAGTTTGAAATTGTATAAACACATTTTCTCGAATTCTGAGCTTATTTTTAATTTTAGGTGAAAATGTTACTGAACATTAATTGTACAGTTCTTCATGCTCAATCTTTTCCGCTTGATTCTTTTTGTTTAAATTGTATCTGAAGCCTGATAATAGGGAATCTAAAATCGTTCTTTGCATAGATAAGGCGGAGCTCCTGGAATTTTTAAAAGATATGGGACTTGTGGCAGTTGATAGAGCTTATTAATGACTATTTTAGGTATAAATTTGATCAAAATCGTTGAAGTCGTTTTTAGAAAATCGCGAAAACCCTGTTTTTGACAACATTTTCGCCATTTTAGCCGCCATCTTGTATTGCATTTGATCGAAATTGTTCGTGTCGGATCCTTATAGTGTAAGGACCTTATGTTTCAAATTTCAAGTTATTCCGTTAATTGGGAGATGAGATATCGTGTACACAGACGCACATACACTCATACACACACACACACACCCACACACCACTTTCTTGGACTCAAGGGACCTTGAAACGTATAGAAATTTGTAAATTGGGGTACCTTAATTTTTTTCGGAAAGCAATACTTTCCTTACCTATGGTAATAGGGCAAGGAAAGTGAAAAATAGCTAAAAAATAACTTTTGACAATATTTAGACTCAGAATAATGTATAATCCTGCATCAGACAACCAACTCAATACTCAATGTCATGCAAAACTGGATAGCAGAAAGCAGGTAGATCCCTGGACATATTGGTAAATCAGTTTTAGGGTCCTCACCGAGTACTGTTCAGTATCTACTATCCACTCTTAAAAAATCGATTCCGAAAAATACTAATGTGAAATATTTAGTAGGAAGTATCTACAGTTTTTTTCAAAGATCATGTAAGAATAATAAAATATTCCTTGATGCGTCTGAATAGAAAATTTAACTTTTCAATGAATATTTACCGAGAAAAAATATTATTATGTAATTTTATAAAATTAATTGTTTTATGAAATGATAGCTTATGGCGAATTTATCTATTACTTACACTTGTTCATAATTATTATTGAAAGTATAAAAATGATCTGCAGAGAAGGTGACAAGTCGATTAGTGGATACTAATAATATTGTTATCATTCATTAAGCATATTTGGAGATTGAAGCCTTCCAAGCTTTAATATTCGTGATCATAGAATTATGAAGATAATTATTAATTTGACCTTCTCGCGTTTTGGAATAGGCTTCTATGAGTTCAGTACAAAGGCTCCGAGAAAAATTTTGAAACAAAAATTTTGATATCTTGGGCCAAAAATTGTTCTTCTTACTAATCAGATTTTATGTATTGAGTAATCTTATCGAGTTTTAGACTTGCTCTATTATTAACAGATCTACTGTATTGGAATGTTTTAAATAATTATTTATTGTAGATAATCCAAGGTTAAATCACATTATATGTGTGGGGAGAAAAGTATCATAAGCTCTAATAAGATTTGTATTTTGAAAAATTCAACTATTCAGCTTCAAATTTAAAATTGAATTCACTTTTATAAATATAACATATTTTTCACATTCAATGATTATGGTAATCACAAATTAATCAACCTGCATAGGATCATAACTTGAAAAACTCTCAGATCAGCTTATTGTAGAGGAATTTTAATACATTATATTATTGTAAAGTGATTTCTATGATAATACAAGAAACGAGTCTTATATAATATCGAATGAGGTAATGCAATAAGGTTACGTTTCTCTGAGCAATAATTTTCAAGAGAATAAGGAAAAACTTCTAATACTAATACTTTCCACATTTCTCTCTTGTCTAGTACAGTAAGTCTACTCCTAGAGATTTGAAACGTTGAAACTAGAATTTATTCTCAATTTGGTTGTAATATTAGAAATAGAAATATATTTTATGTTTTTCATTGCAACTTGAACTTGGAAAAAGTCTCCGAACCAAATTTATTTATATTTATTTATTTACAAAGAATAGCTCACAGAATACATCCATGAAGAGCCTTATTGAGAACAACTAGCTTAGTCACATATATTTGATGCAAAATAAGAATGAACAAATAAAATAGTAAACACAATTTTTGAATACCAATATGATAAGAAGAGGCGAAATGAGGCTAAATGAAAAAAAAAACTAATGACAGTAGTAAAATAAAAAAGAAAACCAATAAAAAATAAGACCAGAAAATGGTCTCAAATCCAGACCAAATTTACTCAGCCTTCGCGGATTCATTCATAACAAATATTAGAAATACTTCCCATTTATGTCCAATAATTCTTGATGACTCTGTTTCAATCCCACCTAATCACAACTTTTATCTAAGACAAGCTACTATTCAAGACATTAAACAAACAGTTCATGATATGTATAAAAACAAATCCCCTGGATATGATGGTATAGGAGTATTGGAATTGCAAACCCTTGAAGATTATCTTTGCACCCTGACGACTCTGAAGATTTCAATAGTTGAACCGATTCATAAATCTGGTGCTCGTGATAACTTTAATAACTACAGACCAATCTCTAAATTGTCAGTACCAGAAAAATTTTTTGAAAAATATTTATTAACACAATTAAATAAATACATACTCCAGAACAATATTATTTCTAATTAACTGTATGGATTCCAAAAAGGAAAATGCACTGAGTCACTTCTAGTAAATTTTACACATAAAATAAATACCCTGCTGAATGACAGATATCATGTTCTTGCGCTATTCATAGATTATTCTAAAGCATTTGATACACTTAATCATATGATACTTCTGAGAGCTATTTGAGTGATAGACATTTCATGGTCAACCTAGGGGGCAATCACAGTGGGTTATATAAATGTGACGATTTTGGGGTTCCGCAGGGAAGTATTTTAGGTCCCATTTTGTACAATATCATTCTATGTAAATTCAATTTCCAAAGTAATCAGACATGGAGAAGTATTAATGTATGCTGACGATACAGCTCTGACTGTTGGACATAAGAATTTAAAAGTGGCTGAACAATTAATACAGTTTGATTACAACAGAATTCTGAAATGGTCCCATGACAGAAATCTCATAATCAACAGGAAAAAACTGTACTATTGCACTTTAAATCTCCACATCTAAGATGCAACGTAAATGCAACTGTATTAAGCCACGACTGTCATTGCCTTCATCCGAATGCTTCTCAGATCTGCACTTGTCCGTCTCTCACTTTAGTAAATAGTACCCGTTACCTTGGAATTATAATCGATAGCAGCCTGAGATGGTGTCCTCACATAGACTACATTTCAAAAAAACTGTTGTTTGACAATGAAATAGACTAAATAATAATATGTGTGATTGGCAAGGCACTGTTGACCAGGCTGGATCTTTCGTGTGCAAGTAAAAAAACTTTTTTAACCTAAATACTCTCGTGCAAGACAATGGAAGTTCGGAGATTCAACTCTAAAATAGTAATACCGGTGAAGTGATTGAACTCTAGTAAAAACATTAAAAGTAAAAGTAAAATACCCAAAAGTAAAATCAGGTAAGGCAATCGAGTTCAAAGTAAAAATGGCTGGTTCCAGTGATTCGGACTTGGGTATGGTTGGAAAGCTATCCAACGATGAAGACTTTCAAATGTGGAAATTTAAAATTAAAATTTTGTTCGACTCTCAAGGACTTAGTGATATTGTTAATGGAAAAGAATTAAAAGCAAACGACCCTAGTAAAGAAAAAGAACTTTCTATTTTCAATTTGAAGGACGCTAAAGCCAAGAAAATAATAATAACTACAATTGACTCAAAACCTTTGAATCACATTTTCAACTGTGAAACTTCATGTGAAATGTTTAAAAAACTGTGTCAAATCTACGAACGTGATGAAAAACAACAGAAATTTTCTCTAATGCAGGACTTTTTCAATTTTACACTAGAGGCTAATGAAGACATTGCTAGTTTCATCAGCCGTCTGGAAAATTTGACCCATAAATTGAAATCTGTTGGACACGAAATCGATGACGAGATGGTTATTGGCAAAATATTCAGCTCCCTGCCCAGGAAATACACCCACTTTCAAACTTCGTGGGAAGCAACCGCAATTTGTGACAGAAATCTCACAAACCTAACCTCCCGGTTGGTGAATGAAGAACGCAGACTATCTACTGATAAAGGTGATTCTGTGCAACCAGTGGTATTCAAAACATCGGAAATCCAGTGCTACAGATGCAAAAATTATGGACATATTTCCCGTGAATGCAGAAATAAAACATGAAAAAGCTCATAAATCTTAGTGAGGGAATGAATATTAAAACTAAAATTGATGACTTTTCAAAAAACCCATGTGAAATATGCTTGTCTGCTCGCCAAACAAGGCAACCTTTTAAAACAGTCAGGGAAAGGGCAACAAGACCCCTTGAAATAGTACATACTGATGTTTGTGGGCCTATTACCCCGGTAAGTTGGGACAATAAAAGATACATGGTTACTTTTCTAGATGATTTCACACATTTTGTCATGGTATTTCTTATTCAAAATAAAAGTGAGGTATTTGATATAATGAAACAATTTGTAGCTGAAGTAGAGGCAAAATGGCACTCTAAAATTTCAAAATTTCGGTGTGATAATGGTGGGGAATATTCTAGTAATAAAATCAAGGATTGGTGTCAAAATAGAGGGATTTTCATGGATTTCACCATTCCATACACTCCAGAATTAAATGGAAAGGCAGAAAGAATCAATAGGACATTGCTAGAAAAGGTTAGGGCACTTTTGTTTGATTCAGGATTGAAAAAGGAAATGTGGGGTGAGGCTGTAAGGACAGCAGCTTATATTGTTAATAGAAGCCCAACATGTACTCTTGATTGTACTCCAGCTGAAAAGTGGTACGGTAAAAAACCAGATCTATCAAGACTACAGATTTTTGGAAGTATAGCATACAGTCATGTTGCAGGTAATCTTAAGAAACTTGACAGTAGAACCAAGAAGCTAACGTTTGTAGGATATTTGCAAAATGGTTATCGGTTGTGGGATGCTGATAAGAGGAAATAATTGTTTCTAGGGATGTAATTTTTTCAAATGTTGAGCAATCTAACCAAGGTGAAAAGTATTCTGACCCCAAAGTATTCAAGATAAATCAAGGCTTTGACATTGAGGGAATCGCAAAAGGTAATGATCCAAACAATGTATTTGAAGAAATTGAAAATGATGGAGTACAAGAAACTGAAATAAATGAAGTTGAAGAAATTGAAAATAATGAAGTAGAAGAAACTGATACAAGTGAAGCTGAGGGTATTGAGATTGAAACAAATGATATTGAAGATGGAATCAATGAAGTAGAAGTAAATGAAGAAAGTGGAGAAGAAATGATGGATGAAAGTAATGAAATAAGAGGGAGAGAGAAAAGAGTGATTAAAAAACCAGTGTGGTTGAAAGACTATGAAACCAGTTATCTTAGTCTACAAGTAGATGAGCCTCTTACATTTTCTGAAGCTATGAAATCAAACAATTCTGTAAAGTGGTTGGAGGCAGTAAAAACTGAACTAAATGCTTTGAAAGAGAATAATACTTGGACAGAGGTAGATACTGTACCAGAAAACAAAGAAATTATTGATAGCAAATGGGTATTTAAAATTAAAAATGATGAGAAGGGTAACATTCAGTACAAGGCTAGAATAGTTGCTAGGGGGTTTCAACAAAAGGATAGCATAGATTTAAATGACATTTATGCCCCTGTGGCCAAATTGCCAACTTTTCGGATTTTCATGAGTGTTGCAAATAAATTAGGGTTTCCTGTATATCAGATGGATGTAAAAAATGCTTTCCTTAATGGTGATATCAAAGAAGACGTTTATATGTCATTACCAGAGGGAGTAGAAGGATTTAGGAATAAGGTTTGTAAACTTAAGAAGTCAATTTATGGTCTGAAGAAATCTCCAAAAGATTGGAATTCTAAATTTGATTCTGTAATGAAAATGAACATTTTACTAGGTCTAAAAATGATTATTGCTTGTATTCTAAAATTGTGGAGGGTAAAAAGGTATTTCTATTATTGTATGTAGATGACATACTTATTTTTGGTTCAGATGAGAATGATGTTTCAAGATTGAAATCAGTCTTACAAGAAAATTTCAAGATGAAAGACTTGGGCTTAGTTTCTAATTTCTTGGGAATTAATGTCAAACAAGATATTGAGAAGGGGGTAACTGTTATTAGTCAGAAGGAGTATCTCAAACATGTATTGGAAAAGTTCAACATGCAGGATTGTAAGCCAATGGACACTCCCATGGATAAAAATTTCAACTTTGAATTATTGACTAGAGATAAGTCAGAGTCTGTAGAAATAGAAAAGAAATGTCGTAGACTAATTGGTTGTCTTATGTATGCTGTTGTAGGATCTAGACCTGATTTGTGTTGTACTGTATCTTTCTTGAGTCGATTCCAAAGTTGTGCCAGTGAAATGTTGTATAAAAATTTAAAACGTGTATTGAGATATGTAAAATGTACTTTAGATTTAGAGCTAGTATATAAGAGAGAATTGAATGATGATATGATTGTAGGCTATGTAGATGCAAACTGGGGTGGTGATTTAGAGAGAAGATCAACCTCAGGTTATTGCTTCAAGGTTTTTGGTAATACTATTTCTTGGTGTACCAAGAAGCAACAGAGTGTTTCATTATCTAGCACAGCAGCTGAGTATGTTGCTTTGAGCCAAGCTGCAAGCGAGGCTTGTTGGATAAAAGGAATTTTAATTGATCTTTGTGTTGTTGAAAATAAGAAAACTTGTATTTTGTTGTTTGAAGACAATCAGTCTGCTATCAAAATAGCTCATAATCCTGAGCATCATAAAAAAATGAAACATGTAGATATAAGGTATCATTTTGTAAGAGAGAAAATTTCTGAAGGTGTTATTCAAGTTGAGTATTTAAAATCCTCAGATCAGATTGCTGACATTTTCACAAAACCCTTGGGAAAGGAACTTTTTGTCAAGTTTAGAAATAATATTTTTTAATAATTAAGATGTTTTGAACTATGTTAATTTTCCTATAACTTACTTTGTTTTTTGATTGATAATTTTTTTTTGGGTTATTTCATTGAGGGGGCGTGTTGTTTGACAATGAAATAGACTAAATAATAATATGTGTGATTGGCAAGGCACTGTTGACTCAGCTGCGCACCAAAACGACTCTGTACTCTACTCTGTCTCTGTGAAGTGTGTGTAACATGCCTTAAGTAAAACGTTTGAGTTCAATGTATTGGTTTGACTTTAAAGTAAAAATAAAATCAGTAATAATGTTCAAATAATCGTAATACTTTATTTCTTCACCGATATAACCTTCAACAAAAACTTCAAGCGCTTAACGCAAAAGTCTTCTATCTGCATAAAAATATCACCCCTGACTGCTTATATCTGATTTATAAGTCCTTGATGGAACCAATAATTAGATATGGCATTGAATCATGGGGAAGTGCAGCCAATTATCTTTTATCTAGAGTTGAACGAATACAATTGAGAACTTAAAAATGTATAACTACCAGAATTCCTGATGTTAATAATATTGATCAATACAACCCACGTAGCTTACAAATATTCTATCATACCTTATCGCCCAAACATTTCTATTTTTTCAAAATTGTAATACTCCACAAAGAAAATTTATACTATAGACTCCTTGCTCCTCCCTCACCCTACAATTTAAGATCTCCGTCAATATGTAGTACCCAGATTCAATAATATTTATGGTAGAAGATCCCTACATAATTTAATTCCCTACACATTTAACAGACTTCCTCCAAATATTCGTGACTACTCTAAGAAGGATGTAATGCTGTACCTCAAAAATAACAGCACATCCAATTTATTAAACGGAACTAATAATATTACAAACGTACACATAATTTAAGAAACGTCAAGTTGAAAAAATGACAGCATATGCTTACATTATTAGAATTTTTCAATTTTTGCTGGCTGAAGTTTTAAAATTTTCCTTTTGCTGTCACTGCCGCCTGCCTCAACGATAAAAATGTACTATTACTTGTGTAATAGGATACTTCTGAGAGCTATTTGAGTGATGGACATTTCATGGTCAACCTAGGGGGCAATCACAGTGGGTTATATAAATGTGACGATTTTGGGGTTCCGCAGGGAAGTATTTTAGGTCCCATTTTGTACAATATCATTCTATGTAAATTCAATTTCCAAAGTAATCAGACATGGAGAAGTATTAATGTATGCTGACGATACAGCTCTGACTGTTGGACATAAGAATTTAAAAGTGGCTGAACAATTAATACAGTTTGATTACAACAGAATTCTGAAATGGTCCCATGACAGAAATCTCATAATCAACAGGAAAAAACTGTACTATTGCACTTTAAATCTCCACATCTAAGATGCAACGTAAATGCAACTGTATTAAGCCACGACTGTCATTGCCTTCATGCGAATGCTTCTCAGATCTGCACTTGTCCGTCTCTTACTTTAGTAAATAGTACCCGTTACCTTGGCATTATAATCGATAGCAGCCTGAGATGGTGTCCTCACATAGACTACATTTCAAAAAAACTTCAAGCGCTTAACGCAAAAGTCTTCTATTTGCATAAAAATATCACCCCTGACTGCTTATATCTGATTTATAAGTCCTTGATGGAACCAATAATTATATATGGCATTGAATCATGGGGAAGTACAGCCAATTATCTTTTATCTAGAGTTGAACGAATACAATTGAGAACTTAAAAATTTATAACTACCAGAATTCCTGATGTTAATAATATTGATCAATACAACCCACGTAGCTTACAAATATTCTATCATACCTTATCGCCCAAACATTTCTATCTTTTCAAAATTTTAATACTCCACAAAGAAAATTTATACTATAGACTCCTTGCTCCTCCCTCACCCTACAATTTAAGATCTCCGTCAATATGTAGTACCCAGATTCAATAATATTTATGGTAGAAGATCCCTACATTATTTAATTCCCTACATATTTAACAGACTTCATCCAAATATTCGTGACTACTCTAAGAAGGATGTAATGCTGTACCTCAATAATAACAGCACATCCAATTTATTAAACGGAACTAATAATATTACAAACGTACACATAATTTAAGAAACGTCAAGTTGAAAAAATGACAGCATATGCTTACATTATTAGAATTTTTCAATTTTTGCTGGCTGAAGTTTTAAAATTTTCCTTTTGCTGTCACTGCCGCCTGCCTCAACGATAAAAATGTACTATTACTTGTGTAAAACCATTTTCCCTTTTCCTTTTTATTTCATTCCTTTCTAATAAATTTTGGGTTTTCCCTTTTTTTATCAATTCTGTATCAAAATCTGATGTAGGTACCGCATATTTCTTATTTTATTTTTGCATTTTTTACTTAAAATCTTTAAAGTGTAGTACCGTATTTATTTTATCTAAGTTTATTTATCTTTTGTAACTCGTTTTTTTCTGTAACTGGGCACCCGCCGAAAAACCTTTGGTTTTGGAAGGACTCTCAATTGTTTGTATTGTGATTAAAAAAATTGTATTTGTATTGTATTGTATTTGTAATAGATTTTGTAGATAAAGTAAATAGTGAATAGAGAAAAAATAGGACTTGAGAAGAGAAAAAAAATTGAGGGAGTTTAGTATAATCATTTATCAATCATGAGTCAGCTTTAGAACGATATGCTAGTTCACAGGATTTCTTAAAGGTTTGGAAACGGTCAGCAAACGGATCAATGCAGTGGCTTATTCTATTGTACAAACGTAAAGTTCTGTATACGTAAGAATTGTAATGATGAGTCGTTCTGATAAATGGCATGTGAAACAGAATATTTTGTCTTAGTCTATTAAACGGGACATACAGTTGCAACATATTTACAAATTCTGGCATGAATACTTGATTGTTTGGAATATTATATAATAGCAAGAGGGAACCGACAGATCTCCTTTCTTCTAATATTTGAACACTAAATATCACCCTTAGATCGTCTGTTGGAAAAGCTGTAGGACACAATACGTTGAACTTTTTGAAATAAAGATACCTTAAAAATTTATTCTGATTTTTTCCAAATCAAGAATTGCGCTGCTGTGAAATGGAGTCCAAACTAAAGCAGCATATTCAAGCTTACTCCTCACTGTAGCATGATACATTTTCAAAACAACGTCACATGCTGTAAAAGGCTTACAATTTCGAAATAAAACCCCTAGCTACCTATAAGCACCATTCATAACATGTGTTAGGTGTTCCTTAATCTCAAGAGTAGGGTCCATTATAACGCCCAGGTCCTTTTTGGATAACACAATCGAGATCTGCATTATAAATATTGTAATATTGTAAAGAAAAGGATTTTTCTGACGTGTGAATATAATTTATTATTTTGTTTTTGATATATTTATTTCCAATCCATTTCTCAAACACCAGTCATGAATCGCATTCAGATCCCGCAAGAGAGAGCAATCCTCCAGACTAGAAATAGGTCTGAAAAGTTTGACATCATCTGCAAAAGCAAAATACTTAATGTGGTCAGGCAGATCATTTATGAGTAGGAGGAACAACAAGGGACCAAGGTTTGATCCCTGTGGAACCACAGAAGAATTGGTAAAATAAAGAGATCTATAATTATTATTAAAAACCACATAAGATATCCTATCGTTTAGATAACTCTCAAAAAATGCAATCAAACTATCAGACAGACAAAACAATTTCAATTTTTCAACAAAATCCCAAAATCCACCGAATCAAAGGTTTTTTGTAATCTAAATAGATAACATCCATACGACCATACATGTCTAGCTGCGAAGAGACTGATTGGGTGAACTGCAACAGATTAGTTAAAGTTGAGCACGGTGGCATAAAACCATGTTGGAATGAGGAAATTGCGGGGCATACATGGTTGAAAACCTTGCTATGTAAAATATTCAAAGACCTTTCTTGGAGAATCCAGAATAGCAATGAGACGAAAATTCGAGTTTATGTTCTTTCCACCAGTCTTATGAACATGTGTCACCCTTGCAGCTTTCCATTTTTCAGGATATTAATTCGATCTCAAGGACAAATTAAAGATAAATTGTAAAGGTTGAATAAGAATATCTCTACAACCCTTCATAATATAATGTATGCTGGTACACCGTCAGGCCCACAAGATCTAGTTGTTTTAAGTTTATTTATAGCTGAATTTACTTCATTTTCAGATATATGAAACTTGTAATATGTCAAGAAATGGTGTCATATGCTTCGTTATAGTTATTATTTTGGATGTTATTACGGTTGTTGCTATTATTGTAAATGAATGAAAAATAATCAGCAAAAGCCTGCAGTACTTCCCGAACGGTATACCTGCATACATTCCACTCAAAACAATTTGAGTCCGATGTAGATTCTTTTTTACTCGCAACATATAGTTCCAGAAATGTTTGAATTAAAGTTATTTTGTAGAGATTATATATAATTTTGTTAGGCTATGTTGATTTCACTTTTTATTTCAGCTCTCAATTCCTTGAATTTGTTCATATAATATCCCAAAAAAATTTTTCCATGCACATTTATTTCTTAATTTTATCATCTGGATAATGTTTCTTGTAAACCAAACAGAATACTTCGATCTAATAATATTTTTATTTTTGCACATGCAAAGCGAAAGCATCATTGAATAAATCGTAATAATAGTCTACAGCGATATCGACATCGTTGAATTCATAAAGTCTAATATCGGGGCACCGACTTTCGCCACTACCTCCGTGAACATGTTTACGGAGGTAGTGGCTTCGCTATTTATTTTTATTTATTTAAAAAGAATAGAGTAGAATTTTATTGGTCATAAAATATTCACATTGACTTCGTCAATTTTTTAACACTAAGTAAGTCAAAACAAACACAAGAACACTAAGATCAGTCAGTATCAGTACAAAACAATAAAATAACATGAATCACATAGAACGATTCCAATCTATTCTAAAATTGTCATGTACGTTGTACAAACATTCATCGATTAACACTGCTTTCAATATTTTCTTAAATTGTGTGCAAGTGAGTACTTTCAAGTGGTCAGGTTAGACACTTTCAGTGGAATTATATAATTTGATAGATGTGAAGTGCCAGTTTTTTGTGATTTAGTATGACTGAACAACGGAATTCTCTAACAGTGAACAGAACACAATATTCTCTAAAATGATAGTGTTTATATTTCACAGCTGGCTATACGTCATCTTATGAATTTCGGATGTTTTGATTTTTCACATCCTCACTCGCTCACTCTCTTTTTTACTATCCACAGCTGTTTCAGCCAAGGATGAATAATCCTTTTAATGTCGTTCAGCGAGTTTTCCCAAGGATTAGACCTAGTGCGATCAAATTATTATATCATAAACCTCCTATGTTCCAAATTTCGTGAAAATCGTTAGAGCCGTTTTCGAGATCCGTTGAACATAAATATATACCCATATAACCAGTTAACCACATGAATTATTTGATCACATAAAAGATTCAAAAAGGGTACTGAGATTTTTTATTTTTCTTTCTATATATTACAACTAGCCCTCAGAAAAGAGATAAATATATAATTATTATCTATACATATATACAGAAATTGCTCGCTTAATAGGATTCTAATCTGAATCCCTAAATCTGGGTTTACACCAAATTAACATTATTTTACAAAATACAAAATACATTAATACATTATTATTGGGTTATTAACATTTTGTTAATAACTTAATCCTTATAATTTATATTAGATTGAACATAACACTTTCAGCTATTATTATAAGCTCCGTTCTATCTTATAGAATCTATCCTATACTACTATTAAACGAGCAACTTCTGTTTATATGTTTAGATTTTTGGATGTTTAGATGTTTGTATTGCACCAGATCTCGAAAACGGCTCTAGCGATTCTCACGAAATTCAGAACATAGTAGGTTTATAATATGAAGATTCGATTGCACTAGGTCTCATCCCTGAGAAAACTCGCTGAAGGACATTAAAAAGATAATTATTATTCATCCTTGGGAAAACAGCTGATAATAATTATTTCGTTGTCTGTTGGTGATGGAAGAGAGTGAGCGCGAGTTCATGTGTGTGGGCCTGTGTCAAAATCATGACTCAGCTGCTGAACTTTTGTAATCATTCAATCAGTTTACTTAGTGCAGGTTGTTGCAAAAAAGCTGGGTTATTTTAAATCCTGATTAATTCCAGTACATTCTGACGTTATTTTTTAATGAATAACGATTCGCCTCGGCTTGGCATAAAATCGGTAGAGCATGAGAATTAAATACTATAAAATCTGGTCGTGGTTTTCTAGGATACAATTTCATTAAAATCTTAATAGGCTCATACAGGAGCTCTCGCAATAATTTAATATTGATTATTAACAAATATATATAAGATTTATACTCTATGGTATTGGGGAGTAAAAATGAATGGTACACCATAAAAAATTTGATACATATATTAGATGAATAATTTAAAAAAATCAGGTCAATATAGAAAATATATAGAGCAACAAAATATACAATAAAACAAGAACAAAATAAAATAAAATATCACAGATCAGTACACTATTTTTCAGTTCTATAGCACGAAACTTTACCATGTGCTTTTCAATTCATTGATCATAGGCCTATGCATTTATTTGCATGCAGCTTTGACATCAACTTGCTGTTGCTTGTCGATTTGGATAATCCTACTTTACATATTATTTCCCAAATCAGAGAATGATAAATTGACAAATCAATAATTATATATATATTAATTTCTATAGTTCCCAATAAATTTCTCGATAATAAATATATATATCTCAGGGTGTAAGATTCAGCACCTGATGGAATTAGATAAATCAATTTATCCAAAGAACCAGAGCTACATTATATTATTACAAATTGTATTATCAAATCAATGATTGGGTGAACGTTAGCATTACTAGCTTAGAACTTAATATTCTCTTAATTGGTGTACTTTTGATATATAAATTGACTGATTCCTATTCAAATAAAGTATTTCTTATACCCTTTTAAGACTTGCACAAGTTTTTTGTATTAATTTCTTAATATTTAAAACCTTTCCGACGAGCTAGCTTTTATTTTATTTCATTCGAAGCACTGAGGGCGCCCTATTTTTATTTCAACTATTTTTCACTCACGTGCTGAATTTTTATAAGTTGTCAGTGATGATCCGAAATTCCTGGTAGTTTTGGGTTGTTGGTGGCCTAAGTCGTCTCTTCCAAGGGATTAAATAAATATTTGTATAACTTTTGCTTTAAAACAGCATCAAAAAGTCTTATAGAAAATTAATAATTAGATTAAAACTTTAAGTCTTTAAAATGTACAATGAAGGGTATTGTGCTCTACAAATTTTGGTGACATTCCATGGTACTGGTTGGCAGGCAAGTGGGCAAGTTCTCCTTTTCTTTTCACAATTTTCATTTCTGACTTGCAAATTTACATAAAATTTGAATAATTTGCTACTACGCCATTTAAAGGTTCAAATAGTTCATGCCAATCTATTAAATTATTACTTATGTCACATATCTGATATTTTATCTGTCTTCGGGCCATATACATTACATGAACTGAACAGTAAACATTTACAAAATCTTATCATTTTTAGAAATATATATAAATACATTTGAATCGGCTCACTATTGCCGCCCATTGATTACTACCATTTGATTGGTTCATGCAAATTTGTTACAGTATACATGCGCCTACGAACATCCTACTTCCTTAATACATTAATTTATTTTTATTTTGGGTTTTTAGTACATTTTTTACATGCAATACAATTTTATAATGTTTGTAGGTTGTTTCTCACTTTATAACAATTAGCCATGTGCTTTTTTAGTTCCTCTAGTTGCATACCATTTAGTTACAATAAATTTCTGCCAAGGTTTCTGGCTAGATTTTACGTTATGCGACTCGATCGATCTTTATGTCGCCGATCAATAGATATTTTACGCCTAACCTCAAATTTTCAATACTTTATATAATATTATATAAGTAGCAAATTATTTCTATTTCTATTCGGCTGTTCTAAATTTAGCCATGCTACTTGATATTATCTAATCTTTAAAAACGTTATCCCATTTGGCGATACTAGACTATTATTCCACTTTAGACCTATAAATTTCTTTCAAATAGGGATTTTATTTTCCCATCAGATTTTGATACCGTACGTTACAACATCCATATTTTTTAAATGGTCTTCTCTGATTTGGTTCACATGACGTTAATCAGGATTAAAATTTAACCGGCTTTTGTGCAACTGGGCCTTTGTGAGAGAAATTTTTGCATTCCTCTGGGAATTGATTTCAATTTACTGTGATTAGATAGAACATTTCTGTATGAATGTTATTATAATTTCTTCTTTCGTAATAAATTTTTTATGATTTTGTACTCCAGAGCGAAGCTCGGTCCCCGATATTAAGGATTGAGCTATTAACATTTTGTTAATAACATTGGTGTAAACCCAGCTTAAGTCTGAGATAAAATTCAAAGAAGTTTGCTTTTTGAAAGTTGTAGTACTCAATACTCAAAGGGGGATGCAAGAGGCTCTTTTTAATCAAAAAACTAACATTTGAGCTTGGGTGATGTGGATCTTCAGCAAGCAGATGTCTTGTTTCATGCAAGAAATCAGAGGTAGATTACTCAAAACTAGCAATCAAGAGTCTTGGCATTGGCATTTGAAACATTATTAAAGGATACTAAGTTGAATAAACACATGCACAGCGGAAATACAGGACCATATTGTAGGTCCCTTTCTTTTAGGTTTAAAATAGATTATATTACCATCTATCTTAATACATTATCTTCCTTATATCATAATATCGATACAGAAGTAGTAGTAACTTTGTTTAAAAAATAATAGTAATAACTTTTTAAATATTTTTAGATACGGTATCGTGAGTTATAGCAGTCTGAAGTATATCAGTTTTATCTAGAGTATAAAAAAAGTGAACATTATAAACATTATAATCAAATAAAAATTGACAAACACATATGCAGATCATGTGTATGATAAGTAATATTCAATCTAATAGAATCTATAAGGACGAAAAAAATAACATTTTGTTAATAACTTTTGTGTAAACGCAGCTTAACAAGCAGTTCGTAATGGAAAGTGAATCGGAAAATAAAAGTAATCTAGACTATCAAGGCTATTAATAGCAAAAAATATATATAGATGCAAATTTTTCTAATCGCATATAGAATTCCATGGCTAACAAAATTATATTAGGCTTTTTTCAATCACAGTACCGCACGTGGAGACAAAATATCGAATGGTCATTAGATGAGAATGATTGAGTATCATTATTATTGCAGGGTTGTAAATACTATAAGCAACAATCTTCAATCCGTATCTCCACTTAAAAAGAATATCATTATATTTTTTATGAAAACAAGAAGCTATAAGAGAATACTCTTAATGCAAGAGTAGTCAAAATGAAAACTACAGTCTAATTGATTTCCCGCATTAGTCATATCTTGAATCAAAAATATCAATTGACTTTGTGAATTGTGTGAATGATGTGTAATTTTCATATGCAAGACTTTGTTCGGGTACACTTTACAGTACATTAGGCTATATAAATTTATAAAATGATACTGTACAACTGAGTCATGAAAATAAAAGTTATGAGAGTGATCAAAAACTGTTAGAATAAAAGTGTCATTTACACTTTTAAGACCGATATCAATTGTTTGAAGCTATTGTAATGAAGGTATTGATATTATTGTGAGAATACAATAGAAAGAGAGGATTTAAATGAAAACTACAGTCTTATTGATTTCATTTGTCATATCTAAAATTAAAATTATCAATTGACTTGTGAATTGTCTGAATAAGGTGTAATTTTCATATGAAATAAATTTGTTCGGGAACAATTTAGACATTTTTTCCGTGTACCGGAAAAATACCTTATAAATAATCATATTTTGCTTTTTTCCAAAGCATAATTATTGCATACGGAATTTTATTATATGAAAACAGCTGCCACATTAATAAGGTCCTACTGTTGCAGAAAAATACTATAAAAATATTGACAAGTGCAGGGTATCTAGATGTCGAACTCTTTTCAAAAAAAAGAACAAAATTATTAACTGTCATAAATTAATCTCTATATTATATTTCATGTAATCATGCATACTAGAAAGAATCTCCATAACTTGAAGAAAAGATCCAATATTCTTATGCTTATGATACTATAGGAAAAAAGACCACATTGATATTCCATGTCAAAATCTTGTCATAGAAGTATGTAAATCTATGACAGCGTCGGCTTGAGATTTTACAATAAGTTGCCATTGTATATCAAATGTTTTAAAAATATTGTTATTTTTAAAAAGTTACTTTTTTGAGACCTTTATATTGTTTGACAGAGTTTTTCGATTCTACTTGAAGTTATATTCTACTTTGTCACTCAAAACTATTACTTTGTAATTACTATGACTTTGTCAATTACCTATATTGGTCTACGACAGTAAAAAATGTATTCATTTATTCAACACCCAAGTAAAATCTATCTTGAATTCTAAGACCATGGAATAAAATAAGCAACAGCAACAAAATCTTGATATTCATTCATCTGAATCAGGCAACGAGATAGTTGAAGGTTGATGGTGGATCAACCAGTATCAGTATGAGTGAACGTGTCCGGTAAAGTGAGAATATTATTTCCTTAGTTCTAATGAGACAGTTTACACTCGCTCGACCGGGCTGAGTACCTATAAGAACTAATGAGGAAAATATTTTTCCTCTGTGAGGGAAATACGTACACTGATACTAATATGTAATGTGGGAATTATCCAGATTTCTATGTTTACCTGTTTCATCTGTCTTAATCATTCTAATTCATAATACCGATAATTAATTTATTATTCTACCCATTGCCGAACATTGACAATACAGGTATCATGGGAAGGGGAAATTATCATCATTGCAGAACAGTAGCTGGACTAAACGAGCACACTGATAATGATTTACCTTTAGTTATTATCATGCAATAAACCGCTGTGAAAACTGAGATTGATGAATACTTCTCTCAAAAACCTTGCAGTTCGCATTTTTTTAGAAGTATTCTCAATAAAGCTTACATGAGTTTATATATTTGAGCAAAAGCTATGGTATCAGCAGAAACTTAGGCTCTGAAATAGTTTGTAGAGTGAATATTGATGTTGTGGAACTTTTCCATAATATTGAAGATTATGTAATAATAACAAATAATAAAGTCAATTCTTGGACAAGATTTCAAGTCTCTTCTATTCTGAATAGCTTCTCAATGTGTAAAATCTGACAAAGCATTTATTGGAACGGTTTCACTTGTTATTCGTTCCGCTACTACGTAGACATCATGTCGTCATCATGTCTGTCTGTCTGCGCGCTGTGTCTTTTGTGCGTCTGCGCTGTCAGCGACGTCTCAGTCGCGGTTTTTTGCCACTCTCTAATCAGCTGTTTTTCTATACTTCTATTCCTACCTTTTTCGTCGGATTTTTTGCCGTTGCAATTTTAATATTTGAGCTATTCAATTTTTAGAATTTAATCTTGTCTTTTGGCATCTTACCTTTTAGTTATTTGCCACTTTTTCACCAAACGTTTGTGGACGTTTCACGTACGTGGCTACATTTCCGCCTTCTCGTTTTTGTTGCTAGCGTTTTTAGTTTTTCCTGTCTATCTATTCATGGAGGTCGTCGGGTATGCATCTCACGCCCGGTCTAACCTTTCATCTGAATTCATCGGACTTACAAAACCTTTTTAAAGTGTGAATTATTCTTCAAATTAATTCGTTTGTTCCATTCTTCAGTGTGATTCATTATTCATCGAGTTCTTCACTCAATTACTCTGGTAAAATTGGATAAACTTTGTCTAAAATTGCAACCGCGTGTGAGCGTTTCATCGTTATTCATTTGATCTACAAAACCTTTTTAAAGTGTGAATTATTCTTCAAATTAATTCGTTTGTTCCATTCTTCAGTGTGATTCAATTATTCATCAAGTTCTTCACTCAATTACTCTGGTAAAATTGGATAAACTTTGTCTAAAATTGCAACCGCGTGTGAGCGTTTCATCACTATTCATTTGATCTACAAAACTTTTTAAAGTGTGAATTATTCTTCAAATTAATTCGTTTGTTCTATTCTTCAGTGTGATTCAATTATTCATCGAGTTCTTCACTCAATTACTCTGTTAAAATTGGATAAACTTCGTCTAAAATTGCAACCTCATGTAAGCTTCAGTTGCCATTCTTCTACAATTGGTTTCACCTCGTGAACCTCAAACTTTCAAGTGCATCATCTCTACTGTTTGGAAATCAATCCAAAAATTCCACAATTTGAAGATCGGATTATTCGTTTGGAATTCTACCCGCTCCAGCCTACTTTTCCATTGGGGGATTCGCCTGCTGTAATGGACGTTTCCATGCTTGTCATCGCATGGCCTAATCACTTCATCGCTTGCTGATGTCCTGTTCCTGTTGGTATTGCGGAGTCGTTGCCTGTCTGCCTGGCCGCATCTCCTCTTCAAAATTTTATTCAGGTTATGTAAATCGTTCTTTTCAATTTTCATTTACGTATGCACCATTATTGTTTTATTAATGTCTATCTTGACATTCAACTCACTGAGGCACTGACGCCTAATTATTATTTTATTAATGTCTATCTTGACATTCAACTCACTGAGGCCACTGACGCCTAATTATTATTTTATTAATGTCTATCTTGACATTCAACTCACTGAGGCCACTGACGCCCAATTATTATTTTATTAATGTCTATCTTGACATTCAACTCACTGAGGCCACTGACGCCTACTTATTATTTTATTATGTCTATCTTGACATTCTTCCACTGAGGCCATCGACGCCTATTTATTTATTGGATTTGACAGCTACCCTTGGCTTTACAAGTGATTCATTGAAGGCCACTGTCGCCTATTATTAATGTCTATCTTGACATTCTTTCACTGAGGCTACCGACGCCTACCTATTGTTAGTTAATGTCTAGCTTGACATTCATTTCACTGAGGCCATCGACGCCTATTATTTATTGGATTTGACAGCTACCCTTGGCTTTACAAGTGATTCATTGAAGGCCACTGTCGCCTATTATTAATGTCTATCTTGACATTCTTTCACTGAGGCTACCGACGCCTACCTATTGTTTAGTTAATGTCTAGCTTGACATTCATTTCACTGAGGCCATCGACGCCTATTTATTTATTGGATTTGACAGCTACCTTGGCTTTACAAGTGATTCATTGAAGGCCATGTCGCCTATATTCAACCCGACTGTCCTCATTGTATTTATTAGCTACCCTTAGCTCTTAAGTGATATTTTTAAGGCCAGTAACGCCTATTAATTGTTAGGTCGAAATCTATTTTGACATTCAAATCACTGAAGGCCTATGCCGCATATATTTTTATGTATGTTATTTGCTGAGCATTTCTTACAGCTTATTGTCATTTTTTAATCATTATTATTGTACCTTAGTAATAACTTTCATTATTGCACTCAAATTATTCATTTCAGGTATCATTATTAATACCTTTGCATTTATTGCAATATCATTAATACCAATATCATTAATAATTTAATATCATTAATGCCTTTGCATTTATTGTCATACTTCAATGGTCATTAATGTCATTGACCTAATTTCTTTTAAATGTTGTAGTTCTCTACATTATTTCACATGTTGTAATTTTCCAAGATTTGACTCATTGTTTTTGTATGTGGCCATCTGCCTATTATTATTTAAGGATTC
The DNA here is from genome assembly GCF_014356525.2 of Nilaparvata lugens. Classification (NCBI taxonomy): domain Eukaryota; kingdom Metazoa; phylum Arthropoda; class Insecta; order Hemiptera; family Delphacidae; genus Nilaparvata; species Nilaparvata lugens. The sequence goes on along the minus strand of NC_052513.1, from coordinate 9,834,559 downwards.
AAAGACTTAACCTACTTACAATTGCCTTTGTATGTGGCCATCTGCCTATTACTAATTTATTGATCTCAAAATATTTGATTCAATTGTTTGTATGTGGCCACCTGCCTATCATTATTTTATTGATCCCAAGATACTTGATACAATTGTTTTTGTATGTGGCCATCTGCCTACTATTATCATCTTATTATTATTAAATCTTATATTGTTGATTCATTTAGTCTTTTATTGGCGTACTTACCACATTTCAAGCTATCAGTATTTTTATGTACAGAATTCAAAGATTTATTTGTAGGTATTATACCAACTATCATCCACAGTCCACTGCCCTGCCCTTGGATTCTGTCATAAAAATTGGTCCTCCAGCCCGTTCATTTTTGACCCAGTGTTACCTAGGATAATTGTTAATTTTTATTACCCATTTCTTGGTCCATTGAACCTTGGGGTTTCAGTGACCGTGTGCCTAATAGTCTAGCTTGACGCCAATGATTAGGTCCCACTCTAGTGTATATTTTATTTCATTGTACCTTTGTATGTTTATATTGTTTAATATTAAGCATTCACACACTTGTTTCAAATTTTCAGTACTGGCTGCAACTCAAAGCACGCTGCGACGTGTATGCACCAGCTATCAACTATCTTGTACCCTGAGAGACTGAACCGCACTGAACTGGTCACAGACGGCTATTGCGCATTGAGAAAACAACACACGGCATACCACACCGCCTTGCGAGCTCGCTACTTGACTCGCCGCACAGCAAGCTTGATACAACTTGCCTCAAACCCACAGGCGTGCCTCTCTGCGTACTGGACCAGCGCCCAAGGTTGCTTATTGGCGCAGCAATCGCATTGCTGCAGTGCACTATTGTGTCATTCACTCAGGTTTTTCTGTTAATTTTTAAGCATGTCCGATCATGAGGAAGATTCACTTCCTGAGCCTTCTGCTCTTTTCAATGCAAGAGACAATTTACACCAGGAAATAGATTGGTTCATAACCAGCTATAACGATTATGTTGTGGACTCTGAAGCCACTTATTATCAATTATTGACTGTAAAAAACGAACTAGGTTCACTTAGAATTAAGTATAATAAGATACACCAACAACTATGGAATTCAGAGTTGCAAGTGCAGGACACTTCAATTCATTTTGAGATACTCAATAAGTTTATCTCCATTACCTCTAAGGCAAACGCTGCATTAACTGCCTTTGAAAGCAGACAACGCAACAATGAGGCCACTGCTGGTGCTTCCCAGCGGCCAACATCTCAAAACGCACCTTTGGCAAATTTTCAGTTGCCTCAGATACCGCTTCCACGCTTCAATGGGGAGCTTTCAAAATGGCAAGCATTCTCAAGTGCTTTTACTAATATTATTGGTAATCAAGATAACATTAATGATTCATTGAAATTTTTCTATCTTCGTCAATCACTCAGTGGTGAAGCTCTTGCTAGAGTGGAACACATTGAAGCTGACGAAAATGGTTTTCAGCTTGCATGGAACCTCTTAAGGGAGAGGTATGACAACAAGAGATTAATTGCTGCCAGGCACGTCACGGCATTTGAATCTCCGCCTACCATAAAGCGTAACTGTCCGCAATCATTACGGGCATTCATTGACTTTTGCAAGTCCCACATCACCGCGCTCGAAGCGCTTCAACTTGGAGTCCAAATCAAGGACTTGTTGTATATGCACAAAATGTTGTTGCAGTTGGATACTGCTACTGTTCGAGAATGGGAAAAGAGTGTTGGTATACACGACATTCCCACCATTGATAAATTCTGGAATTTTTTGGAATCACAATGCAAAATCATGGAAGCTGTTGCTTCAAGCTCAGCTAACCATCATCAAGGAAATGTACAGCAAAGTACATCCAACTCGGTTGGTGCTCATAGCAAGCCGAAGTTCAATCAAAGTCAATCAAATGTTCAAGCTAGGATGCAGGTTACTACCTCTTCTATGTCACCTTGTAGTTTTTGTAATTCTGTTGGTCATTTTCCAAATCGTTATAATGAATTATTGAAGTTACAGGTTACTGATCGTTGGAATGCTGTCCGTGACAAAAGGTTATGTTATAATTGCCTCAAGCCTTTCGCACCCAATCATGTTTGTTCGGACAAATCGTGTACACTTTGTGGCAAGAGTCACCACACTGTTCTTCACAGGTCGTATCCTCAATCACGGGACACTCAGCCTACTTCTAAGGATAAGGTAACTTCAAATCTTATTCATTCTCAATCTTTTGCTCCCTCCAAGGGTAAGAATGCTGTTTTGAATTCCGTCATGGTTCAGAATGCGGAAACAACTAAGCAAGCTGTTTCTCATGCTGAACAGCCTCAGAAGAACTCTCATGTCACAATGAGCTCCACTTCGTCTCTGTGTTTGCAACAGCAATCAACTGTCGCCTTGTTACCTACTGCCGAGGTTTTGGTTCAATCTTCTAGTGGGGAATTTATTAAAGCAACCGCGCTTTTAGATTCTTGCTCTGATTGTAATTTGATGTCAACTAGGTTGGCTGAAAAATTGTCACTTGTTACCTTGTATTCTGACACTTTGATTCATAGTGTAGGTGAGAATAAGACCAAATCATCTATTTCTCATTCGTTTGCTTGTCTTCATCTGATCGTTCGTGGTCGGTTGAAGAAAATTGTATTGTAGTTGATAGCATATCAGCTAATGTTCCTAGTGTGAACATCGATCTTTCTAAAATTTCAATTCCCGTTGAACTTAAATTAGCGGATCCATTGTTTGATCAATCTAAACCTGTAGATTTGTTACTTGGTGCTGGCATATTCGCATCTATACTTCAACCTGGTAAATTATATCTAGCTCAAAACGCTCCCATCCTTCAGAAAACCAGTCTAGGTTGGGTCATATTTGGTCCTTCTAAAGCTATTCGTCCTATTGCAGCACCTCGTTCGTGCCTCCCCGCTTCACCTGTGGCCGCTCCCCGTAGGGTCACGTCGAATTTTCTAACTTCAAATGATGTCTCTCATCAGTTTCAGAAATCAGTTCAGGAAAACAGTTCTCAATCAGCTCAGGTATTAGCTACTGCTTCTTCTCGTAATGATGTTATTTCAGGTATAATCAATAGTCGCTCCACCTATCACAAAATTGTTCGTACAACAGCATATGTTCTACGGTTCATTCATAATTGTAAAAAACAAAATTCAGTCACTCCGCGTTTTGGTCAATTAACTATCTCTGAAATTTCAGAAGCTGAAAATTGTATCTTCAAATCTATTCAAGAAGAAGCTTTCTCTGCCGAACTTAAGGCATTGCGTCAAAATCAGGAGCTATTGCCTAATAGTTCTATTAAAGCCTTGTCACCATTCGTTCATTCAGATTCTCTGCTCAGAGTTGGTGGACGTTTGCAAAACGCAAATGCTTCATTTGATTACAAACATCAAATATTGTTGCCCAGCAATCACAAATTCACTCGTGCATTGATTGTTGCTCACCATCGTCGTATAAGTCATGCTGGGGTGCAGGCCACCATGGCCAGTGTAAGACAACGATTTTGGTTTCCCTCCACCCGTCGCACCATCAAAAGTGTATTGCGGCATTGCATATTGTGTTTTCGCTTTTCGGCTCTTCGCTCTGAGCAAATCATGGGTAGTTTACCAGCGGCCCGCGTTCAGGCTAACTTTCCCTTTTATAATTTTGGTTTGGATTACGCCGGTCCTATTTCCATCCGTGTAGGCGGCCCCAAATCTCGTACTTTTTCTAAGGCATACTTGTCGCTGTTTGTGTGTATGGTAACTCGTGCCGTTCATATTGAAACTGTCTCGGAACTTACTTCCAAGGCATTTATTGCCGCTCTGATTCGTTTTTCTGCTCGTCGTGGCATCCTGCATTCCATTTTTTCGGACAATGCCACAACCTTTGTTGGTGCCAACAATGAGCTACGTGAGCTCCACGAATTTTTGTCTTCTGATCGTCTCAAATCAGATATTCATGACACTATGTCTGTACTCAACATCCAATGGCACTTCATTCCCCCTCGGGCTCCACACTTCGGTGGACTCTGGGAGAATGCGGTAAAAAATTTCAAACGCATATTCCGTGTAGTCACTTTCAACAAGGTATTTAACTTTGAAGAAACCTGTACTCTTGCTGCTCAGGTCGAGGCCATCTTGAATTCGCGCCTCTTGTTCCCTTGTCGGAAGATCCACATGATCTTGCCTACTTATCTCCAGGTCATTTTTTGATTGGACGTCCACTTACGTCATTACCTTCTTGCCGCCTAACACCAAACACATTGACCATCGTTCACGTTGGTATCAACTTGCCGTTTCTATCCAGGAACTCTGGGATAGGTGGTCTCGTGAATATTTAACCACTCTTCAGAAAAAGGCAAATGGTTAAACAATTATGAAAATTTGAAGGTCGGTACAGTTGTCATCTTGAAGGATCCTGGTTCCGCGCAGTCCACTTGGAAGCTGGCGCGCATTACTGAAGTTCATCCCGGTAAGGACGACAAGGTTCGATTTGTCACTGTTCTCACTCCCTCCGGCACCTTTAAGAGAGCTATTTCGAGTTTAGCACCTCTTCCCATTGATGAGGATTCTAGTTAATCCCCTTGCTCTTATGGTCATGTTGTTTTTCAGGTTTCATTGTTCTTTTCCCCTGGTTCTCACATGGGGCCCAGTTTTCAATTTCCAATTGCCTTGCCAGATTTTACATATTTCTTACTTTTCTTATTGTGCCATACCCCCGTATGACACAAGGGGCCCAGTTTATGTAAAATCTGACAAAGCATTTATTGGAACGGTTTCACTTGTTATTCGTTCCGCTACTACGTAGACATCATGTCGTCATCATGTCTGTCTGTCTGCGCGCTGTGTCTTTTGTGCATCTGCGCTGTCAGCGACGTCTCGGTCGCGGTTTTTTGCCACTCTCTAATCAGCTGTTTTTCTATACTTCTATTCGTACCTTTTTCGTCGGATTTTTTGCCGTTGCAATTTTAATATTTGTGCTATTCAATTTTTTAGAATTTAATCTTGTCTTTTGGCATCTTACCTTTTAGTTATTTGCCACTTTTTCACCAAACGTTTGTGGACGTTTCACGTACGTGGCTACATTTCCGCCTTCTCGTTTTTGTTGCTAGCGTTTTTAGTTTTTCCTGTCTATCTATTCATGGAGGTCGTCGGGTATGCATCTCACGCCCGGTCTAAACCTTTCATCTGAATTCATCGGACTTACAAAACCTTTTTAAAGTGTGAATTATTCTTCAAATTAATTCGTTTGTTCCATTCTTCAGTGTGATTCAATTATTCATCGAGTTCTTCACTCAATTACTCTGGTAAAATTGGATAAACTTTGTCTAAAATTGCAACCGCGTGTGAGCGTTTCATCGCTATTCATTTGATCTACAAAACCTTTTTAAAGTGTGAATTATTCTTCAAATTAATTCGTTTGTTCCATTCTTCAGTGTGATTCAATTATTCATCGAGTCTTCACTCAATTACTCTGGTAAAATTGGATAAACTTTGTCTAAAATTGCAACCGCGTGTGAGCGTTTCATCGCTATTCATTTGATCTACAAAACCTTTTTAAAGTGTGAATTATCTTCAAATTAATTCGTTTGTTCTATTCTTCAGTGTGATTCAATTATTCATCGAGTTCTTCACTCAATTACTCTGTTAAAATTGGATAAACTTCGTCTAAAAATTGCAACTCATGTAAGCTTCAGTTGCATTCTTCTACAATTGGTTTCACCTCGTGAACCTCAAACTTTCAAGTGCATCATCTCTACTGTTTGGAAATCAATCCAAAATTCCACAATTTGAAGATAGGATTATTCGTTTGGAATTCTACCCGCTCCAGCTACTTTTCCATTGGGGGATTCGCCTGCTGTAATGGACGTTTCCATGCTTGTCATCGCATGGCCTAATCAATTCATCACTTGCTGATGTCCTGTTCCTGTTGGTATTGCGGAGTCGTTGCCTGTCTGCCTGGCCGCATCTCCTCTTCAAATTTTATTCAGGTTATGTAATTCGTTCTTTTCAATTTTCATTTACGTATGCACCATTATTGTTTTATTAATGTCTATCTTGACATTCAACTCACTGAGGCCACTGACGCCTAATTATTATTTTATTAATGTCTATCTTGACATTCAACTCACTGAGGCCACTGACGCCTAATTATTATTTTATTAATGTCTATCTTGACATTCAACTCACTGAGGCCACTGACGCCCAATTATTATTTTATTAATGTCTTATCTTGACATTCAACTCACTGAGGCCACTGACGCCTACTTGTTATTTTGTTAATGTCTATCTTGACATTCTTCCACTGAGGCCATCGACGCCTATTTATTTATTGGATTGTCAGCTACCCTTGGCTTTACAAGTGATTCATTGAAGGCCACTGTCGCCTATTATAATGTCTATCTTGACATTCTTTCACTGAGGCTACCGACGCCTACCTATTGTTTAGTTAATGTCTAGCTTGACATTCATTTCACTGAGGCCATCGACGCCTATTTATTTATTGGATTTGACAGCTACCCTTGGCTTTACAAGTGATTCATTGAAGGCCACTGTCGCCTATTATTAATGTCTATCTTGACATTCTTTCACTGAGGCTACCGACGCCTACCTATTGTTTAGTTAATGTCTAGCTTGACATTCATTTCACTGAGGCCATCGACGCCTATTTATTTATTGGATTTGACAGCTACCTTGGCTTTACAAGTGATTCATTGAAGGCCCATGTCGCCTATATTCAACCCGGACTGTCCTCATTGTATTTATTAGCTACCCTTAGCTCTTAAGTGATATTTTTAAGGCCAGTAACGCCTATTAATTGTTAGGTCGAAATCTATTTTGACATTCAAATCACTGAGGCCTATGCCGCATATATTTTTATGTATGTTATTTGCTGAGCATTTCTTACAGCTTATTGTCATTTTTTAATCATTATTATCGTACCTTAGTAATAACTTTCATTATTGCACTCAAATTATTCATTTCAGGTATCATGGGAAGGGGAAATTATCATCATTGCAGAACAGTAGCTGGACTAAACGAGCACACTGATAATGATTTATTTAGTTATTATCATGCAATAAACCGCTGTGAAAACTGAGATTGATGAATACTTCTCTCAAAAACCTTGCAGTTCGCATTTTTTCTTAGAAATATTCTCAATAAAGCTTACATGAGTATATAATATATATTTGAGCAAAAGCTATGGTATCAGCAAAACCTTAGACTCTGAAATAGTTTGTAGAGTGAATATTGATGTTGTGGAACTTTTCCATAATATTGAAGATTATGTAATAATAACAAATAATAAAGTCAATTCTTGGACAAGATTTCAAGACTCTTCTATTCTGAAATAGCTTCTGAATGAAAAGATCACAGCTTCACATCTCTTAAAGATATCACAGTTCAATTCCTAGTCTATAGAAGAGATTTGTAGAATAGTTTTGTCTGGATGGTTTTTTCAACCTTCAGAAAAAAAATTAAACACTTTCTATGTTGTGAAATTTGTAATTATTGTTTTACCAGTCAATGTTTTCGAATAAGATGAATGTTCATGCAAGAATTTGACACTTCTGTTTTTGTTGCTGTTGAAATGATTGTGGAATGTAGGTGCATGTGTATATTGCAAGGAACATAAAGTTGGTCCAGATCTCAACCTTTCAAGGATTGGTTTCGCTCAATGTCAATTCCAAAAATTATGGATAATCAAAACAAACCAATTCATTTCCAAAAACAAAATCAAAACATTAAAACATCACAAAAAATACTTATTGTTCTTGGGGTCGCTTACTACAAGCCTAGGTACGAGTTTGTAGCCTATAGATGTCGGCATGATAATCATAATTCATCTCAGATTTCATTCCCAAAAATATGAATATGAATAATTTTTGATTTTATAAATCCAATATTTTGCTACCTGCAATCATTATTATTAGAGGATAGTAATTTTTCAATTTACATAAACCAACCTTAGAAGTAGTTTCTAGTATCTACCAAACTTGTAATTTCTGTATAATTTTCTATTGTTTTATTTCCATAATTAATGGCTCAATGGCACAATGATAATAGAAGGAGTATGTTGGTACCTAATGGATCTTTCATAAAGGAAACTCTTTGTTGTATTTAAAAAATAAGTACCTATTAAGCTAAGCAAATTATTAAAAATATTAATGTAGTTAATAATTTTGTTCTGTCATTACATCGGAAGATGAAAAAAAATGAGAAATGTTGTGTTAGGATCAAACTCAATTTTACTGGTTCAATTAACTTATAGATTCAACTCAAAAGTTTAATCTTAACTTTACTGGTGACCTTATCTACAATAAATTAATTTTCATTTTGTTAGTAAAGTAGCTAGGATGTAGACTCAAATTAATTTGCTATCAACCTTACTGAAAACTTGAATTTTTCTTGATAATGTTACTGATCCTGAATGATTGAGCCCATACCAAGTTCCTAAGCACTTCCTTGAATAAAGGATAGTACAGTATATGACTTCTAGTTTTTAGTTTCAAATTATTTCACTCAAGATTGTTAGTTCTGATTAAAATTATTATTATAATACACGACGTTGACGATTCATGCAGAAAAACATATTAAGCAATTTGATATTGTCTTATTTTGCAGGTGATTATAATATTATGCTGGCATTATCAATTGTACTGGAGTAACAAATTACCTTCTATCATAGAAAAATATTATCTTTAGGAGTGAGATTCACTTTATGAATTCAGTAGAAATGATAGGGAGGCTCTGTTACCAATTTTCCACTTTCACCGCCTTTTTTAGTAGAAAGCTGTGATATAAGTTTATGTCATAGATATAAATCTAGGTACGTGATAGATCTGATATTAATTGTTGATTCTTGTGATTAATTATATATTTCATCTCAATTACATATCATTTGTCAAGAAAATACATTTTTCATGATTCTATTACTGTATAAATTTCCCAATTGAGATGAAATATTTTGATAGTATCATATTTCTACATACTCTATAAACAATAACTATTTAGCAACGTTGCGGAGTTGGAAAAGGATTTAGAGCTATCTGCTTTGTCTGACGACATACAAGGATGGTAAATCAATGTTATTCAGATGCTGAATTCATCCTATCTAAATCTTACAAATAGAATATAATTCCATATATTCAAGAGTTAAATTCAAGCAAACGAGATTTCGCACAATCATGTAGGTTCATAAGATCATCTTCTGTAAGAATCACCCGTAAGACGTATTTTATTCCATTATTTTCTAGGCTCGCATAAGGACACCTGAAGGATCAAGATTTCAAACACTCGTAACTTTTGACACAATGATCGGATCTCCTCGTCGACTACAGCTTTATTCTTCTCAATTCACCAATGCGGTTTAAAATCATGTATGATAAGTCGAATTCATTGGGGAATTTGAAAATATATGTTTGAGTTGATTTCAACTTATGTATACAAAAAAATGACAAATTTCCATATTTGAAGCTGCGTATTTTTTTGTGAAATAATAGCCTACAGATAAAATTCATAATTTAGTCAAGATTTGTGAAGAATCGTTTCCCTTCCTCTACTCCAATAAATGATACTACCAATTTCAATACAATTAGCAAGTTACATCCCATTGAAAAAAGACGGTTTTCGTTTATTCATTTCTTTCGCGATTTCACTGTTAATCAAGAGTCTCTAAAACGAGTCTGATTCATAGAATTTTATCCTCAACGAGCACAGTTGTCTTAAACTCATCTTGATACACTGTTTTCCATCATAAAACTGCCGAGGAAAAGGACCGTGAAAAAGAGGAGATCATTTAAATTTATTGATATCTTTAAACGATAGAACCGTACATTATTACAAACATATTTCTCCATGAAACGTTTCCAGCAAATGGAAAAGAAAGTTCTACTCTACAATTCAAAATCAAGTACAATTTCTCATAATAATGGGTTACCGAGATACATATAGCTTTCAATTGGCCATTTTTTGTGAATGGAAACATGGGTTTGTACACTCAACAATAAATTTCCCAGTTCTCCAACTAACTTAACTTAAATATGATACATGATTTTGAGACGTCTCAAATATTCATACACCTCTCTTCACTATGATACATGCCTTGCCTTATTCATAACTGCAGACCAGTGGTATCTAATATTTTTTGTCATCGATATCTTCACTGTTTATCAATAAATTAGAGTTTAAGATTATTATTGTTCATTATTAGTACATATTACTATCATTGGTAAGATCATTTGCTCGGTCTTAATACCTTACTATATGGGTGAGGAAAATCAAGCATATAATGCAATATCAACAGTAGTTTGCAAAAAATGTGCATGATCGTTTGAAGAGTGTGACAGTCACAATACTTTGTAGCGGTCTGGCGTCTGAGATGGGTCAAGGGTCACTCTGGGCTCTGGACTAGCGGTTCTTGACGAGAACCTCTTCAATGGCTCAGATGGACAGGCTGATAGACGGGATGCATTCTGCACAAGCAACAATCTAGCCCATTCTTATTTCCTTCCCTCATTTACATTTGCAAAATCACAAACTCGCATTCTCACTCAAACAACTTTGAATACACATCCTACTGATTTTTATGATAGGTACTTACTATGAAATTCTTAAGCGATTCTTGAAAACGTTCCTCACCAAATCAAATCAAATCAAATAGTCCAGGCAACGAATGCTCAAATAAAGGTATAGAGGGAAAAGTTTGGAACACAATTTTCAACTCCACAGCTCTCTTAAGGATAGTTAGAGGATTAACATATCAAAAGTCCTCACCCCTACCCCCTGTGCTAAAGGGCTGGGGGTGGTTTGAAAGTACCATTTTTTCATTTTTCGCATATATCTCGGAAACTATGCATCTTATGAACATTTATATATCTTGCAAAATTGAAGCTTACAAAATTACCAACAAGTTTTGTCCTTCATATTTTTTCCATATTTTTTGAAAAAACACTTCTGCCTTCAAGTTTTTCATCTTTTCGGCCTTATAATTTTTGAACGATTGATGAAATGAATCCTTGCTGATTATGAGCTGATAGAGTATCAAATTATCTTCAATTTGATGTATATTCTCACTACTTTACGCATTTCCCTACGACTGTTGCAGCAATTTTAGTGTAGAGAGTGAAATTTTCTGTTCGGCAACAATAGATCAGTTGACAATGAAATTTGAAGGGAATGTATGGAACACAATTTTCGACTTTGCAGCTTTGTTGAGAATAGTTTGGAGGTGAGCATATCAAAAATCCCAACCCTTACATCATGTGCTGAAGGGATGAGGGTGGTTTGAAAGTTGTGTTTTCCACTTATTACTTACATGCTTATATCTTCGAAACAATGGGTTATATTGACATAATCAACTGCATAAAAATGAAGCTTAATAAATTTCCTACAAGTTTTGTCTGATAGAGGTTTTAGATAAATTCTATACTTTTCGATATATTGATGTTCTAAAGTGATGTATTTTCGAAAAACCAGATTTTCTTCCATTTTTTAGTTCTTTCAAGTCTTATAACTTTTTAACAATTGATATAAGAAGAATGTGCTGAATACGATATTGTAGAGCATTAAATTATCTTTCATTTCATGTAATCTAGATTATACAGTCTGATGATGTGAAGTAAGTGTATGTTGACTTTATGAGTGTTTTAAAAAATCAAGTTTTAAAAATACAGTCGAACCATATAATGAATTCGATTATCCCGAGAAAAAATTCGCTGCCGAGAGGTATTCGTTATTGAGAGGTTATGTCAAGAAAACTGCCACGTTCCTATGGATTTTATAATATCGTATCACGGCGGTAAATAAATGAATATGGTACATGAAACATGAACGTAGGTAGGGTACCTATTAGGCCAATATTAATATGGAAATTTGAAAATTCATGCTGTCGATAAAAAACATGTTTTTTGAATATTTGTAGAACGTAATAAGTAAGTAAACTCACCAATTTCTTTCCAGAAAGCTTGGTTAGTACTATTAGTAGAGTTTAATCAAAGTACATACTCTGTAGCAATATTTTCAACTTTTTACACTACTATTAGATGGAACGCAAAATACGGTTTTTTGTCAATATCTTCACTATAATAACTCAAATTTCCTATTTTTTTGTTTTATATTTGAAAAGTGAGTAACATCGGTTGAATTTTGCATTTGAATAAAACATCATGTTTGATAAACGACTCACATTTATTCAAACAGTCTGACATGTCTGGTACACTATTTTTCAGTTTTAATCCTTGCCTGATAATTTTGAAAGCCTCTAGAACTTCTTGATCTGACGGATTCGTCTCCTCAGGTTCGTCACAGTCATCATCATCTTCATCATTATCATCATCATAGTCAGTTCAAAGAATTTAAATGTGTGACAAAAGCAAGAATGGGAAAAAAGTCCAGTCGTTCACCTGCCTGGTCTACAATAATGAACCCATCAACAAAAGACAGAAGACAGAGAAGAATAGTGCAAATTGATACGGAGTGCCCACCCCAAATGACATGGGAAATGATGATGAAACACTTTATGAACTAATAAGAATATTAAAGGGAATTGGATGAAATATTAAGTTTATTTCAACTTGAAAGCTCTTGGAATTTAATTTCCAGTAGCTTGCATTCAATTTCCAACATGTGTTTCACCCTCTATTGCTCTATTGACTGTCTACCACTCTATCCTCTTCCTTCTTGCTACCTGAATTGCCATTATTTTTAGTCTATTGACCTTTCTGCTGAAACTAAAAAATTCCTTGAAATTGACCGTCTGCTTCCTATACACACTACACTTTGTATGTTGAAGTCAAGAGAAAACTTTGTTCTTGAGAGGTCCAAAATTCGTTAAATAGAGGTGAATAAGCAGCAAAAACTCTAAAATGTCATTGGACCAGGTAAAAATTCGTTGTGTAGAGGATTTCGTTAAGTGGAGGTTCATTATAGAGAGTTTCGACTGTATACACTTAATGGTTGAACCAATTGGATCGATGGTACAATGATTCACTAAACGGTTGAACCAATTGGATCGATGGTACAATGATTCACTAAACGGTTGAACCAATTGGATTGATAGTACAATGATTCACTAAACGGTTCAACCAATTGGATCGATGGTACAGTGATTCACTAAATGGTTGAGCCAATTGGATCGATAGTACAATGATTCACTAAACGGTTGAACCAATTGGATCGATAGTACCTACAATGATTCTATAGCAACTGTTTCTTGGGGCTGTATATTAAGTGATTCTTGAAAATGTTCTTCACCGAAAAAAACAGTTGAACCAATTAGAAAGATAGTACAATCTACAATGATTCCATAAAAACTGGATTGACGCTACAATACGATTGGCTTCTGATAATAGGCAACCAAAGCAGGCTTGATATGAATAAAATAAAAATATAAAAACAAAATACAAGTACAGTACCGCGGTATTCATGACAAATTGTAGGTTTGAATCATCAAATTCCTTGGAAGGTCCTAGGTTTGAATCATCAAATTGTAAAGTCCTACAGACTATTTTTTTAAATCAATTTAAAAGAATATTAAGTTCACTGTAGAATCCGTTATGAAATTGCTAAAGTATCAACAACTGAGTAATTCATAAATTACATTGATTATTTGTTTCTATTCGAATCGATATTCTTCCAATATAATCAACAATGGAACTTTATTGAAAAAATACAATATTACTTAAGTAAATCAATACAACTCCGCCAAATATTTTTTTTCATTTCATTTCATTTCACTTCATTTCAATTTTATGATACATATTGAATGCCCTAAAGGTAGTTCTGGTTTGGACATTAACACTATTTATTTATAATAAATTAATTATAAATTTATTTATAATAGAAAATAATAAAATTATTATTAAATAAATAATAATAAAATTATTATTTATTTTCTTTTATTTATAAAAGAAAATAAACAGAACAGGAAATTTGAAAATGTTTAAGTTGAACATCAAAAGAAAATAAAAAATCTACTCTTGAGTTTGCTTTCTGTGCAGGTGACATTCAGAAAACAGTGTAGGTATCTTTAAAAGTGCTCTGTTCAATCAACTTACCCTGATTGATGGGTGCTTCACTAACAATACCTTAAACATTCTTTTGTCAGAAATAACGACATACATCTTCACTGCAAATTCGGATGAGAACAACTATGGCTCTAGTTCATTGTAGAGGGTAAATTTATCGTGTAATATGTTAGTCGTGATTGCGAATTTCCTTTCGACTCAATAACAATATTTTGAACAGAGCTGAAAAGCATAACCTAGTAACGGATGAAAATGAAAATAGGTCAGTGGTGTCAAGTTCCCAAGTCTCATGGGATTTGGTCTTAGTTATAATAATGGTGTGATCTCGACCGTCTCCCGATACGGTAAGCTTTTTGAGCGTGAGAATCAGCATGCAGGGAAAATCACGGCGAAACCGTTCGAGATGTGGGCGTGGCGATCAAAGTCCGCCGATTTGAATTGTAAAACAAATTGATACCGCTAGTCGGAGATCTGAGTATAACTAGCCTAATAGGGCTCAATCTATATTCTTCCATCAACAGTGGCACGTCAGACGTCATCATGATAATGTGTTGGAGCTAACTGATGAAACTGCAAAAATAAGTAGAATCTTGTAAGCAGTAGTTTGTCACCTTTGTAAAATACATCATTATAAGGAATTTATTTCTTAGACTCAAGAAGTGTGTAAACCTGTAGGGGTTTCATCCTCTACAAGCTCAGTTGCTTCAAACCACTGCTTGACCGTGAAAACTGGAATTACTGTCAAGATCTTTGAAATGATATATTATTTCACTATTCAAAGTTATCCTTTCATTGTTTTAGCAGCTTCAATATAGGGGGTGAAATTTTCATTGCTGCAACAATTAATCGTTTGACAATGACATTTGAAGGGAATGTCTGTGACACAATTTTTGACTTTGCAGCTTGATTTGGACTAGTTAGTAGGTGAAAATAGCAAAAGTGCGCATCTTTATCCCCTCTGTTGAAGGTGTGGAACCGCTGAGTTGACACTTGTTGCAGCAATGAAAATTTCACCCCCTACATTGATGCTGCTATAACAATGAAAGGAAAACTCGGAATAGTAAAATAATACATCATTTCGAAGAGAATTCAATGCTCTACAAACCTACGATAAGCATAAGTTTTTATGATGCATTGTTAGAGAGTTATGAGTCCTGAAAGAGCAAAACATTGGATTAAAACCTGTTATTTTAGCAATTACACATCTTCAAGATCAATATCTCGGGAACTGTTGGGAATATCACGAAATTCCACAAAACAAAAAGTGTAGAAAATTTATCAAGCTTCATTTTTGAATAGTTGGTTTTTTCGTTTGAAAGCATTGTTCTCAAGATATGAGCGTGGAAGCAAAACGCTGAAAAATGCAACTTTTAAACCTCCCTCATCCCCTTAGCACATGAGTTAGGAATGGGGACTTCTGATATGTTCTCCTCCCAACAAGTATCAACAAAGCTGAAAAGTCAAAAATTTTGTTTAAAACATTCCATCCTAATTCCTTTCTCAATTGGTCTATTGTTGCAAAAATGGAGATTTCACACTCAACACTAAAGCTTCTGCAAAAGGGGAAGGGAGATTCGTAAAAGTGTGAAATTATACATGAAATTGGAGAGAATTTAATGTTCTATAAGCTCATAATCAATATTGATTTTTAAAAATTTATTAGAGAAAAAATAGTAAAATTGGTGGCAAATGTGTTTCTTTTTCAAAAATGTCACACCTCTAAGAGCGGATATCACGAAAACAAGAGGAGATGTAAAAAAAGTTGTCAAATAAATATTGTAGGAAATTATGTAAGCTTCAATTTGTTATATGACAGTTAAGTCCTTAAGATACATAGTTTTTGAGTTTTATGTGAGAAACCAAAAAATGATACTTTTAAACCACCCCCATCCCCTGCTTAGCACAGGGGGAAGTGATGGGGACTTTTGATATGTTTACCTCCTTGCTACTCCCAACAGATCTGCAGGGTCAAAAATTGTCTTCTCAATTTTTCCCTCTATAACCTTTCCTTGACTGGACTAATGAGTTCTCAAAGGTGTCACATTTTTAAGAAAAACGCTTCCGGCTTCGATTTTTCATCTTTTTGACCTTATAAATTTTCAACGATTGATTGAAAAAAATCCGTGCTGATCATGAGCTTCTGGAGCATCATATTCTCTTCAATTTCATGTATTATTTCATTACTTTACGCATTTCCCTACGATTTTTGCAGCCGTTATAGTGTTGAGTGTAAAATCTTCAGTTTATCAAAAATAGATCAATTGACTGGGACATTTGGAGGGAACGTTTGTAACACAAAATTTGACTTCGAAGCTTTCTTTGGACTACTTGGAAGGCAGACGTACCAAAAGTCCTCATCCCTACCACTTGTGCTTAAGGGTTGAGGGTGGTTTAAAAGCTGCGTTTTTTCATTTCTGGCTTACACGCATGTATCTTGGAAACAATGCATTTCAGCGACATGACTAACTGAACAAAAATGAAGCTAGATGAATTTCCTACAAGTTTTGTTTCGTAGAGGTTCGTAATATCTCCATTAGTTTTCAAGATATTCATTTTTAAAAGTGTAAAATTTTTGAAAAGACAGTTTTTCTTCCAACTTTTTGCACTTTCAGGGCTTAGAACTCAGCAACAATGCTTCAAAAAAAGTAAGCATTGAACGTGATGTTGGAGAGCATCAAATTCTATTTAATTTGATGTATTATTTCACTAAATATTATAGCAACTTTAGTGTTGAGTGTGAAATTCTAAATACAGCAAGAATATATCATTTAATAATGAAATTTGGACACAATATCTGGAACATAATTTTTGACTATGCAGCTTCATTTGGACTAGTTAGGAGCTGAACATATTGAAAATCCTCATTCCTAACCCCTGTGCTAAAGGTGGAATACTTTCAAGTTGACACTTGTTGCTGTATTGAGAATTTCACAATCAAAAATTGTAGGGAGATGCGTAAAGTAATGAAATGATACATGAAGAACATTTAATAATACATAAAGTATTTAACAATACTATAATACATGAAGTATTTGTTCCCCTCCGTAACAAATTCTTCCAGAATATTGTATTCTTATTTTTTTAAGGATGTGGAAATGGTATCACGGTTCTATTCTGTACTGAACAGTATCAACTTATTTCATGTTCATTGCGGTATGTTCTGGTGCTGACTGTTGACCTCTTACAGCAGTAACAAGATATCTGAGCAATCTTATACAGTGGATGATAGTACTAGGGAAGTTGAAAATCTGCTAAAAAGAGGAAGGAATTCGGATTCTACACGAGACAAGATATTCTACAAATCTTGTACCGTAGGTGACAGTACTGCACTGGGGTAGGATATAGACGGAAGGAATGTATTCGGATTGTATGAGAGTGGAAATAGATACATAAAAGGAAGCAAAACGTCGTATCGCTTGCTGCAAAATTATGTGTCCTTTGTTTTCAGGTCCGTGCATCCGATCCACGGATCTTGGTCTCAGGAATCAACCGGTTCGACCCCTGGGCTTAGGAGAATTTTTTGAAAATACGCTAGCAGCTATTCCATCCTCCTCCCTCCTGCTCCTGTTCATTTTCCATCCTCTTTTCTCATTCTTCTATTCTTCTTGTTCTTCGCAGCTCCAGAGGGAGTACTGACCTCGTAAACTATTTGCCACAGCGCGCAATTCTTCTAGTTTCCTTTTTTAAGAGGAGTATTCATTCGGAAAAACAATTGGTATACAATGCTCATCAGCCACATTTTACTGGAGTCCATCTGCTTTGTGATATGAGCTCAAGTTCGGTAACCCCAGCTCAAGAATTTCTTTCTATCCTATTATCCTGCCCCCACAGTATTGCAATCCTCTTTTTCATTCCCAGAAAAGAAAAAAAAAACTATTGGTGGTTAAATATTACATAATATAGCTTGAAATCAGATGTACATGAATATGAGTAGGCTATGGTAGATATCTGATGGATAATTAGCCTACAGGTCCATCAGAATCGAAAAAAATTCTATTATCAATCGTTCATCAAAATAATTCAGATTTAAATGACTGAAGCATGATTCTCCTCATGAGAATTCCAGTCTTTCTCTCACTCTTGGGAAACATTGGCTATGCTGGGGACCTATGAACCAGGAGGCCGAGTACATCCTAAATGGATATATGCTGGGGAAGCAGGTCAGTGTTGAATGCCTCCTGCATGACTGTCTCTCAGCTCAGGAATTGTGACTCCTATACAAGGTGGGCTTAGCTTGCTAAGCTCTTATCTGTGCGTAAATGCATTCTGCCGTGCTAAATGAATGAAAAAAGATTCAAATCAATTATGTCAATAATTATTTTACTTGTGTGAAGCTCATGGAAAATCAAGAATTATCTACTAGTTTTCATCTCAACTCGTTCTGTTGATCAAATCAACAGATTCAAATCAATTATGTCAATAATTATTTTACTTGTGTGAAGCTCATGGAAAATCAAGAATTATCTACTAGTTTTCATCTTAACTCGTTCTGTTGATCAAATCAACAGATTCAAATCAATTATGTCATCAAATAATTATTTTACTTGTGTGAAGCTCATGGAAAATCAAGAATTATCTACTAGTTTTCATCTCAACTCGTTCTGTTGATCAATCAAGAGTAGGCCTAGTAACAAATTTCATTTCCACAAAAGTACTTACTTGTATCCTGAGGCCTGGATTCTAGGAAACTTATTAAATCTAATAAATCATTAAACCTAAAGATTGTATGGTGCATGAGATTGAATAAGTATTATAGGATCCAGGCCCATTGGGCTATTAAGGTATTGGCCCAGGTATTGAGCTATTAAGGTATTGGCCCAGGGCTAATAAGGTATTGGCACAGGTATTGGGCTATTAAGGTATTGGCCCAGGTATTGAGCTATTAAGGTATTGGCCCAGGGCTAATAAGGTATTGGCACAGGTATTGGGCTATTAAGGTATTGGCCCAGGTATTCACTGTTGAAGATGGGCTCAGTGACTTGAAACGCGTTAGGAGTTTACAAAGGATGCTGTACTGCATCATCGACAGAGGTAATGAGAGATAAGAGGACCTACTGCTTCAGGAGGGATCCGAACCATGTTAGATACGTGAATATGAATTTAAAATAACGAGTTTGATACGTTTGAAATTATTTCAACATGTTAAGAGTGTCATCATGTCAGATGCACTTGTTCAATCCAGCCTTACGCCATGGAAGAGAAACTCTCAAATGATATGTTCACGTGCCATGTGCATTAACTCTTATATTTCTTTGCTGGTATCAATCCTTAAATACTTAGCTTGGATACTATTGGATTCCATGGTAAGAAGTGGAGGACTCAACAGTCTTTAATTAAACAACACCTTTCTCAAAAATAAACATGGAAATTTTATCCTCCAGGCAGGCAGCAAATTGAATTTTTCAATAGTCTCGGGGGTATCACGAACTCAGCTGAAAAATTCAGTTCACATGACTGTATAACCTGCAGCACAGGTGAATAGAATTTCCGGCAAAGAAATGCTGTCATAAAAAGACGAGCAACGAAAGGGTGCAAAAATGACATCTCTGTTTTCCAAGAAGGGATTCTGTGCAAACAAGATGGTGGAAATTGACTTGGGGAAAACGCTCTAGAAAATCAACAAGAACTTCTTTCCAATCACACACTGGAGGAAAAGGTTCCAAAGAGTCCCCTTCGAGCTCCGAGAAAGTTTATAGAAAGGAGGGAGGGAGCTAGACACTAAACTTGAGCTTGCACAATCATTTTTCCCCCAACGCCCAAGGGAAAGCAAGGGCCTCTCATATCTCTCTTATAACGATCAAAGTTTGGTTGGTATAATTCACTATAGGTCCTTGAAATTTTACATCCTTCGTTTGGAACACAGGTTAGATAAGATAGCTAGACAGCTTTGTACTTGGGAATGATGCGTGTTCTGAATGGCAATGCTTCGAGTTGATAAGTGCTCGTAATAATCAGTACTACATATTTTCGGTTTCAAGAATTTGTTAATGGAATAAAAACATTGATAGAGTGAACTCGCAAAATATATTGATTTCAATTGAAGATTGAGGTTGTATATATGAGATTGGGATTGAAAATTGCATTGTAGGGTGAACGCATTATATCCTCTTAATAATAATAGCGACAGCTATTATTCACTGTCTATTAGATATAGTCTGTTTAATAGATACGATACTGTACTCTGTCTCAACTTGTAGGGAATAATCTCATTTTGGTTTCAGCAAACAAACATAGCATCACATTCTTCATATTGGCAAAAATCAATTCATTCCATGCTTCAATAATTTTCTAATATTGCTACTTTGATTGCTTTCTTCCACAAATTAAACATCGTTATCGAAAATAATAATTAATTAAATAGTAATTCATAAATTTACTGCCAAAATTTCTAATTCTTATGACGGGTTGAGAAATTCGTAATCAACTATCTCGAATCAGCTCATCATAATTATTAATCAATGATAATTCTATGCAAATCGCATATTGCGATTCTTGCGATATTGCAAGACTGGCTTGGTAGAACCGATCATTTATGATTAATATAATAATTATCACTGATCAATCAACAATTTTATCATTTTTGGGAGAACAAAAAACAGGAGCATTTATGACACCAATAAATAAATGTGTTGAATCAAGTTGAACGAGGAGGCTGTTGACCCCCTGGGGTTGGCCAGAATTGTCCCGATAAATATTTCAGCCGATCATAAAGAAGGAGCTGCGTACTTTTAGTTGAACGTTCATTTAAAAGCAAGAAGGCGCCGCTCAATAATCCGGTCTGCTCTCAATTAGTGGCGCACAATTTATAGACTAACGAAAACAACCATCCAACACCTCACTATTTTTTCTTCTATTCGACCATACTTTATTGCGCTTCAGTTGTGACTTTTATCTCATGTCAACTCGTTAGTTCACTTAATAACTATTTATTGGCTGTCAGTGAGAGTTACGATGTGCACTCACCCCTCGACAGCGACTGGCAAAATCTAAGATTACGATTCTATTTATTATTTCATATGTACAGCTGAGCAGGCTATCAAATTCACATCGTATATTTATATTATAGAAATTGAAACCTCACATATCTATAGTAAGCAAAAAATAAGACAATAAGAGAGCAGAGGAATGCTATCATATTTCATTGTGACCAAGCTGTAACGAAAGTTTATGCACTTTTTGCATTCCATAGACATATCTAAGAAGCTCAAAATCACCATTCAGACTAACGTAAGAACTAAAGGGTGATCCTCCAAGAAAACATAAAAGAAAGGGTACTAGAATGTGGATTTTGAACTTGTAGAAACTTGATAGAAAAACTACATATAAGGAAAAGTTTTCTTAATAGTTTAACGATTTTCCAATATTCTTCATGAGTTGAGGAACTCTGAGGATGGGACCACTGCAGTGGTAAATGACTTGTAACTATCATTGGTTTGCTGCAGAAGCAACCAGCATTCAGCCTGTGAAGCATTGTTGAGGTGGAAGAAGACGCATCGCTGAGGTCAAGGCCAAGCCCTGGCTCGCCACAAATGGCAGAAATCTGCTCACACTCAACCGACACTAAATTGCCATCCCGTAAAGCATAATCTGATAATAGACAGTTGTATCTTCGTAATTGCCGGTGAATACAGAGAAAAACGCTAATTGACTACTCCTATGTACTGTTGACTCCCTTATTTTAATGGAATTTGTACGTAATAAAACCGTGGAGCAGCTCTGAAAACTCATAAATGGCCAGAAAATGAAATAAAACTGAATATTAAAACTTGTAGAACTCTGCTTCAATCAGTTCTTCAAGGAGTCGAGGGGTCCTGGCTCTTGGGTGCAATGCAATGGAGTCAATTACTCTTTATAATTACTTGTTTGGAACTGGGAGATGTACCTGTTCCCTGTGGACTAAATCAAAAGCATAATCAAGACCCCCGCAATAGAACCAGTAAAATTGTTTCATGAAATACGTGCTGTCCCTCAATTTTCACTTTCCTAACCCTATTACCATAGTTAAGGAAAGTATTGCTTTCCAAAAAAATTAAGGTACCCAAATTTCTAAATTTCTATAAATGTTGTCAAAAAACAGGGGTTTTCACGATTTTCTCGAAAACGGCTCCAACGATTTCGTCCAAATTTATACCTAAAATAGTCATCGATAAGCTCTAACAACTGCCACGAGTCCCATATCTGTAAAAATTTCAGTAGCTCCGCCCCATCTATGCAAAGTTTGATTTTAGGTTCCCAATTATCAGGCTTTAGATAGAATTGAAACAAACAATTTCAAGTGGAAAAGATTAAACATGGAAATCTCTACAATTAATGTCCAGTAAAATTTTCACCTAAAATTGAAAATGAGCTCTAAATTCGAGAAAATGTGATTGATTATTGAATAGTAGAAGAATAGTAGACTTGAGAGGCGCGTGAACACTAGCGTCAGGTAATCAATTTTCATAACGGCTAGGAAAGTTGTGTGAGTGCGCCACACCAGATTTTTAAGTCTATACTAGTGAAAGAAAAAACTGTATTGGTAAAGTACGATAATGTGGTTGTCGTGGGTAAAACGATAATGTGGTTCAGTCATCAAGGGAAAAAATCAGTGAGTTGAGAGTTTAAAATATACGCAAGCATTGAAAATCTGGGCTTGAAAAAGTGGAAATGGGCTTGAAAAAATGAACAACAGCCCCGCGATATGATCTATTTTGTAGAGCTTCCTGAACGTAATTCTGAACTTTAGTTGCTTTTTTGGCTGATTAGTCACTTCAGAGAGAAATATCTGGGCACAGAGCTTCGCTCGTTATTTTTATTTATTGATAAACAGAACACAATTCTCTAAAATGACCGTGTTTATGTTTCACAACTGGCTATAAATGTCATCTTATGAATTTCGGAGTTTCGATATTTTGATTTTTCACATACTCCTCGCTCACTCACTTTTTTACTATCCACAGCTGTTTTAGCCAAGAATGAATTATCCTTTTAATGTCGTTCAGCGAGTTTTCCCAAGGATGAGACCTCGATAAAAATCGAATTTTTATATCAATAAACTTACTATGTTCCAATTTTTGTGTAAATCGTTAGAGCCGTTTTCGAGATCCGTTGAACATAAATAACCAGATATAAAAATACAAATATACAGAAATTGCTCGCTTAATGTAATAGGATTACCTATTAAAAATTGAATTATCAAAATCAAGTACTTACAAAATAAACCAATATATCTGCTCTATTGAAGATGGACATTCCAGTTTCTATGAAATATTTGAAAGGGGTGGTGAATTTTCTTGAGAAGTTGAAGATATTAAATTGCACTACGCTACTTACTAAAAGATACATCTTTTATAGAGTAATATCTAGTTGTTTCCTTATAGAGTTGTTATCAAGTACTCCGTCATAGTAAAAAACTTCAATCCCGATGAATTTATTCATATTTCAAATTTCATATTCATATTTCCACACGATGATTTTTCACATTTGTAGTTCCCTGCGAGTAAGTGAACTACAAAATATTGATAATACAAACTACACTATCATTATAATGTGTGTTGCTTTGTGAGTATGATTCACATCTCACAATTGAAATGCTCCATCTCACTTCAACTCACTCTACTGTCGTTCCATCTTACACAACCGTATCTTTTAAAACAAAGGGATGAAACAAGAGCAACAACAACCAATAAGACATTCCAACATGTGTGATGCATGTTGAGTCATGTGTGGGCGGGAGCCCATCCATGGGGTGGGATGGAGAAGGGGGGTGGTTGGAAAGGGGTGGTCCAGCTGCTTTGTTCTTTATGCGCTTTCAGATTGCAGTCAAGGCTGTTGCGTCAAGTGTCAAGGTCACCGAAAACGTAGAGGCCACGAACCGCTGCTGCTGGAGAATTATGCGCATGCGCAAGCCATCCAATCCACCAACAATTTACACTAAGCACCTATAAATCTAGGGAGAAGATGAAGTATCTTGGATTAGCCCTGTACATAATTCACCATCCCGGTGAAGAGATGCGCAAAGTGAGTATATAGGTAATTCAAAAAAAATTCTTTCTCGTTTCAAAGATACTCACGAACAAATCGCATTTTCCCTAAACGGTAGACTTTGATGTTATTATAATTTACAAAATACATTTAGAAAGCAAAATACAAATATTTTTGCAAAATTATACAAGAAGAGGTTCTGTGAACATCGTTATTAGTATTCCAAATTAATATGAGCTTCACATGCCTCGCCGAGATAATCCTTCATAAACTATCCGAAAAGTGAATCTGTAATAATTCATTGATTGTATTGCAGTGTCAATGTAAGCAGGTTGATAAATGGAAGAATGCAATGCATCAAAATAAAACAAGGCTCGAACAAAAATAGAACTCGAACCAACAACAGGATTAAATGAGTAGAGTAGCCGATAAAACAAAAAAGAAAAGTCTGGCTGAGTACAACTGTGCAATTACCTTGAAGATGCATGAAAAGTTAATACTTTTTGTAAAGATATGTCTAGACGGAGTATTTTAGTTTTTCATAAAGTATTCACTCGAATACTTAAAATTCTCAACTTTGTCATAGTATAGCATTGGTTGCAATGAGTAATGAAGTGATAAATATATAGAGAAGCATTATCAATAAATAATTGTATGATCATGTTTGAAGGTTAAAGATTTTTATTTCTTATTTGGAGACGATCAAAATACATTTCTATATTTTCCGATCTTGAAAATATCATGTATTTTATAAATTGAGAGTTCCAAATGTTAAGAATTGAAGACATTGATCCTTTTGGAATACAGTTTCGCTTTGTTTATACTGAGAATTTATTCCCAACTACCATTTTCATATTTCCTTTGTGAATAACCTGATTTTCTGAGGCATCCGTATATGTTGGATCAAACAGCACCTCAATCACCATCAATGCTTCATTATAAAAAATGATCTTTGAAGTGGAATACGCCTCTCATCGAACACCTTTGCCTATGCACTCATTGTACTCAAAAAACGGTCAAAGACGTGACCTTGTATGAGTCCTAGTAATTTTTGGGTCATCTATGCTATTATCTTGTCTACTCTTGTCAATCACAAGAATATTTCCAAATTTGCAAAAACTTGCACCGTTCATCGACTGAACAATTGGGTAGCTTAGTCTGTAATGTAACCTAGATCACGCTTTTTCTATGGAACTTGTGTGTTTTAAAATTCAGCCTTATCGTGTTCAAAATAACGCCCATTCAATAGTACTGTGATAGATGAAGTGTTATGAAATTTAAATTTTGGGTAGAAGAGAGTACAGCATTTTTTCCAATTTGTAGCCCACGATTTGAGAAATTAAATGAAATGAAAAAATTCTTCATTACGATTCTTCAAAACGATTTGAGACGGTTTTGACTGTGAGCAAAATTTGAAAGGTTGGTTTTTATTCCATTAGCTCATGCACCCTTCTTCTCCAATAATTCAGTAATCACTATCAATAGTTATTTGTGCAACTAGTGCGCAA
Organism: Nilaparvata lugens; assembly: GCF_014356525.2. Taxonomy (NCBI): domain Eukaryota; kingdom Metazoa; phylum Arthropoda; class Insecta; order Hemiptera; family Delphacidae; genus Nilaparvata; species Nilaparvata lugens. The sequence continues at coordinate 9,809,067 of NC_052513.1, read as the reverse complement.
AGTGACAGTTTGCTGCACCGAAAGAAACGTTTACGCCCGAGCCGTAGGCGAGGGCGGAATGGTTTTTTGAGTGCAGCAGAGGAACTTTGCGCACGTATTTCACATTAAGTTTTTCCTACAGTTACCATTGAATATGAAAAGTGGGTAATTATGGGTAAAATTGCCTGAAATGCATCAAATGTTTTTCTGTGTAATTTTATTATTGATAAAAACCTTAATTTATTGTCAAATTGAATAAAAATGTTGTCCTTGGTTATAATATATAATAGTAATAATTAGCGCGTTGTGCTTCGTTGCACCTCTGTTCACTATAGCAGCCACAGCAGTCACTGTTACCAACTTCATTTTGATTTTGCTGCACTGTTGCTCCATATAACCTACTAAGTAATTTGCGTTGCCATGTTGCAAATCTGGAGTGCAGAAAAATTTTTCCCGCACTAGAGCGGAAAAGTGATTCTTTGCGTTCTGTAATCAGTGCAGCAATGGCCACTTTTCAACGTAACTGTAGGAAAAGAAGATTTTACTGTTAAGTGATTGTTGGATTATTTGGAAAACACATCCACGCTCTCAATAGCAGCTCTGATGCAATCAATCTAAAGGTGCGTGCAGACACATAATGCGCAGTAATAAGAACACGCAGATATAACAATAATATAATAATATAACATAAATAATATATAAACTATAACTTATAATTTATTATCTCAACAGAAATAATAATTTTAGCATCAGCTGATGTAAAGAGAAATGCGCGTGTTCATGATGCATGAGTTTGTACGCACCTTATTGTATTTACTCTATACTCTATATTGTATCTACTCAGATGCTATACAATTCTATAATTAATACAGAAAAATAAGGAGTAGAGGAAACAGTGTCGGATGATGAGAAGTAGAATGATTTATAAATGGGATGGTGGGGAGAAGGAGTAGGAAGAAGAGATATTTGTGATATTTGATATTCAATTCGATAGCTTATACATTCACAAGATCTATGATCAAAGAACTTCTAAAGAGGAGAAGCAGGAGGATTAGGTGGAGGAGGAGGAGTAGGAGGAGGAGGAGGAGGAGGAGAAGGAGGAGAAGGAGGAGAAGGAGGAAAAGGAGGAAAAGGAGGAGATGGAGGAGAAGGAGGAGAAGGAGGAGAAGGAGGAGAAGGAGGAGAAGGAGGAGAAGGAGGAGAAGGAGGAGAAGGAGGAGAAGGAGGAGAAGGAGGAGAAGGAGTAGAGGGAGGAGTAGGAGGAGAAGGAGGAGAAGGAGGAGAAGGAGGAGAAGGAGGAGAAGGAGGAGAAGGAGGAGAAGGAGGAGAAGGAGGAGAAGGAGGAGAAGGCGGAGAAGGAGGACAAGGAGGAGAAGGAGGTGAAATAGGAGTAGGAGGAGAAGGAGGTGAAATAGGAGTAGGAGGAGAAGGAGGAGGAAGAAGAAGAATATGAGAAGGAAAATAAGCTTATAAGTTGGATTTGATGGGTAGAGGATGATTAGAGACGTGAAGACAAAGATAGTGATAAGCATGACATCACCTTGCAAGGCCGTCTGTTGGGCCGAGAGAGCATTGGACCGTGGCCATGCCAGGCAGGCAGCCCCACTGCAATCAAAAACAATTCCATAACGAAGAAAAAAGAATGGCACTTCACATTTTTCGCCGGTTGTGCACCGCTCCGCCTTCTTCCTCCAATCATTACATCCTCTTTGTTCTTCTTTGATCCTCATCCTCCATCTTGGTTCTTCACTCCACTCTATACCAAGATCCATGCACTCTGATTCATCTGACCAATTTCCCGGAAATCGAAGCCAACTCATCGGTTGGAAATTTGAAGCTTGGAACTGGAGAGTAACATCTCTGTTGTTTATTGAGTCTCCGCTTGTTTTCCATGACTAACACTTGATTAATATGATTATTATGAGAGATTATTTCTCTTCTCCAACAAAAATGCTTACGAATTCGCTGTAAATTCAAATTTACCAAAACATCGCCTATAGATAGGACTTAAAACAATGATTTAAAACTGGTAAAAATCATTCAATTAGTATTTGATACGTTATCAAAGATGATTATTCAAGTTGATAACCTATTCAAATAATTTAATAAGTTATTCAATAAATGATTCATTTATAGTAGGATTTCATAAGATTTATTTCTAATTCCTCAACTACTACGGAAGTACTACAATAATTATTACAGACCAATTAATAAAAATCAGAAAAAATGTCTTCCATGAATCAGAATAAGCTCCAACAAAGCTCTATTTTTTCTGTGGTTTAATTTGTAATTGTATTGATGAATCATTTTTGATTGGCTTCATGGTTTTGTATCTATTACTGTTTTGCACTATTTACTGCATTGATGGACATATTAAATGTTTAAAAATGCTATTTTATTATCGATAGTATAGAAACTTACGAAAACAATAGTGTAATTTAAAATGAAGCTCAAAATTTGTGCTCAAAGTTTTCTCGCTCTCTTGCACACAATTGATTCTTTTCGGAGCATCAAAACATAAGAACTTCAACGAAGATTCCTGAATTTCTAGTCACTATAATCGATTTAGAATCTTTCTTTCATTATGAGAAAAGTGGGTTCAAACAAATATTTGTAGAATGTGTTCATCATTATCACAGTCATTTTATCATGATAGAATAATTGAATCTCTCCCTCATTGTCCTATCATGAAGTATTTGTACAACCATTAGTGATGATATTATTAGGATTAACCTAAGAAGGAGCGTGCCTAATAAGTTGTTTTTCTATCGTGGGAGCTTCTATTGTTATCATGGTTATACTGTTTAGGTCGAAAGTAATACAAACATCAATTGAGTACACTGATACGAATATTACTGAGATAAAAGGCCTTCAACTGCATACATTGATGATTTTCTAAATTTTGTGATGGGTTGTTTATTTTTTATAGCCTACTTTATATGTGCTTCATATATTTTATTGGGTGAAAACCTTCTAAATATAGCCTAAAAATACGATATAATATTAATCAAATTATTTCAATAAGTATTCAATGAAATTTCAGACAAATTTAATAATAATTTCCTCAGAGACTTGATACTTATAAATCCGATTCGTATTAAACGGTGTCTGCGTATTCAACTAATTCAAAATTTTAAGAAATTACAAAAAATTTAATTTTTGAAACATCCTACTTTACTCACTGGTACAATCTACAATGGAAAGAATTTTTTGAAATGCGTCAATGGAATGATCAATATTCCATTGTGGATTGTGAACTCCACTAAACTGAAGCTTTTGATTATCTCCCCATAATTTATCACTTCAAAGTCTCCAAAAGTTATAATCTAATATCATGGTACATACACGATTATATATGAAATCTTGTGAAATATTATGCCATAGAATGGAACAATCGAATAGAAATCTCGTATAAGTTTTCTCTGATTATACTATGTAAGAAATTTATTGTCTTTCTTCGTTAGGACTACCCTTAAATAGAAATCCAACTACGATTTTAAAAAAGGGTACTTAGATTTCTATTCAAGAAATTTATTATTTTTTCATTGAAGAATTTTAACAAATCCCTCTTCTCATTCATCGATTTTACAAAAATAGTTTGAATTCGGATTAAACTCTAAAGAGGATGTATTAACACCTTAATTCAATTATCTAATTAATCACACCGAATCTGATACAAAGTCCTTGTACAGCTAAAACGTTCACAATATACTCGTATCACAATGTTTAAGCAACATCAGTTATTAGCAGTTAGGGAACATGCAACGACTATTTGTTATTGAGCATTTTGTCGTATCGTGTCGTGTCGTGTCGGCATCAAAGAGTAATGACATTGAATCATCTGCGCCATGGGCAATTGTCTGTTAAGTCCACAGTCGGTTGAAGCACACTGGAATCGATTTACTGTGGTGAACTTGACCGTTATGCCGACGTTTGTTGGAATCTCGTTAGATGAAATGCAAGCTCGGATTAGGTCACTGGAGGAATTTAATGTTCGCTCGACGTAGAAGACGATTACGCCTTTGCGGTCAAATTTAGATGGTGGCACGCTACCATGCAAATACTCAAGTCTTCAATGTGAAGCTTGTTGACATCAAAGTAAAGTGCGGGTTGATTTGTATCATTAAGTTCAATGTATTTAATCTCTGTGAACCATCTGTTGATAGTTGTGATTATGTTCTGAGTGATAACACTATTCCAAAATATTAATTATCTGGTATCAGTTTAATCCAATCATCCTATTATATTAAGCTAGCAATTTCTGTATATATCTGGTTATTTGTATATCTGGTTATTTATGTTTAACGGATCTCGAAAACTGCTTCAACAATTTTCACGAAATTTGGAACATAGTAGGTTTATGATATAAAGATTCGATTGCACTAGGTCTCATTCTTTGGAAAACACGCTGAACGACATTAAAAGGATAATTCATCCTTGGAAAACAGATGATAATTTCGTAGTCTCTCGATAACAGAAGATGCGTGTGCCTGTGTGGGAGAGAGACAGAATTATTTCCAGCTGTGTAATCATAATCAATCAGTGAGAAATTTTATCTAGCTAGACAATTTTCAATCGATTTGATCAACATAATCTGATTTGTTGACATGACATGATAATCCTCCTAAACTAGTGTATATCATAATTTTCAAAGTTGATCATTATTTGACAATTTCAAGTGATTAGTGAGTGTTATTTTGTTATTCAATTCGGTTTGTATATAATCTAAATTATAAATTTTTTGTTCTCAAATGTTTGAACAGAAAAATGAACCTGAATTCAAGTGTATGGAACATAACCTTCTTTCTGGACTATTTATAGTGTATAAACCAAAATTCGGGAAAAACAGTTTTGGGCTGTGCCTGTTATTACTTCCCCAATCATTTTAAAGAATTGTGTTCGGTTTATCTAAAGTCAATAAATAAATAACAAGCGAAGCTCGGTGCCTCGATATTGGGAATAAAACAAATACTGAAAAATATGTAGATTGAACTAATAAAATTATGTAGAGTCACTGTTGAGTGGAACTCCACCAAAGTGACTATACATCTAGTTCAGACAAAAATACTCAGTGGAAGGTAGAGATGGAAGTGTTTGTGATTGAATCTGATTATGTTAGAGGGTAGAATGACATTTTTCAAGATAGGCCTGAATGATTTCTCAATGAAAGAGAATTGATGATTTCATCATGTGTCTTGTTTCAAATTCAAGCACAGAGTTTGATCACATCAAATCCCCAATAAAGTGGTTGAAATATACCTCAAGCTTCAATAGAAAGTCATCAGCAACTTTGACCAAATTTGAAATGTTTGATTGTTATGTTTATTATTGTAGTTGCATTGCATTGTTGTCATCTCTTATTTGTAGCAAACTCTGTTGAAACTGATATAAAATATTCCGGAAGAATTGGAATACATTGGTATGTGTCATGAATGTGTCCGCTATGAATATGCCTGATAATTATTTTGGAGAGGATTAACCATAGCTTTTCATAGTGACTCTTAAAATAAGGCTCAAATGTAACATATATACAATATACGTATTAGGTTTTTCTATTGAGAAGTTACCAATCGACTCATTCTTTACATTTTTTAACATATAGAATTTTGAAAATTAATACCTCGCGTTTTCCAACATAAAGTTATTCCAAACTCACGAACCTTATTCCTTGTACCTCATGGAACATGATTTTTTTCTAGTATCTCCACTGTTTAAAACTGTGGGAAGATATACGAGAAAATGATGACCGTCCGTCCAGGCAACAAAGCTGAAGGAAGATCATATTTAATGGTTCTTGGAAAATGGACCACCATGGAGAGAGAGAAAGAATGAGAAAGAGAAAAGAGAGATTTTCCTTGTCTCCACCGATTCGCGAACTATGGGTTACTTCCAAGTTCTAAGGGTCAGAGTTTTACACTATTGCTCTTCCAATGCACTTGAGGAACTCTCTCACTCTCTCTCCCTCTCTTGCTTTGCTTTATCACTTTTACCACTCTTCTCCACCAATTCAATAAGTCATCCATTTCGCTTCTACCTCTTCTCCCTTATTCTCTCACTTTATCTCTTTACAGTACATTCCACTTTAATAGTTAACTGACTGCTCTGTTCTATGTGCATTTGAGAGTAGTATTATCTGGAGGCTTACCCTGTCAAGTTTCAAATTACCTGGACGCTTCTACTCCTAGTGACCTCAAGAGATCATTCGATGACATCATTACTATCTTTGGAGTGAAGGATATCAACATAGACTAACTAAACATTAGATCTGTGGTATCAATAATATCGATAATGAACTACAAATGTGTTTTTGAAGACTTTAAAATCGTACTATATAACAAAGCCCACATAACTATTCGAGAGAGCTTCCGAAAATATGCATTCACATTCACAAGTATTGTGCAGTTTGTTGGTCTATTGATTGGTAATTGTCTTATCAGACAATTAGTGTGCTTCATATTCAGAGTGATCAAAATTTGTCATCTCCTTAATCACACATAATAATCTTCTTCTATCTATATATATATAAAAGCGATATAGCACTGACTGACTGACTGACTGACTGACACACTCACTCACTTGCATAACTAAAAATCTACTGGACCAAAAACGTTCAAATTTGGTAGGTATGTTCAGTTGGCCCTTTAGAGGCGCACTAAGAAATCTTTTGGCAATATTTTAACTCTAAGGGTGGATTTTAAGGGTTCAAAGTTCGTCTCTTAGCATGTATATTCTTCTTATTCTCTTAATTATAATTGAAAAAAGGCCATACCATATGTTAATATAGAACTATAATCTAGAGAGAGTACCTCTTCGAAACAGTTGTTGTTAACTGGTAACTAAATTAATAATTTTGTCAGGTTGGCATTAAGTTGAGTTGACTTTGGTTGGCACCAAGTTGAAGATTGAAATGCATTTATCGCGGAAAAATTGTTTGGGCACTGCTACTTCAATCAGAGCTATTCCTGGGAATATTATATTACTAGCCGTCAGGCTCGCTTCGCTCGCCATATCCGTTTAGCTAGACGTTTAGTCTGGACCCCCGACTGGATCGTCCTAACATATGATAAAAATGCTCAAATGAAAAATGCTGCTGATCTCATTCTTGGACGATCCAGTCTGGGGTCCAGGGGGCGGAGCCCCTTGGCTAGACGGATATGGCGAGCGAAGCGAGCCTGACGGCTAGTTAAAGTATAAAATTGGATGCAGTTTTAAATCTGCATATCAAATCTCATTCCCGTTCTTTTCATCTGTTTGAAAAGGAGGAAATATATCAGTATCAGAGTCAGCGACGGTAGAATAAAATTAGAATTCCTAATTCGGACTATGTGTAACCCTATCTAAATTTGGGAGAGAAATTGCGCAAGATTATCTTATTTTTTCTCTCCCTATCACTTTGATGATATACTTATTGTATGAATCAATAAAGAATGAAAAAATTTTAATGAAACTGTTATCACAGGCCGAGCGAGTATGTACAGAACTCACTGTATAGGACAGTTATATCACTGATACTGATACAACATGGGAATTATCTGATAAGGGATCGCAACGATTGAGTTCCAATCTGAACTATTCTGATTTCAATGAGACATAATAGTTAATTTCAATGGAATTTTATTTTGAATGAGTCAGTGATACCACAGCTACACTCAAGATGTGATGCAATAGTGCAAGATGTAAAACTGCATATTTTTTATTTAGGGAAATTCTTTTTTCCATCATTGTTAGTAATATTGTTTCCGTACTAAGATAATAATCACCATCACTTTCAGCCATTATCCTTTTGCTATTTGATGTTCGAATCGTGAATAGAGGACAGACAATACAAGGCCTGCAGTATGATTCAAATGACCGGTAAAGAAGACGTACCACTGAAGCTACACTCAAGTAAATCTTTCGAATTTGACATTCAACATGATAATTCATGCATCTCCCATTTATTACTTTTGTCCATTATATTGAACCGTTTCTTGCAAAGAATATTGAATCACGTAATGGATAATTATAGAAAATCTGCGGAGGAATCGTAAATTTTCATGATGAGTTCTGTCTAGTTCAAGATCATAGAATAACAGCTTCGATTTGATTGACTCATAGCACTTCAGAAAAATTCTAGTCAATGAAAATAAATTATTGACTAGCACGTTTATAGTAATAAGAAATCGATGATCTTACTGCATCAAAATTTTTCCGTATACCAAAATAATTGTTCAATTTTATAAATAAAAATTTCAGGAAGTCTAAGGATTCTCTTTTTTCCTGCTATTCCATTGAACACAAAATAAATCTCTTCTCTCATACAGTACTCATTGTCATTATTGATTTTCAACCAAATAGTATTCTTCAAATAATTAAATAAATCAAATTACTCATTTGTTCCATTTAATAAGTCATGTTTAAATCATGGAAGCTGTAAGCTTGTTGTGGACAAATTCATCGTTATAGAGGTGATAAATATAACAATATTGTTACTAATATAATGAGTTTATTCTATTTCAGTTACTATACTGAAATAAGCAGTTTCCATAAGGTGCAAAAATACATTATTTCACTCACTTGCTAATGTGCATGAGTCTGGTTGATATTGTGAGACCTGATGGAATGTATTAATGTAAACAAACAATGAATATCTGAGAAACGTGAATCAAATGTGTGCTCAGATAACTTCTTTTATTCAGATAGCTGCTGCTATTTGGAGAGCCAGAGCGTATGGGTAGGAATTAAATAATATGAATTTGGGTTGGTAGAGACAAGGACGCAGACTGGGTCCTTGAAAAAAGGTCAGTACGATCTTATATGCGAGGGTGCCCTATTCATGGGTGGACAAGTACTGAAGTTTGGGATATTTAAAGGGGTGCATGAATGGGCTTGAAGGCTAGGGCACCCCTGTTTATAGTATACTAGAGTCTCTATCAGACCTGATTGCTTCAAAGTCCAAGCTTTGTGACCTGATTGAAATTACTTTCACTTTACTCATCTAATTTGTCTTCTAACAATAATTTTCAGGACATAATCCTGGAAAAGCGAGCTGGAAGGTATTACATGATAACAAAGGCTTAGAAATCATTATTACTCTATTGTTGAGGCCTAATGCATCAGTCCGCGAGTTGCCCTTCAAATCGATGATGTTTAGGCTGGCGCCACAAAAACATAATTATCATTAGTGGTTGATTAAGTCATACGGAGTCATTTATAACTCTCATCAAGTTCAGTTCACTTTCTTTGTGACTTATGATCATCCTGTGTAATGAAAGCTATTTGGCTCTAAATAAATCATCTGCAGGCATTAACTTGATGTCAGCATCATCGAAGAGTGATGGGAAACTGTCTGATTTACAGGTTAGAGGAGGAAAGTAATAGAATTAATCAGAGCAGTATTGCGTGAGCGACCAACAAATTCTGAAGTTGCGTAATATTTTATAAAGACCTTACGCATATAATATGTGATGCCCCCCTATAAATTCAGGATATTTTTTATATATTTATGATTTGATTATCAACCTTTTTTCTCCTGAAAAAACAATCCAAGCTTTCTGAAAGCAGCTAAGAAAAATGTAGTTTTCCTACAGTTACGTTGAAAAGTGGCCATTGCTGCACTGATTACAGAACGCAAAGAATCAGTTTTCGGCTCTAGTGCGGGAAAAATTTTTCCTGCACTCCAGATTTGCAACATGGCAACGCAAAATAGTTAGTAGGTTATATGGAGCACCAGTGCAGCAAAATCAGAATTAAGTTGGTAACTGTGGTTTAGTGTGGTGGTGCACGTTATAAGAATCTTAATAGGGTGGACAACACTGGATGACAGCAGTTGACAGCACACAGCCATTCAAACACACATAATACATTCTATTTTATTTATTAATAATAAAAATACACAGATTTACATTTGATGGATTTCAGGCAATTTTACCCATAATTACCCACTTTTCATATTCAATGGTAACTGTAGGAAAAACTTAATGTGAAATACGTGCGCAAAGTTCCTCTGCTGCACTCAAGAAACCGTTCCTTGAAAGAAAGAAAGAAAGAAAGTAAACGTTTCTTTCGGTGCAGCAAACTGTCACTTTGCGCACTAGTTGCACAAATAACTATTTCCATGGTTCAATAAAAGTAAATGTTTTTAATTAATTCAATTAATTCCAATGTTTTTTCCCCAAATAGGATATTATTAAACAATATTCTGCAAGAGCTCCTCATTTCTTTAAACTTCGTTGAGAAAATTTCTAAAAGTTATTTTACTTCATTTCTATTTGAAATGGTTTATCTGATATTGAATTCAGTTCACGAAAACTCGAGTTGGCACAAACTAAAAAATCATCATTTTTAAAAGTATAGTTTTCTCACTGATGGTTTCTTGTTGTTGTACTTTGCCTGTGTGGTAAAATTGCGAGTTACATCAAGTTTGTCGCATGTATCATGAATCTTGATTGTCATTCAGAGTGACAATAATATATAAAGTGATATAATTATATATATCTTGGAAATAATAAGTGATATATCTTAGAAATAATTTTGTATTAGTAATAACACTCGGCCCTGCGCTCAGGTTTTTAACCTTTTCAGGGACTTTCCGTATTTAATAATAATACTATTTAACTTTTACTTAAATTGTTAATTGTCAATTGTATTTATGTAATTATACATTCATGTATGCATTGTATGAAGGAAAAATAAACTATTGATTGATTGATTGATTGATTGATTGATAATAATTACAAGTGTTAGAGTGTTTTCCTTTTGATAGAAGCAGGAAGAGTTGATTCCGTTGTCTTCAGGGTGCATTAATATCAACTGAGAAATTTCGACTTTTGTAAATGTTCTTGTACCCATGTAGGATAAACTTATTTATTATTCCAAAGTACAATAAAATAAAGAGCAATATGATCGCAAAAAACGCAGTGTGAGTGTACCACACTATATTTTTTAAATTTATTCCTATGGATTTTGCAGAATGGACGCCTAGTGAGATCGGACTTCCCAAATCGATTATCTATTTATTTATTCCATTTATCTCTTCTATTTTTCAACTGTTTCTCCGGCTTTACTATTCATTCCATTCATTCATTTTATTTTTAACTGGTTCTATACAAAATCATAGAAACTCAAGCACACATATTATACAGAAATTTAGATTTCATACCCAATGCAACTCTAAATACTCAAGTTTCAACTAGTGGTAATAGCAACAGCTATTGTATTCAACAATAGTAGCAAACAATTTGCTTGTATCAGTATATATGTTAAACGTGTAACCCCCATCACCACATCAAGGTAAAATGCAAGGACGTTGACTCAACAGCCTATTGATATTGTGTCTGTGTGTGTATGTGTATGTGTAGCCTGTAGACTACCGGCTACCCCGAGATGCAATAAACGATGTTATCTCTAAAATTTTATTAGCCTCCTCAAATATAAATTCAAATTAATTCCATTTATTGTTTATTCGCAGCGGCCAACAACCCTTCAGCCCGTATTAAACTCGAAATCACGTACAAGACCAACTAGTCGCAGTGAGAATGTTCATAATAATAATCGTTTCGCTTGGTTGGTTGGTGCGCCTGCGCTGTCGACTGGTTGCCACGTCCAAAAGATGAAGTTGGAGGTTTGTTTGCTTTAATAGCAGCTGTGTGGACAAGCCCTGCTTGCTCGCTAACTATCTCAACTTTATGGGCCTATCATTAATAGATCCTAAATTTACCCTTTTCCTAGAGACATTTGGATTTGTTCCATGATTAGGATTGGGTAAATGGCTACCGGATCAGCTGGGGATTTAGGTGCGGGTGCTGGTCCAGAAAAAAAGAGTTGAGATAAGTGCAAAAGAGAAAGAGAAAGAGGGGTGTGAGAGTGAGTCTTTTTAAGGTGATATGTTGGACAGAATGCAAGAAGAGGAAAACATATGGCATTGAGAAGATGGAGATGAGATGTATAAAAGAGAAGAATAAATTTAACATGGGAAATGTTATATTGAAGAAATTCTTGGATCAATTTTATCATGCATATTATAATAGAAAAAAAATAAAATCAGAGGTGGAATAGAAAGTATGAGGATAAATCAAAAAGATATGAATACGAAACATAGAAAATGAATATTCAATAATAATATTGTGATTGAGAGAAAAGTGTATACATAAAAACTAATTGGGGTTGTGCTGGTGAAGAAGAATTTGGAATAAGAAAATCAAGAGAGAGAAAGATTTCTTGAATAGTGGTAAAGAAGGAGAAAGAGGAAGATGAAGGAGCAGAAGTAGAATAGGAGAAAAATACAGACAGATAGAGGAGAAAAAATTGAAGAGAAAAGAAGGTTGATGGGAAGAGTTGTTGATGCGAGAGGAGGAGTAGTGGAAGGTGAATCCAAAAAAAAAACAAAAAAACAGGGAGGATGGGTTGTAGGAGTAGGAGAAAGTGGTGGAAGAGGAATAGAGTAGGTGGATAAGGAGAAGAAGAAGCAGCAGGAAAATGGGGAGGATGAAAAGAAGATTCATGATGAAAAGGAGACGGAAAGGTAGAGAATGGTGGATTGAAGAAGCATAGATGATTTTACATCTACAAAAGGCAATCAGCTCGAAACGACTGGCAAAATAATTAAAAAAGTAAGATCATAAGAGAATACACCTGACACAGGAGCCATGATTATAAACTGTTTATTTCCAAGTCAACTAACGCATTGGCGTCTATTACCCAAGAGACTACCATTCGGAAGGCGTTGTTTATTTATTTAGAGCCTTCATAAAAGTGGTTGTGGTCCATAGACTATTTAGGATAACCCGTCACTTGGCAGTAAACATGCAATAGGGTTACTCCATCTTTGGCAGCAGTATTATATCAGTACATCATTGAATGCACTTGATACTACACCATAGTATTATAAAACTGTTGTTGGTCTCATGCGAGACGATAATACTTGATTTCAATTGAAACAGTCAGTAATGGTGGGAAACCACCTATCACGAATAAGGAAAAACTGTCTTATTCTTTCACCAACCGCCTCTGCCTCTGCTCTTTCACTATAATATTCGTGATATGTTCCATCCCTGTCTATTGCATGCAAACATTATTAAAATTCAAGTGATTTTTTTACTATCCTTCCAAATTTCAATAGTGGCATCACTAAGGTCAGTGGAATTTGTGCAGTTTTATAGGTGCACTTTGAGAAAAAGTGCTTGCCCTTGCTCTTTCGAATCTCTTCAAATAAAACACAAATAATTTAAATCAATTTAATTGATTAGTGACTTTTCGTCGACTGAATTTCAATAGCTGAATTGGAAAATCAAAATATCTATCAGATGCAAGCTATTAAACAAAGTTTAATAAAAATCCACGTAGACAGAGCAACCTGTATTCAAAAAATTGAAGAAATGATCTCCATATGACACAATCTTGCTATTCACTGTTCAATGCAGAAATCGAAACTACTAATAAACTCACTCCATTATAACAATAAATAGGATAAGGTCACTAATAATGTCTACAAGAGCATATTATGTGTCATAAATATGCTATGAAATAGTGTCTCAAATGTTAGTATGTTATGTGTCTCAAATAATTATTATGAATCTTGATAATGCTGTAACAGAAGATATTGTAAGTTGTTCATTATAGATAAGTAACCAAGTACATTTTCTTAACAAGCTGTTCATCACAATAATTGAAAAAAGCGTTCGTTTTTGGGCAGTTTATAAAGATGTCGGTCTTTTCACACGGAAGCATGCTCCTTGACATTCTATCTGACACGTGTTTATGATGCACAGAGCTGAGAGCTGAGAGATGCAGTGCAACAGAGTAATGCAAAACAACTGCTTCCTGTGCCAATTCAATTAGCACCTCTCAACAAAGTAAACTCAAGTTGTTTGCTCACCAGCGGACAGTAGCCCGCCGAAAATAACACTCGCTTCTTAGCAAAGTGGTATTCCTTCATCACTGGGCGAAGCTTCTTTGTACAAATGCTTTTTGTAGTGTGGGAAATGCTTCGCATCACGCTTACATAATGTGGTGCATAGACGCAGTTTCACGAAAACGTAATAAAATAATTTAGCTGAACATGAAGAATGAAGGACTACTGAATTCTTCTGGAATGTTGAACTCCTACAAAATTCAGGAAGAATAAGTTAGTTTATTTACTCACTTATTCGTTCAGACTCATAACATTCGAATCGTAATTTTACTAATGCAACAATCGTTGTGTTCTCTACAGAACACATGGTTGAGTTCAACTCGGAGCGGTTTTTTTCCTGATCATGTAAGTTCCATAATATGTAAGGAAGAGTATTTTTTTTTTTGACAGCTTTCCTCCCTCGGATACAACCTATGTAAACACAAGGTACTAATTAGATCCAAATTGGTTTGATTCAAAAACTTGTAGCCTTATAATAGTTACTAAACTTACTTAGTGTCTTATTATGTATTTTATGAATTTGTGATTTATATAATTGAATATAAGATGTTGAAATGTATGCAGACAATGCAAAAATTCTTCACATGTTGTAATTAATATTGTAAACGAATGAAAATGCAAATAAATATTTTGAATTTGCATAATAACAATAACGATAACTATTACTAATTTTTCAGTTTAAATTAAACATAAAAACTGGTTGTCGAAAACCATTATCTTTTGCTGGATCATGCCCATATTTGTTGGTAATGACAAGTGATGGATGATGATATGTCCTAAAATCAATGCGTTTGACAGGATTTGAACCCACGGCCAAGGTATTAGTCAACGGTATTGATAACGATCTATCTGACAGATTGATCTTATTTCATCTTTCACATGTATAATTTTAAATACAGAGAGAAGACGAGGTAAGTTTGTGTTTTAAGAGAACCAGAAGAACAATAAAGAGTTCTCTGTTAATTCATGATTAAGGATAATGTTATGACATTTTCAATAGCTGCCCGGAATTTCCTCAATTTAGCGAACACAGTTTCTTACGATAGTTGTTGCAGAGCTCGGTAGACGATAATCTTCAAGGAAGAAAGAGAAAAATGTGGCTTCAGTGTTAATGGAAAGTGGGAGACTGAAGGAAGTGAATGAAAAGGAGTGCGATATAAAGAACGAGAACGAAGATAGCCCAGTGGAGTAATTGACAAAATAAGTACTAGACGGTGGAAGTGAAGACTACGTGAAGCGTGAAAAAGCTACGGGAAAAAAGATGGAACTAGTTGAAAATTTGAACCGAGAAGAATGGGAGGGGATGATAGGATGTGAGTAAGAGGAAGAGCATCACGAAGGAGAGTGACCTTGGGATGGCAGGTTAACGAACAGGGTAACACCACTCACCACTTATCCACACATCACGTGATTGTTTGGCTAGTTTTTTGGGGAATATACCATTCCAAAGACTTTCAAAGTCAATAGCTACAATATTATAGGACTGAAACTGTACAATAAGCTACCTCTAAGCTTAATGAATGAGTCTACAGATAGATTTTGAATGAAAATTTTCAACTGGTTAGTGAAAACACCAATGTATTCTATATAAGAGTTCTTCGATTCCGATATGATTATTGATATTTGATCCCTTGACTTTTTTAAACTTTTCTTCCTTATTTCAACCATATTGACTTGGCCTTGATTAGTACTGTGTTTGTATAGTGATGAATATTTGAGTTCTTCTAGGTTTACTTTAGATATAATTATGTTTGTGTTCATATATGTATACTATACATACTTTAAATTAAATTAACTCATAACCTTCTGACTTATATAATATATAATGCCTAGTATTAGTTTTAACTTTGTCTATTGCCAATGTTGCTTAATGACAATAAAAATTTATTTATTTATGCACACCAATAAATCTCTTTTCTTGGAAAAACTCTCGTTTACCATAGAATGGGTCAATTTTTGATTTGAGTTCAAAATAATGTTTGGCCTTGGTAACAAATTTTGTCATAGAAAATTAATAAATCATTAAATTGATGATAGGGACGAAAATAGATAAATTAATATTAGAAGTACTGTATCGATTTTTGATAATTTTAAGAAAGGATTTTGACATTTTTAAGGGGGAATAATAAATGGACAAGTGGTTGTTGTAAAATCACCTAGATCAGTTGAAAGTTATTGATGAGTGATGTCGATTATTGATTGATTGATTGATTGATACAATAAGTAGGCTACATCATCATTATGAAACCAAACTTTTTCAAATCAATCACAATAGTCATAATAGTAGCGGTAATAATACGAAAATCTCAATTTTTAGATTTTTCATAGATTACTGTGATTGACTTTATGTCATAAGTAGTCGTTAGGTCATGTCAGAGGCCCTAAAATTGATCAGTTGCGACCTGAAAACTCTGACACCAGACCTGAGCCAGCCAGGTCACTGGAAATTAATTAACAAGTTGCTGACACTTGCATGCAATTCACTTGATTTTACTTGACGATACTTACTGAACTTAATAGCTAACGGTTCAAACTTTTCTTTCCTCTGCGTTTACTTGGTCCGTAATAATGTCTTCTCCTTTCGTCGGATCTTCTACATACTATTCACTACCTTCTTTATTTTTGTATTCTCCCATTCTCAGAGTCTAGTCAGATTCTCCTCTTAATAGACTCTCTGTTCATGATCTATCTGATTCATTATATCTTCATCTTCTTCTGTATCTTTCCTTTTCCCCTTCATCCTTTCTCAAGTCCTTCGCCTCTTCCATTTCTTCCTTTAAAAATCCATGAATTCTTCTGCTCTTCTTCCTCCAGTTATCTTCAATAATATTTCTCATAACTCCAAATTTTTGGTTAATATTACCTCTCTCTCTTCTTCTCCTTCATCGGATTGTTCTTCTTCTCCTCCCCTTCTACCATCTCCTCCATCATCTCCTCCTCCACCTTCTCCTACTTATCTCCTTTCAAAGTCCTCCACCTTTATCCATCTCCCAACTCACCATTCTTTTCTTCGTCTTCTCAAAATGGACTGATTCATTTCAGCTTCCTTCATATATTACTCTTGTTATCCTCCTCTCTTCCCCTCCTCCTCCTCCTCCTCCTCCTCCTCCTCTCTTCTCCACTTTCTTATTCACAATTTCCCTTCTCCAATCTTCCTTCCTGAATTTTTCTTCTCTCTAGCTGCCTCTTAAATTCACTTCTTCTTATCATTGATCTTTCCTCATTGACTATATCTTAATTTTTAGATATCCTCTTCGTCTTCTTTGTTTCTTTCTTTCTCTTCTTCACCTCCACTCTTTCCCCCATAGCTTCTCCTGCCCCGCTTCTCACTCTTTCACCCTATTGACTCTAGAAACTGCCATGTGATCTCCCCATTGCGTGCAACTATTCGAGTCCAGCTTCCAGCGAGGCAGACAGTTCTTGTCTGACACAAACAGCAAGCTGGAATGGCAATATACAACCTGGGCTGAGTCTCCCCGGGTGTAGACAGGGGGACACTGTCTGGGTCCCCTTGTACCGTTAGCAGTAGTCTCTCAGCAAATAGAAAATTCCAGGCATTCAATTTGCAACGGTTCTCGATTGTTCGGTTGCATAATCAACATTTTCACTAGTTGCAATGATAATCATTGGTGAGCAGTCTTCAACGAGGGTCGACTGAGTCAAGTATGTAAGATATTCCTCCACAGCATCTCAAGTTAATGAGAAGCAATAAAGTTATCAATTTACAGCAACTTGGGAAATGAAGCTAAATAAATTGGCTATGATATAAATTTGTGGAAGTCATTAAAGTAGTAGTTATTATTCTAAATGTCATTTGAAAAGAGCCGGTGATTACTTGGCACCAATAGTGGACTACTTTTAACATGCAATATCTGAGTAGAACTTGGATAATAGGATTTATTATTGAATTAGTTCTCTATTCATTGACACGTGAGTCTTCCACAACAACTAGAAAAAATATACTATCAAAGCATATTGCATAACTTTGATTATTTCCTAACACTTGAAGTATGGAGTAGAAGAGCCTTTCTATCAAAATTGCATACATAGAGCTGAAATTTTGTTTTCGAGCACACACATTATGGCCTGCTATGAATAACATGATTTATTCTTGGTTCAAATTAACTCGGGAGAAACTGCTATCATGAAGAAAAGATACAGTTGATTCTCACTATGAGTTGAGTTGAGTTAAGATGAGTTAGATACATCTCCGATAATATTTAGCATACAGGCCCGATTACACAAAACACAAATAATCTCAATGAATTAACAATAATATATGCATCACAAAACTAATGTTATAGAATAACAATCCACATATTTCCAGTAATGTTTGAAGAGTTCAATAACAGTTATGTATTTCGGAAACCTCCCAGCTATGCAAAACCTCCCAGCATGCAAAACTCGACACTTGTTGCAAGCAAACATTGTCAGCTGTAAATTTGTTTGAGGTCGAGAGTCTGCTCCAGAACAAGCGTCACACATGTCGAGGGAGCATGAGGCATGAGGCATGAGGCATGAGGCATGAGATGAGTGCCGACGGGCCCAAGCATGCAACTCTCCCGATTTGCATACGTGATGATAATGGGGGCGTGGCTGCTGCTGTTGTTGTTGTTGTTGCTGTTATTCACCCGAGCAAGGTCGTTCAAGGACATTGGTTTCGTCTAATGGTCCACCTTCCTCTTCCGTTCCGTTCGTTCACTTGTAAATTATCACTCTTCTTGCTCACCTACCCACTCGCTTCATCATGCTGCTCTCCTCACTCTCTCCCACTCAATCATCCCGAAAAAAGGAGATTGCGTTTTTTCTCTCATTCTATCAATGCACGTGGCTAGTGAACAGGGAGGAAAAGTGAGGTCACTTGTAGAACATTGAGATTGATTGATTGATTGATTGAGTACTTTATTTATGTAGATTACAATATATACTGGCTTATACACTTATATACAATAGCTTACAATACAGCAAAGTTATAGATGAATTTACATAATATAGACTAAGAAAATAACTATTGAACTGTATATGATATGAAAAAGCAATTTGTAATATAATAACTATAGATAATAATCATATTGTTATGCATCTACATAAATTGGCGGAGCTTTGGACATATCAATGTCCATTCTTTGGGAAGAATATTAAAAATATCCTCCCCACTAACTCTCTACCAAATTGCTGGGGAATAAGAAATGCATTCAATTCAACGGAATGCGAATTGATAATTTGGAATAAGTAATTTGGTTACATAAGTAACATAGGTTACATCTTTTTACTGACTGTGATGCCCGCATGAGCTCCAGGCTTGTGCGTGGGTATTGAGATGGAATGCTAATGGTAATAGAAATGTAAATCTAAGGTTGATACCACAGATCTGTTGGTACTTAGCTTAATCATTTTCATCTTTGGTGTTCATTTATGACTGTTCAGGTTCAAGTTTGACTGATGTTTGTGAAATTTCCTCCAATTTGAATTAATATATTATTTATATTTGAAAAACTATCATTTCAATTTTTCGTGATTTCTAACATCAGAATCAAAATGAATTCTCCATGGGGCTTTAATACATTGGGGCTTAATATTAAGATACATTCTAGATACATATTAGATACATATTAGATACATATTAGATACATATTAAGATACATATTAGATACATTCTATACATTCTCTAGAGAGCTTGATACATTTTTGAATTTCCAGTGAGCCTAAAGGCTGTCAAGAGCATAACTTATCACCAATCAATAATCATAGCACAATGAGATTAATCAACATGAGACCAATTACGGAATAATATCTGAAAAATAAAAAGTCCTACATATAGAAAAACTAACTTTTCTGGAGTGATCCGTGGTCTAGTGGATAGAGTGCTTGCTTAGCAGCATAGAGATCCCGGGTTCAAACCCTTTCAATACCAAAAGATTTTTAACCAGATCACTCCAGTGTTATCGGTTGGGCACGTTAAACTGTCGGTACCGGCTGAAGTATGACAGTCGTAAGGCCCATTGACGGCTTAAATTATATTTCCAGGCGGTGGGACCTTCCCACAAGGGACTCCCCACCAACAAAAGCCATACGAATTTACTTTTACTAAATTTTCTATAAACATTGAGAGAGAAGAAATCCTTCTCAAAATAAAAGTACATGAAAAGTAATGTTGTATAGTACTTAGGATGGATTGATGTATGTATATTGAAGATCCATTTTTTTGATTGAGGACTCGTATTATTGAACTCAGAATACGAATAGAGAGAAAGCACGTTCCACATTTATCAGGATCAAGAATTTACTGACATCAAGAGACATCAAGCTTGAATTACAAATGCATCTCCTTAAACGTTTTGTGTTTCCTGTACTATTATATGGTGTGGAAGCATGGACATTGAATAGATGGGGTGAGAAGGAAATACAAGCCTTTGAGATGTGGACCTATCGCTGAATGCTGAGAATCTCATACACCGATCATGTTACAAATGAAGAGTTTCTGAGGAGAATGGGTAAGAAACTGAGAGAATGGGTAAGGTACCTGGGTCACATAATGAGAGGACACAAGTATGGAATATTGCACCTCATTATGCAAGGCAAAATAACAGGTAGGAGGTCAGTGGGGCGAAGAAGGATATATCTTGGTTGCGTAATTTAAGGGATTGGTTCAAGTGCACCTCAAATGAACTTTTCAAGTCAGCTGTAAGCAGGGTGAAAATTGCCATCGTCATAGCCAACCTCCGCCATGGAGATGGCACATGAAGAAGAAGATTATTGAGGCTGAAGGATGATTGGTTTGCTCTTGGGAAGCCCCTGAAATTATTCCTCCATTCGATATCAATTCTTCCGTGAATTGATCAGACTCTATTCAAGTATTGAAGACTCATACTTGTTGGTTGGAGATTCATATTGAGGCTAAAGAAAATGAAAATGATAAAAAATAGGTGGCCCCAGCTTAATTGATTTCTGAGTCTACTCTTGGAAAGTCTTCAACATTGAGCAAAACCAGTCAATCAATTCAATGTTGATTTTTATCGTGAATTGACCAGGCTCGATTGATATATTGGGGGCTGATTTGCTGATAGAGGGTTCATATTGAGACTAAAGGAAATGAGGATGATGGAAAATAGATGGCTCGAGCTTCACTCGGTTGCTGAGTCTGCTCTTGGAAAGCCCCCAACTGTATGCAAAATTATTCATTCTATCGATTCCACTAGAACCGCTCTATTAGCATCAATCTCGTACAGTGTGACCTTCATTTCGAATCTTGAAGGATATTAGTAGTAGCCTACTTCACCGAATCAGGAATGTCTGGTGTGCCAGTGGTTTATAAGAGTATCTATCAATCATCCGAAGACGTCGACGAGAATGTGAATAATTTCGGCAATTTGCTTGGCAGATAACGGGCCGACGAGGATGGGAAGGAGGATGTGTGATGAAAAGGAGAGGGAGATGATGAGCAAAAAATCGACAAACGAACAAAGACAATCAGCAAACGGTACCGGGGCCAGTTCGACGAATCATCTTGATTACCAGGTGCATTAGTATGATTTAATGACTGAAAAACGTAGTCAGCATCAGCCTACTGTAGTTGGCGTCTTCACTGAAAAGGAATCGAGGATGTAGAGAAGGAAGCTTGCATTGCCATTCACCCGTGCTTATTCTCCGGGTCTTTGGCTCCTGTACACTCTCTGAATGAGATCCTCGTGTTTGGTCTGACCAACCGTAAATAGATTATCACCCTGAGGTACTGCTATGAGCATTGTCAGCCAAGGTCGACGCAGCTACTACAATGCGAAGGAAATGTTGTTGGCATTCTAATAAAACTAGTGATATCAAAAATATTGGAAACAATAGTATAAATTGAAACTTCTATCTTTGTATATAAACCATATTTCAATTATCCTTGGAACGAGACAATGAGGGCAATCATTATAGCTGGTTTCAAACATAAGAGTTTATTCATTTCACGCCAGAGCTTCAACAAATATAAAGGATTAAGGTCTTCTCAAATACCCATTTTTCAATTCAAAACATATTCAAATGCATTAATTTATTACAATATGCACATTCAACATGACAGTTAATGAGCTCCTTCATACCATTGCCCACTCATATAGGCCTATCGTAATAATTTGAAATACCTAAGATATGTTGAGTCTCCTAAAGATACCATCATGTTTTAGAGAATATCACCTTGTGAGTAATGGAACTTCGTTCTGGATGGTGAGATGTTAGATTTTTGTGGAAAATGTACAACGGAGCTGTAATTTTATAATGTGAATGAAGCTTATAGAGGATGAACGAAATCCCTATGATATTGCATTTTGTAATGCACGAAGTTGAAAATATACTGCAATCTTTTAGGATTTCAAAATTGTTTCAACTAGTGTGATTCTTCGAGGCATAATTATTGAGACACGATGCATTTGAAAGTGAAGCTTATTGTTACACATAATAGTTCGCTAAGGTGAACGTGATACTTTCGAGCTCAAAATTCAAGTGGTTTTATTCTTTATTTTTTTGTGAATTTAAAGTTTGTTTCATGTTTTTACGAAAGTTTTATTATCAATCTATCCAAATTCAAAATTGTTGTTTTATTCTAATCTATATTCTCAGATTTTGATTTGGTGTAGAAAATTGAAATGGACATAGCCTATGTATAATATTTGGACAATTTGGAACTAAATTAGGAAATTTGAAAAGTTTTGGGGAATGGCCTGTGTTTTCTTTTCCGATCATTGTATTGTTTGTGCTAACCTAATAAATAAATAATCACCGATATAAGAGAGATTCTCTCCTAAGAGGAGAAATTTCACAACTTACCGTCCTGTTTGTTTCAGATAGATAAGAATTCTGGGAGACATTCTTCGACCATTGATACGTTTCATAATTTGGTATCTATGATTACTAATACGGCAATATAGTGATATAGATGAACTTAAATTTTTGTTGTAGGTTGTAAGAGGTTTTTATTGTTGTTTTCAGAGATGCAAAGTGTCTCTCATAGCAATAGATTCAACTTTTTCTCGAGAGAGATACAACCGTTCTAACAAGTTAGTAGCAAGTCAGACTACTTAAAAGTTCTTTGCCCTCTAAAATGGTATAGATTTCATAATTCTAGGATGAGCTGTACTTCTTTTTGAAAGACACATTTCTGCTGCAACGAGCCATTTCAGAGACGAGAAGTAACCGTATCGTAACAAGCAATCGTTACTCCTGCAATTTTTTGTAGTAGCTGCTTATCGCGAGAGCAAGTTTTTTCGCACTGCCCAAGTTCGTAGTAATCCTCTCCGAAGGGATAAACACACTCAGCTTACCTGTATAAACTTGGAACCATGCTAGAAAGAAAATTATGGTTTGAAATATCTAGTTCTAACAGCATATTCCAATTCAGAGAACATTTTATGCTAAGTTAATGACCAGCTGTTTGGAAAATGACTTTTAAGATGTAAGGAGCTAAGAAGTTTTTTAAGTTTAAGAAGTTTGCTGCCGAGGGAAAGAAATACTGAGGTAAGGAAGTGGAGTACTGTAAGTTATGATTGGCAAGAAAAGACTATTCTACTTTTTACGCATCACTTTTATTTCCAGGTTTGCGTCTCAGCCCAACAAATTATAAACAAATATTATTACCCTTTTTTCTACTAAAACGACAAGATAAAGCCATTCAGCCTCCGACAATGTGAGTTAACATGGTAAATAAGTACATGGAGTATGAATACAGTAATGAACTTTTCCTGCATCGAGGAAAAAGTGCAGTAGTAACTACTGAGTGAAGAATTTATTGTTGTTTGGACTTCAGAAGGAAGCCATCAAATGAGCACAGGATGACATAAAAGAGATTAGATTGATGATGATTTCAAGAATAAAAATTTGAAGGCTGGTGAGAAATATTTATCGAATAGGAGAGAGTTTCATTGTTAAATTGAATGAATAAGGCTGAATAATAATTTAGAATTGCTTAGAAAATGGAGATAGGTTTAATGAAACATAGCCCGAATCAGAAAAAAGATATTTCACTACTTATTCGAGAACTATGTTGATATTAGTAGAATTTTTTCCTGATTACCCAATGAGTTAGAATACGAATATTATGTTCTCCTCGTTCTTCTTCTTCTTCTCTTCTTCTTCTTCTTCTTCTTCAAGTATTTTCAGCTCATGATACTTCATATTCAGTTCTCCCCATTCACAATGTTTCTCACATCTTTGCTTCACTGTCATCTTCACTTCATTTACCACAATATTTTGTCGAATTCAAATTCATTATTCAACAATACATCCTTCTTCAATTTCTTCTTTCCCGCTCCATCCTCATCCTTATCAGCCGTTTCACACTTTACTTCTTTCATCTTTTTCTCCACATTCCTTTCCAATTTATTCTTTTCTGTCTCATTCTTATCCTCAACCTCAATCTCATTCACGTCTCAATAGTTTTCCTTATCAAATCTTACTTCGACATTTATTCTTCGACTCCTCCTCCTCCTCCTTCTCTTCCTTCTCATTCTCTTCTCCCTCATTCGCCTCAATCTCTATACATTTTTGTCTACTATACCCTCATTACACTAAGTTGATCGTCATTTACCTTGTCCTTATCCTCTACTTCCTCGTTCCCCTCAATATCAACAATAACAACAGTTGCTCGTCACCGTCATTTGCCTCAGTTGGTTGTTTTGTAAATTACTACTTCATCCCTTAATTTAACTTCCTTATTATCCCAGTTTTTCACCAGTTCCTCCTCCTTTTTATCCTCTATTAATCCCCAATCCCCCAGTTTCCACATTATCAACACTTGTTTGTCTTTCTTCTACTTTCAATTTTTCAATTTTTCAATTTATTAATGTCAACAAAAAATTAATATACAATTCATACTTACAAACATAAAATACAAATTCTTTATAAAATAATGAATATTTACATAAAATATCATATTCTAAATAATATTGTTGCATCCCTCTTTAAGCAAGCTTGTGATGAGGGATGGTGTATCTCTAGAATGTTGGATAGCATAAGATACTAATATACATCGTAATATTAATAACATAATTAAATTTATAATTTTACATTACAATATCAAGAAAAAAGAAAAAAGAAAATTCCATTCTCTTATGCTATTTTCATACAAATGTTGCTCTTGTAATCAGTATAGGCCTAATTGAGATTCAACTATATGTTCTACATCAAAGATAAAGATCACCAATATTTAAAAATAAAACAACAAATCCTCTTCTGCTCTGTTATACTAAGTAAGATATGTATTTTAAGAATAGAATTGAGATTTACAAACAGATTTGAGAAATAAATCAAAATTAGTTTTCATTTTGTCTCCCTAATAAGTAGTGTCGAAGATACTGTCTAAAAGTTTTGAAAGTGAAAGAATAATAACAAATTGGTATACATTGGGATGCTCCAGAAACTTCAAGCAACAGACGGTTTAAAAGTCTAGGACCATAATACGCCGCATGAGCACTGGCAGCCGCTGTCCTACAAGGTGGTTCTAGCAAAAATCTCTCAGATTGTCTACGAGTAACATAGCCGCCATGAAGGGCTATAGGGAATCTATTGGGCCATGTATAGACAAAACTAGCTAGGTCAAGATCATACAAGTGCTCAATACTGAGAACATTAAATTCTTTATACAGAAAATTTGTTGGATATCTAACCGGTTTTTTCAAGCATATTTTAATAATTTTCTTGTACAATACTATAAGAGGCTTAAGAACGGTAACACCTCAACCACCCCAGCCAATTATACCATATCGCACAACTGACTGCACAAGCACAAAGAAAACCATTTTAATTTGCTTAACTGTAAAAATATTTCTCAGTTGAACAAACTTATACAGCGTCTTCCTCAACCTAGAACATAAATATGAAATATGGTCTCTCCATTTCAAATGCTTATCAATGATTATTCCCAAGTATTTGGCGCTGTTCTTAAATATTATTATAGGACATAGACAACTATTATCATCGCATCCAGTTTCATGAAAAGCCAAACTCCCCTGGTTATCTGGCTGACCTTCTGAGGTCAAAGAAAACGATACTGCAGTAGTTTTTGCTATATTTAAACTAACTAAGTTGAAATCTAACCAGTTTTTTATAACTTTCAAATTCTAAGTCATCAAGTAAAACACAAATATCCATTACAAACTTATAGAAATAAAAGGTTGAGTTACCAGTGATTTATGATTACCTTACAGCTTTGAAATATCGCTTTCATTTTGTGCCGAGCACTAATTTTAATTCAGGCCTTTTTCCAAATTATAATAGTAAATTTAATACGCAATAGACTGCGTATTAAATTTACTATTATAATTTGGAAAAAGGCCTGAATTAAAATTAGTGCTCGGCACAAAATGAAAGCGATATTTCAAAGCTGTAAGGTAATCATAAAGAGCCATTATTGTGAGTTAGCGAAATAAATTATTTTCTCTCTCTCTATTATGAACGGCCATGACTTCGAGTTTCCCATGATAGATATTTAAAAATTGTGGCTCCGAGTCGTCGAGGATTGTAGATTATGGAATTATCTCTAAAACTTAGCCTTCCTGTCGTGACATGGAGTGCAATAAGCTGGAAAGCAGCAAGCATTGAAATTATAACAAACTACCGATTTTGCAGTTACTATTTGGTCCAAAGGCTCTAGAAGCCACGCGACGATTGGTCAAATTGATTCCCTTCGCCCAATAGGAGACCTGTTTCTAAATACAGTAGTGGCGGGATTCCCCAGCAGCGAGACCAGATTACGTTTCAGAGGACACTTTGCTAGGAGCACTACGAGAGTAAAGATGTAGTCATTATGTTTCACTGTTTTTGGGCAAGTTAATGTAGGAGCTGTTATAGTTAATGTCACTGTTATAGTTAATGTAGGAGCTAGTTTTATTTTTATTAAAGTTTAAATTTTCTAGTAGTGCCATGTCCTGAAAAGTTTAATTGTGTTTCTTCATCATGTACGAATAATTGTTTCTTCAAATAACCGCTAAGGTACGTAAAATAAGGTTAAAATATAATTTAGGGAATTTAATTGATTGAAACTTCCATAAGAGTATTGTATTAACAAAGCCTGTTATTTTTCAAGTTAATAATATTGATTGAGAATAATCCTTTTGATTTTATTAGTGATGGAAGATCTAAAAAAGATATAAATGGTTTTTTCTAAAGAAGTATAGAAAGTTTTCAGTTACGTTACATTTGAGTTATTGTTTCTGGAAATATATTATCGTAGAGTATTGCTGAAAGTCAGGAAGATAGCCTTTAAATTGGAATGAAATTTTTAAGATTATGTTCATATTGAGTTTAAGACTCAATTTTATATTTTTCTGACTGTGTTTTCTCATGGTGTTAAGGTTTTTAACTGAACGCTAATTTATTAAATTATAACAGAACTTTTGAATTATTTGTGAAGAAAGATCCATTAATTCTGATACAAAGAATCAGTAGTTTAAAGATAGAAATCTATATAAAATGAGGATTCAAATAGAATGAGAGAATTTAATTAATTGTAATCAATAGATAACTCCTGTTTTAGCTTTTGATGAATTGTAGGAAGAGTTAGAAATTAATGCTGTAATACATTTATTTACAGCGGTTCATGTGTGCCCCAAACAACTTCATGTACCACCCCTTTGGTTCCGCAACTTTATGTAACACCGCTTCAAGGCACCCGTTCAGACACAGGTCTAGGGACGTAAGAGGACGTCGCCGTCAAGCCAAATTCACCGGTAAAAGTTCACCGCCAAAAACAAGGTACTGTAACCCCGACGATAAAGCAACGTGCAGACCAACGAAAGTGCAGTGTAGTGAAACAAAGGTTCATTCGAGAATGTCAATCAAAAGTGAGGATTCAAAATTATTATGAAATGGGTTATATGGGTTACTATCGACGAAATTTGGGTTCAACGGGCTTTTCTTTATTGCGTAATTTCATGTTGAAGTTAATTTGTTATTTTATGACTGATATTGTTTGGTTTTGTGACGTATTGCTATCTAAACTGGGATAGTAATGCGCCCCCGAATCAGATGAAGAATGTCAACAAAGTAACATGAAATTGTTGTTTCTGTTGTTCGATTTTAGTTGCCAATGTTTATTGAAGCTGTTTGTATTTTTCAATTATTTCGAATTGTAGTGTTATTCTATAGTATAAACCTATTAAATCAGGCATGGCAAGATTAATTGAAGTTTTCTTGACTCTAGCCCGTTCACCTGCATGAATTAGGTATAGACTCAGGTGTTTTCTAGATGTGTCGACCTATTTCTAAATTCTAAATTTTATTCAAAATTATCTTCTTTATCATCTTTAAAAAGGTCAGGCACAATTTTTTATCACCACCACACTCTTGCTCGCTTCATCCTTTTTCACTAGAACGTTGCTGTCCCGAATCCATACAAAATCATATTTTTTTTCCATTGCGCATTTTTTAACTTCTCGGAAAAGTTGCATGACCGATGGCGAATGATGTTGGAAAGCGAGCACCCTGCTCTCAGGAAGAGCCTGCGAAATGGCTACTAGCCGTCAGGTTCGCTTCGCTCGCCATATCCGTCTAGCCAGGGGGCTCCGCCCCTGGACCCCCGACTGGATCGTCCAAAAATGAGATCAGCGGCTCATTTTTACTGACTACTGACTACTCTCT
This sequence comes from Nilaparvata lugens, assembly GCF_014356525.2. Classification (NCBI taxonomy): domain Eukaryota; kingdom Metazoa; phylum Arthropoda; class Insecta; order Hemiptera; family Delphacidae; genus Nilaparvata; species Nilaparvata lugens. The sequence goes on along the minus strand of NC_052513.1, from coordinate 9,780,584 downwards.
CCTATTTTACTTTTTAAGCTCTCCTTCCCCGTTTACAAATTTTCCACAATATCAAAACTTTCTCGTCTCCTGTGCCCTTATTTTCCTCAGCTACTCGTTTTGTATATTACCGCATCATCACTTACCTTCTTTATTCTTTTAATCTTTCTACTCATTCTCCTCAGCTGGTCATCTTCCACCTTACTCGTTCATCCTTCACTGTTTTATGTTGCTACTATTCCATATTTTCCTCCTCCCTCGTATCCCTTTCCTTCTCATTCCTTTCATTTTCCACAATACCCACACTGCTTCTCCTACAGCCTGCCGTCTTACCCTAGCGGGCGGAACGCAGCGCGGCAGAATTCGTGGTACGGACGGGACGCGCGGAGCGGCAGAATTTGCGGCGCGCGTGGCATGCGGTCGGCTGGTCGCCGCTGAAATGTGGCCGCGTGTCTAACTATTTAATAACTTCAAAGCGGAAGACCGAGCGCCGAGATAACAGGCAGATCTGTCAGCGGGTGAGCATGATAAGAGACAACTATCAGCTACCGCAAAAACTATGCACACTCTTTAGGAATGCGTTGATTACCCGCCACATCTCTCTATTACTATATTCATTAAATATACTGCATACATTCTCTACACCATACTCTGTCACTATATCTATAAAAATAGCATTAATTTGATTACTATATGAACAATATCACGATACGACAACGGAATGAACTCCAATACTACATCACTATATTTATGAGATGTGGAATGAATTCCAATATCACTGTACCATAGTTATAAAATTGATATTATGCTGTAGAATGTGGATGTTCATGTGTTAAGTGTTTGAAGAGACTACGTCACTAACTATTAACAATATGAGTAGTGTTTAGTGGTTACATAAAACCTGGCCTGCACTTCGGTGAAATAGTTGCATTCAATTGCACCTCTAGAAGGAAATTTGATTTTCTTCTCAATTCATTTATTTATTTCATTGACAATTCATTTTGGACTGATAGTTTTCAGTGGCCATTGATTAGCAATGAACGTCTTTTATATTTGTATAAGTTCATAACTAGGCCTTATTTCATCTGCCATCCAATAATGCTTGATTTGTGAACCGGAGGATAAAGAACGAGTTACAAAATAGTATCGCAGATAACAACCTTTTTGTCTGTGCTGATAACAAGTAATGGATTCACAGAGAAAATAATTAATAATGGTGAGTAGCCTAAGGAGGAGGAAGAGGGAGGAGGAGGAGGAGGAGATGTAAGGAAAACTAGTTGGAGGTAAAATATAAGATGGACGATGTGGACGGGAAAAGGACTCATCTTCAAATTTTGACTTCATTATTTCTAAAAAATCGGGGAATCTATTTTGAGATTATACTGTTGGTTTTTCCCAACCGTTGAATTGATTTTGTTTGTGTATAAGAAAAAATAAATAATTGGGAATATGTTTGTTGATTATGATCATGATCATTAATGGAAAAGTAGGAACGAAGGATACTTAAGGTTTTTTTGAAAGAGGAACGTACTGAAATACTTGATAAGGAATTTAGAGTTTTGATTGATTAGCTACAATGAAAATTAATTTATAGAAGAATAATGGTGGGGAGAGAAGACTTTTTTGAGTTTTTTTATGCCATATTGATTATTATAGGAACACACTTCAAGGACTAATATCAGATGCATTTTTCCCTACAATTTGTAAAAAGTGAGACAATATGCAGGGCCGCCCCGAGGTTAATAGGCGCCCGGGGCGAGATTTTGATATGCGCCCCCCCCCAAGTATAGCGCGGTGAGGTAGTATTTCAAAGTGAAGCTACATTGCTCTTCCAGGAGGAGAACTTCCATTATGGGCTGCATCCTCTCCTTGATAATCATGCTATAGATTTTGTAAGCAGTGTTTAGCAAGCTGATTTCTCTATAGTTGTCACAGGAACTTCTTAGTCCAGTTAATATAGACATAAAAAAGGAGGTGTGCTTGCAATTTATATTGTAGTTATGATTTTTAAATATATTTTTGGATACATGAGAGAAGACCGGAACAAATAGTCCAGAGCCTCATATTTTCAGCTCATTTTCCAGTTTTCAGCTTTTTCTGCCAAATCCAGTGATCTGACGGAAAAATTTGCTCCAGCCATTGTTTTAGATTATAAAATGAGATCATTCGCAACTATCTATCTCCAATAAGTACTGAGCTATGATTTTTTTTTAAATGAGTGAAATTCAAAGAAAAAATCAACCTGTATCCTGATCTTAGATTTTAGAGCACAAAAATAGGCCCAGAGGAACTTTGAATTATACATTTAACTAATTGGTAAAAATCGGAAGATATTGTTGATAAGAAATTAAAACTCATCAGAATTAATCTTGTCTTTAAATTTTACTCATTTTTGAAAAATCATAACTCAGTACTTATTGGAGATGGATATAGATAGTTGCGAATGATCTCATCTTATTCAGAATTTTATAATCTGAAACAAAGGCTGGAGCAAATTTTTAAATCCGATTACTGGATTTGGCAGAAATAGCTGAAAACTGGAAAATGAACTGAAAATACGAGGTTTTTGGGCCACTCTGTATCTAGCACAAGAAAATTTTGCATGAAGAAATTGGTTCTGGACTTTTCTCTTGTATCCAAATAATATATTAAAAATCTGGTGAAGCGCACTCACACAACTTTCCTTGCCGTTATGAAAATTGATCACCTTACGCTAGTGTTCTCGCGCATCCCAAGTCTACTATTCAAATACATGAGACAGCTGGTGATAGGACAATAACGCTGGAGACACACGAGGTCTGCTACTTCGTAGTGAATGATTTAATTGCCAACAGTTTGCAATTTAATTATCACATTTTCTCGAATTTCAAGCTTATTTTCAAATTAAGGTGTACATGTTACTGGACATTGATTGTAGAGATTTTCATGCTCAATCTTCTCCACTTGGATTTTTTTTGTTTAAATTGTATATGAAGGCTGATACTTGAGAATCTAAAATCAAACTTCGCATAGATGGGGCGGAGCTCCTGAAATTTTTACAGATATAGGACTTTTGCAGTTGATAGAGCTCATCAATGACTATTTCAGGTATGAATTTGATCAAAATCGTTGAAGCCGTTTTCGAGGAAATTGCGAAAAAACCCGGTTTTTGACAACATTTTCTCCATTTTAGCCGCCATCTTGAATTGCATTTGATCCAAATTGTTCGTGTCGGATCCTTATGGTGTAAGGACCTCACGTTCCAAATTTCAAGTCATTCCTTTGATTGGGAGATGAGATATCGTGTACACACACACACACACACACACACACACACACACACACACACACACACACACACACACACACACACACACACACACACATACACACATACAGACCAATACCCAAAAACAACTTTTTCGGACTCAGGGGACCTTGAAATTTAGAAATTGGGGTACCTTATTTTTTTGGAAAGCAATACTTTCCTTACCTATGGTAATAGGGCAAGGAAAGTAAAAAATCAGAACTACAATATAAACTGCAAGCACCAATGTATATAGTGGCTGGACTATATCTCCCTTCTTGGAAAGAGATTTGACTGCAGCCACTTTCCAAACTTCCGGGATCCTCAATTATTGTCTCCAGCACATATCAAATGGAGGAAGCGAAGTTTGAAGAAGAGTTCCCTATGCTTGAACAGCTCCATATTTAAACTATCCGGTCCAGCTTGTCTTATTTCATACTCTTTTCTCACCTTGTATTCTGCAGGCTAAAACCTATTTAATTTTAAATTTCCGTTGATATTCCTAAATTGAAAAATTTTGAATTGAAAAAAAATCAATCTAGAAATACCAATGGAAATTTAAAAATAAATAGGTTTTAGCCTGCAGAATAAAAGGTTAGAAAAGAGTATAAGATAAGAAGTTTTATCACCCAGCATTGGACAATGAAGCGACCAATGACGACTTGCAGGTTGCAGGGGCAGTGGGCGCGCACAGGCTCATTCAATGACTGGAAAAATATACACCTATGCTATGCGTAGAGTGACTGTATTTACCAAAGTTTTAATTGTTTATGCCACAATTAACACTACACATAAGTAATGAGTTATACATAGAAATGGATTGATAAGAAAATGGTTCAAGAACTTTAACGTGAAGGTGAAATAAAGGTAATTGAACCCGGTCGCCCCACCCTTTGGGCGGCCCTGAACCTGGTTCAGAACCAAATTCTTCATGTAAAATTCCCTTGTGCTAATACAGAGTGGCCCAAAAAGTTAGTATTTTAGGTTCATTTTCCAGTTTTCAGCTATTTCTGGCAAAATCAGTGATCGGACAGAAAAATTAGCTCTTGCCTTTTTTAAGATCATACAATTCTGAATGAAATGAGATCATTCGGAACTCTCTATCTCCAATGAGTACTGAGTTATGATTTTTCAAATATGAGTGATATTTTAAGAAAAAAAATCAATTTTGATCATATTTAGTATTTGATCAACAATATATCCCGATTACAATCTAGATGTAAAATTCAAAATCCCTCTGGGCGTAATTTTGTGCTCTAAAATCTGAGACTAGTTAGAGCGCTCTATCTCATATAGATTTCCAGGTACACTTGACAATAATGCTCATTGTATTGTGAAAAACACCTCATTTTTAGCTTCAACCATCATCACCATCTATATTGTCCTCACAGTGATATTTCGCACAATGATATAAGCTCATGAGATTATGTTTTATGAGAATCACCCGTTAGTTGCACTTCATTTCAGTATTTCCTAGTGGAGAGGAGCGCGAGGACACGATCAAGGATCGCCTAAGGATCAAGCTATCAAAAGTTTTCTTAGGAAAACATTTTTTTTCAATCATTACTTTCTGAGACATGAGCGCCTAAAGTTTAAATTTTTGGGACAGAACATTTTAAATTCGGTACGAGATGAATCCATAAAATTCAAAGGATAAATTCTTCATGGTATTTTTGATTTAATAAAACAAAAATTTTCTGAAAATATCAATTTTTGAGAAAGTTATTCAATTTACTAAAAATGACCAAAAATAGTGTTTAGTTGAGTTTTTTTTGTAAATTGAATAACTTTTTCAAAAATTGATATTTTCAGAAAATGTTTCAAAATGTTCCAAATGTTTCGTACCGAATTTGAAATGTCCTGTCCCAAAAATTTAAACTTTAGGCGTTCATATCTCAAAAAGTAATGATTGGAAGAAAATGTTTTCCTAAGAAAACTTTTTCATTTTGATTTATACCGGTACAAATCGAAAAACTTTGAAAAATATCACCAGTACAAGAAAGTTTATTTTTAGCCTTTGCACAGCCTTAAGACGTAGACTGCAACATTGTATTAGGCCTACTTAACTTGCTAAGTATTTAGAACTACAATTTCTACAAGTTTTGTTTAACACACCTGTTTAATTAAGTAGAACTCGTCTGACTTTTGCATGGGGAAATTCCTTCACCAATTCTTCAAGATCTGGGGACTGAACTATTTTATGTTCGCTAGACCACTCAGACGTTCCTGGGACATTGTTGATCTTAGAAAAGTCTTCATTAGCTCGAGGTTGAAAAGCTTCTTATATAATTTTACCATTCACATTTGATATTATGAATTTATTATTCATTTGTATTTTTAAATTTTTCGTTCCTTTAAATTTGCCGCCCCCAAAACCTGCCGCCCTGGGCGGCCGCCCGGTCCGCCCACCCATGGGGCCGGGCCTGACAATATGGAAAGGTTTTGAATAAATTATCTTAAAAAAACTGATGAGGGGTTTGTACTTCCAATTCATTACAACAAATATATGGTATATCTGGTTTTATGGCATTGAGACTCCTCCAATTAGGCTATCAGAAAATTAGCCTAGGCATTAATGTCATTTATCTACCAGCAGTTCTATTTCACATAACAGAAACGCCATCAGATTACTTGCAGTTCAGCAAGCAAATTCTATCTTTAGAAATGAGAAATTGCTCTCTGAACTGTTACTGCAACTTTTAATTTATTCCGAGTGTGCAAGCCCATCTTGCAAAGGGAATGTGGAAGTTAGACTTCCTGATATGGTCAGGCATTACAAAGCTACCGGTCTCTAAATCAAAACAAAGATACACAAAATACCGGTTCTTTAATCTGGTCAGACAACACGCTGTAGCAGGGTTTTGAACCCAGTTGTCTATTAATAGACCTGCTACAGAAAACAACAAGAAAAGCTGCTCAAGTAAATGGATAGAGTGAAAAACGGAGAGGGTAGGTACAGGATTAGATGATACACATTCAGATACAAGATACCAAGCTATTATCATAAATATTATGGATATCTGAAGTTTGCGGAATGCTGGTTTGAGTTTGCTAGAATATTGAATATTATGATGATAGAGAAAGAATGTTCAAGGTAAGATGCTTGCTGTGCAGGAAGAAATAGGGAATCAGTATTAGACGGAAGATAAAAGAAAAATGAGAAATTATCAAGGCTGGAGAGAAATGATGGAAGGAAAGGAAGTGATTTAAGCTGAAATGTCATAATTTTACAAAAATGTGTTAATACATAAATTATGTGAATTTTAAATACTATAACAACGTGGATAAATAAAATTGATGCATGTTTCATTGGGATAGCATCTACAGTATTCCGCAGCAAAAAATGATTAGTATTGAATTGATTTTTATTATTTCAATCACACTCACAATAATAATATTTTGAACAAGATTGAAGAGCAGGAATCCAATCGGACAGCACGATGAACATTATATGTTCAAAAAATAGAGCTAATGGCACAAAAAGAGTTTGTGAATAAAATTTGATACGGTATTCATATTCATGATAGTCTAATTTTTCTCATGAGACTTACCAATACAATTAATTTTACCAGAAATATGAGGTTTTGCTGGTAACACCAATTAATTTTTAGAAATTTAATCATTATATTTTTGGAACTTTCAAGTGATTTTTCTTATATTATGTTATGTATTGTTTTGAAGCAGTAAATGATTGTGAATTTGGAAAATATGATTGAATACCTGTAACAATGTCAAGTAGAGCTCTGTTACTGTCTATTTCCCACTTTCATCTCTCATTGTCAGAGGCAATGACAGTGAGAAGAAGTCTCTGTTCCGAAGCATCTTCCAGAAATGCATTATCCGGACCGTCCATCCATGACCCTACCTCTGTGGAGACATGGTGACCAAGGCCGGATAAGGGGAGGGGAAAAGAAATTACCTGCAATGATTTTTCTCGACTTTTCATCTGACAATTGTCGCTTCAGATGACTCATTTTTTCGATAAAGTGACGGGAAGAGAAAATGAAGTCCTTGAAAAGGTTGATACTCTTGGGGGAGTATTAGGAATACTAGAAATGTAATGTGAGCAACGAGGAATGGTTTCCACTTCAAACTGAAATGTTTGAATGTTTTTTTTTCATGCTTACTTTCATTCTACAATGATGAAACACATAAACATAAATTATTGGGAATGGAAAAACAGGCTTATAGCCCTTACTTTTCCATTCCCGTAATGTATTTGAAGTATCTGAACGAGGGTGGATAAGATAATTTAATCAATCAAGATTATGGATGTATTGAACACTGTTGATTATTGAATAATTATTAAACACTGCCTCTGATTTGACCTTGGACCCAATACAACGGTGGTTTTTAGAACGTCAACTCACCGTAGGCCCACGCCATCACAATGTCATCAGCACGAAGACATCATCACCCAATGTCACTATTGTCAGATCCATTACAAACGTATGAGAAGAAACATATCTTGTGGATATTACAGGCAAAGTGATTTGTGCTTGAAAATTGATCCACTGCGAAACACTAAAAAGTTAATGTGATTTACAGAGGTTCATGGTTTTTGAATTACAAGCAAACCTTAAGGGAAAATAATTCAACTGTAGTTTCTGTGTTTGAATTCAATTGAAACATCCCATTGACTCGTTCATTTGATCTATAATTTATTGAGCCCCTTTTTTTATTCAGATGAGAACTAATTATAATTTTGTAGGTATATTATTTATTATTTATTATTTTACAGAGGCGACTTTCTAGAAGTATTTTAGACTAGGTGATGATGATGGGATGAATGATAATACAATGAAGGTAGAGTTATGAATGAATAAAAATTATAGGCTATGCTATCCACTTGAATTGATTTGAGTCCACTTTTCAGTCCACTTTTATAGATTCTACAAGGATTGTATATGTTTCGCATGAAGATTTGAATGAGGTTTCACTATAAGAAAATAATACATATCTGTTTTCTTGTACATATTTACAAACATGGGACCGAACGATGTAAGAGAGAGAGAGAGAGAGAGAGAGAGAGAGAGAGAGAGAGAGAGAGAGAGAGAGAGAAAAGCGAAAAGTTCGTCCATGACCTAGCTCGATGAGATTAGCCTAAATTCCAGGCGTGATCAACAGAACACCTAGCGGTCGAAGCATTATACTTTTGAAGCCCGACGTTTCGAGAGCCTCCTCTCAGGATCTGATGACAAAGCAATAATGTGTGAATAGAATGGAGCAGTCAGCTGGGTGAGGAAGACGTGAGACGGAAGCACTCTAGCCTGCTTGCAAAGCTTCAGCTCTTGTCTTCTAGCGCATATTTTGACTCCTCGGTTATCATTCTTGACGAAAAAAATTGTAGGTGATTTGACGACAGGCTCAATAGTCTCCACACAAGTGTTGGTAGTTGTCTAATTTGTTTGAACTTTGAAGCTTTCAATTGTCACTACTTTTATATAGCACCGTGCTCCTATTTAAAATCGAACTGAGAACAATTTGTTGATTAGTTGAATCAATTTTGGTGAAAAACTCATATAAAATTAGAGTGTACTGTTGCTATCACCTCAACCAGGATAAAATGTGTTCGTATTACATTGCTATGTTACATTGAATATACTCAGTTATTTGAAAAGTAATAAACTATTAGTGGAGTGAAATCAATATTCTTCATTAATATAATGGGAAATTTGAATTGATCTTTACCTTTTCTATGATAGCCTTACAAAATAATTGTAGAATCTTTAAGAACTTACCAATACAATTCATTTTCATTTTACTAAAAATATGAGGTTTTGCTGGTAACACCAATTAATTTTTAGAAATTTAATCATTATATTTTTGGAGCTTTCAAGTGATTTCTCTTATATTATGTATTGTTTTGAGGCAATAAATGATTGTGAATTTGGAAAATATGGTTGAATACCTGTAACATTGTCTAGTAGAGTTCTGTTACTGTCTATTTCTCACTTTCATCTCTTATTGTCAGAGGCAATGAGAATGAGAAGAAGTCTCTGTTCCGAAGCATCTTCCAGAAATGCATTATCCGGACCGTCCATCCATGACCCTACCTCTGTGGAGACATGGTGACCAACCTGGATAAGGGGAGGGCACTAGCAATTACCTGCAATGATTTTTCTCGACTTTTCATCTGACAATTGTAGCTTCAGATGACTCATTTTTTCGAAAAAAGTGACGGAAAGAGAAAATGAAGTCCTTGAAAAGGTTGATACTCTTGGGAGTATTAGGAATACTAGAAATGTAATGTGAGCTACGAGGAATGGTTTCCACTACAAACTGAAATGTTTGAATGTTTTTTCTCATGCTTACTTTCATTCAACAATGATGAAACACATAAACATAAATTATTGGGAATGGAAAAACTGGCTTATAGCCCTTACTTTTCCATTCCCGTGATGTATTCGAAGTATCTGAACGAGGGTGGATAAGATAATTTAATCAATCAAAATTATGGATGTATTGAACACTGTTAATCATTGACTAATTATTAAACACTGCCTCTGATTTGACCTTGGACCCAATACAACGGTGGTTGTTAGAACGTCAACTAACCGTAGGCCTACGCCATCACAATGTCATCAGCACGAAGACATCACCCAATGTCACTATTGTCAGATCAATTACAAACGTATGAATAGAAACATATCTTGTGGATATTACAGGCAAAGTGATTGTGCTTGAAAATTGATCCACTGCGAAACACTAAAAAGTTAATGTGATTTACAGAGGTTCATGGTTTTTGAATTACAAGCAAACCTTAAGGATTCAACTGTAGTTTCTGTGTTTGAATTCAATTGAAACATCCCATTGACTCGTTCATTTGATCTATAATTTATTGAGCCCCTTTTTTTATTCAGATGAGAACTAATTATAATTTTGTAGGTATATTATTTATTATTTATTATTTTACAGAGGCGACTTTCTAGAAGTATTTTAGACTAGGTGATGATGATGGGATGAATGATAATACAATGAAGGTAGAGTTATGAATGAATAAAAATTATAGGCTATGCTATCCACTTGAATTGATTTGAGTCCACTTTTCAGTCCACTTTTATAGATTCTACAAGGATTGTATATGTTTCGCATGAAGATTTGAATGAGGTTTCACTATAAGAAAATAATACATATCTGTTTTCTTGTACATATTTACAAACATGGGACCGAACGATGTAAGAGAGAGAGAGAGAGAGAGAGAGAGAGAGAGAGAAAAAAGCGAAAAGTTCGTCCATGACCTAGCTCGATGAGATTAGCCTAAATTCCAGGCGTGATCAACAGAACACCTAGCGGTCGAAGCATTATACTTTTGAAGCCCGACGTTTCGAGAGCCTCCTCTCAGGATCTGATGACAAAGCAATAATGTGTGAATAGAATGGAGCAGTCAGCTGGGTGAGGAAGACGTGAGACGGAAGCACTCTAGCCTGCTTGCAAAGCTTCAGCTCTTGTCTTTTAGCGCATATTTTGACTCCTCGGTTATCATTCTTGACGAAAAAAATTGTAGGTGATTTGACGACAGGCTCAATAGTCTCCACACAAGTGTTGGTAGTTGTCTAATTTGTTTGAACTTTGAAGCTTTCAATTGTCACTACTTTTATATAGCACCGTGCTCCTATTTAAAATCGAACTGAAAACAATTTGTTGATTAGTTGAATCAATTCTGGTGAAAAACTCATATAAAATTAGAGTGTACTGTCGCTATCACCTCAACCAGGATAAAATGTGTTCGTATTACATTGCTATGTTACATTGAATATACTCAGTTATTTGAAAAGTAATAAACTATTAGTGCAGACAAACCATTTTTGTGCGATATTCAATGATTATTATGGAATTTAATTGATTGAAGAAAGGATTTACAATCAACCCAGATTTATAATCAACCATCTGCCACACGCTAGCAATCACACTATGTTGGTAGAATTTGCTTCAAAACTGATTTCCAGCAACATATAACATTCAAAAACTTAGTCTGCAAGTATTTTAAATCACTTAATTTTATCATCAGTTCCGTTAATGTATTTTTGAATAGAATATTACAAGATTATTTATGCATCATTCCAAGATCATTCGTAGAAGTTCATCAGAAGTCTTGTTTATCTACACTCTACATGATCATCATCTCTTTCTTCTGACAGCCTTGTACAGTTGCTGACAACTTCTGACAGTTTCTTTCGGACAGCTAGATTGTAGATCCTCCTGAAGAATTTCTTCTCTAACAGAAACCATCTTGATTGTGTATTGTGTGATATTATGGAATCCTCTCACAAGTTTTACTTGGGAGTCCTAACACAATACATTTTATCGATTTACATGAACATTGTTAATTCAATATTAATTAATTCTAAAGCGGGTCATCAGGTTTTATAAAACTAAACTATACTTCAGAGTGTCACATTGATTATGAATAGTTGTTTTTTGCACTACTAAGATTTTAGAATATTCTTGAATGTCATTTCAAAAATGGATGTTGAATATTTTGGATTCTATCACGTTCTTGAATGATATTACAAGCATGGTTGGATAACTACCACACATCTATAATGATTTTTTATAGTCATGGTGTCATAGCGATGAGTGACCAGGAGCTCCCTTGCATAAATAATACTTATAAGAATGGGTCTCAAGAGGCCCTTGAAAAACTGGGGTATTTCTGTGCTGATATCCCAGAAGACTCATTATCACCCCTACCTACATTCATGAATAATAAACCAACTGAGAGGCAGGCATTCCCAAATATTGAGCTTTGAATAATTTTTCCGACATTGAAAGAAAGATGATATTTGCGAAAATTATTATTGAGATAAAACCTCACCTCACCACATAAATAATTCTTGAATTATCCAGACAATCTCATAAGATTTCAATATTTTCTTAGAAATCAAGATGGAACGTACTCTGAAATTTCGTTTAATCAAGAAAATAAATCTAGCTTTGACTACACATTCACCATAGCCTTTCACGTGGTTTCCCAAACCAAGAAATTCTCAAACTCTCAATTAATTTACAAATTCATTTTATAATGATTTATTGTATTGCGTACTATCAACACTCTTTGAGATTGTGCCACTTGTTGTGTTCATGTGAACTAATTCGTTTAAGACCTTTAACAATTAATTCGTTTCCCTTCATGATGTATTTATCAATTTCGTAATCTATAAACTATTTCAGAACTAATCTCAGATTCAGTAATTTCCACCAGATTCAAAATTCAATAATATTTAAGCTATGGTTAAATGATTGATAGGTTTTATCATCGCCGTAGTCATCAAACAAATCGCGGTGGTTTTCACAAGGCTCTATCCTTTCGTTCCCTAAAAGCGTCAGATAAAGAGTGCAGAATAGGAGATGTGCGTGAACAGATGAAATGCTCGATAATCGCCCTGGGCCAATATACTGATGGTGGTATCGAATAGCACACGCACCATGGCTATTTTTTATGTGGAAGACAATGAATGCCAAGCCTGTCTGAATTTCTTATTTTGTTTATCGCCTTCTCGCAGAAGATTCCATCTGATATGCGATACGCCTAAAATCATGCACACTATACCACACGCAGTCGTAGTGCTAGAGTGCTATTAAATTTTTATTCTACACTCTGATACTATTCCTACGTGAAAATGTCTTGCATAATAATTTCTTCAATGAATATTGATATATAAAAAAAGAATATGGGATTTACATTGTTGCAAATATTCAAATTAGATTGATTTGCATTCTAGACTTCCACACTACTATTCAATAGCAAGAACAATCCAATTCATTAATAATAAGCTAATGTGGATGGGAACGTAGAGATTGTTACAGATATGTCAATAATTCTGAATGAAGATTATAAATGGGTGAGGACCAATATGGTTTGAATGATTGTTAGAGATAAAGATGTCATCTCTATCATAAGATTTCTCGATTCATAATGCTGCACTGCATTATGTTCCATTGAGAGATGTGTGATCAAAAAGAAAGGAGTCTCATGCCAAATAGCCTAATTCTTCATTGGGTGAAGTGGAGTGGAAATCAGAACTTGGAATGGAGAAATATTTTGAAATTTGATAATTTTATAATTTTGAAATTTATAATATTTTTTCACTAAACATATACCTTTTGATTCAATTAGAGAGAAATGTACAAATCAAAATTTTATTTTATCATCATTACCATGTTTTATCATTACAAATTCATTTTTTTCATAGAGGTCTTCGTACTTGACAAATCTCTCAGATGATCATAATACACCAATGTTCACTAGATATAAATATTTACTCATGTATATATCATTACTGCATGTGAATCAATATTTACAATGCTTACGTGATCTCAATGGAAGAGATTGCAAGCTGCAAAAATACGAATTTTATGAATATAGCTGGGAAGACTGATTAACGTTGTGGAGTCTAAGCATATCTTTTTCTCTTCGTTCTAAGTGTTTGTAACAATATCTGGCATTCATAACTCAATTTGTAATCATTACCGAATTGATCACACACCATTAAAATGCAGCCGCCAGGGGGCCGAGACACACACGTGATTAATTTCAACAGGTGCGCAGTCGTAGTTGGAAGCTGAAACAAACGTCTAACGAGCCTGTGCCGATAATTAAGATAAATTGAGACATCATTATCACTGAGCATCCAGCTCTCTTGAGGAAGCAAACAGTTACAATCCCAGATTCGTTTGGCAAGAAGTAACATCGGAACCGAACCTACCATCTATGATATCTTGGGTTAATTTTTCGACTAATGGCGGCCGAGCTCTCATATCACTGACCCCAATAGAAAGAGGCTCTAGTCGACGTAATGATTTCCAATTCACGGGAATTCCGGTCAAAATTACCGTTGCCTTCCTAAATCCAAGTTCAGTTGACATAACCTTCGGTGTTTCTCTAATTGGATCACTGGACCATCAGAAGTCATCCACAGTGCGTAATCTGTTACAGCAAACAGTTATCTCCAGTGAAACCTGTAAATTAATGTGTTGAGTTTTACACTTCTTCATTCGACCCAAATTATTTGATGTGTTCGTCAAGTTTTAATGCGTTTTGCTTATTATAAGAAATCTCAAGCGTTATTCGGAGTTTTGGTTTCAAATTAGTGTTACATATTCCCATCAAGGTTAATCAACCTTGGAGTAGAAAAAGAACTTGAAGTACACTAGTCTTAGATGAGTTCATCGATATAATCTTGAAAATTAATTTCTAGAAAAGTGTAATAACAAAACAATAGAAATATATTAGCACACATGAAAAACATTCACATTAACATGATTATCTTTCTATATAAGATGATGAACATGAGATAAAATAATAACCACTTGCAATTCGCAGTAGCCCACTAGGCCTAAATCTCACCAAACTCTCTCAAAAGAAAATAATAGAGTTCTCTGCTACTCTCTCCAATTAAATAAAACCAATCACAATTCTATTTAACTGAGTACACTCTCAGTATTTTGTATGTGTGTATCCGGAAATATATTATTCAAGCTTAACACATTGAGGGCTGGAAAATCCATTATCTAGATTTTGGATCTATCATCCTATCTTAACATTCTTGAAAATATCTGAGTTGATGTTAAGTTCACTTATTGGAAGGAAAAATGGCTGATACGATGTGGTCTGAAGTGGAACACCCAAAGGTAAAATCAGACTTGAATGTAAGCCAATATTGATATAAGATTGATATTGCTAATTAATATACGATTAATATTGATCGTTAAAGATTGAAGAGTTTATAAACCATAAATTTAACCACCGCCATGTCACTTCAGAACCTAGGACCAGCAATTATTTGGAAGAAATAAATAATTGTGATTGAAAAACATCAAAATGCATGTTGCAATTTTATTGTCAACTCAATTACCAAATGATTCGGTTGAATTCGGCCATAAAATTGGATGATCTCGAGTCAAAGACTGCTGTTTTTCCAACTGAGGAACCAGAGAAAAAACGTGAAGCTCATCTCCTTTGGCTATAAATTTGGATCGGAAACGACCTTCGATTTGAGGCTGAGAGATGATCCTTGCTGCTAAACTAACATTTGTGCAGGATGAAGGAATTGGAAAAGCGACAGAAGAAATTGATGAAGGGAGTAGCCAAAAAGGAAGGAAGGAACAAAAGAAGTATGAGCCTTAATTTTACGGGCTGTGTCAAAAAGGATTCGAGTCGCCAATTACAGAGGAAATTGGGATGAGCTCCCCACAATTCCCCAATCTCCTCCAAATCCTCCTCCTCCCACCAAACTCTCCATCCGTTGATTCAACAGCCAACCTTCGCTTCACCCTGTCATACATCAGGATTCGGATGGGAGATTCTGAAACAAAGAGGAAATTTGAGAGAAAAGTATTGAGCAATTTGTAAGTGGTCAACTCAAAATCAAATCAATAGAGAGACTAAACTCCTGGTTGGTATTAGTATACAGTAGCTCTATTGAAATGAAAATTGATAAGGAAGTAAGAACTACTCGATGCACTTCGTATCAATTTGTGAGCAATATTGATGGACTATATTTTTGTGAATTCATTGAACACCCTAGTGTGATTTATGAAGCGAGATTTTTGCAATAACTAAACTTCTTCATTACTGAATTGAAGGAATTCTACCCTTTGTTGTGTTGATTGGTTGCAAATCAATTTTGCTGATTCCAGTAGCTTTATAGATCTTATGATTCTTCCTCTACTACCCTAATTCACCCAAAGGCTCTCTCCACCATTTTCATGTGAATGCTCCTTGATATGGGAGAACTGCGATCCACAATACAGAGTATATTCACCATTATTGAACGAGCGTTAGTGAGTTCTCACTTTTGACTCACTCAAGGCCAAAGTCGTTGTCCGTCTGTTTGTATGCTCTAAAATAACTTTAGAGAGAATTGATCAATCAGCTTTAAATTTTGTTCTTCGTACCTTTTTACAGGTCAATTTTGTTGGATAACTCACTCCTTCGTCCTTTTTCAGAATACAAAAATAAAGATCTTGTTCATGATCGCTTTCTGCTGCAATGAATCCTTATTACAGAGTAGAACACAATGATGTTATGTTATAGTCAACCGCACGAGAATAGTCCGATGGAAATTGGAACGGATGATTGCAACGTTGCCAAATACGAGTTGATCAACGTTGTTCACAGCTGATTATAAATGGGAAACAATTAATATTTTCATATTGCTGCTTACGAATGGGCTACGTCTTGCTAGGACGAATTGGTGCGGGAGGAGGTACTCAACCGTTCCAATTTCCATCGGACTATTTTTGTGCGGTTGACTATTGTAAGTAAATGCGTATGACTTTTGTTGGTGAGAAGTCCCTTGCGGGAAGGTCTCACTTCGCCTGATCTTAGTAAAGTAAATTTCAATATTGATATATTCTCATTTACATGTGATTTCATGTCAAAAAATTGACTATTCTCACTTACAAGTTACAACCAATGTTTTCTCAATTACAAATGACTATTCTCAAATATAGTAACTTATATGTTTTTAATTGAAATCGATAATTTCTCAAGTACAATGTGTAAGTTGAATGTAGATAAATTTAGAGTTGGTGATGAATATAGTGAACAAGTGACCGAGTGACCGCGCTAGGCTGTGCTACAGGTGGCATTGAACGTGAACTTGGATGGGAAAGGTCCAACTTGGACCAAGGCCAGGTAGACGACCAAATCAAATGCATTCTATTCGTTACAACTGTTCAGTGACTGAATTTATTGATTGAGGCACTCAGACCAATGCTCTTTCCCAACACAACCCTGAATAAGCCTGGCTCAGGCTCGATTTCCAGTCTATTCGAGTTTTAATGTATTCGAACTTTGTTAAATGTCCAATAAACTCACGTTACTTACGACCTATGCTGATAATTCAGTCTACTATAATGTTGTGTGTTTTGTAGAATTATCATTCATATTTCGTACATTTCTTTAACATTTGAATAATCGAGTACCTATTTGCTCAAATTCATTCTCAGAACTTGCGTTATGAAAACCATGTGTGTAAACTAAACTCTGGACGATTCATAAATATCTTCATAGTCTTTTCTCTGTTGTAGTCTATTCTGTTCATGTGAACATGAGGGCCATAAACAAAATAGCCATACGGTATGAACGAAACCATGATCTTCCAGCCAGTGGAGCAATAATCTAGCCTATGTTTTTTGTCGTATTCTATCTAATTACCCAAGACCGCTCAGAGAAGATTGTAAATCTACAACCAAAAGATGGTATTCAATAGCCCATGGATAGAATGGACGGCATACTGTAGATTTATGCTTGCCTATCAAAAAACCAATAAACTGACACAACTATTAAATTACATGCTGTTCTTCCATTCAGGAAGATAGGCTAAAGCCCAATATTGAATGTTTATCTATTAAATGGGGCGGTAATTCTGAAACGGGTACTGGTGTTTGATTAACTGTACTGTAAGTCATTGCGAGCTTTATTCTACTTTGGAGATACAGTTTTCAAAATATATAGCTCAAACATTGGTGAGCATAAATTCTTGTAATTCATTCCGTCGTAAAGTTTCCAGTTTTTGTATCTTGCAAGATAACGGAAACTGTATAGTTTGAAAATCACAATCTAATTAGTACAACATGATTATAGCATTCATAATTTTCCTAACGTGGACGTCGAAGAAGGGAACAGTATGTATCTGACTGTAATGACAATCAATGTAAAAGGTTATCATAATAAGTGACTATAGATTATGAAAAGTAGAATGAAACAAATGAAATACCACGTTGCTCCTTTTCATGATGAATTCAATTGGTAATATTTTTTTAAACGTATGAATTCAGGGCTACTTTCTTGTATTTATAAATAGAATTATAGTACCCTTGAATTAATAGAATATTAAAAAAAAAGAATACAAATTGTAACGTAACTACTAGTTTCGGTGATCACACCATCGTCAGGTTATAAAAATTAATGTTTACTAATAGTTTTGTTATTTTAAATAAAATCTTCAAGTAAATTATTTTAGCAGCTGCCAAAAATTTAACCCAATTTTCGAAAAAAATTTAAAACTAAAAAATCTCAAATAAATCAGTTGATAGATAGGGGCAGCTGCTAAAATAATTTACTTGAAGATTTTATTTAAAATAACAAAACTATTGGTAAACATTCATCTTTATAACCTTACGATGGTGTGATCACCGAAACTAGTAGTTACTTTACAATTTGTATTCTTGTTTTTTTAATATCTTATTGATTCAAGGGTACTATGGTTATATTTTATAAATCAATTAGTAATAATATAGTCTGCCATATTATTATTATTATTTAGTCTGCCATAACATAAGGCTACAAACATTTTCATGGAATGTGTAGGAAATAATAGATGAGTATTTTCATTCAAACAGAAAATAAGTTTTAATTCTCTATTAGAATTGTATTGTTGTTGAACTATAAGAAAACGAAAAATGATAATGATATCCAGTTGTTTTTGTAAAAACATAGAATTATCAAATACAAATATTACTATTTTTCAAACGTGAAAATACACAAAAAAGCTAAATCTGTTTCCTACTGAGTCTTGGGTTTTGGTCAAAAACAAATGAGTAGAACAAAACAAATTCTTTTTTGAAAAAATTATTCTATACTTGAAACTTTTTGCATAGATATGTTTCAGTAGAGTGACAGGCCACAGTCATCGGAGAATGAAATAGTTACATGTCTTACGTCTTCTTTGAAGCAGCACAATACAATACAAGAAGTTGATTGAGAATGCCGTATTTAAACCGACGTTGGATCAAATGTTCAATCTTTCTTTCACATGTTTAATTTCATACAGACAAACGTTAGGTTCACGCAATGTCATAGCGTTTATACGTTTGACCGGAAGTGAAGCATTGATCTCCATTTGAACGGAAGTGAAGCATTGATCTCCATTTGAACGGAAGTGAAGCATTGATCTCCATTTGAACGGAAGTGAAGCATTGATCTCCGTTTGACCGCAAGTCAATCATTAATCTCCGTTTGACCGCAAGTCAATCATTAATCTCAGTTTGATCGGAAGTCAAGCATTGATCTCCGTTTGTATAACTAGCAATCGTTGTACAACCAGTGTGAACGGAATGAAGCTAAAGTTGTGTAGCGGTCTCCACGCCACGCAGAAACGTGACGCCCAATACGTTCGTCAAACGTGAGAAATAACGCATCTCATCACCCACTGGTGGTGCACTTAATTTCTTCGTTAGCGCAGCACATAGTTCCTGTTTATCTCTCACTCACGCTTCAACATGTGTTTCAAATTATTGTCGGAATAGTTAAAAGACAGCTAGCAATACATGCGTAATTATTTTATATAGCAGCACACAACATTTTAGATTAGTGTAGATTATAGGAGTGCTGCTCTTATGGTCACGAATAAGCTTTAGATTAGTCTATTCTTACCCCTTCCGTTCAGTCAAAATCTTCTCATTTCTAGGAGTTTTTCTAAGTATCAACACCTTCCCCTATCTCACAAATTCTCCATTACTCTTCACCAAATTTCATAATGCTGTTCTTTTCCTTATCATTCTCCCAATTTCCAATATTCAGCTAGACTTCGTGATGCCTAATATTATTGAGCGTGCCTGATTAATCTACCTTGAGTTGGCATTTTCAGTCAATTATCCATTTTTGACTTTATTATTACAAATGCATAGCTAATTAAGTTCCTTAGCTACCAAGAAGATACTGTTACTTAGTTTCTGAATGAATTTCCTTAGTTCCTTAATTCTTAGTTCCCAAGAAGATACTGTAGTCTGTTATGCTTGAAGTGTAAATTCTCCAAAATAAAAATGAGAGAATAATAAAAAATGGCAGCTGGTAAGTGATAATAGATCATAGTGGAAAATTATTCAATTTTCATTCAAATCGAAATCCAATAATTTAAAAATTATCCCTAATAATCGTCAAAGAAAATTATTTTTTCCCATATATTATGCATCTCGCTTACTAAATGACAGTTTTCAATGAATGAGAAAAGCATAATTTCAATTGCTATGAGCTATGTTACCATGACAAGCGCTTGTGAATACGTTCTACAAGAGACTCTCATGCGAAATTGCATATATTAGAATTCATATTATACAATATATGAATATTATACATCTACATTAAATATTATCGAATATGATAGAAATATTATTGAGGAAGTTCAAATTTGAAAATCATTGTATTAAAACAGATAAGAGCGTCTTGAAATAGTATACCAATGTAGCAGAAACAAAAACACATTATTTTGCAGGGATTTTAGCAAAAATGACAAATTACTCAAACCAGCATAGGATACCAGAAATGATTGCAAAATAGCTGACTCGCAGTGATATGATGAAAGAAAATATATGTATAGACAGACAGTGAGCACCCAAATGTGAATGTTCATAATATCCACGCATGCGAATGAATGTCGTTATTGGTGACCCTGGTATCTCGTTGCTGTGCAAAGTGTAATTGCCCACTGAGTTGAGCAGAAAATAACTTGAAGTGAGAGCAGAGAAAAGAAAACGATATATTCGATGATGATGATGATGATGAAGGAGAAGAAGAAGAAGAAGAAGAAGAAGAAGAGAAGAAGAAGAAGAAGAAGAAGAAGAAGAAGAAGAAGAAGAAGAAGAAGAAGAATGAGAAGTGGCAGGAGAAGTACAAGGAGAAGAAGAAGAAGAAGAAGAAGAAGAAGAAGAAGAAGAAGAAGAAGAGGATGAAGGAGGAGAAGAGATGAGAAGAATGACTGAATGAGTAGAAAATAAAGAAGGAGAGTTGATGTGCAAAGAGTTGCTGTACAAGTCTGGGTTTGTTCAACGGTAATGCCTATGTCTCCCACAATACAAACCCAGCCTGACAACTTATAGCAGAACAGAGTAAACAATTTTCAGAAATTGGAAGTTCATTCAACTTGCTTGAACAGAACCGCTCAAGCTGTGCCTGCAGACTCATATTAGGCCTATACTACCACTCAACAGCCATCACAAAGTATGTCTGGCTTCAAGTGTACAATGTAATAATGCATTTTCAATTCCAAACCTGCCTTATAAATCGCTACAAATGCGAGAAGAACATTTAAACATTTTTGACTTCTTTTGCGCAGTTTTCACTGCGCATTGATGTTATTTCAAAACATCACCTTATTCCATTATCAATTCACAAACTCTATTTATCTATTTATTCATGGAGACAACAGGTTACCCATTATGTGTCTCTTTTACAAATACAACAATACAATTAAAATACAATAAGCAATTGAAACTTACAATTGCAAATTACTTGTCAGATAATCTTACACCATAGTCGTTTGTTATGAGAAATTCTCGAAACATACAATAATTAAGAGAATAGATGATGAATAACTAACTAGAAGAACTCTGAAAGTAACTGCATAGTAGAGCGTAGTATCTGAGAGGATACAGGTAGTTCTTTGTAAAATCTTTTCAACTACAATATCTTAAGGAACGAACTGTTTTCATGGGTAATCACTGCACTTCCCACAGCAATCCACGTTCAAAACATTGTGATTCATACTCCCCAGGATTAAATATGATAAAAAAGTCAGATGTTAGAACAGCCGAGCTGATTGAAAATCAATATTCTATAACGATTCCATTCTCGGGCCTGTAATTTCCATCACCTCACGACCATTGATTGCATGCATCAAGGTGCAATGCACAAGGTACCTCTTCAACTTTAGTCGTGATCTTCAACTGTAATATTTCATTCATGACTGATATACCTTTCAGCTTCCCAATTATTAGAAATCACAGCATGTACCATTCTAAGCACTAGTATACTCAAAATAATTTGATACCAATTGAAGTAGAAGATACTTCGGAACTTTCAGTTAGTTATCCATGATGTATTTTCTTAATTTGTGTGTGCTTCCAGAATTCCTCATGATAAACTATAATCATGATATAGATATTTAATCAAGAAAAGAAAAAAATAATAAATTAATAGATTATAGTATATGATTCCCAGATAAGCAATTTGTTGATGGGTAATGAAACGAGGTGATGTCATAAGATAACATTCATGCGCCTGGCAGGATTCGAACCCACTACAGTTTTGCAATTTAGTATAAACTGAACAGTACATTATGATATAGTATAGCGGTCGATATTACAAAAAGACAATTCATAAAAAAATGTAGAGATGAATTTCTCATTATTTTCTACGTTGGTCCAAGTCCGTTTTACAATCGCTCAGCCTGTTGAACCTTTCCTAATCACTCATACAATTTGTGTATTATAAACACCAAATAAAATTGATATAAATACACATTGCACAATGTATTGTAATTTAGACAAGATGGAACTCAGCTTACGTTATTCGAGCTTTGTATCAATCTATTTGAAATTTGTTCGGATCAAACTTATTGCCAACGTTAACTCTATTTTCTTTGAATAGATATAACGTGCAATACGATAATTTGAAAGAATACGGACTATTCAAACGCTATCCCAAATTCATATAAGAATGCATTGATGAGACTATTCAAAGCCGTAAGCTTGAGCAGCATATGCATGTAGCAAGATATTGTTATCTTTATGGAGAGAGTTGAATAGTGATGATAACATTATCAAGTTTTCTTTCAAGTTCCAACTATTATTTTTTTCTTGTTCTCAATTCTATCACTTATTAGCTGTTACTTGATTGCAACAGTCGAACGCTTGTTAGCTTTTTTATTAGTTTGTTTTGTTCAATACCTGTATAACTAATCTACGCATATGTGTAGCAAACACCAGAGCATGGTGTCATAAAAACGTCAGTAAGAAGGAAGAAACGCATTCGAATACCAAATCATGGTGGATCAGATGCAACCAGAAAATGAATGGCACTGTTTTCCAGGTTGGAACAGCTTCTCCACTTTCATGGCCTTATTTCATTGAGAAGGAATTTGTAAGATGCCTTAGTAGAGTAACAGCCAAGTGGCTTTCCATGAGAACTGAAAACGCCAGTAGCAATTTAATATTTAAAAAATGAAATTGTTATTTTTGCAATTTCCAGAGCAGTGACTGTCAACCACGTGTAATAAACACAGCCATTAAAAGCTCAGATGAAAAGCTGTAAAGGATGCTGCAATGCAATATTTCGATGATATTACAGGAGCAGAACTCGAACAACAAAAACTAGTTCTATCACGACTTGAAATATTACGCATCAGGTTCACGATTCCAAGGGCGAATTGTATGTGATTCAGGATGGGTCCAGTGTTCAATGAGGGACGTGAATTCATAAAGATTAAAATCACTGCAATCGTGATGGACGAAATCGATGCGTAGTAAAGACTCGCAATAATCTCCTGCTCAATAATTGAACAATCAGATTTTGTTAATGATCTCTTGTTGTTTATAGCAGATAAAACTTTGGATCGATTGCTTTTTATTGCAGATAAGTTGATGATCATTATAGACTATTAAGATTGCAGCGGATTATCATCCTTGATTGATGTCAAGAATTCGAATCCGAAAATCTTGGTGATAAGGAAGACTAGAGATGTTCAACTGTTATGTAGGAGAGCTTCCATCAATCAAAGCTATTATGCTCTAAATTATTTATACAGATTAAATTTGAAATTATATATTTCAGGTTTCATTGTTAATACATGCGTTCTATTTGAGTTGATTCATCTTCTTTTATTATCTACATTCTCATTGTAAAGATAAAATTATATTATTACAGATTGTCTGTATTATCAATATTTTGTTTCAAGTCAGTTGCAGATTTGATTTTTCAGGGTTATAAATTGGTGTGGAATGACTCCATTCCTGAAAATCATCATGCATCTTGGTTTCAAACCAAGATGTTTCAAAAATATTGATAATCGATAAGTTCTCAAATATTGGTGAGTAAATTTAATATACTTCCTTGATTTATATATTATGAAGAATACTTTCCAAAACTTCTTTCAATCACCTACAGAAAAGAATCTGCCAACATGCAGAAAAGCATCTACTTCTTTCAATCACCTCGCAGGGAAAATATTGAAATAGAGAATGTTTGAAGAATTTCCTACACTTCCAGCAGCTAATAGAGATCATCAATCGTGTAGCATCCATTGTCATCTCGACAAAGCAAAGATGATAATGCCATATTATACGATACAGGAACGGTTAACCATAATCCAATCATTGGAAGGAGTAAAGTCTAATTTCGTCGCATTAATTTTGAACAGGTGATAAATAAATTGAAGGTGGAATAAATTTAAATCTCTTACAACAATTTCACTCCATAATTTCCTGTAATAATTGAACACTCTATTTTTCTAAAGTCGCTTTTGATTAAGTAGTGAATTTGCAGTAAGAAAAAACTTGTCTTGCACAAAAAAAAACTTGAAAGGAAGAGCAAGTTGATCATTGATGGTATACTCAAGCCATGTAGTAATGATACCGTCATCTGATACGTCACAAAAACCGAGAACAACATACAAGATTATGACGTCAGATTCGAGGATATCACGATTTTCGTCATTGTTGATGCGCATCTTTATTAGCATAATCGTCTTTCGAGTTTTATTTTTTGATTCAGTTTTTGCTACCATTCATCTCATACTTCTTCGTTTTTGTTACCTGTTTACCATAAGACACCCACGTAATTTCTAATTTTAGCAATGACTTCACTTAACAATTTAATATTATGAAAGACAGAAAAAATATTACAGACTGCCATGTCTAACATCTTCGTTTGTTATTTAATACCAAATATGAGTCATGCTAAAACTGATTCTTAAAAAAAGCTTGCTACAGATTTTAAAATGTCTCTGCTGTAATTTTAATAATCTTCTTCCCCCCCGTATCTTAAAGGATTAAATAATTGTTTGAAATTATCCAGAAGGTATACATTACATAACATAACATACAGTGTTAAACTCTATTCATTAAAATATAACATCATCAAAAATGATAGGGAGAGAAAAAATAAGGTAACCTTGTACTTTTCCTCTCCTAAATTTGGATAAGGTTACACATAGTCCGAAATAGATTAAGTCTTGTAGTTTGTTGTTCACATCACAAAATTTTCAGTTCTTACTTATTATTTTTCACAAAGAAGGTTTTTAAATTTAGATGCTTCAAAACCAAACATAGAGGAAAACTTTCACGTTACTATTACTAAAATAGAAAATATTCACATATTAGGCCTAAATAAATAATTGACCGAGCGAAGTGAGATCTAAGATTCAAGTCGACGGTTTGGCATTTCTCTTAATGTTTGAATGTCTATATGTTGCGCATTTACGGCTAAATGCGTGAATAGATTTCCATGAAATTTGACAGGTATGTTCCTTTTTAAATTGCGCGTCGACGTATATACAAGGTTTTTGGAAATTTTGCATTTCAAGGATAATATAAAAGGAAAAAGGAGCCTCCTTCATACGTCAATATTAGAGTAAAAATCAGACTATAAAATTATTCATCATAAATCAGCTGTCGAGTTGATTATAAATTGCATGCCATGACGCATGCTATTCAATATCTCAATGTAACTTGGTAAAAAATCAACAGCTGTGTAGACTATAGATTGCATGCCTCATTGCCTGCCTCATTGAATGCAATTTTTATGCACTATTAAATAGGACGCGAAGAACTTATAACAGCTTGTTTGGGCGCCTAGATGTCTTCTGGTTTTCTCGCGCTAAATTCCGGAAAGCGTTATATGATAATAATTAAATCTTGTGTAAGCATGATCTGATCAAATAAATAGTTGGTGTATCAGTGTGGATGTGCTTATGGTTTGGACGTCGTTCATTTATAAATATTATTTATTCTATTGATAAAATTTTTGTTTATTATTTGTTATTATATTCTTCAATTTTAATAAATTGTATTTTTGTTGCTTGTATTATTTATTATTGCATAAGTTCATATTATTTTTATCATTATCTTTCTTTTCCTACAGATACCTTGAAAAGTAACTCATCATTTCTTCTCATCATTTAATAATAAATAATGTTCCTTTTCTATTGACAGTAATAATTATTTCAACTCCAAGCAATGAGAAATGTAGCAGCCCCACATTATGAAATTCGAATTTTAAGGTTAAATAATTAACGTTCAAAATCCATGTAAATAAAATATTTTCTGTTGTCTATGTTACTTTATAAATATTTTTTAGTTCACTTATAGTATTTTCCGGTAATTTGAGTTAACCATAAGTCTAAATATCTAAATCCTGTTTTTAGCTGGATGAAACGAAGTTAGGTACAATTCTTTCCACTAGGTTGCACACTTGTCGGTTCAGCCATTTTTCAGCCATCCCAATCAGCTATCAACATTGTTGTTGACTGTGTATTTTGAATGCAAATTTGTTCTATCTGTATTCTTTTCTGATTTTTGTATAATTTATTTTAAAAATGAGAACTTTTTCTGAGAATTTTCAACTTCAATAACAATTATTCATGTAATTTTGACAAACTAAATATTTCAAATAAACTATTAGAATTAGAAATTAAAATTATTTGAATTATTAGTATTGATGAATTAATAATAAATAAATCTACTTATATTCTTATTATTTGAAATAATATAATTTATAAAAATATTGAATATTGAAATGAAAATTAATGTTAGAATAATCAATAAACCAATTTAATAATTCAATAAATTGATATTATTATAAATACTAATACTGAATATGAAATATTGAAATATATTCAATTATACATTTTGAATTTCATTTATCATCCATTATTTTAAATTATATATTTTTTTATTCAAATTGATTGGTTGATAAATTATTTAGAAATTGAAAATTATTTACATTTGCAAATCAATTGGTTTATTTCAATTATTTATTGAAATAAATTTTCAATTGAATTACTAATCATTATAATTTAATTATTATTTTTTAAAAATAAATTTAGGTTTTATAAATAAAATAAATTATTAATAAAAAAATTACACAGAAAAACATTTGATGGATTTCACGGAATTTTACCCATAATTAATCACTTTTCATATCCAATGGTAACTGTAGGAAAAAAAATAATGTGAAATACGTGCGCAAATTTCGTTTGCTGCACTCAAGAAACCTTTATTCCACACTCGCCTACGGCTCGTGCGTAAACGTTTCTTTCAGTGCAGCAAACTGTCACTTTGCGCACTAGTTGCACAAATAACTATTTTTCATTTCTATCTGTACAATTTTCATTGTTAAGGAGACATATTTGGGGAAACCCGTTGTCTCCATTGTGAATAAATAAATAAATGAACTATTGATTGCATGCAATTAATAACTAAAATAACATAGTCTAGTATTGTCTCACGAACTTTCTCTGCTTTGAACTTGAGCTGTGCTGATGCCAGTATGTCTTGAAGGAGATTAGCTTTTGATGTTAGTATTTTTGATACACCAACCCCAACAGCCATTAGCCGTTTTCACACCGATATCTCGCCGACAGGACAAACAGACAGGATTCACTCTGATGGACAGTATAAGAGGAGGCTGCGGTTTATAACTGCGCGAGGTCTACTGTTCACATAACTACTAGTTTTGAAAGAACAAAAAAAACAAACTTAATTTTCAAACAGTATTTTATGATATTTGATACTCAATCAAGGTGGATTCAAATGAGATAAAATTGAATGTAAGGGTCCTCTGTGTCGTTATTTCTTTATTCTATTGCAACTTTTTCATTGATTGAAATTTATTGCTATAAACTACAGAGTAGCCTATCTTAAATAAAAGCATCAATTGAATAAAATCAATGAAGAGGAGTATAGAATAGCCACACTGATCGGTATCGTATCTGTAATGGTGATTGAAGAAATAAAAGCTAAGTAAGATTTCAATCCAGCTAGATATTCATGATAATATTATATATTTCAATCTAGAACTCAAATAACAGGCGCATGAGAAATTTCATAGTGCAATTGAACTAACAGTAATAATAATAATCCTTGTAACTGTGAGAGAATGGAAAAATCTTGATTATGGGAGACAAAGTAGCAGTAATCCAATAGTTGCAAGAAGTCGAAGTCCCTGCAACGGTTTTGTAAATCGAATCCTGCAAACTGCAGGAGAAACTAATATGCAGGACTTCTTACCGCAAAATAATTAAAGCACCACAAGAAGTCTTCATAGAGGGATTAGGAACTCGAAAGTTGCAATGATACTCAATTATTCTAAGCGTCGTCTAAAAAACTCAACGAAACGCTTGGAGTTTAGGAAAAAAGTAACGATGCGCAGGGATTCATAATATGGAATAATTATTATGAGAATATTCTTAGGGAATAATGGATTTCGAAAATGAGATACTGAGTTCCCAAAAATCAAATTCAATCAAAAGCTCAAGATGATGACTGCCTTATACTCAGGGCTGATTTAGCAGTTTTGCACCCTTAGGACCAATATTATTTCCGCCCTACTCTGGTTGGAGTTACTATACTAACATATTTTTCAAATATTAAGCAAGCATTTCATGTTAATTAATTGAACAACATATCAAGATGCAGCTTCATAATATTTGTATTTATATCTTTTCAAATAATATACATTTTCAAAACAGGTTTTTTTAACTTCGAGAATGTCAGAGAAAAATAATTCCAGCGGAGAAAGTCAGAACTAACTCAATACACCAAGGAATATGGGAGTGGCTATGCTGATTCAAGCCACGCCTCAAATTCAACGAGCAGTCTCATTGGACAAAGACTTGCATGTGACATTCTCAAGCTGTTTGCTTCCTGCTTTATGAGTCTTCAATAAAAACAAACTTTTGATTCAGTTAATTAATCTGTAATGTCCAATTCAATCTAATCATAAAGTGGACGTAATTTTGTTCATAATATATGTTTTACTGATAGTTTATACTAATATGTCTATATTATTAGATATGTTGTATTCAATCTTTTGGATTAAGGCTGTGCAACATGCTGAAAAAAGCTTTTCACTGGTGATATTTTTCAACGTTTTTTGTTTTGTATGCTACCGAGTAATCAATATAAAAAAGTGTTCTCAGGCGCCTAAAATTTAAACCTGTGGGACAGATCATTTCAAATTTGATAAGAGACTAACTTATGAAATTTAGCCTGTTTCATAGCCCTAAATTTTGTGTGTTATAGCTAAGAATCTTTTTGAGATGCTAATCCTGTTAAATTTGGATTACCATCTAACACTATCGAGAGATATCTTGCGAAGATCACGTTTTTAGCTAGGCATTCAAAGGTCGTCTTGAAGATCGTAATAAGTATTTGATGAATAAAAGATGAGAAGTGGACTGGATGGAAACATGATGGATGAGGCAGTCAGCAGTCAGCCAGAGCTCAGCAGTGCATAATGCTCTCTCTCTCATTTCGATGAATGACTGTCCTAATGAATGACATTGGTGATGATGTTGAACTTGGCCAAGTTGGTGTAGTGGCTGGGTTACTCGGTCAGCGGGCGAATAAAATGACCCACCGTGACGTCACCAGCTGACTTTTGTGCCAAATAATCTGGTCGATGAGGTGATGCACTCTTGAACAATGTCCGATCTACAAGTGCATCCAAGGCAATGTCTTCCAAGCCAAATACCAAACCGTAAACGGAATTATTGCAAGTAGCTATCAGACAAAAGAAGTAATATTTAAAGGAGAATTTGTACCAAAGTAGATTAAGGGAGAAGAAAATGTCGTAAAAATACCTAATCAGATGAAATAATATCAAGAGTTGCAAGCAGCAACTAAGAGAGAATAAAATAACATAACAGGAAAGAGAAGAGTAATTGAAGAATATATGCCGTTGAAATTTTTAGATTCTCTGCAATAAATGTTTGATACTTTGTATTATATTTATAGGCAGGGGTGCCCACAGTCCTTAAAATTCTTATATTCTTTGGAGGGGGGGATAAAAAATTAAATCTTTGGGTGTGGAAGAATTGAGTTTTTCTGGGGGGCTTGGAGGGAGGTGGTCATCCCTGAGATACTCATATCTCATGATGATTGATTGATTGATGATTGATTAAATCATAATAAAAATTATTCCTATGGTATCTCATAGGAATTCTCGGAATCGCCATCTTGTTTGAGAATCAACAACTGAAACTTAAACTGTTTTCCAATTTAAATTCATCATTTTCATTGGACTACTGACGTAAAGCTAGTTTAAAGTGTCTTCTGTATTATGTGTTCCCTAATTATGTGGCGCCTCGAAATAGTATCTCATTACAGAAGAAATTTCTTGTTTTTCTCATAGATTTTCAGTTGTAGTCACGCAATGACAGCGAATTTCCGAAGAATCACTACAAAAACTACAAATAATGTGTGGATAGAATGACGACCGGAAAACGTACAAGACAAAGAATGTTGCTTCTTTTGTCTCAGGAATTGATGACTACTTCGTATCTAATCTTGTTCCATCCGAATCAACTTGAAACTTGCTTATAGATTTCCACCCTTCATTTGAAAATGGAGAGATTTAAGTGATTCGCTGTGATCAGTTTTATGCAATATATTTGTGAATGAAGGTGGATTTCCACGTCATATCAGTATCAGTGTCCGTATCCTGTTCAGCCAAAATTTTCTTTCCATGAGTTCTGATGGGACCTCTCATACTCGTTCAGCCGGGCTGAGTATAGTCCCATTAGAGCTTAAAGGAGATTAGAGCTTCTAGGAAGAATATTCTCATTGAACCGAACAGGGACTCTGATACGGTAAGTGGGAGTTCAGCTTGAGTGAAGTTCATGGGTTTCATCCACCTAATGGCGTTTAAACGTTACTGCATTTGTAAAGATTTAGCCAAATATGAAATTTTACTGTTCTTCCGGAATAAATTCACAAGAGACTTCATAGAATACCTTCAGAACTCTATACGGATATACGGATTGATAGTAATCGTTTAAACTGTACCAACTGCCATAATGCCATTCGTCTATTTAGATTTACTTCAGTATCAATTTAGGTAGAGTTCCATTAAAGGGTACTGTCAAAGAAGGTTTCACCCTTAAATTTGACCTGCTCCTTTTATAAATGCATCTTTTTCCGATCAAATTAAACCGATTTTGTATCTACCTCATTCAGTGTTGTTGCGTTTTGAAGAATTCTTCTATATATACAACATAATCTCCATGGTTTTCAACTTTATCTTTGTAGTTTCATAGTTGACATGAGAAAAATGAAAATAATGAATGAGAATATATATCTTAAACAAACGATACTTGTTTTACTTTTGTGCAAAGGAGTAGTTAGTCCTGTTCTGTCGTTAATTTACCCAATTTGTTTCAGGTTCTTCTAAGAGTAATTGGGACAGTTTAAGCAAGTCTTAAAGCGACGCTTGAATGAAGCAGGAGTGTCGTGAGGCTGGAAACACGGCGCCTCAGCTAAAATTAACAAGGTTTTCAATGGTCAAGAGAGAAAAAATAACTGTCTTATTTCTTCTTAGGTGTACTAATTGTAGCACAAAGATGTTGGAACCGTTGAGTTGTGCTGGAAAAGCCCTCAAGAAACAAGCTGGGTTTGGTGGTGTGCCTTATAAATGTGGCCTTCAACAAATTCCTTGAGAAGAATGTTGAATGTGTAACACAATTTTTGCCATCTACCAGTAATGTAATCGTAATTTTTTGACATCATTCGCAACTCATTCTTAAGTTAAAAAAAAGCTTTGATGAGAGATCATGGAGCTTTCTCAGTCCATACATCAATAAAACTGACTGAAAATCTTCTAGTATGAAGTTAGCCTTAGCTTTGAGACCACCTAGCTAAAAGCTGAGGGCAAAGCTGAGACGAGCTAGAGGCACCTTCTAGCCGAGCGCGCCTCTAGCTTTGAGCACAGACAAAGGCTCAAATGTCCTTCCGTTAAGGTATAGAAGATATGGTTCCAGCTGCGATGTTCGTGAGTGCTTCCGATGTACGTACTTACAAAATATAGGGATTAGAAAATTATAGCTCCACTGGTTGATATTTTTCATACGCAGATTTTAAAATTTTAAGATATCCTTCATTGAAAAAAAATATTAGACTGTACTCTGGAAAAAATAAGAAAGGAATCACTCTTATTTCTCTAGGCATAGGTTTAATCACTCTGCTTACTTTCTTATTGGCGACTTTATAGAATTATTACTCTCTTATCAATTATTGAATAATTATTCAATTATTTTCATGATTACTCTTTTAAAACATTCTTTAGTTATTCAATCAATCTAGTTACTCTCTTAAATTACTGTCGGCCTGGAAACATAACTCTCAAACTCTATTAGGATCGTGATACTTGAAATAACATTTACTGCTACTAGTACACATTAGTTTTCCAAGAGTAAAGGAACTACTCCGGCTTGAGAACAGTGCTTCTAAGAACGATATCATCCTGTTGGATCATCTTCCCTCTCTGTTGTCCTATCGGCATTTGTCATTTGAGACAGCCGATTAGTTGGAGCGCTTTTATTCGACAGATTTTCCGCCCACCAGTCACGATCCCCCTTCAAAAAAGCCTGACTTATTTCTACCGGATGTGATTCTTTCGACTGTTTCAAGGCGTATCTTCCCGATGATTTCAACTGGTGCAATATGAAACGACAACTCTGTAGAAGCTCTATTCATTCTAGGGTATTTGGATTGCAATCCAAACATCTTCATGTTCGCTTTCTGTTTGAATTTTGATTGTTCGTTGATTTGATGTGGCAGAATAGTAATTATTGTAGTACTATAACATAGTTTCACCAATAAATCTTGAATCTTCTCACGTATTAATTTTCTGTTTAGAATTTAATAATTTCAAGGATTTTCAATGTAGGTATTAAATCAACAAATAAGATATTCCTATAGAATATTTCTTATGTATTATTGAGTTATAAAATTTGTTTATCTGAAATGATACATAAAATTAGAAAGAATGAAGTGGATAAAATAATGTAGAATCGAAACAAGGACAAATAAAAGCTCCAAGGAATAAATACTGATAATCCATTCTTATAACAGGTAGTTCTTAGGAAGAGTTTCAACTGCAAAGAGGGTGCTGCGTCATTTTGTTGGGGGTTGTTATCCCCGAAGAGTCTAAATGAAAATGAATCGGGAAGGCGCTGAATTATCATTCGAATTAAAATATTTTAACAATCAGAATAATTCAAATGTTCAAGTAAAATACAAAAGGGCAACTGAATTTTGAAAGAGTATTTTATTAAACTCGAAGCGCTCGAGTAATTTTCGAACAGAATTAGACGTAAGACCTGGCTAAAGATGCACTAGATATCTGAGAGTTTGTTGCTTGTAGCAATGACAACACTCAACCCACTTGGAACTGAAGAGTACTATGAGACGAATCATGAGAGAGAATCAATCTTTTGTCTGTGGTACTACCAATTGTTGAACAAGCAAGTGATTGACTCGATATTATTACAACATTCCACAATCTCGAGTATTTATTAACAAAATTATTGAAATAATTCTCTCCGAATTATCCATTGATATATCGGTATGATTGTTCAATCCTTGAAGACAAGTTTCGGAAATCAAGGAATACATTATTCCAGTTAATATTAGAAATTGGTTCCGGATATAATCCATTTTCTAGCCAGTGGCTCATCAGACATTCAAAGCCGGTTGCCGAAGTGAACAATGTTACGGCTTTGGCTGTGATCTGCCACACCGATCTACAACAGTGACCACTGTAGTGACAATAGTGACGAGTCGTGAGTGAAGAGTGACAATCATTTAGTATTCAAAGTGATGACTGGCTGACCGTGTTGGAATACCTATCGCCACCCACTCTCCAATTAGATACTCTCATTGATACTAATCGAAAACCTGGCTACAAGCCATTGCCACTGAATGCTAAACTGTGCTCCCGATATTATACATAGCTCATGCAAATTCAACCTCATTTTTACCGCTCAGCGATCAGCTTTTAGTCATAATTCTCCATTTATAAAACTGGAATGAAATAATTCATAATGGGTTTGGTTTATTTAAAATTGATAGTATGGAATAAACCTTCAGAAAACTATGTAAGTTGAATCACAGCAACTATTGTCACTATTACCATTCTTGTTCAATATCTATATGATCAAATAAGAGAGAAAAAAGTACTTGGATCCATGATCTTTTCACTAAAGGTGCGAACAGAACCAATAAGTCGGGGTGAAGATCGTTGCCACTAAACTAGCAGTTTATTCAATTTATTTATTTAATCATTCAGAATTACACAGCTTACAGAAAAGTACCACAGGCTTATAAGCCCAAAACTGTTCCAATTCTAATTTATACAACAGTTCAAATGTAGCTAGGTTATGTGTCACTTAACATTCTTCAAATACACACTCAATTTACAATTCAAAACACACAAAAGTCATTTTCAAATTAAAAAAATACTTGTGCAATGATAAAAAATTTGGAGTCATTGATATAGATCAAAAAGATAAAGATGGGGAAGGTCGACAGTTAGCTGAAATCTACATATCGACCTGACCGTTCTGTTAATAGGATAGCTATTGATCGCAGAAAAAAAAGGATTATTGTTAAAATATGAATAAAGAGTAAAGTCCTCTCAAACCTATTCAATTATAATTTTCAAATTTTTTTTCCAAATTTCATATTGATTGGTTTATCTGTTGCAAATTCAAGAATAATGGTGTCTCTGGAGGTATATGAATGAGACGAGTTTATCATGAGAAAAGTTAATGCTTGAATACTTAAATACCTATAAGGTTAATAGGTAGGGTGAACATGACTTTTTCTGGTTCAGGAAAAGATGAAATCCAGAGTAACTGAGAAATAGTAATTTCTGTTCCAAAATGTCAGATTGATTGGTTCATATGTTGAAAATTTGAGAATAATGGTGCCTCTGGAGATATAATGAATGAGAAGAGTTCATCATAAGAGGAATGAATGCTTGAAAAATTAAAAAAGGCCTTATAGGTAGAGTGATTATGGCTTTTCCCGGTTCAAAAAAAGATGAAATCGGGAATAATTAAGGAATAGTAATTTTTGTTAATCAAAATTTCATATCATCTCACTTCATAAAAGAATTAGCCGCAAAAACAAAAGTTAATGCAAGATACAACCTATTACAGAATGTTATCTGATTGACGAAGAGTTTGCAATAAAAATAGCTTGATGAATCGTTATGAATAGAAGCTAGCTAGCAATTATAACTGAACTATGCGAGAAAAATTTTCTCAGAGATATCCTTCCTTAGTTATCCAGGAATTTCCCTTTCAACATCCGTTGTTAAGTTAACACCTATAACGGTACTGAAAAGTGAACGACTTCTTCCAGACCATTTGCAGCATGTTCTATGTTCTACCCAGCAATTAAAAAAATATTTTATCAGTTGGTCCTCCATGTAATTTCAATTCGTCCATTCTCCTCTTCCTCACATAATTTATATCTTACATTTTTCTCCCATTGCAAGTGCAGAGTTGAACTCCAGGTGACAGTGTTGTTTGAAAACGGAAGTTATTGTCACCGTTAGACTTGCTTGTGATTATCATCTTGAGATGTGAATAATTATTGTAGTAGTTCAACTGTCTTTTAATGAATCGAATGAACAAGGATTTTGGTACGAAATTAATTATAACTGATTCCTCATAGACTAAACTTGCGGTTTGTACCTTTGACTGTGATTCCAGCTTTTGACTACTTTCAAATGATTCTCAGACAGTTGAATTATTTTGAAAAAATAAACAAGATTGGAACAGTTCAAGGAATTTCAGGTCCCATAGAATGGAACAGATTCAAATACACGAAGAAGTCAAAATTGAAGACTCACAATTATTTTTCGGAGGTATCACCAACTGGAAGGTTTTGGAAGATACAATCTAGAAGAGATTTGAGCTGTTAGTGGGTTTCTCATCCACGAGAAATTGAGCATAAGCTACAAAAATAACACTTTTCCAATACATGTACATGTATTGTAGAATAATTTCCTCCAAAGCGAATTTATTTCATGAAGGGAAACCTCCTACCGAGAGGGGACTTGTAATATGAATTCAATATGTTATAAATTCTGGAAAGATATCGTTTTTCGAATCGCTCCCACCGTTCATTTCTTATGACCCTTAAGTTGCATATAAACTTGACCGGCAACATTTCCCGAGATATAAAATCAAGGAATTAGCCAGTGGTTTCTCCCGAGGGCCAATCTTCAAAGAATTTTTTTTATTCTCTTGCCTATTCAAGGCTAATAGCATAAAATATATACTATTCCTATTCCATCTACTCATTTACTAACTCACGAAACTATTAAAATCGTCTCACATGAGACACTCCAATTTGATCTCTCTATATACAATAATTTTTGTTAGACTACTATGCTCATATTTTTTTTAATAGTGAAAAAAGTATTCAATAACACTTATAGATGTTACTGGGTTTAAATAATATGATTCGAGAATGCATAAGGAGTACACTTGTAAAACAAATAAAAAGTAGGGTAGATAAATATTACTAATACTTTAGTTGTAATACTAAATACTAATACTACAAGTGCGATAATAATAGTCTCCTCTCTTAAATTATGTTATTTATTATTCAATATATTTCATCCAGTGACCTCCTATGAAAGGGGTATAAGGATTTGTCAAATCATTACTAAAATTCAGTTTTCCCAATTAAAATAATGAATAGCTAGAGCTAGTTGATGGTCTGGTGCCGGCGAAATGATCATGAAATTCGGAAATGAAATAATAAAAGCAATGTGAAAGTAATGCTTCACCAGCTCTCTCTTCAATTCCATTCTAAATTGAGAATTTCAATTTCTCATGCAATGAGATTTTCAATTAGATAGATGAAATAATAATGTGAACTATTGAAAAATATTCCCTAACTTAACTCTAATGTTACAAATAACAACTTCAAATGATTCAGCCTCAACATATCTCCCCAATATTGTTCATCAATGATAGAAAACAAATATGGAAGCACACTATTGAGTGGGCCACTTGTAACGTGTTGATATGGAAATAAGTATTGGGATACATTACGTGATCACGTGCCATCATGGATACCCACATACAATAACGTGTGATATTCTCATTACAGAATACATAGACATTTGCAATCAAACCTTATTAGGCACAAGTTCTATCAGCACAAGACTATTTACACCCAATTACTCACCATTACCATGCTTAATCATTGAAGACTGGGGATCATTGATCTCAAGTATTTGCTCAAATACCCAGTTGAAGATGATCTAGGGGCAACATGCATTTGAAGCTCTTACATCTAAAAATACATAAGGTTTGATTAGTAAGGTTGAAATTGAATATGATGGAGCGAACAGTGATGAGTAATAAGATCGATGGAGTTCATTGGACAAGGAATCAGCCAGTCTGATAATGGGGGAGCTCGATTGAGTAATATTATCGCCTCTGCTACCGGACTTGGCTGAATATTGCCTTCAGGCACACAACAATTTTCCCATGATGCTGTTCTTCAGTTCTCCAGTAATTGACTGCATTTCATCCGATCGGAAGTACATCTGTAAATTCATACTACCTTGAATAACATTGTTTACTACTGGGAACAATCATTCACAGCACAATTAGTGCAAAGTTCATGGAGATCTATCGTTTCAGAATTTTTCAGATGCAATAATGTGCAAGTGATCAAATAATTCTATATCATCAATGCTCCTAGAATCACAGTACAATACCCACCAATAAACGATCACAACGTAATGAATGAATAGTAAATTATAGACAATGTTACTGAATTGAAGGAAGTATCAATGGAACTAAGTGTGTTTGGAGTGATGAGATAGCCTTGATTGCCAACTCATCTTCAAAACTGTGATTTTGAGATCACTTTTGATTGGCTAGATGCATTTCCTGTTGAAGAGATTCAATGTTCAGGCAAGAGATGGAGAGAACCGTCAAGGTCACTGCAAACTGCAAGCCAATTAAGGGATGAAGTGAAAATATAAAAATGAGAATATACCATAATGCTGGGACTTTAGTATTGGTTTCATGATTTATTCATTCATAATATATTGCACAAAACACTGTGATGATAATATAATTATGACTATGGAGGAAACACTATAAGCTCAGCCTGTACCATCTCTCCCAAAATTTTAAAAAATTAATGTTTTCCTTCTGTCCAAATATTATTTATAGTCCTATTCTCCAAACCCTTCTTTATCGATCAATTCCTTATAACAACTATCTTCATAATAAATACTACTGATCAATAACTATTATTGCTTAGCTATTAAGTCTCTAATGCAAGAACTAGGAATAAATGAATACAGCTATGGATAGAATGAAGAATATTGTCGTTATGAATTTAAGTAGTAAAGAAATTGGTAATAACTTACAGTATCACAACGATAATGGAACCAACTTTGGTGACTTTTGATTAATTTTTGTTTTGTTTATAAATAATTATTAGTAATACTTCCACTAATATTTCCCTGACAATTTAGTATTGCTCATTCATAATTGATAGTGAATCTAATTAAATCGATAATCGATTACAAATAATTCCAGATCAAAAATTTCATCTGTTTCAGTAGAGATAAATCGAATAGAAACAAATCTCTACTTGATATATTCGAATCTATATTCGAATCTATGTTCGAATCGTTCTCCCTTCAACAACACATCAATATTTTCTTCAACGACTCCATTTTTTCAAACCAACCCCCAAACTCTAAAGATTGAGTGTTCTTCTCCTTATAAAAGCAACGAGGGCGGTCTAAAATCTAGTGACACACCCAATGATCCGAGTAACGGGTGGCTTATTATCACATGGTGCGTAACAATTACAGCTATAGTGCGTGCAACATATAGTCATAATATTCAAATAGTTTAGTAGCGATACTATAGTTTGTGAGCAATTAGACGTAGCTCCAACTAATTGAAGCTATTTTCGTTCAGTGAGCCGTACCATTTTCCCACGAGCTTCTCACACGTATATGTCCGACTAATTATGAATATTATGCTTGTTCTTTTGATCAGCCGAACATGAGTGGAAAGGAAACTGAGAAGTGGTGGTGTGCTTGAAAAGAAAGGGGAAGCAACTTGAGAGCGACCAGTTGATACATTATTAACTCTACTATTTCATTGAAGGAACGTCATTCTTCATTAGTATCGGCACATGGGTTGAATTGATGAAATCAACACTTGATAAGAAAGCTTGTTGATTCTATTCCGTGACTAATTCCAGTTTACTGTGATGGATTTGTAGCAACGGTGATGATTTGAGTAAGAGTTTTGTAGAGTCATTTGTGTAAGTAAGGGAAAAATTTGAAAAATTACTCTTTGGAGATTTGCGGGATTGAAGTAAATAATGGAAAAGCTGGCGTGCTAGGAGAGCTGACCCCAAATAATGGGAATAAAGCGAGGAGAAGGAAAAGAAGAGGTAATGAATGAAAAACACAAATAAAAATGAGCAATTGATGATGAGGAGTACTTAGGATATTGATTGTATCTGCTGACTGTTATGGATTTGTTCCAGTACCGTATACTCCAAAATTGTAATATACTTGTTGAACTTGTAATAAAACGAAGGTATAGCTGTCTATTGATGTTAATCATTGAATAATATTCTGTCCAATTGCCATGATCAATGACTATCTGGTTTTGAATTTACGAGTTCTCTCTTCTTGTTATTTTTATCTGATTAGGTACTGTACAATGAATGAATTCTACAAGCTCTTGAATTACGAGTTACTGTCTATGTAGTAATTTGACTATAATCGTACTCCTATTACTGGAGTTGTAGGAAGTGATGATAGATTCGAGTAGATGTGGATTTTGGATATTATTCATCAGAAGAGACGGTGACCGTCTATTTATCAATATACCGTCAATATACACGTCAATATACCGTGAAGGCTGAATTGCCACGAGTAGTATACAGTAAAATAGAAAACTGCAGAATCCATGAATTGAATATTGAATTGGTGTTTTTATTTAATCCTATTATCCTAGGAGGGCGAAGTTAGATCCTTTAACTTATTAATTGGTGGAATTCAATACTACTATACTGTAAAAGTAAAAAATAATTGTGATTTATTTTTCCAAGGATACTTTATAGTTTTACTAGCCGTCAGGCTCGCTTCGCTTGCCATATCCGTCTAGCCGGGGGGCTCCGCCGATGGACCCCCGACTGAATCGTCCAAAAATGAGATCAGCGGGCTCGCTTCACTCGCCTGCCTTTTTTTTGGGCATGCTTCATTCCATCAGTAAGTCAAAGTACTTCCTCGCTCGATCCAATCACCGATTAATTTCAATTATTTAGTGCAGGGTGGGAAACTTCGTTAGGATATTATGAGAATTATTGTACTCCAGTCTAGCCTTTCAAATTTGAGATAGGAATGACGTAGAGAACTTACAAATCATACATTCTCAAAATCTCTCGAGTATTAAATCTTCCTGAGAAATTAAGAAATATGCATTGAAAACTCAATGAAAAACAGGAGAAAAGAAACCCTCCAATTTATCACCGCCATTACTTACTCCAAACCTTAAAAATCAGACGGATTTGTGTAACAAATTTTTACAATTTCGGTCAATAAGATAATAAGAAAGCTAATAATCTAGAAGAACGTTGAAAAACGCCATTTTTGAGCATATCATAGGCAAAATATTGAAGACATCTCAATTTGTAGACCTCAGCGGAACCTCTGTACCGAATTTGAACGTTTTATGTCAATTTCATTTCGAAAATTTGAGAAAACGTAGAAAAACGCTGGTAAAAACACCTGTTACTATATCTGCGTATCTTTGGCGAACAAAATTCTTCCACCTCAGTTAAACGTGTGCACTGAATTTTTCTAAATAATTATATTTCCATCAATTATTGAAAAAGGTGAGAAAACGCAGAAAAGCTGAGAAAAACGTTGGAAAAACGCTCATTTTGAGCGTATCATCGATGAAATATTGAAGTCACCTCATCACAAAATTTTCAGACCCTAGCTGAACCTCTGTACCATATTTGAACATTTTCTGTCTATTACTTGATGAAAGAACTGAGAAAACGCAAAAAACCGCTAATTTTGGGCGTATCTTTGGCGTTATTTCAAATTCCTTCTAACACAACATTATTACACCCCAGCTGAGCTTTTCTGTGCTAGATTTGAACATTTTCTGTTCATTTGTTCTCGATAAAGCTGAGAAAGCGCAAAAAACGCTGGTAAAACGCTAATTTTGGGCGTATCTTTGACGTTATTGCAAATTCCTTCTAACACATTATTACACCCTAGCTGAGCTCCTTTGCTAGATTTGAACATTTTCTGTTCATTTGTTCTCAATAAAGTTGAGAAAACGCTAAAAAAACGCATTGTTTGGGCGTATCTTTGAAAACTTTTCCAAATCCGTTCTTACGCCTCTAAAGGACCAACTGAACATACCTACCAAATTTGATTGTTTTAACGTTCTCGTTACTTTGATGAACGTTTTTGGTCCTGTAGAGTTTTAGTTCTGCGAGTGAGTGAGTGAGTGCCATTTCGCTTTTATATATATATATAGTTCCTCAATACGTAATAATTAATCCAAAACTTGTCGTGTCTTGAAACAATTAAAAAGGGTAAAAATCCATCACAAAATCCAAACATCAAATCCATATAGTCCAAAAATTGTTGTGTCTTGAAAAAATTAAAAACGATACAAATCCTTTACAAAATCTAAACTCTAAATCCATTCATCAAATATGAAAGATAATCTTAGCTGTTTGCTATTGCTAAAGCGAAGTTGAGAATCCCAAATTTGA
The DNA here is from genome assembly GCF_014356525.2 of Nilaparvata lugens. Classification (NCBI taxonomy): domain Eukaryota; kingdom Metazoa; phylum Arthropoda; class Insecta; order Hemiptera; family Delphacidae; genus Nilaparvata; species Nilaparvata lugens. Next base: position 9,738,730 of record NC_052513.1, on the reverse strand, counting down.
AATCTCTCAAACTTGATTCATATTAATACAGAGTGGAAAAAATATGGAAATGTTCTGGATAGAAATATTTTGCTACATATATTGATAAAATGAATTCCCTTAAAATGAAGACTATTTTCAAGTGAACTTGATGTCCAAATGAGACACACTTTTCTAGCTCTAGCAAAGATTCCTGGACAGCTTTTTTCTCTATTATTGTAATCCCCATAAGAACTATAGAATAAGAAAGAAGAGAAGAAAGAAATATGAAGATATTGAGGGATTGAAGTTAGAGATAGAAATCGATATATTGAGGATGTAATTCTGAGAGACCAATAAGTACTAAGTATAAGCTAGACAATCTTAATTGTTTCCAAAGTACAGTAAGTCATTCAATATTGTTTTCACAAGTGTGAGCTGGAAAACATCCTGAGTCTACATCTATAAAAATGGGACATCTATGAAACTAGTTCCAAATGAAAATAAGGAGTTCCTGATCAATTAAAAAAAATATTTTCTCAATTAATTATTGGAGAAAAATAAAAATAGTTGAAGATTTCGAACTCTTAACACAGTGTACGATCAAATTCCGATGTCAAACTTGTGCACAAAATCTTTTGACTTTCATAAAAACGTTGTATTAATTGTTGTGCGTGTGCTAATAGGAGGAGTTGCTAATAGGAGCGTCACCTGTTCGCAGATCACACCCTGCTGGAAGCTGGAGCAGCCGCGTTACATGCCTACCAGTTATTAGCAGATCACTGCTCTTTGTCGGGCCAGATAAGATTGCAAGCAATGGTTCAGTAGCAATTTAGCGAATTGCAACACATCTGAGAGATCAACTGATGACAAGAACAGAGGACAACGATCCTCCACATGATTTCTTCCTCCTCGTTCCTCCCTTTCTTCCACGTACCCTTCCTTCGACTCCGGATCCTCCAGAGTCCGGATGAATGTCTGCTCTCTTCAAGACACAATGATTGCCGTCATAAAATCGACCGTCACTGCTCTATAAAATTTAAACCACAAATATCTATACATACATTTTGCTCTCAGCTACATGCAATTGTGGCAATTCACCGCTCTACATTACCGGTCAACCAATTAACAGCGAATCACCGCATGCCGACAATTAAAACATTTCTGCACTACGTTTACTGCGCGACTCGGCATACCTTCCAACTTTTCTTCTACTTTTCTCACTCTCTATTAACTTTATCTTTTCATCAGCTCGTCGTCATCAGGGACAGATTGGCAGAATTCTTCGAGAAGTGATGATAAATGTTTCTTATGATTTCGATTTCTATCAGCATCATATAGCGTTCACTACATTGATTCCTTTGCATTTTTTACTATTACTTTCAAGTGGATCATAAAACCTACTGTCTTCCATTTACAATGAATAACTGAATTAAAGAGTGATAGAGTATTATTGAAGTTTGCAAGTTATGTCATTAATTCCATGATGAATTTATCTGAAAATCAGTTTAATTTGATAGATAGTTTTATGATAGAATAACTTACAATGAAATTAACACTAGTACTTGTAAACTCCAATAACAATCGATAGTTTGAATCAAAAAAGTTTCTATTCTGCTAGCTAATAAGTAGGAATGATTATAATTGAATCGATAGCTTAATTTGAAGCTTTTCTGATTATTTTCGGAGATGCTTCAAAATAGAGATTGAACTTACGAATTGATAGATCCAAAAATACTTCAAAATCAATCCGAATGAGAAAATCGGTAATTGATGGACAAGATATAATACTGATATACTTTTTTACTTCCATACAATGTACTTTGGTAATTTTATGGTGGTCACGGACTTCTGTTCCACGAACACGCGCATTTCACTTCCATCAACTGTTAATATTTCTATTATATCTGTATCTTACTGTTTCTGTACAAATATAGATATAATAAGCATAGCATCAGCTGATGAGAAGTGAAATGCTCGTGTTCGTGGCGCATAAGCCTGCATCACAGAATAGGTACAGAATGGAAACTGTCAATCGAACGCCTATCTAAACAATGCTTTTTACATTTCACAAATACTGGACACGTCACGTTACCTTAGGAAGTTCCAATCCTGGTCTTCTGATTGGCTCGTGGCAGTGAACGAGATCAATTGATCCGGATTAGTAAAGGGATCCGAAACTGCCATCAATACAATTACAATGCGGAACTTCCTAACAAGATGGCGGATTTTTGCGCCAGGGTACTAGCCAAGTTTCCATACTGTATGTATGTCTGCCTGTTTGCTCCTCAACATGTTCTATTGCTTAGTAGTCTTGTGAATTGAAGAGTACTGACCACTAATGAATTAATTGTTGATACTAGACACAGATTCTGATGATTAAGATACTAGAGTTGTTGAGTTGTAAAAATTACAGTAATGATCATTGATGGTGATGATAATATTGATATTTCTAATGTCAGGTGAGCTTACAAAGTACTTAAGGTCAAGTTGTCTAGTCGCATTAACAGTTATGCTCATTCCTCTCAGCTCTGACTATGCTAATAAACGGCGGAGTTGAATGATGCCATCTACTTTACAAGTGCCAAATGTCAATCGCAGTACTTCAAGTGGAGTGCAGATCGCAGATGAATTACTCTGAACACACTCGAAGGTGAGTATCGATAAATCGCTTTGACAGTGCGAGCTAAATCTCACGCGGCAGGTGTTGTTGAATGGAAATTTAATTTGCAGACTCAAATATCGGCTCATTCAGGAAAGTGATTTGCACTTTTGCAGGAATCTCGCGTGAGAAAAAAGAGTGGGAGCGGCCTTGTAGAATTGCCAATTCGAAATAGGTTACGGTATCAATCCGTTATAATTTATTCTACCTGGGTTTGGTTGATGTCTCTTTAGAGAAAGTATATCAAACTCTTTAAGAAATTCAGAATTAAATAATTTGAGGTACACAAGACTGATTAAGAGTGAATGTTCTCCTGTGCAGTGCCTCTTGAAATGAGAATGGATGCCTCTCTATATTAGGTTTACTCCAGCTATTTTTGGATACAGCAAAGGGAAAGACTAGTATGAACTATTATATAGTTTTTATCAATGAGGATGTTGTTGGGTTTGGACTTACTGCGGCATTCATTAGTAAAATAAATGACTAGAACAAAACTCAGTGTAGTTTATTTTTACTTTCCTTGCCCTATTACCATAGGTAAGGAAAGTATTGCTTCCCAAAAAAAATTAAGGTACCCTTATTTCAAGTTTTCCATGCGTTTCAAGGTCCCCTGAGTCCAAAATATGATTTTTGGGTGTTGGTCTGTGTGGGGAAAGGTTTTTAAGCGAAAATAGATGTAAAATTTTAAATAGGGGTTTAGTTTAAAAAAATGCATTTAGTTTTATTAATTTTGATTTTAATTTCCGTAGCTTTTTATGTTCTTTTAGAACGAAAGGTATTAGGGTATATTCAGGTCTATGAATGGGTAGGGTATGTCTGTGAACACGATAGCTCCATTCCCAATTAACCGATTGACTTGAAATTTTTACCTCAAGGTCCTTATAGCATGAGGATCCGTCAATAAGAAATTCAATTCAAGATGGCGGAAAAAATGGTGGATGATTACTAAAAAACCATGTTTTTCATAGTTTTATCGAAAACGGCTTCAACGATTTTCTCCAAATTTATGCAATGGATAGCTATTTATAAGCCCTATCGACTGACATGAGCCTCATATCTGGGAAAATTGCAGGAGCTCAGTAATATTCTTGAGAAAAATGGCGGATAATTACTAAAAAATCATGTTTTTCACGATTTTCTCAAAAATGATTTGACCGATTTTTACATTACGGATCAATCTCTCATCTTATATAATAGTTTGTCTTCAGTTATTTAGTATCTTAAGAAGCAAAGAGGAACATCAGTTTTGAAAAGACGTTCTCAATTACGGTTTTTTTCTCACATGTAGTGCCGTTCGCAAAGTGGCAGTGTAGACGAATTCTCAGTTTAAACTGGAATAATTTTATATTTATTCACGTTTGTTATAATTAAGTTTATATTGTTATCAAACCACCAACTGATTTAATTCAGTTCAAGATTCCACTGCGCAAAAGTATCTTAGTATTATGCATAATATAGCCTACTGCTAATATTCAGAATAGAAGATAAAGACATGTTGATTACATAAAGCATATAAGCTACGGTTAGTATTGATACAATAGATTGATTATTTGTTAATTTTAGAATTGTATTGCTATGTATGAGGGAAATAAAAACGGATACCGTACGTACATTATAATAGGAAATTGAGTGCTTTTGGTTCGCAATACTGGGTGACGGTTCGTCATTCGTCCTCACATAAGTCATCAATCACTAGCATCTCAGAAGAGACAGTAAATTAATAATATTCTTCTACCGATTGTCACCAATGACTAATCACTAGTGTTTGAGGAGAGACATTAAATAATGGACAAAATCAATTATAATATCCTCCTAGAGATTGCGATTTTGAATACATTCAATCATTGGCAACAGAGCAATGACTCTTACTTCGGTGAGGTGAGGAGTATGAGGATGAACTTTAGTGCAGCGCGAACAGCGCAATGTGTGGTGTGTCGGGAATAATAGAATCGTAAGTTGTCATTGGATGAGAGTAGCACAGCACACAGTGGCATCCTCACTGACAGTCAACTTGATTGCCAATGCTGGGAACAAAATGCGTTCGTGGCTATAAATATGTAGGAGCGATAAATTTACGACCAGATTTAAACACAAAGTTATCGCGTGTACGATTGTGTTCGAAACACTTCAAGTCGGCTGCTGGTCAGCTCCTGAGGGATTTAAATATTTAGATGGCCGTGTCTTCTACACGACATGTCTATTATCTTGTCGCTGTTGCTTCCAGTAAATCGGGAAGCAAGTGTGAGAATTGAAGAGAATCGCTGATGGAAATAGTGGAATGAGGAATACAGAATAGGAATCACAATGTTAGACCTGGGTTTCAACTGGAAATCGAGGAAAATTGGAGGAAATGGTAATACTTGAAGTATCAGAGACATATTCCGAGAGAATACTTACATGTGGGAGAGACAGAACAGCAAAAAGAGGGAATGACTGAAAGGCTAGGGGTGATAAAAGGAATAACAACACACATGAATAAAATAGAAACACTGCGAAATATCTTGAAGTTGATAGAGTTGGAGGAAGATTAAAGACTCAATTCACGATGCTGTGGGATGAATCGCAATGAGTAGTCACTGAATAGCTGGGAGTAGGATCTCGTATAATGTATTTAGAAGTGAGTTGAACATTTGTTATGTGGTGATCTCTCAATAGAGCATTGTGAGTTTCTCGATTGTTATGAGTTGAAGATAGGGATGTTATGTTGTACATAGGGATAATGTTAAAGATACTGGGAGAATTGGGAGTAGAAATCATACAAAATAAACAAGTTAATAAAAACAAAATTACCAATGGTCGAGACCAGTCGTTAAAATATTTTAAAGTTCTTTATAAAAGGGTACTACACATTTTCATATTTTTTTTATTTATGTGAATGAAGTAGCCCATAAAAGTGAAGTGATTTTATGAGAGTAAACAAGCTATAGTAAAGACGACTTCATGAGATTGACATATTTTCAATTTGTTTAAGAGTTTTTTGAGGTGGCTACTGGAATATTACTCTACCTCTATGAATGGAAGAAGAGTAACTCTGAAAGAAAGAGAAAAGTAAATGGGAAAATGTGGTTGAAGTAAGTGTAGTAGATGAAATGAGAATATTCGTAGGAAGGAGAAGAATATTTTGAAGGAAGACTAGAAAGAGGATGGAAAGGAGAAGGAGGAAAGAAGGATGTGTCAGGATAAGGAACAGCCGCAAGAGGAAAATTTAGAAAATAAAAAAAATATCTGAGAATAATAAGCAATTTGAAAAGGTAAATGGAAATTTAGGAAACAGTTGGGATAAGAAGAGAAAAAATAGTAAGACGAAAAAGAAAAGCGAGTATAACAAGCAGACAGAGATGTTGAAATAGAATGAGAAGTGATTCAGGGAATAATAAAAAAGAATGCAGTAGGGGGATGATTAGGGCAATAGGTTTGAATTGAACGGATAGAAGGAGGAAAATATTGCCGTAGGAGTTAGTAGTATACTGAGGAGAAATTGTGGGGAAGACTGATGATAATTATCAATAATGATTGAAAAATGATTATGATATGAAAAATGAATAATAAAGTTATCTGAGTAGATTGATCATTTCATAAATAATCTCATAATACTCATTTTTATTTGTAAGGCTAATAAAAGTATTCAGACACAATAGAATTATCTAGTACCCTAAGACTAATATCCTACACGACTCGTTTCAACTTTTCAAGAGTGTAAATTTAAACTTGAAAATGACTTTTCAAGAGTGTAAATTTACACTTGGAAATGACTCTTGAAGAGTTGAAACCAGTCATGCTGTGATAAAATGAAAGGGTACTTGATATTATATTCTATTGTGTCTTAATAATTTTATATTTTTTATCATTCAACCAACAAATTTTGATAATCTATTATTCATTCACTATCCATCCACTCTAACAATGCGATTTCCATTTTGTTATTCAATCAAACAAAACCTTTCAGAACCACAAATTGATCGATCCAATCAAGCCAAAAACAGACATCTGGAGGGGGTTTCAGTCCAGACGCACGCAAGTTTCCATTCAAGATATAAACAGCAGGCGACGATTGACCACTCACTGTATTCAGTGGTAATTCATCACAGGACCATTGTCGGCCCCTCAAAAGTGAGGCACACGAATACATTGTGCGCTAATATATACAGTGGATTGGATTCTCTATATAGACATTAAAATTATAGTAAAGTAACGTGTGTTGTTTGTGTCACCCCTGTTGGGAGGCAGGGATGCTGGGGGTTGGTGGTGATGACTAATGTTTCTCAGAGCTCCTAAATTATTGTCCCCTCGGTTACCGCCGTGTGAGCATTCTCAGTCCCTAATAGGATAAGGGATGAATCGGCGCTCTATATCCGGCCACAATGTCACCCAAACAGAGCTCTGCCAAGTTTCTCAGTAGCTTTGCACCAAGTTTGTAATGAATTGATCGTTGGTCCTTGTTTTGAAAACACTGGAAGTTGCTTTGTATCTAGAATTTAAAAGAAATCTTGAGGATTTGAGTAGTAGAAGAATATGATGCACATTGAAATTTAATAATAATTATGTGATGAAATAATGGGAGGATTACATATCCATACATTTTCACTATAAAAATTGAACTTGAACTTTTAAAAACACTTATGGAGTGAAGATGCACTTACAATGGTGGTGACGATCGTTCCGACCTGTTGTTGGTCATCATCAGACTGTAGGAATTTACTCTAATGATGGGAGGATATAGATCCGATTGAATTTGTTCGCGCTTTATTGCTGTTAATGTTATTGATAATTTAAGGAACATGTGGCTCCTGGACTGGCTAGGAGTAAGCTACATAGAGTAATCTCCTATACTATACTGCAACTTAAGTTCTTTACAAACAAGCAATCAAAATTCAACCAACATAGCCCCATAATTATTATTAATCTGTTTGTCGACCGTCCTTGCATTCTAAATATTCATATTCGAGACTCAGGGTCATGTTCTATCCTTGGGACCAACCCAATGGATGTTCGTAACTGAAATATTTTTCCATGTAATTTACGAATATGCGCCTTGTATTTGTAGTCTGATTATCCAACATGTTGACCAAATAGCTTGACATGAAACTAGTAATAAACTATTCATTTACAAGAGATGCTCCACTAGTGTGGGAAGAACGAAATGTTGCTTCATGCAAATTGCAAATTATCGAGGTACAAGCGATCTGCTCTTACATACTTCCATAAGGCACACGGTGAAGAACTAGACTTTTATAGTTTCCTGGTACTTTTGCTTTTGAAGTTGTATTCTTGTTTTTCATCTTATAGAAACAATTTTTCTCATAATAGAAATAGAATTGGGAGGTAATTGAGCATGACATGGTATGGGAGAATATGAACAATTAGTAGACAGTAGCAACTATATTTGGTGGGAGGGAAACTTTTGGTTGTTGCCTGATTAGCATTCAATCATGTAACACTAGTGCTTGCTCTGTCTAGGTGAATTAACTATGCAATTTATCAGAACATTCTTGCAAAGATTTATTGCTACTGTTTACTGATGATGGGAAGGAAAGTGAAAAATCTTGAACGAACAGGAAGTATGATTGTGATTAAAAAGTAGGTATAGGATAACTTGAATCTCTCATATTGAGAATGAAAACAACTTTGAATTGTCAAAACAACGGATACCAAAAATCGTCTGCCAACGATTGTCAAAAATCACCATAAACCAGTATCTCAAATTATAGATATCTGAATATGGATATCTACCACAACATTATACTAAAAAGAAACTGTTGTGGTGCTTATGGTCATAATGTTCACAGATTGATGTAAAATTGTATGTAAAATTTTGCAAAATTACTCAAAAATTTCCAATCAGTAGAGATTTGAGTGAAATATTTCTGTTTTTAATCAGTTTTTAAATATCAAAATTCAAAATTTTTAGTTTAGTCATTAGTTTTGAAGTGGAAATTGAACTTTTGAAAGTGAAAGTGAAATCTTAACCTTATTATTTTTTGAAACTTTTATTTGTAAAAATTTGGGAGAAGACAGTTTTGGGCTATGCCTGTTGTCTTCTCCCAATCATATGATATTTATTATATGATCTGTTATGCCAATGGAATAAATAAATAAATAAATATTAAAGCTCTTCTCAGCTCTAAAATATTATATTGTATCCATATTATACAATATACTGAAAGAAAAAAATAACACTTTCTATTCAAGAGTAGCCCCAACGAAAAAATATATATAATCTATATGTACAATTCATATAACTATCAATCGATGCTTTACATCATGTTTCAGGAGTTCAAATATCTCAAATAATCAAATCTGTGGAAATAATAGAGACTGCAATACTACTAAAATAGACTTACTGAGATTTGCAAACAGGTAGATTGGCAGGTGGATGGATAAATTGAAGCTCTGGCGGAATTTATGAACCATTCAGAGAAGTGGAGTCGATTGAAAATGAACGTTGAAAGGCTACCTTTCAATGCGAAGGATATTTTATTGATGAGTTGGTGTGTAGCAGCAGCAGCAGCAGTAGCCTTTGAATAGTTGAACAATTGACATTGTCGTGCCACGTTTAGTAGGAGTAGTGCAGTGCAGTGCAGAGCAGTGCAGGGAAGCAAACCATGTTTCTCTATCTATTTAATGTGCGCGCAATAGCTTGCTTCCGAATCGCAAAATCACTGACGAGATGGGAAGCTCCGTGGTGAACAACTCGTATTGTCTGTTCAGTGGAATGGAGCACGAGAAGGCGATCAAAGAGAAATTTTAAGAGCGACGAAATGAGAGAATAAGAGTGAGAGAGGGGAAAGGAGAGAAATTTCTGGAGAAGAAGCTGAGAGACAGCAAGATTGAAGAAGAAGAAATTGAAGAAGAAGGAGAAGAGAAGAAGGTATGAAACAAAAAAAAAGGGGAAGAAGAGAAAGAAGAGGAAGGAGAAGAAGAAAAAGAAGAAGAGAGAAGAAGAAGAAGAAGAAGAGAAGAAGAAGAAGAAGAAGAAAAATAATAATAATAATAAGAAGAAGAAGAAGAAGAAAAAACTGGCAGAACTTCTAATCATAGGTGAGAGTAGTAGGATAAGAGGAATAGAAACCAATGGAAAATGAGTAAGAGAAAAAAGAGGAGGAGAGTAAAGAGAAGGAGGATAAAGAGATTTCAATGGGATGGTGAATGCGAGCGATATTATAGAACAAAATTTGTCAAAACTGAATATTTCGAGGGGGGAAATGGAGGAAAACAGAAGATTGTTCAAAAAATTCTTGGTGAGGGTTCAAAGGTGTTTAGTAGATGAGAGTATTTTTCGTGAATAACAACGAGACGACATAGTAGAGGTCGATGAAAATCAGAAAAAATGGGAAATAAATGAGATGATAAAGATATAAGATAGACAACAAGGTAGTAGACAATGATACAGAAAAAGAGGAAGTTGAAATGAAGTGGCAGTTGAAAGAATAAAGAGATAAAAATTCAAGTAATAATGGAGATTGAAATAACGAAAGGAGAAGAATTAAAAAAATAAGATAATTATTGTAGACTGAGAAATAAAAATAGGTTTGGTGATATATGATAAGACAAAGATGAAACAGAGAAAGTGCTGAAGCAGGAAAATGAGGAATGGAAGTGGTGGAGAAGGGAGAAAGAAATAAGTAATAGAAGAAAAAAGAGGATAGAGAGAAGAAGAAGAAGAAGAAGAAGAAGAAGAAGAAGAAGAAGAAGAAGAAGAAGAAGAAGAAGAATAAGAAGGATAAGAAGAGTGCAGAATGGATTAGAGGTAGCTTCTTGGATGTACCTTCCTTCCAGTTTGCCAGTGAAGCGTCACTCTTCCACTATACCTTCTATAAATTATTTTTCACTATAAACAGACTTTTGTCATAAATAAGAGTGAAAAGGAAAACTACGAAGACAGTGAGCCAGACGAAGTTGCGTGATTGGCGAGTGCAAGTTGAGGAGACAAAGAGGAAAACCAGATAGAAGAGGAAGGAGAGTAATAATAGAGAAGAATAGCCAGATGATAGGGAAGTGGTAGAGAGGGGTACTCGCAGACCGTCCGCTTCTTTTGTGCTTGGTTGAACGACCTAAATGCTTTTCAATACACCAGAAATGTGCTTAACCTCTCAGCACAGTTTAGTTTTATATTGCCTCCTCCTCATCCTCTTCCAACCCCTCATCTATTCTACTTCATCCTGTTCATCCTTTTCCTCATCTATTCTTCCTTCTGCTCCTCCTCCTCCTCCTCCTCCTCCTCCTCATCTATGTAGCAGCAGCTCGTCACGTTCAGGACTGGATGCGGTAAAATGTCCGACTCTTAAGATGTGCAGTGCAGCTTCTAGCCAAACCAGCAACCTCTACCACTTTTTCAACCCACCATCAGACTGGAATCGATCCTCCACGATAATCGGAATCGAATTAGTAGTTTTTTCATCATGTTCACTACTTTTGTGCACTGTGAAGAGCAGACCGATACCGACTGACCGGTATATACCCAAGACCACTGCTCTAGTCTCTCTCTAGTTCTACAGTCTGACACTTTTGTAGCCAGCTGCACGGTAACCCAATTCGTCGCATTAATCAGATAAGATTACATCCTGCGTCTAATTTGTCCCCCTTTGATTGCCCAAATTTGATAATCTGGTTAGGACCAAGCCGTTACATGTGAGGTCACCGGTAACCGAGTATAACCTGACACAGTCAATCAGTGATCATTGATTGATTCTGCCAAAGTCTTCGACTCCAGTACTCAGTAATCTTCATTTTGTTATAATCCAACATGAAGCAGTTTTGTTTCATATCACACTCAATGTCACGCCATGAAGGTTAAGTTGGAGTGATAATTCTTTTATCTACATTCCCCGACGACTCAGAGACACAATTTTTAAATATTTATCCTGGGAAACTATACTGCTCGGGTCTGGATGTCACGGCCGGTCAACTATAAAAGGAGAGAGAAAATGGTTTCGCTAACTCGCTTATACCTACCTACTTCATTTATTGAATCTACTATTATAACAAGGAAAAAGCCTGAATTTGAAACTGCTCTTGGCACAACTGAATGACTAAGGACCGCATGCAGATGCTCGGTTTAAACGGAGAAATGTCAACTGTCGGACAAATGTCGTTTAAACCCCGTATGAAACACAATATATGATGAATGCAACCATATCTACGAGTAAACGTGGTTCAGTGTTAAACGTAGGTGGTACATATGGCGGCCATAAATCGTGTATTATAATTTTGTAACCTACTCAGAATTTCGTGTAAAATGTTTTTGCATTGAATCACTCATTAACCCATGCAATCATGAATCTTCACATTCAATATAATTAAATTTGCTGATCTACTTCGCAATGAGAACAATTTCTTTTTTTGCAGTGTATCATGTCTGGAGAGTGGTAAGAATGTGCAGATCCACATTGGTTCGAATTTTGGCCAGTCTATTGCAGCATGGTGGCGCCAGGTAAGGCAGGACGTTGCATGCAGCTCCATGCTCCATGTGAACGGCTGACATTGGAAGCATGTTGCACAGAGCCATTGTTGCGCGAAATTTGCATGTGCCGCGCTCTGAATCGAATTAAATCGCTTTGGCAAGCTTGCCCGAGCGTCTGCGCCTGCTGCCAATAGAAGGAAGGCCGTGAACGTGCACTCTATTTGTGCTATTATATCTAGGAGGCCGTGGACCCATTTCTCACGCCAATCGTCGTCGTACCGAACCTACCTCAAACTCAAATATTTTCTCAACGCAGCCACTGCATGCTTACACGTTCCTTTCTTCCGCTCAGCTACTGAATCGATTCATGCTTTTGTCATCTATTCCCATTTATCGATTATGAAAACTACATTTACGAAATTTAATTTCCTTCTAATTAATTGGTATTTAGATGATTGGCTTTGCTTATGAAGCTGGGTTTTCGTTTGTGCGTAAATGCCGTCGTCGACCACGACAGGGAGAGAATCTCAGATTGGGTAGATTTCAATTTGTCTACATAACCTAAAAGATTATGTTCAATTATGTTTTAATGGGGCAGGTTGAGCTTATACTTTTTTATACTTTTGAATGGCAATATGCTGATATTATTAGAAATGTTTAATTCTTCTATAATAAAGACAAATAATGAAATATACGAAACATAACATATACGAAATTCAATACTCTTCTGATTAATTGGTACTTAGATGATTGACTGTTTATTAGAGCTGAACCTATTCATGCGGTAATGATAATACTTGTATGGCTTTTATTAATGAGGAGTCCCTGACAGATGTTCCACCTCAACTGAGTATTTACGCCATCAATGGGCCTCACGACTGTTAATTATCAGCCGGTACCGACAAATTAACGTGTCCATCCGATTCGCACTGCGGTTTGCACTGAAATCAAATTTATATTCCTTGATTGAAATGCTGTATGATGATTAACTATATCTCTTCCTGAATACATTTAGAGTGCGAGCAGCTGAAACATACCTCTCCATAAAATATCAGATACTATTTTGTTTTTCATTTAAATAATTACAGTTGTATTCCAAATTATAAATCTACAAGTGATTAAACCTCATTTCTCGTACATACTTCAATATTTTCCTCATATGAACTGGAAATCTATTCTTCTATGTAGATTGGAAAAAGCTTACTTTACAATAATCATTGATAACGAATAAGTTTATAACTAGGCCTATAGTTGTAACTTGAGTGCATAATATATACATGAATTCAATGCGGCTCATGTAGGAGATCATGTTGAAATTATATATCAATGCGACCTGAGAAGCCATATCAATCCTAAATTCAGACTGGTCTCCACATTTATTACAATAAATATTTGTGTGTTACGGAATTGTTACACTTATCAAAACTTGATTGAATACATAGATTCTCTAAAATGGAAACCTTTACACCACAATAGGTTTTTATTACAGACCATCATTGATAGCTTTTATATTGAACTATATGAAATATATGGTCATATTCGATTCACTTTTTATAACAATTATTTAAGAAAAAGAAGTCACGTATGTGAGCAAAGTACATCAAAGGAGACTCAGGAAATGATTGATTTTCCTCAACAGACAAGTTTCCTCGGAATAAATTTCGTTTTCCCAAACCTGACCTTCATGGAATTTCAGTTGAAAAAACAAACCTTTTGCATGCTAATGAGGGCAATTCATTTCCATTCTAATAAGCTTTTTGAACAGTTCGTATCACTCTCAATCAAAACAAACTGTCCACAAAACTGAGTCCACCCCAAATACAGCCACCTCTTGTTATCTTTGGTGAGCTGCAGCCTCGTGCACTGAGAAACGTAGTATTAATATGAAAGGGTGCAGCAAGCCTACGCCGTAAAGAGCACGCAGACTGTTTCTCCCATAAATAAACACAACTCCTCTTCTGGTATGTGATCTCCCCTTTCATAAATATGAGAGAGATTCCTGGTCAGGGCGGGAGCCCTTGAAGGCTGCTATTCTCGGTTTAGAGATCATTTCCTGTACACCATAATGTATACTTCACACACAGCCACCACGCTAGGATTATGTTCAGCCCTACCCTTCCAACTTTACTAGCTAGCATTGATAGTTGTTTCGGACATTATCCAGATTCAATGAGAACAATAGATTTTATTGATTATTGTACAATGATGTTAGAAAGCAACAAGAATGTTTCATTGTTGGCGCTTCTTGATAGGGTGATCTTCACCCTAGCCCTAAGATGAGACAATTTGTCACTTCCCAGAAATATTTTCGTTGAATGAAATATCTCATACAGAAATATTTACTCATCTCATTGAATTTGAATGTAAGGAACAACAATTTGGGAGCTAATTCTCTGGATACCATTACAATTGCAAGGCGATGATCTATAACGTTTTATGTCTACGAAATGTTTCCAAATCAACAACGGAGTTTTTCCTTTAAAATTTACAAAAAAAAATGGATAAAAATAGAAGAAATATGAAAGTTGCCTATATTTACTGGAGGTTATCATGTGGTCTAATTACAATGTCTAACAAATTAATTGTATACAATTTATATGTAATTAGTAAGAAATATGTAATTATTTTCAATAAGCATTGCACTTGGAACAAATGAATCACAGTTTCAACTATCAACTTTATATTGATGATTGTCACATCATTCGCCTCTGTCAAATCATTCCTCAATCAGTTATTCCATACGAGAGTATTGGCTTCTTTACCCAATTAATTTATTAACATACAAAAATCAAGTTGAATCAGAACGAGGTATTTTTAACTATTGGTGAAATGGTGGCTACGAACAGTCAAAACATTTATCGAAGATTAATAAAGATTCTTTATCTTCAATTGATATTGTAAGTCGTTGAACGAAAGTTAATATGTATGGAGAGACGAGAATGAGGCGTTTTTGCTGTAGAAAAACCAATCTCCGCGAAAACCATGATTTATTCAAAGCTGTGGAATTCAACAATTTCCTTAGAAGAATTCAACAACTTGGCAATTTGACGATTTCCTTAGAAGAATTAAGTGACTGTGTATGAACTTCTACTATATTTTAATTGAAATTAATTCCTATTCTTATAGTAGATTCTCTACGAATCTGACGAATGCCTCATCAGCGGTCAGCCATCAAATTTCACTCAAGAGTAACTTCAGAGATGCACAATCCGATAGACTCATGCTCATCAGCTGATAGACGTAACCTTATGTGTTGAGGTCATGTGAAGGTTGTTTCTGCGGTGCAACCAGCTTGACATGGAAAATGTGCACTGCAACAAATGAATGCAGGTTGCATTCCGGACTGCCACGCCGGGGGGCGAATAAAGCTTCTTCTTCAACTCGTCTATTTATAGTGAAAGGTTGTACTGATAAATCACCTCAGGCTTCGGAGTCTGCACCAGCTTCCCCTACGTTGGTTGACATTCTTTTCAGAATGTGTTAATCTCTTCACTGACGCACGCGTATGCACAAGCACGGTAGCAACGACCGGTCGCTCAACGCAACGCAACTAATTGCTACACTTTTTTCGTTTTTTTTTAGAAAATTTCTTTCCTATTAATCCCTGGAGGGGTGACAGATGCTGCTCCGGCGGTAGTCTGCTGAGCGACGACATTTTCAAAAAGCCATTTGGGGTTCAAAACTCTCGATGAGCCTACGTGATTCAATACACGAATGATTCAAAATGATATATTATTATTTGTGCTAACTTTTTATAATACCGCCAAAATATAAAGATTACTGCACCCTACCCTTCACAGGTATCGTAGGATAATATTTATAGCTTTTGTCATCATGACTTTTTCTGTTCAATAAGGATGTGTGTTTGTGGAGAACTGGTAAGGACATGGGATACTAGCTCGACCTACGTGACTTAATACACGACTGATTAGAATGATCAATTGTATTTGCTGACTTCTCATTATATAGGGTAGTCTTTGAAGCTCAATTCAACCATAACCGATACCATGTAGAAATCAGGTTGAATAGTTCTCCTGACACCTTAAACAGGTAAAATTTTACTATTTCGGGATGGGTTGTGATAACATTTTCAGTGATTGGAAGATTTATTACATGATTCTAGGGTCTACGTGATCAGGGACATGTTTTCCTAGTTTTTGTTTTCATGGAATGATGCAGAAATCGATCCTTACAGTATATTCAAATTAAATGCAGTTAACATTTTATACAAAATGTCAGATTAAATACGCTTTTAATCAAGTGATCTTTGTCATCAAAAATTTGTTCCATTCACATTATATATAGCAAAACCCATCAATGACTTGTGATTGATCGTGTAAAATCGATACTTTTTAATTATTTTTTTCCAGATTTGTAATAGTAGTTTTGATATACCGTAGATATAGGACTAATTTGAACATCCATTCACGCAGTTAGTAATGCCAAGGACTGCGGTTTAATTATTTGTAGTTTAATTGATGCCCAGCTTTACAGGTATGATCGGTGTAGATCTTTATCATGAATAAAACTCACTGTTATATGGAAATTCTCCACCAGTTTATTCTGAAGTCCTTGGATGAAGCAAAATAATTTGTAATGTATGATAATGATAAAAACTATTATTTCTAAAGTTAGATCTTGGAAAAAATTGATTTGCAAATATCTCTAGTTTTAGATCACAAAGTATTCGATGCGAGCCATTTAGCACTCGGTACAATTGCTCAGATTGTGATCTGTTGGAGAAGAAGTAGTAAACGGTATCTGACTTGCAGCCTCCGTTTAGTTTTGAAGATCAATCAAACCGCATTCAAAGATTAGATTGCTAAAATTCAGCCATTCGAATAAACTCTTATAAAAGCGTCTGAAATGTTGGCTTCCAGTAATAACATGCTACTTGCCAAGATATTCGCTACTCTATTATCATCTTTCACAGAGTCCCAACCACAAGTTGACCGCACACAAAACATGGCTCACTTTGGAAATAGCAGCAACTTCGCTTGCCCACAACTACTCATGCAGTAACTGCGATGATTCATTTGTAACAGTATATTACCAAAGTTGGGCTATTACAGGAACGGTTATAATGCAAGATGGAAATGTAACAGTTACATGTTCACATTGACGCTAATAGTTGGTTATTCGGTAGCTGAGACTCCATAAACGTCTGGCTGTAGGCTGAGTAAAAGCTGTCTCATCGCGGCATAATAAGTTGATTTAGATCACTTCAACGTCAAAACAACCTGTCAAGACTTGTAATTTGAATTTTATCAATTGCAAATATACTCAATCATGAAACTTGCACGCAAAGAAGAATCCATTAAGCAGGTTCTTCTTCTTCTTCTTCTTCTTCTTCTTCTTCTTCTTCTTCTCCCTATTCTTCTTCTTCTTCTTCTTCATCTCCCTCTTCTTCTCCTTCTTCTTTTCCTTCTCCTTTCCTTCTTCTTCCACTTCTTCCTCCTACTCTTATTCGTCTGTTAAAGTTCATTTTTCCCATGGATATCCCTTTACATCTTCCACTATCGTTTCTTCCCGTTCCTTTTTGATCCTGTATCATCTAGTAGCTGTGCTTACTGTTCTACTCCCTCTTCACTTCCATTTCTCATTTCATATTTTTGTCCTTCTACTGAGTATCCGTTTGTCCTTATTTTCTTGCTTGAATCTCATCATTATTCTGTTCGAATTACTCCCTGATTTTCAATTTCGTTTTTCAATTTCCTCCATTATTTCAGTTTGCTTTCGTCCTTTTTTTACTCCTCCCTGAACACTACCTTCTAAGAGTTGTCCTATTTTCTACTATGACTTTTTCCAAATTATTATGATAGGTTTTTATATAAAAACAAGATATAAGACAAGAGCTGGGTGCCTTCAACATGAATGAAAAGGTTTTATCATATCGCAACCAGTGGAGAGACCATGTCAACAGAATGCCAATAGAGAGGATTCCCTTGAAGATTCTTAACTACCACCTCATAGGAAAACGAGATTTAGGTAGACCTCGGAAAAGATGGCAATAAAATATGGGGTAGCCAAACATTTTTTTTCCATTTGAATTCTAGAAGATAATACTGTATTGTAATAGATTGGATATAATATACTGTTGTGAGTCGGAACAGGCAAGAGCCAAAACCTTGAACCTTGAATGGAAGAAGAGGAAGAAGAAGAGTTTTTCTATAATTTAGAACAATTTCACTCTTTCATGAGCAAAAATATGCAGATCGTATCATTTTATAGAGAATGGAGACATGATGGTTGAAGACACCAGGTATATGAAATAACACACATAATCCCATAATATGCCTTTATGAACCGATGTATCGCATCAATGGTAGCGAGCATGATGATGAAGAAATAAAAAATAATTATTAAGACTACAATATAATTATATCAGAATCCATCATTTTTCGATTGTAGAAGCAACTAATCACATTCATCTTGCTAACCCAATTTGCCACCCCTCTATCATGGGATGCCTTCAGCCAGGCTATTAGCCGGGACCTCTGCACCGCCCCTACACTTATTAATTTCAAAGTGGACACGAAAAAATATCAAATTGAATTTGCTGGGAGTGGTAGGGTAGGAGGAATACCGAAACGGTACGCAGAGGAGAAAGGTAACTGGAGAGAAATAGATAGAAAAAACTGGAAGTAGCGGGTTTGGAGGAGGAGAGAGAAGGAAAATGATGTGGAAGAGAGAAGAACCTGTTCGTGTGATGGACCAGGCGTTAATTTCAGATTTTTATCCAGTGGAAGTCGATTTGGGGGGTGGGTACCCTTGTGGTTGGGAGAGAGGGGGGGGTAAATCCGTGCGATAATTCTCAAAAATTATTACAGGTATGCGGCTTTGATTGTATAGGTGCCTCGGGCTACCAAACAAGCAATCGTCAAGGACGTTGACCCGTGCTGCTGCTGCTGCTGCTCTCTCCATCTGATGCAACCAAACTTCTCCTTTCCACCTTCTTTATCCGGTTCCCCGTCTCCCATTCCTCCACCTTATCTGTGGCCTGTCTTCTTCCGGAACCCGGTTTCTAAATATAAACGGCTAATATCAACACAAACACACATGAACTTTTGTTTTTTCGAGTTTCCACTCAAACACATACACACACCGCTACCTTCTCTGTCTATCTTTCTCGGACGCTTTGCACCTTGATGGTACGTGCGCCAGGTATTTTTTGACAAGCGATTATCTCAATTACATGCGTGCAGAGACAGTTAAAGCGCGAACATGTCGGGTGGGTGAAGGGCGATGGTGGGAAAAGGGGAGTGGGGAAGTGATGAAAGGAAAGGGGTTGGTTAGAAAGGGGAGGGGGAAAAGAGAATGAAAAAGGGTATGGAATGTGAGATGCTACCATCGCTATCTTTTGACATTAAGTTGGCGAATGATTTCCACCAGTTCTAGCGACCAGTTTGTGATAGCCACTGACTTGACTAAACTTTTATTAATTTATAATGTCTCACGATCCTTATATTATTAGATATCCATTTTCTATCAATAATATATATTCACTATTACATATTCTGTTAGTGATTTGCGGTATGTAGATTAAATTTGTGAATATTCAACATTATAAGTTGCGATGATAATTGAAGCTACAGTAACTATATTACCCATATACTTTACTTTACTTTTCTTGTTCGTCACAATTATTAAACTGCATTAAGGGTGCAACGGATAACATCCTTCATATTTCAACAGAACAGATTTCACATAACACACATTAATCAAACATTAATCAACAAGGAAGTCTGCTAACCTGTAAGGACCTGTATAGGTAATATATGGGTAATATAGTTACTGTAGTAGAAGCATAGAATAAACAATCTATAGGTATAAGCGTATAGGTATAGCTGATAAACTAATGGCTGATGGTTTTCTCTAAATCAACTAATCCAACTATTTCTGGTTGTAGTATCTCTCCCAAATCTAAACTATCACTCTCTCTCTCTCTCTCTCTCTCTAACATACATGCATGTATTGTAACATACATGAATAAAGAAATCTAATCTAATCTAATAAAGGCATATAATCAATCAATCAGTCTCTCTGGTTAAAGTAAAAGTGAAGAAGTGTTACAGTCCTGTGATTGAAGTAATACTTTGATAGGATTTTTCATTTTTTTCTTGTAGCTCAGCAGCATCAGTTCGATGACCATGGAGTTCGTCTAGTGCAATCCTGACTTGATGACTACTTGATTGCTTTGTAATACTTGGAAAACGGAGCTCATAAGAGCTATTGTTGCTTGAGCCTATGTAGATCTATATATAAACAAGACGAAACATTACTACTGTTGAATTGAGTGAAGGTAGGAGTTTTGGACAGCAAAACTTCATCCACTGCTCATATTCCTTCTATAGGTGGGGAAATATTTGAAATATGCCCCTGATCAGACAGTTTATGCAATCTCTAATCAAATAATCATAAAGTTAAATGAATACATGAGACAGGTTTTGCAAATCTTGATGCTTATCTTAAACTATAAGCATTATTCCATTACTTTCTATAATAATATGTAACAATCATTCAACCTATGCTGACATTTTGAAATTCATTTCTTTCAAATACAGAGTTTTTCTGTTGAGAAATATACGATTCCACGGTACGGTATTCAATTATTAGGCTATATTGTAAGATAGGATAATTATCATAAATAATTCTGGTCAGATGGACTCTTCATTCTTCATTTTTTTTTTGTGTCATATAATAACTTTTGTAAATGTATCCTTTGAAATATATATGGATTCGATGCTTGTTTCTGAAGTAAAAACATAACTTCTCCATCATACTAATCGGAATTAGACCACTTTTCCTGGATTTATATCTGTGGAAGATCAATAAGTTGATTTCCATTTTTTTAGAATCACTCATTCTTTATTATATCCCTCATATTTTCTATGAGTAGAATGACCAAAGTCATTCAGAGTATTGAATGACCACATGTAACCTGTGTGGCAACCAAACCATGGTCAATGTTTTTATTTCTTTCAGTATAGTTTCAATTTCAAAGTAATTGATGTTAACAACAAAACAATAAACAAATAAAAAATATGCCAAAAGAAAATCCCTTTTCCTAAAAAATATAATATTCCAACATTGTTTCCAGGATGATGGGAAAGTCGAAACTTATGCAAATTAGACAAATTATGGTAAAGTAAGCTAGAAACTGGTGACAACTGGACAGGGATTATAGAATGTAATTCGATTCTATACTCTCTGCAACTGGAGTAGACGCAGAAGTTAGATGAGTGGGCACTGAGCGATTGATTTGAGCTCCGTCTTTATGCGACCGCTGTCATTGTACTCTGGCTGCTGTCTTCCGCTTCCACCGTCCGCTTGCGATTCGCTTCCGTCCGGACAAACCGGATCGGCTTGATTGAGATATCTTCTTCTTCGAGCTTGTTTCAAGATGGACGACTCCTCTTCTCAGTAGCGAAAGTTTCTTCCCAAATTCATGTTCTACTGTTCAAACAGTAGATCTATACCTTCCAAAATATAATAAATCAGAATAGCCTTGAAAATTCATACATCAACAGAAATCTATTCACAATCAATACAAATTTTATGACATTTTTCTCAGTCAGCATGGAATATCCACAATATAGACAGACCATTTATCACCCATCCCATTACTTTAAGCCATTTACCACATAGACCTGAAGCTCATTCAAACATGTTTTTTAAAGAAAATGTATTAATTATTGATTGATAATACTCCTCTATGGATAAATGAACAACTCTTCCATTCAATAACAATTGATGACTGAATTATATCCCTATTAAGGTATAGCCTCACCAGGAACAAATATAAAGAGATTGTAAAAACCTTTCAGGAATGAATGGATGACTTACTCTCTTGGTAACGCACCAATTTAAGTGATTATTTTATGAGTTTATATACTTAATAATAATGAACTCACATCTTATATGTATAACGAGCTCATACAACTCAAATCATCTAGAGAACTCAGATTCATTCAGTTCTTCTAGTGTAATCCGATTTCCGATAACTCACTGGTTTTCATTATCCACCTATAGTAGCATAATTACTTATGGCACGTTGTTGTCTGTGATTTACTACTATCCCTAAAACAACGTAACTGACACAGAATAATGGATAAAGTTAAGATCTACTCCGCTTGTCGACGTTCAACTCTTAGCTTAATAATTTTGTGCAGGGCTGTTTAATGTCCCTACTAAGATGTACAGTATAGAGCTTTTACTACGGCATTAAATCTAAGAGAATGTTGGAGATGGTAAACTGTTAATGTAAATAATTTCTTCGCCAACTATAATTATACACAGCTTTGCGAGTACTTGAACCCGAGTAAATGTCCGCTTGCATTAGACTGGCTCACAGCCAGCTATTATGGTCTTTATAGCTTTAGTATACCAACGATACTTTAGGAAATAAGGTTCAATATAAATAATGTACAAGCATTATTCGGAAAGAGAAAAAAATTGATGAGATGTGGGTTAATCACTGTTACAATCACCCACAAGTTGTCCTATGTAGCTTCTTATCATCATTATTTTTAAAGTGCATACCTTTATACGTTTGTGGTTCAAGTTTTAGTACTTAGCTCAAGTTTATGATTCTATGTTGTGATAATTTAACTGCTACTAAGGGTGGTCAGGAATGAGCTAATTAGATAACGCCACATATGACGCACACTGGCATTGCATGAGGAACATGGAATGAGATTCAAAAAATCTTTTAAAATCTTTATTTTGCCAAGATACAAAAATACAAAAATCACTTGAAATAGGTATTTCAAATTATTAATACAATAATAACTGAAATATTCAGTAGATACATAATATTCCAGTCAATGAAGGTCCAAAAAAGCAGTTTCGATCCGAAAATTAGATAAAAGCTGAATTTTCCACAATCGATAGAACCCTCCGAGAGGGCCATTCTCCCAAAAGTCTCAAGAAATCCCCTTGGAGCTTTCCTCCCCAGCCCCCTAAAACATGAAAAATGTAGGTAATCACGGTGAATCAATTATCTTAATAACCATTGATCGGGAACAGTTCTGTTATAGGTCATTCGATTCGTTACATTATGGACTACAATATTAGTTTCATTCATTTTTTTCAATAAAATGAATAGTTTGCTTGATAAAATAATATATATGTGAAAATTCAGGAGGTTTTAGATTTGATTTTCTTGTTTTCTTCGATTAACTTCGAAGCAAGTGATTTTAAAGAAAATTGAATCAAATAATTAATTCAGTCACTTCCATTGCAAATCCATTGATGTATATTGTTATGTATTTGTGAATCAATTTGACGCCGTGGAAGGGGAAACAGTCGACACGATACAGCGCGGCTGACTCCCTTCGCCATAGTAAACAGCAAACATTAAATGAATTATCTCTGTAACCATTGATCGAAAAAAATCCATCATATGTCATTCGATTTGTTACATTATGTACTACAATATCAGTCGTATTCATTTCCTCAATAAATCAAACAGTTTCCTTGATAAAATAGTATATATGTTAAAATTTAGGGGTTTTTCGATTCCATTTTTTTGTTTTCTCCGATTAACTTCGAAGTAAGTAATTTAAAAGAAAAAATGAGACAAATAATTAATGTACCCACTTTCATTGCAAATTCATTGATGTATATTTCTATGTATTTGCGATTTGATTTGACGCTGTGGAAGGAGAAACAGCCGACGCGGCTGACTCTTTGCACCACAGTAAAATAGTACTGCTTTCCAAGTTGCATCTTATTTACACTATGACGCTCGAAACAATCAATTTTGTCTATTGTTTTGACTAGCGCTGAAAGTAAATTTACAAAATTCGAAATATAAGAATTTTTGAGATTGTAGATTTTCCTTGTTGGAAGCCAAATTGATTTTTCTCCATAAAGTTATTATCATTAAGGTAATTTGAGATTCTTTTTTGATAATTTTTCCATAATTTTTGAAAAACTATTAAAAATACTTATCGGCCGATAATTTTCCGGTTTGGTTTTATTACCTGATTTATGTAACGCAATGATCTTTGCAGATTTGAAAGCCCTGGGGAAATAACCCACCTTAAAGCATCTATCTATTAATAATAAATGTTCTAATGGGCGAACGACATAATCTCTTATTAGTTCAAGACAAAATGGACTTATTTTATCCACACCTGGAGATGCATTATTTTTCAACTCACCAATAACTTCAAAAATTTCTGTCACATTTAGAAACAAGCTATTTACTGGGGGTGTGTTCAGGGAATCTGGTATCATTGTATGCCGATCAGAGTTCAACAATTTCTTTGCATGATGTACACCAACATTTACAAAATAATTATTTAAACTTTTAGGGTCAATTTCAGGTTCCTCATATACTTTGCTTTTACCCAACAATTCAGTAATGCACTCCCACTTCTTCTTATAATTATTTTTGTGCTCTAGAAATTTATTATTGTAGTAGTCACTTTTAGATTTCTTTATTAAAGAGTTTAAGTGTATTTCTATAATTCAAGTAGTCTTGTTTAAGGTTTAAATTGGAAGGTTGTATGGACAATTTGATGTGCATCCTATCCCTTCTGCGAATGGCTGCAACCAAACCAGGAGTGATCCATTTTTAAACGGTTTTTTCTATGTGGAAACTTGACAACTTCTGTGCATTTAACGTGCATTCTCGACAACTTGACAACTTCAGTGCATTCTCGACGATCTTAATAGAAAACTTATCAACTAAGGTGTCAATATCGTCCGACGTATTATCACAAACATCATCTCATTTTTGAATCTCCATTGTCACTCCTAATACTCGTAATATTATTTTTCAAACTAGATAGTTCACCCTTAAAACTTTCAAATTCCTTAGACATAAAAACAATCGATTCCCTTATTTCATTAAATTCCTGTATGAATGGCGACATTTCCTCTTAAATAATTTTTCTTACAATACGGCCTATCGCATCATGGTCAGCCTGAATCAGAGATAGCGAAAGTTGAGCGCCGCTAATCTTACCGTCCGGAGCTCGATGCGATTTCGATTGTTTATCAGCGGGTGATGAACAAGCCGCCGTTGAAGTTGCACTAACTGACTTGCATTTCAGACAGCACCATTTCGATTTTGCTTCAGAAGACATTTTTCTAAAATTCGGTTCTTTAATAGATTGACAAACATAATGCTGATCAATCCTACATTGTGAACACACCAATACATCACGATCCGGCACTTAACAATTCACTTGCTGTAGATCATCTTACTTGGTTTGAGTTTCACAAGATAAGAACTGAGATAAGGGAGCTACAAAAACACTACTTGCCTCTTCGACTGTCTCAACTGAACTGATTGGTTCCACACTGTCAATCGAAGTTCATCATCAATAACTGATTGTTACACTGTGGTTATAGAATAATTAAAGACTTATGAACTATCATTTACGCTTCTAATTATCTTGGAATTCTGTCAATTTTATGAATTTGAAAACAAATTTATGAAATCTTTAATATAATATAATTATATTATATAATGTTTTTTTTATTTGTAACATTTTAATGTATTTTATTTGTTTTGTAATTTTTGTCATTTTGTTTTGTCTTGTTTTGTGTGTTTTTTTAATATAGGAAACAATTGGCTTATATATGTACGGGGTGGGAAATACACGAAATTCATCATCACGTCTGAACTACTGGACTGATAAACATGAAATTTTGCAGATATATTCCTAATCCAGTGAGTATGATTATGGTCTCAACTCTTCTTCAAGATCTCAGTAGGCCAAGTTTTCAGTTTGTCAAGTTTTTAAAAAATTCGACCTTTGCTGGGCACGGGTTACCTGAACTGCTAGTCTGTTTATAAATTGAGAAAAGAGTATTAATATAGTGGAAATGTGAGGTATTAAATAATTTTGGCATGCAACAGACTAGGATATTGTATTTTTTCATGAAGAAAAATCACGAGAAAGAGAGAATCAGTTTGAAATACACTCTGAAAATTCACGAGAAAATTGAAGTGAGATGTAAAATCATCAAAATATCTTAAAATTCCCTTCTGCTATTGCATTTCAAGATTTCAGAAATGTCTGTAGACAAGACTAGGCTATTACAAATGAGGGTGAACCAGCTAATTCCGAATAATTAATTCTGGTAAGCTGATCATCCCGATGGAATGAAACAGATGACTTTTAGATTTGGTGTTGCATCATGCGTCTTCGTTTAGAATAAAATGAAGGGAAAGAACCCTTCATTCACCCTTCAGCCAATCCAGCACGTTCAAAATAAATGACAGATGGGTAAATCTCATCTTGGCCGTAATTGCTTAGCACCCCGTCTACCATCAGAACTCAATCTCACCATCTACTGATTTGAGACACGGTGGTTTCAGAGTGTCAACCTTCAATAGTGTGATAAATTTGTTAGGAATCATGGTACTGTACTACAAATGCATCAATTCTCCCATAACATACAGAAAATGAGGTAATGTATCCATAGCAATGAAAGTAAATTCCAATAATTGATTTTGGAAATATAAAGTCGAATTCAGAACATTTAAAGCTGATATTTATCCATTGAGTAAAGCTTCCAAATTATTATCATCAAGAGAGCCTTCCAATGATGCTAAGTGAATTCAAAACTAGAATGGGCTGTATAAATACATCAGTATTCCAAGCTTTGTTAAAATAAGTCATCACCCTATAATTTAAAACCATGATTTATCATTTATCAAATTTTAAATGGTCTTCTCTGATTTGGTTCACGTGAATTAATCAGGATTAAAATTTAACCGGATTTTGTGCAACCGGGCCTTTTTGAGGGAAATTTTTGCATTCCTCTGGGAATTAATATCAATTTACTGTGATTAGATAGAACATTTCTGTATGAACTATGAATGTTATTATAATTTCTTCTTTCGTAATTAATTTTTATGCTTTTGTACTTCAGAGCGGAGCTCGGTCCCCGATATTTATAACAATTCAATCTTGTAAGATTTCAAGTACTACTAGCAATTGAAACAATTCAGCTGTAGCCTACCTTCACAATATTGAATCAAAAAGTTTCTAATCCGTTTTGAAACTTTTCAAATCTTGAGTGGAAGCGAAAGTTTTCTCATAATAATTGATGAAACTCATTTATTAAGGAGTGAAAAGGGGAAAGTGACATAATGTAGGGTCTGGATGTCACGTGATAAAGCTGATTTTGATGAGAGCGCGGGGTGAAGGGTAGTGAGGTTGCATTCTTTGGAGGGTATCCAATAGAAGAGACCCTTATTGCAGATTTGGCAAATTGATGACTTCGGGGATTAACTGTTACAGGAAGCCTTGCTTTTCAGAAACGATTGTTTCGGAAAGCCCTTTGAGCCCTTCCAGTATACACAGCCTTTCACTTAATTGAACTTCGAACCATTTAGGACAGAAAAGGGTTGAGCGCTCCAATAAACAGGACTTTATTCTCTTGTAAAGGTTATAGTTTTGAGTAAAGTTCTATGAGAAATTTCAAAATTGAGAAGCTTCTCAATTTGAATTATAAGGTTCTCATTATATTTTTAACAGAGATTAGCAGTTGTAAGTGTTATATAATGAGTTGGGAAGCCTATCGCATTCATGACTGATGGAATAATATCTTTTACTCTGAAAAATTAAAAAAAAACTTCATGAACTCTCTCAATTAAGAAAATGCCGATAATTCTCATCTTCAAGATTTTATAAAGAACAATTTTTTCGTTCTTCAAACACTCTTCGCAAAAACGTACATCATAGGTCGTAATTTCATGATGACATCAGATCATAACAAGCTTGCAATGACACAGATAGTTCAAAACGGTAGCCCGTATATTTCGGAGATCTTCATTTATTTGGAGAACTTGAACAAGATGGGATTACATGACTACTGTCTCATCAACAAGATTTATTTTCTCCTCTTAATATTGCGAGTGGTGGTACAAATTTACTCAGTCATGTTCAATTTCTTACGATAAACAATAAAATATTATACCAATCATAGGTTCTATGTTAATCAGCTAGGGATAAATATAGTTGAATAGCAAGCAAATAATGTCATAAAGCCTCTTTCTGGTAATTTATCTCACAAGATATTGTAAATACGACCCAAATTGGCATAAGTAATAATACTTCTGTTGGGTTAGAACGTGCTGTGACTACTAATATTCATAGTAATTTAAAAATTAATATTACAAGTAAGATCTAGAAGAGAGCACTTGGACTAAGCACCATTGAGAATTGAAAAGAATTACTTGGATCCTCAAGATGCAAGCAGATACTCAAACGCACTTGCAAATACTACTCGCGAATTCAATAGATGAGATTGTGTGTGGATGTAGAATCTTGTTCTGTTCCTGATACTGTGAATCTAAATACATAATCTGTCGATTAACTATTGTAAAATCCTTAGACACTTCACATTGTATTTTTCTATGCTACATGAGTCTAGCTACACACACATCGATTTTTTGCCATCCTTATGAGATCAAACAAAACACATGAACACACCATATGTTTGCCAAGTTGTGTTTGTTCTGATGAAATTTATAAGGACGGCAAAACACCCTACTACCAAAAATATGTGTAAATAAATAAATAAATTTATTTGTTTCAAGCACATATGCTAATACAAACGAGTTGAGTTGAATACAGTTATTACATTCCATGATATCACATTACTGGTATGTCTTAAATCATGCTTTAAATATATATCACAAGTAATAGTACTTTAGTAAGTATATGTGTATATGTAAAAATATGTGTATAACTAGCCTATAATCTGTACAAAATAACTTTTGACTTGGGGTGGACATACACAGCAGAGAAGGCATAAAGCGGTAGGGATACAACGGCGGCGAGGTTACCGTTTTGAACCGGCCAGCTTTCTCTGATTTCTAGTGAATATTCAAGCGATCATGTTAAGCCTACGAAGTTTCCTATCTGCAGGCACCCACTCGACTGATTATAATCGACGAATTGACAACTGCGCTTCCACCTATGACTCTGACCATCACTGTAATTGGCTGATCTCCCTCCATTTCTCTGCGCCGCATATTCCTTTAAGTTGAAAGTAATTTTGTACGGATTATAACTGGCTTGAGAAGACGATCTTTCAATGTAACTGATAATAATTCCCGTAGAACTAATGGCCGGCCGGGTTGGACTTGTGGTAAGGAGTGTTTCAAACTTCAGTCTGCTAGCACCGTCTGGTTCGTGAGTTCAAATCCCCATCCAATAATCAGACTAATTCAAATTGTACATTATTTATTCTACCTTCAGCTCCAAGGAAATTGTGAATGAATGAATAAACTGTAATAAATATAATATTCATTTTAAACGAAAATCTATATACAAAATTCTGTCAATCCCCCCTGAATACTTCTGCTACTAGACATATTGTGGACAGGGAGAACAGCTGAAAGGGAATTCTATGAGAGCTGCTATGTAAATACTCCAGCTTGAATTGTAACTAGTCACTGACGTTTCGAAACTGGCGATTCAAAATTCTATCTGCAATCTTTCTGAGATCCCCATCGTATGTAAGTTTTCGAATAAATAGCGGATATGAATATTGTATTTAATCTCAGGCAGAGGAGATTTTCATAAGAACAAACTTCATGATTCGGACGAGCTATAAATTAGTTAATAATGTTAGATTATTTCAGATGTATAACCCTATCAACTTGATAACAATCTACTTTCTTCCAGATTCTACAAATTTTTCTGAGTATGAAAGGTATAGACTCCAATAAACCGATAGAAAACTTTCCAAGTAATTAAGTTGTTTCTAATAGAACGGCTGGGAAACCATGAAAGAAGCCGGCGAAAAGAAGCGTTTTTCCAAGCGATAAATTTCAACTTAAAACAGAAAGAATGACTGAAGCGATATCGTATACTGGGAGCATCGATGCGGTTTGTATTGCTACCGTATGAGTGGTGCTGGTCTACAATGTACTTCTAATTGAGAGGGAGTAGAGCACAGCCAACCGTAATCGTGAGATTTATGGCTTGATAATAAGCTACAAAGTAGAAAGGTTATATACAGTGTACTAAATACAGTACTGCACAAGATGTACGATCTGTAACACATTGGTTACGAGCAACCACATTGAAGAAATATCCAAGAAACTTCCAAAGCCGGTACCATATAATATATAGCAATGCTCTGCTGTACGTTCTCATAACGGTTAACCAATAAGGAGTAGCTTGGACGTCATAAACTGAGGGTAGTTCAGTATTTTCCTCTGGAGCAGACAGGAACAACTATCCTCACACATGCAAAGGGTAATAAACCCGTGGAAAACAGTTAGGATACCTGGGCTGTGTATAACTGGGCTCTCTTAGCTTCTACACCCTCATACATTGTGCTGGTTGAGCTTCAAAATTGATGGCATCGTCACGCAAAGAGAGTCTACTTAAGACAACTGTCACTCAGAGTTGCTGGGATTCGTAGCATTTTGCAAGAGTTAAGAGTAAATTATATGGTCACTATTATAAATCAGAAGAAACTCCAGTAGACTAATTCCAGGCTGTAATGATTAACAAGGGTTCCACTATAAACCATTTTTTAAAAATAAATATTAACATGACATTTATAGAAGATAATGTAGTGGCTTGCATTGTTGGAGAGATCCCATGTAACTTATTGGTTCCACCTTCCATTTGAGCGAAATGAGTTTGATTGGTTCAAATAATACATCATTATTCTAATGTATTGTGGATCATACTCCTGTGAATTTCATCTCATGATCCGTTAGAAATCTTGAAGATTCTTATTTTTCACGAAAGAAATACGTGTCAAAATTACGATACTTGAATTTATTGATCGGAATGTTTTCAATATTCGTGGCTTGAGTTTCATATTAGATTCTCAGGACAAAATTTAAGACAGATTGAATAAATCATGACGGCTAGGATAGCATGAAGATAGAGAGATTATTATCAACTTTATCTAATGAAGCTTTATTCGATGTAAGTTTGAGTTCATTTCAGTTCACAGGATTATTCCATCAATAGATGGATCAATAGAAGACGAATCATCAAATTCGGTCAAATACCAACTTCGTATCAAACTATATGTACTCCAGGCAATATTATCAATATCCAATTTGACAATTCAAAAGAGTTTAGAAGCTCATCCTCAGTTCTCGCAGTTAACAGAAGCTTATTAATGAGTTTTCCATAATTTTCCCCTCATAATCCCCTAAAATAATTAGGAATAGTGTATGACAGTGTTCATTATAGCTACTTGTGGAGTTTCATTCATTTATTCAATCCTTGTACAAAACACTATAATCATAATTAATATAATTATGACCATGGAGGTGAAACTGGACTGAGCCTGAGAGAGAAATCTCAAATTTTGATAGTGAGTTAATGTTGTTCAATATTGTTCAATATTAAGCTATGGAATCACATATCACTGCACCGCCTCTCAATTTTATGTCCAAGAATAGTTATTTGGAAATTTAGAATTCTGAGTGTTTACATGAGAAATAGAACTAATTGATTAATTATAATTGATTTTAATTATTAAAATTTTTTCTTTGCAATTATTTTGATTTTTCTCCCTTCTCTTGTTATTCTTCCAGGCTGTGTGTATAGTTCACACATTCTTTCCTTAGTCCATAGCAAAACATAAGTCAGTGAAAATGAAAACCCTTTGTACGTGTCCACTAATCACTACAAGCACGGTATTCACTAAACTGCAGTGAGATTGAGTAGTCGGTTCAGGGGGAAAATTTTACCCAAAAGCTACTAGAAAGGATAAAACTGAGATAAAAATGAGTAATGCTTTTCTTGAAAAGCAAGAAGCACTATTATCCTCCTTTGAAAAAAGGTTACAGAAACTGGAAAGCAGCACCAACCCGGCTGGGAGCAGAAGGAAGCAATGAACCACACACTGAAAATTATGGCATGGAATGCCAATGGCATTCTTCAGAAGAAGCAAGAACTAAAATGATTAGTACTCCATAACGAAAAAATAGACATCTGCCTTATTTCAGAAACACACATGACAAACCAATCCTATCTCAAAATCAGATGCTATAGAACATAGAACATACCATACTACACATCCAAATAATTCAGCAAGGAGAGGTAGTGCAGTAATTGTGAGACAAACAATTCAACACACTGAAGAGAAGGAATACCAAACAGATGAAATTCAAGCTTCTGTTGTATCACTGGAGCTCAAAGGATGAAAAGTGTCATTAGCAGCAATATATAGCCCTCCAAGACATGCACTAAAACCTCGAGACTATTAGTTCAGGCAACGAATGCTCAAATAAAGGAGGTATAGAGGAAAAAGTTTGGAACACAATTTTCAACTCCACAGCTCTTTTAAGGATAGTAAGAGGATTGACATATCAAAAGTCCTCACCCCTACCTCCTGTGCTTAAGGGGTGGGGGTGGTTTGAAAGTACCATTTTTCATTTTTCGCATATATCACGGTAACGATGCATCTCATCGATTTGTATCCTGTGCAAAATTAAAGCATACAAAATTACCAACAAGTTTTGTCATTTACATTTTTTCGATATCTCTTATAGTTCCTGAGATATCCGCTCTAGAAGGTGAGAAATTTTTTGAAAAAACACTTCTGCCTCCAATTTTTTAATCTTTACGGCCTTATAATTTTTGAACGATTGATGAAAAAAATCCGTCCTAATCATAAGCTGATAAAGCGACAAATAACCTTCAATTTGATGTATATTTTCACTATTTTACGCATTTCCCTACGACTGTTGCAGCAGTTTTAGAGTTGAGAGTGAAATTTTCTGTTCAGCAACAATAGATCAGTTGACAATGAAATTTGAAGGGGATAATTGAAGCACAATTTTTGACTTTGCAGCTCTGTTGAGACTAGTTTGGAGGTGAGCATATCAAAAATCCCAACCCCTACATCATGTGCTAAAGGAATGAGGGTTGTTTGAAAGTTGCATTTTCCACTTATTACTTACATGCTTATATCTTGGAAGCAATGTGTTCTATTGACATAATCAACTACGTAGAAATGAAGCTTAATAAATTCCCTACAAGTTTTTTTAAATAGAGGTTTTCGATAAATCTGATACTTATCAAGATATTTATGTTCTAAAGTGATGCATTTTCGAATTTGTAAGCTTCAATCTCGCATAGAATACTGTACAAATGTTCATAAGATGCATCGTTTCCGATATATATGCGAAAAATGGAAAAAAGAGTACTTTCAAACCACCCCCCCCCTTAATCACAGTGGGTAGGGGTGAGGACTTTTGATATGTTAATCCTCTTACTATCCTTAAAAGAGCTTTGGAGTTGAAAATTGTGTTCCAAACTTTTCTCTCTATAATATTTCGTTGACTGGACTATATTATGTAGAATTCTTAAAACATCTTGGAAAAAAATTGCTCATTAGTCTTTTCAGATTAGATTGCAATGGGATTTGAAGAAAGAATGAGTAGAGGAGTAGGTAGAAGAGAATAAGTTACAGGAAAGAGAAGTAGGAGTGTGTAGTGTAAACTGGGAGTAGAAGCGAAGAATAAGTAGAAATGTTGAGAGGTTGTAGAGAGAAGAGAGAAAATGTAGAAAGAGAATGAGAAGGCAGAGTTGGAAAGGAGTAACTACCGTAGTTGAAGAGACAAGGCCACGGTTAAAGGAAAGGCTCTCTGTCAATAACCCTCACTCTCTTTACTACTCTCGGCCTTCCGATAGAGTTTGCTTGCATTCGTGCTTATTCTGGTCTTATTAGTTTCTACTTTCCTGTGTATCTTACTACCAGTATACACTGCACAAGTTAGTAACGAAATGGATTCGGCGTAAAGTTAATGGTAGACACGAATATGGCAGAAGAGAAAAAGTGAAAAATAATAATGAAGAAGGTACTGTTGCTGGTGCGATATTGTGGTATATATCCATAATGAAAACACTGGGTTGTTGTCACAAATATCACTTTTTTATTTTTAAAATCACAAACATGTTGTCACGTTATTCTTTATATAAAATAACGATTAGCCTCCTGCTTGGCATCAGTCGGTAAAGCATGAGATTTAATATAATTAGGGCGTGGTTTTTCTAATAGTATTCAGTCTTAAAAAATCTTGATAGGCCTAGATATGGGCTTCTCCAATAACTCTTGTAATTCAATAATAATAAATATATATATATAAATGATACTTATACTAGAGAGATGAGGAATATAAAATAAATTGCACACCATGAAAATTTTACACATATATTGTACAAATAATGCAAAGATCAGTCGAGGCAAAAAATATATATAGAGCGATAAAAAATATAATATAAAAATAGAACAATATTTGAAATCAATAAAAATATCACAGGCTAACTTTATATTCTAGATTTATGGCACGAATCATTACCATGTGCCTTTATCTTGAAATCATATGCAATCTTTGGCATGTAGCTGTGACATGTACTTGCTAATACTTGTCGGCTTGGATAATTCAATCATAAATATGTGCTCTAAGATCAGCTTGATAAATTAGCCACTAATAATCCAAATATATCTATATATTAAAATCTCTAGTATTTAGTAGATTTATTTGTATCGAATATATATTTTTATCTCAGGGTGCAAGATTCGGCACCTGACGGAATAGGTAGAGCCATTCATCTAGTGAATTAGAACTATGATAAATTATCGCAAATTGTATTGCAAAAAATTAAATATTGTATGCATACGTTTGATAGCCTAGATTTCGTACTTCTTTGATTAAATAGAAATTTCTAAAATATTGATCTATATATTTTTCTTTCAATTAAATACCTTTAATACTAATTTTTACTTGCGCAAGTATTAATCTTATTAATTTCTTAATTTATAATAACCCTTTCGGCGAGCTAGCTTTGATCATCAGATTATTTCGAAGCACTAGGGCGCCCATCACTAAATTCAAATTTAAATCACTCACGTGTCGAAAATCTTCTTGTAAGCCGCCGATGTCGATCCAACTCCATGCGGTCCGGGAATATGGTAGCCGGAATCGTCTCCTCCAGGGGTTATAAATTTAATTAAAATGAAAAATGACTTCTGCTTCACAATAGCATCACGAAGTCTTTTAAGAAATTTAATAATTTACTTTAACTTTAATTTTTACAAAATTATTAATAAGGTACTTCGCTCTAAAATATTTGGGGTCCTCTTATGGTGGCATCTGGCTGGCGAGTGCTGGTTCTTCCTTCTCAAGTTTTACAGATCCTCTTTCCGACTTTCAAATTAGCATAAAATTTAAATATCTCAATCCTCCGCCATTAAATTCAAATAGATCTTACAAAAAATGCCAAAATATTGCTTAGATTATATGATTAATAATTTCTTTGCATTCGAGCCATATTGATAACATAGATTACACAAATTTTTACACGAAATCTACTACAATTATATAAATATATATAAATATTTTTGAATCGGCCTACAGTTGCCGCCTATTAACTGCCGTTTTACTATTGGTGCATGCAAATTTTATTAGGTATTCATGCGCCTGGTAACTCTTATTTCCTGAATACATTAAATTATTTTTATTTGGTTTTTTATTTATGCTCTTTGCATGCTAGTTAATATTATATATATTAATATTAATTCCATGCTAACTAATAATTAGCCACGTGGACGGGTGTTTTCTCACATTGCACACCGTCTGATTGCAATAAAGCTCTGCCAAGGGGTTTTGGTCAGATTCTACGTTCTTCGGTTTGATCGATCTCTAGGTCACCGATCTGTGAATACATCTATCTAACCTCAATCTTCAAATATTTTATAAATAATATATTTATGAGTAGTAAACTTTCTTCAAATCCTTTTTAAGTTCTTGTACCATTTAGCCAGAACAAGCTGATGCTATCTTATCTTGATTATTATCTGCTTGGCGATATTAGCCAATTACTTTATTTTTAGACCTATTATTATTTCTGTTAGGGCTTTTTATCTACCCAAATTTGATACCTTTACACACGCCCCTGGGTTTGAATTCAAAATATTTGAGAATCACAATGTTTTTAATGAAAACCCACCCTTCAAATACACTGATATACACTATACTTTATTTATAAATTATACTCTCCTACTTCTATCACATTTCGCAGTCATATTTGCTGCATCTCCTTTATACCTTTATCAAAAACAATAACAAATTCTCCTCCTCAACACACATAAAAATATCATAAATATAAACTTCTAAACGCACTCCTCCTGACACCATTTACAACACAGTAATTTTTGAATTCGCCGCTTGCAGGGCTGCCAACTTAACTACACACATTTCATAATTCTCATAAATGATTCCTTTTAGACAATAATTTCGATTCATAAACTTCTGGGCTTATATCTTATAGTATTTCTTAGGTCTTAATATAAATAATTTTCTATACATCAGGTACAATACTTTCTTTTGCTAATGGCTCTTTGGTTTTGGTAATTGGTATTCACTTTAAATCTTTTCAGGTAACAAACGTGGCATAATTAAAAGTAATAAATATAAAAACATATAAATAAATATCGACATTAATAAATATAATAAATAACAATAATAAATAACTCTTTGGGTACAGTAATTCTTTTTATAAACATATGTTCAACAGATATTACATTCATTTGATTTGGGCGGCTTTGGTCAGCTGTTCGCTGTTCTACAATTCATAGTGTTTCATGTTACATCAGAATTTGCTATCGACTTTCATAACTAACCTAACTGCTCGATTTTTTCTCTTAAAAAGGTAATTAACAAATTTTAATTTTATTATCCCCGCTTGTGTCCTTTTTTATCTGATGTATATAATTTAATTACATATTTAAAAATTGTTCTTTTCTTTATTACAGGCTTCTAACGGCTGGAAGGAGTTAAAACATTGGATTGTTGCCACGAGGTCCTATACCAATTTTAAATTTATTAAGGAAGGTTAGTAATTGGCTTGATAGTGTTGTTTTCCTTTGACTTCTTATCATATTTATTTCAAATTCTGTGATATGGCTTAATATTGGCTACATTTTCCCACCAAACAATGTGCGTGTTCTCACTCTCTTGTAACTGAACTGTGTTATGCTGCGATATGGCTACTATAGTGAATGGCCCTGAATAAATTAAAAAGAATTTGCGAGTTACTTTTTCTAAAGCATTTGATAACCTGTGGCTCTTTACTAAAACTTCATCTCCAATGTTATATGAAAATATTTTATAGGCTCGGTCGTGGAATCTCTTTCTGCTATCTGCCTTCTGCTCTAGCTTTAACCTTACCAGATGATGGATATTGGGGTTTGTTAACTTACTCACTTCTGATCTTGGAAAATCAATTAATTTTTCGATAAATGTATTATTCCTTTTACCGAATATGATCTCATAAGGCGTACGACCGGTGCTTTCATTTAGGCTATTATTATAGCATTCTTCTAAAAATGGTATATACCTAACCCATTGTTGATGTTTTTCATTACAGTACGTCCGCATAAAACGAGAGATTTCTGCCATACGTCGCTCCACTGGGTTAGCGCTGGGGCTGTAAAGAGATGTCCTCGACCATTTAATATTAGCCAGGTGAAGTATTTCTTTCCACTGCTTGCTACAAAAATAGGTTGCGTTGTCTGATAGTACTCGTTTGGGCTTTCCTACTTCACTTGTCCATCTTTCCGTTATGCATCGGGCCAAAACTTCTCCGGTCAATTTGCCTATGGGAAATAGCATGGTATATTTTGAAAAAACACATGTAAGAACGAATATGTATTTTTTTCCGTATTGCGCCATGGGCAATGGACCATATATATCCGCTGATATCAATTCCAATGGTGCGCTGGGGAGAATGGGATTCATTTCACCTCTGATATGGTATCGCGGGTATTTGGCTTTCTGGCATATATCGCAAGCTTTCACTATTTTGGCCACTTTTTTATGCATGCTTTTAAAATAACAGCTTTCTTTTAGTAGGTGGAGGGTCTTCGTAGTTCCAAAATGTCCAATGCGTTCGTGAGCTTCTTTTATCAAATCTGTTTCCATATTAGCGGGGATAATTAGGCGCCAGTCGTAAGTATTTTTAGCCGGTCGGTGGAACATAAATCCTTTGTAGCGGGTATACTGTCGCAGGTAGTCGGGCGGTTCGGCAGCTCCTTCTTCCATCAGTTCACGGATCCGGGACAGTCTTGGGTCTTCATATTGGGCGATACGGATTCTTTCAGGTGTTAACATGGCGGTATGAATTCGTGGTTGGATATTGGGAGGATACGGTATGCTTTCTCCACTTTTTACGGCAAAACATCTTAGATTGGTATCTTGACAATATGTAGCGTCTATTTCTCTGGATAGAAAGTCGGCTCTTGACGGTGCTCGGTCCTTCGTTGTTAGGCTTAATACCTCCATACACTCCATAGCATTTTCCATTTCGTGGATACCCCACTCCCTCGGCACGCCTTCCATGTAGTGAGCGAAATGTACCTCAGCGATTCCTTCAGTACGTTTCTTCAGATCAAGGGGTACTATGACTTCGTATGCTTCGGTTTCGGTAAATGCATGAAATTTCGAGGTTTGGAAATTTAAACAGGCCTGGAAGTGTTGTAGAAAATCTGTACCTATTATTATGTGCGGACCGGAAACAGGTAATACAAGAAATGTATATGCGAATCGTTGTTGTTGAAGATTTATTTCCAGTAAACATTGAGTAGTTATATGTATTCGCCGTCCTGGACTGATACCTGATACATATACGTTGGTTAACGGTAGAGTAGCTAATTTTGTTTTTTCTTTCAGACGTTGGAATAAGTCTGTTTGTATGAGGCTACACTGTGAACCACTATCTACTAATGCTTGAACCTTCATTCCATATATTTCTATATCGATATACGCTTGCATTTGTATATCCGGTAGCCTGCTTTCTTTTTCCGTTTCTTCTAACAAAGTCTCCGGTAGATCATTTCTGAATGTGGTGTATGATGTTGAGATGTCTTGTTTTTCTTGGTTTGTTTCACTTGAGTTTGTGCTTGCTGTATCGGGGGTATCATATAGTCATGGTTTATTAGCTGTAGTTTTCTGTATGTCTGGTGGCGGGTCGTTGGGTGTTGGGTTCCGGTTTTTTTGTTGATTCAAACCTATTGCATGTGCTAGTGTATAGTTTGTACTTACTTGTTGAGGTGGTGGTTTATAATTTCTGTTGTAACTGTTTTGTGTATTATTATTATGTGAGTTTAATCGATCACGGCCATCATAGTGATTCCTACGATTGCTCTGCTGGGCATAGTGGTTGGTTGTACGATTTTGAAATTTTTCATTATTCCAATTACCATTTTGCCTGTGCTCATAGCGGCGTTCAAATTGGGGAGCAGATCGGTAGCGATCATATGATACCGGTTCATAATTTTGGCTGTTATGCGGATTAAATTTTGAATTATGCTGATTTGATGCGTATCTCTGGTCTGAGCGGTGGGTTGATATTGCCATTGCAGACTGTATGCCATATAAATGATTAATTAGCTGCTTGCAATCAGTAATGGGTTGTGTGGCGAGTGCCATTCTAACTTGATACGGTAGCTTCTTTAAAATAATGCTTGCTAACGCCGATTCATTAATGGGCTCGCTCAATTGAGAATTTTTAAACTGTAGGGCAGTGACGAAAGTGGTACATGCACCGTCTAATTTAGGGTTGAAATCGCATGATATGATGTCCGCTAGCACGTCCAACTGTTTACTTCTGCTCCAATACTGTTCCAGGAAGACAGCGACAAACTCATCCAATGATGTAAACTCATGGGCTCTACTCCGAAAAAACATCAGGGGTTCGCCAATCAATAAATTAGTCAAACGGAGACGCCAAAAATTCCAAGAGGTAGGTGCAAGAGTTTGTACTAATTTTATCTGATCAATGAATGGTTGAGGTTGCAAATGGCGATCAGTGTTATCAAATTTTCCTAGTCCTTGTAATATACTATGTACGTTGAGGTTGTCTGTTTGAATTCCTTGAGGTTGTTGTTGAATATGATTTTCCAATGCTATTATTTTTTCCTGTGTTATCTGCCATTGACTATCATGTGTAATTTTATTTGCGTTTATTTCTTGATTTAGTTGAGTCAGAGTGGATTTCTGAATTAGTAGAGTTCCATTTAAAGCTTTACAGGTTTCAGTGTTTTGATTGATGCTACCTTGCAGTTGGTTCATTTTTGTGGACATATTAATCTGTTTGTTTTGTATTTCTTTAATATTGTTAATATTTTTGTCAACTGTAGTTGTTAAGTTTTGATTGGCAACGGTAATTTGTTTGTGGATTTCTTGGTGGCAATCGGCCTTAATGTTATTTGTTATATCCTGAATAGGTGTAGTGATTTGTGTATTTAAGTTGTCTATCCTTTCATTGAGTTCACATGTAACCGTATCTAACCTTTCCGATAATCCTGCCGTAACTTTATCTTGACTTTCTTTTTGTAGGGTTATCATTGCTTTTAACTCTTCCCTATGACTCTCTACTTTAGTTTCAATATTATCCAACCGTTGTTCTACTGATTTTATAGCGCCTGTGGTCTCTTTCATGCCCTGTTCCACTGTCTGTTTATTTTCCTCTTTTACTGTAGCAATCTCCTTTTTAATTTCCTGCATCATACTATCCATTGTTTTTTGTAACATAATGTTGAAAGTGCTACTCGTTTGTTCCATTATTACCTTTTGAAGCGGATCTAGTTCTGTGGTTGAAAACATACTCTGTTTGCCCAGGTGTGACTCGGCCTCCGGCGATGCGGGTTCTGCAGACTGCTCCTCGCCCCCTTCAAAATTGATCTCTACTATCCGTTGATTCAATGGTGTGTCAGCGGCGTCGATTCGAGTGGAGGATAGAGGTTGCAGACCTGGTGGATCGAAAATTATCGACCCGACGCTTCCTGGTTCCCTTTCTCGTGGCGTATTGGCATCTACCGTGGTGGGGTTTGATGTGCTCGGAGTCGACAAAGTGGGATCTGTGCAACCGCCGTACATATATGAAACTTCAGAGTTTGCGGGAGTGTGATTCATTATGTCAAATGTGATAAATGCTAATTAAACAGTGATAAAAATGATAAGCGAAAATGCTTAAAAAAGAGACACAACCGGGACTTACAGTGAACAGTGATGTGTAAAGTGTTTGGATACTCTTACAACCAGGTATTTATACTTAAGTTTTTTACAATGCTCTAGCGCCCTCAATGTTTTGTTGATTTATTTTTGGCTAGTTTACAGGCTGCGACTTATTTTCCAACCGGCTTAAACACCTAATATATTTTTGACTAGAAAGTAATAGCAGTTTAGGCTTATAAAATATAATCTCTCTCTATAAACATGTAATTTTTCACAGTACTAATAATATAAAATTTTCTTTAAAACATATAATTTCTCTCTATTTAAAGCTCTTGTTTCCCCAAAAAGTAATACAAATATTCCTTCGCCAGTTTTCCTCACAACTCGTATAAGTTATCTATAATTTTCACTATGGTTATTGACCTAATTTCAAGTAATTATTCAATGAGCTTGGCTCTCATCATCAGCCCCACGTTGGGCGCCATGTATTTATGTCACGTTATTCTTTATATAAAATAACGATTAGCCTCCTGCTTGGCATCAGTCGGTAAAGCATGAGATTTAATATAATTAGGGCGTGGTTTTTCTAATAGTATTCAGTCTTAAAAAATCTTGATAGGCCTAGATATGGGCTTCTCCAATAACTCTTGTAATTCAATAATAATAAATATATATATATATAAATGATACTTATACTAGAGAGATGAGGAATATAAAATAAATTGCACACCATGAAAATTTTACACATATATTGTACAAATAATGCAAAGATCAGTCGAGGCAAAAAATATATATAGAGCGATAAAAAA
The DNA here is from genome assembly GCF_014356525.2 of Nilaparvata lugens. Classification (NCBI taxonomy): domain Eukaryota; kingdom Metazoa; phylum Arthropoda; class Insecta; order Hemiptera; family Delphacidae; genus Nilaparvata; species Nilaparvata lugens. The sequence goes on along the minus strand of NC_052513.1, from coordinate 9,696,929 downwards.
TATAATATAAAAATAGAACAATATTTGAAATCAATAAAAATATCACAGGCTAACTTTATATTCTAGATTTATGGCACGAATCATTACCATGTGCCTTTATCTTGAAATCATATGCAATCTTTGGCATGTAGCTGTGACATGTACTTGCTAATACTTGTCGGCTTGGATAATTCAATCATAAATATGTGCTCTAAGATCAGCTTGATAAATTAGCCACTAATAATCCAAATATATCTATATATTAAAATCTCTAGTATTTAGTAGATTTATTTGTATCGAATATATATTTTTATCTCAGGGTGCAAGATTCGGCACCTGACGGAATAGGTAGAGCCATTCATCTAGTGAATTAGAACTATGATAAATTATCGCAAATTGTATTGCAAAAAATTAAATATTGTATGCATATGTTTTAATAGCCTAGATTTCGTACTTCTTTGATTAAACAGAAATTTCTAAAATATTGATCTATATATTTTTCTTTCAATTAGATACCTTTAATACTAATTTTTACTTGCGCAAGTATTACTCTTATTAATTTCTTAATTTATAATAACCCTTTCGGCGAGCTAGCTTTGATCATCAGATTATTTCGAAGCACTAGGGCGCCCATCACTAAATTCAAATTTAAATCACTCACGTGTCGAAAATCTTCTTGTAAGCCGCCGATGTCGATCCAACTCCATGTGGTCCGGGAATATGGTAGCCGGAATCGTCTCCTCCCAGGGGTTATAAATTTAATAAAAATGAAAAATGACTTCTGCTTCACAATAGCATCACGAAGTCTTTTAAGAAATTTAATAATTTACTTTAACTTTAATTTTTACAAAATTATTAATAAGGTACTTCGCTCTAAAATATTTGGGGTCCTCTTATGGTGGCATCTGGCTGGCGAGTGCTGGTTCTTCCTTCTCAAGTTTTACAGATCCTCTTTCCGACTTTCAAATTAGCATAAAATTTAAATATCTCAATCCTCCGCCATTAAATTCAAATAGATCTTACAAAAAATGCCAAGATATTGCTTAGATTATATGATTAATAATTTCTTTGCATTCGAGCCATATTGATAACATAGATTACACAAATTTTTACACGAAATCTACTACAATTATATAAATATATATAAATATTTTTGAATCGGCCTACAGTTGCCGCCTATTAACTGCCGTTTTACTATTGGTGCATGCAAATTTTATTAGGTATTCATGCGCCTGGTAACTCTTATTTCCTGAATACATTAAATTATTTTTATTTGGTTTTTTATTTATGCTCTTTGCATGCTAGTTAATATTATATATATTAATATTAATTCCATGCTAACTAATAATTAGCCACGTGGACGGGTGTTTTCTCACATTGCACACCGTCTGATTGCAATAAAGCTCTGCCAAGGGGTTTTGGTCAGATTCTACGTTCTTCGGTTTGATCGATCTCTAGGTCACCGATCTGTGAATACATCTATCTAACCTCAATCTTCAAATATTTTATAAATAATATATTTATGAGTAGTAAACTTTCTTCAAATCCTTTTTAAGTTCTTGTACCATTTAGCCAGAACAAGCTGATGCTATCTTATCTTGATTATTATCTGCTTGGCGATATTAGCCAATTACTTTATTTTTAGACCTATTATTATTTCTGTTAGGGCTTTTTATCTACCCAAATTTGATACCTTACAACTTCAATTCACTATAATATAGTTATACTATAATGAGTCACCAGATAAATTTATTCCTCAAAGAATAATATGAAATAGTTGCATTTCAACTCTACCTTTTCATCATTGAATCATTTCAACTAGAATCTATAAGGATTAAGCTATTAACATTTTTGTTACAAACATAATACAACTTTGTATTATTATAAACATAAGTTAATTATTTTGATGTAAACACAGCTTTAGAATGTGAATTGAGAGTGTTTCAATCTATTGACACAATTTTACGCCGAGCCACCAAGTCCTAATGGATGGAATCGATAAGTTTATGACGTGTAATCAACTACAATTGGCTTTGTTATCTTTGCAAGTGAATTAATGATTTTTCAATGTCTTATCAATTCTATCAATCTTAGGAATCAAATTTTCAATGTGTATGGTTATAAATTTATTTAAATAGCCAATCTATTCATACACGGAGAATCGCATGAAATGAGAAAAGGACAATAATTCACATAACATAATATTGTTTCCTAAAATTGAAAAGCTAGAAATTGTGAGACATCAATACTCATATGTGTCACGAGTGTATATCAGATTTTGTACCAGGACAGTAATGATGTTGTTTTTCTATGTAGATGTTCATATTATGAAGTCATCTTGACTAACAAAAGGTTTGTTATTGGAGACAAAGATAAATTATGTTAACTTGTGATATTAACAATAGTCAAGTATTGATATATCTTATTTATATGAGAATTATAGCTTGTAGCTTGTACATGGAACATGAGATTTTTAAGAAACAAGAATTCAGGTTGAGCCTGATAGATAAACCCGAATTCAATCCTCAATAAAATCGCCATGAGAAGTAGTACGAGGTAACTGCCGAAAAAGACAGGAATTAATTTACCTGATTCGTTATCCTTGAAGATGAACAGTAATTTGAGTAGGCTTAACCTACTGGCATTTTAATTGCATCTTTCTCTAGGAATTTTAACTCACTAGACGTAATGACACCAACATTTTATTAATTAGCCAGTCTACAGTTATCAACTTCCAGTAGTAATATATTTGAGATAACTACGTTGATAAATTTGGAATAAAATTCCGGTCTTCTTCATTGTTATATCAAAAACAAAATTTTATCGTAACTATCATTCAACTCTCATCTCAGCAATCTAGTTTGAAGTACTGCACTCACAAAAAATCATTAATTATTTTATATAAAATATATCAAATAAGACGAATGTATTTTCATTCTAAAAATAAGACCCACAAGTTAAAACCAACTTGAAACCACGGTTTCAAAGCCCACAGGTTGAATTTAAGAATACTGAAAATCTTGATTTCGCCTTATGAAGTTCATGAATTTCAATGAAAAATTCTTGAAAATGGAACTTCTAGAAAGAGATTCAGAGAGGGAGGCTTGAGAGAAAGAATGGATATTTGAATAAATGAATAGTTTATCTGTTTTGCCAAAAATGAATCAATAAAACTTCACAAAATGATAATATATATGCTACTGCAGTCATCTAAAGTGAATGAATAGCTCAAAGTAAGATGAAAGAACAGCTCATCACAAAAAATCCTCTTCAGGTAGAAGAGACTAATATAGAAAAGGAAGACTCCTTATCAAATTCCATTCCAGGCAATCCACCACCAAGTTTTCCTAGTCCAAATTATTCTCTAAATTTGGAACAGAATGTGAGTTCAATTTGTGATTTTCATGTATCATGGAATCTATAAGTTTCAAGGACAAACTCCTGAGAGAGTTTGAGAGGAAAGTTTCCAAATGTTGTTTTCCTTTACAGACGAAGGACCTCTGAGAACTCTGTCAGTACATTGCCACCCTATCCCTAGACAGAGTGAATCGGAAACTTAGGAATCAGTGCCGCAATCAATGCTGTTGGTGGTGACTCAACACTAGAGTGACGATGGCCTCTTTTGAAGATATCTTGCTGAATAGCAGTGAGAGAGCCTCGGTGTGCAACTGATTTAATCCCTTGGGAGAAGTGCACGTAAACGCTGGAGGGTGTGATGCCACATACAGCAGAGTCTTCCCAAATATCACAACCAGCAGAGTCGTCCCAAATATCACATCCTACAAGCTGCCTCCCCAAACTACCGACTTCAACAAACAACCTGCTCAAACCTAAACCTTCAGGCTTCAGACATCTTGCACATGCGCCAAAGCATCACTTCGTTTTCTTATTCATATTTCCTTCTGCCGGTTCTTGTGATTCTCATATTTCTATATATTTCTTATTCTATCAATTATTATTTTATCAGGTAATACATGTTTAACATAGTTATTTGGAAAATTCTCTTCTTATTTTGTTCTCACATTTGCTTCTGCTGCTTCTTCAACTATTACCAGTGCTCCTATTCCTTTACAATGAAAATGTTCTATTCTTTCTGTTACACCTATCATAATTCTGTTTTCGAACCAGCTATATTCAATTTATTCTCACCTTTCCCTCTCTATATTCATCCCTTCTATTTTTCATTGATATTTTGCTCAATAATGATATCTTATATTTTTTCCAGTAACAGTTTCTTATTTCCTCTATTATTCTCATTGCTTTCTCATCTCTCTTCAATTCCTATCTGAAAATCCGTATTCTCATTGTATCTCCTCCTGTTTCCTGTTTCAAATCCAGCTTTCGTTCTCCAAATTCACATTCATTTCCTTATCCTGTCTTTGCCGTAGCATAGAGAATAGAAATACCAGGTCTCATGGTCTTTGCTCATAGCCTGAAAAACACTAAATTTCCTTCTCCCCCACTATCTTCTTCTCTTCCCTTTCTCACTAATTCATCCTCATATTCTCCCTTTCACCTTTTTCAATATTTCCTCGTTATCATTTTCAATCCATTGAATTTGAACTATTATTCCTGTCCTAATCATCCACAAGCCATTATCCTGTCTCAATCTATTTGAATACTCATATTTATTCCTCTATACTCTATACTTTATACTCTCCCAATTTGAATATGCTGTCTTTGCACATCTCCTTTCCCTCTACCATTCTTCTCATAATTTTTCCTCCTTTCCTTCTTCTCCAAAGTAATCCTTGAATTTCCAATCCCTTCTTTGTTATCCTCTTCCTTCTCTATCATAGAATTCACTCCTTTCCTCTGTCACTTTCTCCTCTAGTCCTTTCTCATCGTTCTCTATTTTCATAGTTATTCCTCCAATTTTCCCTCTCTTCTCTATTCTCCTCTTTCTCATTTTCTTCCTATAATCAAATTTACCTCCTTCCTCTGTGATTCTCTACTCTCCTCCTTTTCAATTTTCCTTCTTCTCCTTTTTTTCTAACTCATACCTCCTCCCTCCAGACAAAGCCAGCCTTTCGATGATAGCCCTGCAGGGGACAACCTCCCTTTCAGAGAGGGTGGGCGACATTGCAGAAGATGAGCGGTTTGCAATTCAATTAACAACATTACCAGACTCCCTTTGCCAACACAGAGATGGCAGACATGGAGAGAGGTCTTTGCTGTAGCAGCCTCCACTCTGCTCTTCATTTGCACGTGATTCTCGTTTGATAAATAATAAGTCTTCTGTTTCTCTTGGCTCACAGGTAAGCTACTTCCTACTCAGAGTAATGAGATGATACAGTTCTACTATGTCAGTAAGGGGCAAAGGAAAGTGAATACTGTATGAGGACAGAATTCTCAAGATTTGTCAGATGTACTACGACTGGAAATGATATCATGAGTTCAAAGTAGTTTAATATGGAATAGAACTACTAGGATAGATGATTGTGGAAGGCTAAAGCCTAAATCAAACTGAATTCACTGATAGCTATTTGGAATGTTGTAAAAACTAGAATTAGAACCGTTTTGGGCGTAAGCCTGAGGTACTTCTCTGTAAGTTGTGTAATTCTGAATGATTATTTAATTTAAATTGATTTTTTGATTTTATTTAAAGAAAAAAATGCTCAGGACGAAGAAGAAAATCCCAAGACTTCAATTACAAGAAGGAAACGGTGTGTGTGAATAGCAGTAAAGCTCAATACTACATAACCTTACTTGATATTTTGCTATTTATTTTCTATTCTTTTCGATAGCTATGTCTTTTTCATTTTGATGTCTTTCACATTATTTGCATAATGAGGTTCTAAATATATTCTGAGTATTTCTTTAGAATGAGTTATATTTATGACTGTCTAGGAATCAAATCACATATTATATTCTTGTACAGAAGACATAAATATGGATAATTGAAATTGGATTTTGACAATTTTTATTGACATTTCGTAAAATTGGTCTACCATTATATTTCGGATCTCAATAAGAGATAGTGGATTCTACAGAGGTAGTTTGAATAGAGGTAGTAGATAGTACCTATTTTCAATCATATTGCAGGCAACAAATATTGTCCCATGAAGATCATTTCGTTATAAAATAATGTTCTTATTTCTTTCAAGATTATTAGTATCAAAATTAAACGTAGTAGTAAATTTAAATTTGTACTTGTTCTCTCGTTCAATTGAAAATGTTGATAATTATGATGGTCTCATGTTTCACTCTAGTTTTTTGTAGTCTCATATTCTGTTTTGTGTATGTTGAGTATCACAATATGAGTCTTACCCCCGCCTTAGACCTACCTATTTTTCAAATTACTGATTATATTTTTTTTAGAGATTCATCAATCAATTTTAACATTAAAATTAATTTGTACTGTACGCATTCATAAAATTAGTCATGGAGTGTTAATTTATCATGGTATTTTACTTCGGAGGCATCTTGTCATGAATCCCATTTGCTCAAAATTGAGTTTTACTATGTAACTGGTCATGCATAATATTCTCATTTTTGTGGGAAAATAATGTGGATGAACTGTATTTTTTTCAAATTTCTTAGTTATCATTAACTTCTTCTGTTATCATGTTTCACTTTGACGATTTTTTGTCCCAAATTGCATGTGTTCACAATTATTTTATTGAAGTTAAGCGACACAACGTGCGACCAGTGTTAGGACCGGCGTCCGCATGACCAGCCAATGAACGGCGAGCGCCGTCCCCCCCTCGCCCCACCGGAAGGTATAAGAGGCGGCGCGTACGGCCGGCCGGCTTCAGTTGAATCGTGTTCAGTGCTAAGCCAACATCAGTCTGTGCTTCGTCCCACAGTGAATCCTCTCACATCTCCACCACCTCCAGATTCCAGAGTATCCCGGAGGGAAGCAGAAGAACTCACTTCGCAGACAGACACATCCATCCCTCTGCCGCTGCCGCCAAGGTAGGTGAGAGCGACAAATCGATATCACCCAAACATAGACACAGACACCAGCCACCAGCCTCCGATCTGTCTGGAACAGTTTTAGCGTCTCCCACCCCATCATTGTCGAGCCATCAACCCCACAATAACGATACGTCGCATCCTAATCGTATATCCGACTGAAAACAAACAGAAGCCCCGCAACACAATTAAAGCCCATAGTTTAATCGAGTTGGTTTAGCCCCAAGGATAATAAACAACAATAATAACAATTAAGTTATTTTATTTGGAAGGGTGCATGGATCTATGAAGGTACACAGTCACGGTAAAGTACTTTGTTGTCTCTTTTCTGTTTAGGGCTACTTGTAATATGAATAACAATACAAACATTAGTACCCTTTTTTGAATTTTTTTATCACAACAAGTTTATATAAGTTCACTTGAAAATGACATGAATGTTGAAACTTGTTGTGGTAAAATAATTATTGGAAAAAGGGTACTCAGATTTGTATTTCTATTTGAAGTTCTTTGTGTTTGGGGGTGAGATTTCTTGGGAGGAGGAATTTATAATCATTCATAAAATTTGTAATAATTTAAAAAATTTGTGGAGGGTAAAGTTTATATACTGCTGACAAAGTATAGACTGATTTGAATGAAAGTAGAAAGTAATGCAAAAATCAAGATAAAGTTATGTTCACTTTCTATGAGGTAATCCACACATGTCATATGAGCTGGGAAGTAGGGGTTTGATAGGTTGTTACTTAAGTAAATGGTTCAATTGACTCTTTTCATATTAGAAAAGACTGAATGATTAATTCAGAGAATGAAGAATGATTAATTCCAGAGTATCCCGGAGGGAAGCAGAAGAACTCACTTCGCAGACAGACACATCCATCCCTCTGCCGCTGCCGCCAAGGTAGGTGAGAGCGACAAATCGATATCACCCAAACATAGACACAGACACCAGCCACCAGCCTCCGATCTGTCTGGAACAGTTTTAGCGTCTCCCACCCCATCATTGTCGAGCCATCAACCCCACAATAACGATACGTCGCATCCTAATCGTATATCCGACTGAAAGCAAACAGAAGCCCCGCAACACAATTAAAGCCCATAGTTTAATCGAGTTGGTTTAGCCCCAAGGATAATAAACAACAATAATAACAATTAAGTTATTTTATTTGGAAGGGTGCATGGATCTATGAAGGTACACAGTCACGGTAAAGTACTTTGTTGTCTCTTTTCTGTTTAGGGCTACTTGTAATATGAATAAAAATACAAACATCAGTACCCTTTTTTGAATTTTTTTATCACAACATGTTTATATAAGTTCACTTGAAAATGACATGAATGTTGAAACTTGTTGTGGTAAAATAATTATTGGAAAAAGGGTACTCAGATTTGTATTTCTATTTGAAGTTCTTTGTGTTTGGGGGTGAGATTTCTTGGGAGGAGGAATTTATAATCATTCATAAAATTTGTAATAATTTAAAAAATTTGTGGAGGGTAAAGTTTATATACTGCTGACAAAGTATAGACTGATTTGAATGAAAGTAGAAAGTAATGCAAAAATCAAGATAAAGTTATGTTCACTTTCTATGAGGTAATCCACACATGTCATATGAGCTGGGAAGTAGGGGTTTGATAGGTTGTTACTTAAGTAAATGGTTCAATTGACGCTTTTCATATTAGAAAAGACTGAATGATTAATTCAGAGAATGAAGAATGATTAATTCCAGAGTATCCCTTGTCTACACAAATATAAGATTTACTTCACAACTTCACATGTTTGATGAACTTGCGACCGTGCAACCACTCTACTTTTCAATTATCAAGACACAAAGTGGTTGAAATATCTATGAATCGTGATCATTTTATCGAGGTCGGCTATTCCCATTGATTGAATTTGTTCGTGAGTTCATAGATGAATATGCTGTGACAGCGAATTTAGTACATCTCAGTAATACGTTATCAAGTTATATTTTATTAAATTGAGCTCATTGTTTCAATGTGATTGTCAATGTTTGTAGGTGCAAAAATTGACACTGATGATTCATAGATTGAAAACAGATTTAATATGAATGATTTAATTATCGATGAATAATTATGATTCCAATTTACAATTTATGAGATAATTATATCCAATTGGGATTCGATTATAGTAACAGAAGACTTTTTATCAAGTCATCCATAGAATTCAATAGAATTTATTTCAAGTTTGGAGTTACTGAACTGTGAGAATTGGATAGGCCAATAAACTTGATAAAAAACAATAAATTAAATTTAGAAAATAAACGGAAAAGAAATTTCTTGACTTACCAGTGATAAGAAATCAAGCATTCATGATTTAAATTAATTGAATTAGTATTAGTGACATACATGAAGATATAATATGGGATTATCTGTTATACTCAATTCTTCCCCACGATTGACCCCCATATTGATGCAATGATATCTTTCAAATTGAATCATGATGAGTAGAATACTATTCTAAATAACAGGAACAGACCCTTCCAGAAATATTAAACTATTAGAACTTTACTAACGACCCCACTATTCTTTCATTATAATTAATGAAGAGAGTATTTTCTAATACTCCTAGTCAATAGAGATAATAGCTAATATTATTATTCCTGCATGAATAAAATCTCTCACCTCGGGAAAACCACCCCTCCACATAACAATTTTCCCATACATGGATTGATGGACTTACATTTTGAAGTGACCTTATTCATTGAAAGCATCTGGCCTCAAATCAAATTAAATAAAAATCTAGGATTTAATGACTTCATGATAGATTTCCTTTTTTGTCACAGCCACTGTTGGATGAGTGAATAAATTAGATTCAATTGAAACATTGAAAGAAGGACACATCTCAATTTGGAACAAAGATTTGGATTGATAAAAAACTAGTCAATATCCGGAAAGTGGAATCTTCTACAAAAAGTAGTTGTTCTACTTTATGGAACTATCCAAGTTTGAAAGCTAGGCCCAACGTACATCGATCAAGTCTGAATCACTTAAATGAATACATATTAATGAACCTCCAATATTCTCTCTCCAGAAAATTAAAGCTCATCTAATGAAGTGAAATTACCAATTCAAGTGCTTGAATACTCCCAACAGTAGCTTACTCCTATTTACCTATCCTCCTTGAATTAACTCCTCCTCATATGAATTTAAATCCTCCATTTTATTCATATGAAATTTATATTCTTCCACTCACCACCGAAATCGACTCTCTTTCTAACATTTTTTCATCATTATCAAATTACTTCCCTATCACAATGATAATTATTTCATTTGTAATACATAATAACACTATTCAGGTCAATTAATTGCACTAAAATTACCACCAATGACTCATTTATCTGATGACGATCTAGTATAACAAAGTAAAGATGTATTACGCAAGCTCTCACTAATGATTAATTTTATTATTTGTTAGTGAAATAAGCATGTCTATGATTCATCTATATTTATTGGAGAATTATGCGCTGAATGATATAATTACTAAATGTGTGAGCCATTTTCGGTTATGTCTGATCTGAATTTTTTTATTCATATAAATTGATACAATTTGGTATTAACAGTTATTAGTTTTGACTTTCTTCATTTCTTTAATAATCTTATAAATAACATTTATTTATTGAATTCATGAGTCAACCATATCCTATTGATAATATCGATATAATAAAAAATAGTCTACTGTTTATGGTATACTCATACTAACATCCTTGAGCTGCAAGCTCCAAGATCATTCAAAAGAGAAATTCCATTGCATTATCGGCCCAATCAATTTCGTGAATATCAAGTTCTCACTGTATCCTCAACAACTTACTGGACTACACAGATCATTGACCTGATTCATCAACAAACACTCCACCAATTCACATTAGGATAGAATTTGAGAATGCCAATTAATTTCAACCGTACAGTAGAAATTGCCTCTGAAATACAGCTTCCACCTTGCAGATCAATCATAGGAGATAACGGTATTACAGCTGCTGCGTTTAATTCCGGACGTTTGAAATAGTGAGTGGTGGGTTATTATGTAAGTCCACAGACGACTGATGACCTACATGAGTCTCGCGGTTCAACCTTGAACTTAAAAAAAACCGCTAGGCGGACTAATTTCTGTGTCATCGCAAACTGGAAATTCGGTAGATTTGTTGACAGTAAGTTGTGATTTGCGTCAGACCAGCTACTTGTTTTACTCATCAATCATTGTTATGTTGGTCTTTGATAGTTTCAGGTTGATTTGTTCAAAAAGAAAGTTGCATGTCTCTTTATTGACTTTCCTCTTGTTCATGATGAAGCTATTCGATAATAATGAGCTGGAATGAGGGTTTTCTACCTGTTTTTTTTTTCATTTCCAATAGTATTGAACTCATGTTCAATAGCAATGAATAGTTCAATAGTATGATAGTTGGAATAGTTCAAAATGTTCAATAGTAATGAACTGGAATGAGGGTTCTCTACCTGTTTTTTTTAATTTCCAACAGTATTGAACTCATTCTAAAAAATAGTATTCCAATGGGATAATGAAATGTTTTTCGATTTGTTAAAGTACTCCCTTACTATTGAATACAATGAAAATTGAGGAGATGTGAGCAAAAATTAATAAATAATATATTGCAGTTATAAATCTCTAAATACAAGATGCATTATCATAGAATGACTTGTATTCAAAAATTGACCATTATTTATGAATTTATCAATTTTATCAATTATCAAAATCCATAACATATATCTCTGCTTCCATATCCCTCATAAATACCTCTAAAGTTTTTATATTGCTTTTATTAATTTGAATAAAGTAGCCCATATAAGTGGAGTGATTTTATGAAATTTCTAATTCTTGTTACAACAAATCCATGAATGTTGATTACAATATAGTAACTATGACAGAAACGGGAATTTGTAAGAGACATAATGTAGGATGAGAAGGTCGGATAAAAGATGATTTTCCAGAGACTTCAGTGGTGACCTTACCAAATCCATAAGAGTAAATTAAGGTCATCTCATCTTTTTGAGAGGAGAACTACAATTGAATTATAAGATATTGTATTATCAATGGAACAGCATTTCCTGTTTCAAATGTTCAGATGTTCTTCCACATGTCATTCGAGTTTTTCTATGTGGGTGAGCACACTCCATTTCTATGAAAGGAATATTGAATTTGAAAATCATTAGATCCATTCAAGAGAGCTTTAAACAATTGTCTCCTTATTGAAGTATAGTGAACTATATTGAAATGTATGACTCCGTATTGAACCTATATTATTGAAAAATCTTCTACAAACTCTATTGTCGAATGGAACTATTCCAGATGTTCCACCTCCAGCCTCTATAGCTTCTCTAATGAAGTTATTAGGTTATCTAATGTACTGCAGTCTACCACTTATCTATTCCATTGAGGAGCGCAGCAATGTTTTCTCAGCTCTTATTTGAGGAAATGCATTGACTTGCATTAGAGCTGTGACTATGAAGAAGGGCGTTGGAAGCAATGATATGCATCTTTCGCCGGAAGAAGAATGCTGATAAAAATTCAGCGAGCCATATTTGCTTTTAGAGACTGAACCTTGCGATATTTCCTTTATCTGGCGAAATGTAATCCACTAAGAGCATTTCTCTCCTGCTCTGGTCTTCTAGACAGCGTAGGAGGTGAATATATGAGGGAGACCTTTCGGTTGCTGTTTGCTCTTTCTTCTTCAACTTTTTCCTCCTCTTCTTCATCTGGTCTTTCTTTCACCTTCCATTTCTTGCTTTTCGCTTATAGGGGAAGCAGCAAGGGAGTCTGCATAGGCGGAAAAGCAAGAGGGGAGTAAATTGACTGGCACCAACCCCTGTTGCAAAACTACGAGGATATTGATGATGAGGATGTTGATGGTTATGATGATGATGATGGTGCATCTGTTTGAGAGATCTCCCCTAACTGCAGGGGTGGGTCCCATACACACATTTATTTTGCAACGTGCAAAAATATGAAAAGGCCATGCGTTTCCGCATAAGAGGAGATCTGCAGTCACAAATAAAATCTGACATGCATGAGCGTGAATGTAAACATTCTGGCATGGCAGCGAGAGTCGGGTGGGAGGCAGCCAAGTTCAAAAGACCAGTCTCCCCATGAAATTCCGTTACAAATCCTGTAATGTCAACTGATGTATTAAACAGAAATATTTCATGGACATTCATGTGGAGCGTGCCCCATATGAGGAATTCAAAGAAAACATAAACATTAAACAAACATGCAGTATCCATAGATTAAATACACGACACAATTAAAGTGCAAAATGATAAAATCTTCAACAGTATAAATTGAAACAGGATGCATAAATTCATATGATCCATTCCAGATTCATCTCATTCACTGTGAGTGTGGAATAACAATAAAATTTGGAGATGTGAATTCAACAAAACTTAATAATCAAGTATGATTCAACCATGATTATTACTGATTAGTACAGACACTGATTAGTAATGCTTGTTCCTGGTACATATTAGAGTACTTGAGGTAGTAAATGGATTGTCACATGCCTAAATAGCTCTAGTACTTGTCATCACTCTGTAGTTAGCAATGCATAATGCAACCAACACCCACCTGGCTATTCATCAGGAAACACGAAACATCATTCAACAAGAATTGGATAGTGATTAAGACGAAATGCTAATCAAGTGTCTCGAAAAGCTTCAGAAAAAATTATACATTGTTCAAAACAACTTCCTTATCCAAAACTTATTCTAAAAGAAAGGTTAATAAATTCGCATGTTTAGTGACTCAGGTGTGTTGTAAACATATCCATTAACCTTTATCGGGATAAAAAGGTGACCAATGAAACAATGTGATAAATGATTGTCTGATGGGATATCAACACTGACAGAGAGCTCTTGTATCTCACATCTCACACCTTGCCAATTTTTTCCTATGATATTTCACTTAGTAAAAAATATAGAATATTGTCGAGTTGATCTTAATCTATTTGAAATCTGACACCAGAAATATGCTTCCCTCTTCTCTGTTCAACGAAACAGTTGTTATTAATCATGAACTACCTCTAACATTTTATCTGCTAGGGAAATTTTTTGCGTATAATACAACTTATTGCATTGGATCTTGTTCCATAGTTGAGTGGCTCGATTTCCAATAGAATCAAATTCAATATTTTTTTATAGACCTATTGTATTGTATTTTAGATATTTCGTACTCTTTATGTTTTAATTGCTGATTTGTATCTTTTTTAAAGAAATAAATTTATTTATTTATTTTTTATGTACGGTATACATATATTAATTCCGTTCAGATTGATCTCACAAACATATTATTACTGTATAGCATATATTATCAAATCATCAGTTATTATAGTATTGTATTGTAGTCGAGGAATACAGAATAGAGTTCTTCATCTTAAACTCTTGAATTAATCATCAATATATTATCACTTGGTTCTATGTTCTATCAATGAGTACTAAGACTATCAATGATATCACATATCAGATACTTTACAACACTCAGCTTGTATTTCACTATTTTCACATTTGATGAAGATAGTATCAAATTAGCAAAGTTGAACCAAACAATTCTTCAATCCACTCCAGAGATTTTATCAGACAATGATTCTCGAAGTCAGTAACCGAAAACATCTCAGACACCTTTACCAGCTTCCATGAGTTAATAGCTAGCTCTCTTGCCGACATTGGCAGCTCTAATGAGAGAATGATGAGACATGGGACGGTCGCGCAGTGCAACGAATATTGCCGGAAAGTGGTTTAACCGTATTATTTTGGTTTACCGTTAGTCGCAAGCAAACCTCCGCTCACGCAACGCCAGCAGTCAGCAAGGTGCAATCCTCCGCCGGTATCCATCCGGTCTCAGAGACCGGTCCGAGGCCCAATCATTGCTATCTTTGTACAAGCTCACCAACAATATTGCCAAGCATCAGTCACATGAAAGCTGTGCAAAAAACAAGTGAGAACTAAGCTTGAGACGCGTGTGATATTGAGTTAATTGATTAGATGATCAACATAGTCCAATTTTCATTGGAAAATTAACAATTAATTGTTTGAGATGCAAACCGGCAATTAGTTATAATCCAGTTAACAAGGAAATTGAAAATGGATTGATTTCCTATTGATCGAAAACTGCTAGGAGTAACATTTTTGAGACACGTGATATAATATGAGTTTTGAGAATAATATTACCCAATCGATAGGAGATATAAATACAAGACTGATAATTATCATGATACCGTACTCTACTTTCTCACATCAATTCAATACTTCATTTTATTTGATTGGCAAAAATTCTTCTGTACCTACTTTTCTGCTTAATTGACTTCTATTCTTCCAGTTCTGCGTACGGCAATAAGCTATAAATTTGTTAGTGGATTGAATAAAGCGTGTCTAGTACCAAAGCAATCACTAACTACAATCCAATTACAAATAATAACGATTTTGTTGAAAAAGCATTCAATATAAGTACTATAAATTCAGCAAAAAAGAAGACCTGTAATTTCCAATTAGTTGAGCTGCCAATAAAGCACGACAAACACAGCTATTGCAATATTAAAAACGGCTATTCCGATATCGTATCGATTGTGGGAACCAATACGGGATCATAAAAGTGGATGAGTTACACGAGTGTCTACATGCCGCTCTATCAGAAACCTAATACTGGGGTGGTATTATTGAGGAAAATAGTAAAAAATAATCGAATGGCAAAACAAGAAGCAAAAATAATTACGAAAATTAAAAATGTTGAGAGTGTTTTCTCCCTCATCGGCACGGATCAAAGATGGTTGATGGTCTGGCAATAATTTTGCAGAAACGATCCAGCCTGGCGAAACATATATATAGACGACTGTGAGAGTCCGGGGTAACCTGATATTTATCATCGGGTCGGACAGCCAGCTTGGGGACCCACTGACTGGTCAACCGGCCAACAATGAGAGGCGCTCTCACAATTCTCAAAAAGGAAAAAATGGCACAGATGAGAATGGTTTATAGTTGCTAGAGCTACACCAAGCCCCCAAGCCCCAGTGAGACAGACAGCACTGCATTTTGTGCTCAGCTTGGGATGTAATGCTGTAGATGTTGGTGGTCATTGCAAGCTTCAGCGTAATAAAATAAATTCCTTACCAGATAGTCACATCTCAGAAGACAAAGCAAATATTTTTACTATTCTGGAATTAATTGGTGCTCTTTATTAATACAAAATTGGATCAATCATATCAGTGTATGTTCATTATCGCGATAACAACAACAATTTGTTACTGTTTGGGTGTTTCAAATAGCATGGAAATTCAATAATGAGAGAAGAACAAGGACTCAAAATTACTCCTATGTTTCTAAAATATTAATGACAAAATAAATCCCTATCATATATTCTATACATGCATCATCATAATCCTTTTTGCTCAAGAACCACGAAAATGATAAATTTTCCAAAGTTAATCTTCTAGGGACGAATTCATTAATTATACTATGCTTATTCTATGGAGTATTCATTTTCTACATTTTGAAAACTTTTTATCGTTATTTCAATCACAATGTTAACAATTCAGACTTCCTCTGAGCATAGGAAATAGGAATTTCTCTGACCTGCTATGATTTCCATTATTCATCTTGGTAATAAAAACTCAAAAAATCCCGTAAAATAATCCCTCAGATATAAACCCAGCTCCTCCTAGATAATTATTCCGATATAATTGAGATGGAATTGAAGCTCTACAAAAACAATTCTCAATATTTCCAGATCGGATGAGTTGTCCTACATAATTGCAGCTCCAGACTTTAGTTACGAGTATAATTCATGTATCAATCTAGTTGAGTTTTCAACACAGGTAGCCGAGAACAAAACTGCTCAGATGCGAAAAATTGATGTTTCAATCATCGCAATGATGGGTCAGTAATATTCCAGTCGTTATCCTTCCAATCAGGGGAATCACTTGCTGCTAACCTGAAGACGTCTCTGATACCATTAAGCTGAAGCAGTAAAATGGAACCTCCATAGAATTTGGTTTAATGGAGTCTTAAAACAGGTTCGGAGCAAGGACGCTGTTAGATTCGAATGAGAATGGATGAACCTAACCCATTATGACGAGTAATGTGTCTTTTGAGACGTCATTACGCTCTAAATAGTTTTTACTGCTCAATCTTCGCTAGGTTTGCCGCTCAATAAAACCACAAAATCAGGTTGAGACATCTGGAAGAAGATTGAAGATGTATCGTGTCCTTGCACCAATATTAGAGGTAGCCTATTAGTCATTTCATACTCTCATGTAACTTTATTACCAGATTAGTTTGCTGGTTAAGAAGAAGTGAGTTAAAAAATAATTATTGGATAAGATCGATACGATGTCTTGTTGAATGGTTTATTATTAGAGTTGATCATGAAAACACTTGCTGAATTGCACCAGAATAGACAGTCTGAGGTGACATTGTGTTCAGTCTTGCTTTCAGATTAAGGATTGATCTCGCTTTGTGCAACCCAGCAGAAATTTGATTGAATTTGAATATCGATTCCAAATCTTCGATAATTATTATAGTTTCTTCATTATCAGCAATGAAATTCTCTGTATTCATGTAATGTAGTTCTGTACACATAATAGAGATTATGGTATATTCCAGAGAAAACAATACGAAATAATAAATATTCAGGATGAGAGTTGATCATGAGATTATGGAGAGGATCACTCAATTTGAGTAGCTAGGAGTGAACTAGCCTACCACATGGAAACTATGAAAATGTCAGACTGTACATTGCAAGGCTGTCAAGCAAATATGACGAGAGTTGACAGAGTATTAGCGTACTGACGTATTGTTAAGAAAAAAGTTCAAATTAACTGAAAGAGGAGCATCAGTTTCAAGCTTTAGTAACGTCTAGATTCAATCTAAGCAATCATATTCATCCAACATATTCTAACATAATCCCACATTTCTTGTCAAATTAACATGGCAGAAATATACAATCATACTGAAAACTTGGATGAGAAGCAAGTTCGAGAAATCTGAAATCTCGCGGTTTAACATGTTTCTTGTCCGAGAGATTGACTTCACAGAAAATGCAAGTGCTTTTCATAATGATAATAATGATGAAAATAAATATTTCCTCGAAACTGAGCTCCCATTTCTCGGTAACGAAGGCTGGTAGTTTGCACTAACCGTCAATCTCTATCCCTTTCTCACCAGCTATCTGATAGTCGATACAGATTTTCTGTCTCTTTTGCTTTCAGCAAATCTCTTTGGAGACAACAGAATAGGTTTGAGGTTTTTTATTGGTGTCATTATCGCGTATGGTTCCGCGCTGGGAGACAAACTGAACCAGGCAGACGACGCTGATTGTTTCGGCTTAACCTGTCATTAGTCCAAGTTTCCGTCTGCAAGGAAAACTTCTGCAACCTGCATCCCTGCCGGGGTCGGTCGCAAAACATTACCTGTTTTATTATCTCATTACACCTCCTCGAGGCGTCAAATCCAGAGCGATGAAGCTATTATTTGCAGCCTTTAAAAATGTAACCGGTCCTCTGTACCTCAGCAAAATCGTACTTGAAAAATCTCGCAGATCTCAGATCAACAGCGTAATACAGTACATGCAATAGTTGTACAAGTCGTCATTGCTTCTACTTACAGTAAGTGGAAACACTGAAACCATTAAGTAGACAATTGTACATACAAATTAGATAATGATAGTATATGATAACATGTTTGTATTCCAGTTCGTGAATCATAACGTGTGAATTACAAATCACTAATCATGAAGATTTTATGGCCGGAAGAACTTGCTGTACTCTTGATGATCTCTTAAAGCTTCCGCATGTCTCAACTTGGATACAAGCAGTACTCATTCCAAAAGTACTGGTATTGTGAAGAATTACGGAATGTGGAATTTAAACTATATGAGCTGGTATCACCATACATTTGCGTAATAATTTGATCGTTTTTTACTATAATGTTTCTATTTATAAACGACTTTTCAAGAACAATTACATTCAGGAACTGTGAAAATATTTAACATTATTGATGTTTTTCAATAATAAGGAGAAATTCAAACACTCGTATATCAAAATTATAATTTCATTACAGGGAGGTGCTAATTCTGAATAATCCCTTATTTTAACTTTTATATCGTTTGATCATCATTTTCCACCTTTTCCACATTGATCCCAGCCTACAATGACCCAACTTGATAATATCATGGGCTGATTATGAAGTAGGGATGAACAGCCATATTTCCTATCTAGTGGAATGAATCAATCCAAAGCTGGCTGAATAAATTTTATTTTAATTTGTAAACTTTATTCTGGGTTTCCAGTTACTGGACGAGATCTATCCTTGATCGTCCAGGTTGTCACAGCGTGTAGTAGTTATAAATTACCTCTTCCAACGATTCAATTTTTATGCATAGCAACATCAAATTTTAGTTTTTATTGCATTTTTTATCGCAGTTGACCGGTTGAATATACCTCTCCAACAGAGGATATTTTTCTCATAGACTGGAGAATCTTTGCAAAACGCCCCAAGAATATTAAAATGTTCTATAGACTGCTATTGTTGAATTCCTTCTATTTTAATGTGAGAGGAATAAAATTAATCTTTGAACTTGAAACTAAGCTGTCAGAAAACTATTTCAGTGGAATTAGAAGAAATATAAATCATGAATATAAATGGATAATGGAGAGCCATTCCGTCAACATTATCTCTTGTATTGTCATTCGATCCTTGGAGTATGGGTTTTACGTCTCATAATATTGCGTTCTTCTTGACCTAATTTTATTGGTAACTTCCTAGTAGGGGAAAAAGAAAAAATACTTTTTTATGAGATCATATTGTTATTAATTTATCATTGGCAACTTTTTCAAATAACTACAATCAAGTTCCACGAAATAACCCAAATCGAAGGAGACTTTAGGCAAGTCGAAATCTAACAAACCTCATTAGATATGACATAATGTATTTGATCATAAGTATTGTAGAAGGCTATGAAAACTGAATATTCCTAGCCAACCGGTACCCAGCCGAATCTTCCTAGCTCACTTGACTACTCCATGTGCATTGAGAAATGATGTAGATTGAACATTGTAATCATTAACAATGGAAGTCTCATTCCATGAGTTTCCCAACAATTAGATTCGATGGAAAATTTCACAATGATGAAGTGGTATGCATTTCAATATTTATTTATTTATTTATTTGTGGACAGAATCACAAATCATATAAATATGATTAGGGAGGAACAACAAGCTTAAACGATTGAACATGATATTGACGATTTAAACATGATGAAACTTCAAAAAACGATTAAGTTGAAACATAATATGAAAAATTCATAGAACCCCTTTTCAGATATTTGTGAATGACAGGAGAGGTTCCACGAAACTATCTATAAATCATTAAAATATACAATATTCCTATAATATGGACCAGTTCTGTATCCATTCATCACGATTTCAAATTTGTAGTGATTCAGTCTATTATCTATTTCTGTACTAGAGTAGAATGAATAAGAATAGTGTCAGATGACTCTTGCATTGTGAACGTGTGTGGGAATACGCAGGAAGATTTGACAAGTCAAACACTGCATCAACAATCAAATAAATATTATCACAATAGAGTTGAATGTGTAATGCTAGAACAGGCGTACTGAACTAAAACTTGCTATTCTAGTTGTTCATGTAGGAGTACTCTTCAAATGGACTGGGCCCCGTTGACCTTCTGCAACCTATGCTTTTCATTCGGCAAAAGTACTCCATTACGCCCATTACATTTGCGATCAGGTATTAGTCATGAGTAATTTCAAACAATTTTCATTTTTTGTTTTATAGGCTCGGTACATCAAATCCATACTGAAAAACAGTAGCTTATAAAATGCGTGGAAGGCTCTTTGAATAGTCGAACGTGACATGATCTATAAGAGTCGTAACGTGATGTAATCTCTTCTACTTACTTTAAACACCTCTAATTGTTTTGATATTTACAATAATAACATTAAAAAATAAATAACACTTTACAATAATTACAAATCTAAAAATCATTAATTGAATATTTAAATATTACAGAGTTGATGACGTGATTAGACTCTTGATCTTCTCCCCAATCGATTATCGCAGTGATAACTTTTTTAATAGAATTTTGAAATTGGAATTAATAGCAGAAGTTATTAATCAAATAAAAGAATTTTTGTGATTTTTCGATCTTATAGTATTCACAAGTAGTACTGTATACAGTATTCAGTATCACATTCATAATTCATTTATTATTTGTACACATCATTATTCAATGTTATTCATATTCAAATTCATTTGTTGTTCAGAAACATGACATATGAATAATAATAATTGACTTGATAATGGCATTAAATAGCCGAAGCATGTCGTGATTGAACCATTCGAAAGGGTGCTAAGATTTCTAATTTTGATTTATGACGTATGAACTATGAATTCTCTGTGCTTGTAATCAAGATGATATATTTATTCTATATCGGAATTACTCTACATTTTGATTGTTAGTGAAGGTTTATGTGATAGATAAGTATGACATCATCCTGATATTTCCATGAATCCAGGAATAAAATAGCATGAAGTAGCATGTATTAAGAAAGCCATTCCTAGAGTTCTAAAACTGGGGAATCCACGGTGGAAGAACTATGCTTTTAATTCTGTATTTCCCAAAATAATAGCTCTTGAAATTCACTTGTTAGTTTCCCAGCAATTACATCCCGAAAAAACTAGTTTTTGGAAAAAGATTTGGATTTTCGTGCGTCTCATTTCTGAGATGATTCTCAAAATATTCAGCTTCACGCAACATTCTTAAGATACGTAGATTAATTAGCGTACCTCTAGTCTGCAACTAAAATTATTATGAAAATTAGGACTGTTTTCATTCTACTGGTAATTCCACTCATGCGAAAGTGAATACTATTTACAAGTGAACGACCTCTTTCTTTCGAGTTTTAGAACGGCCTTCACAACGATTTCGACATGCATGCACTAAGAGCTTTTATTCTCTTTCATTCATATCCACAACTATCAAATCCAGTACTAGTACTATCCAGCAGAAGAAAATATCATATTCATTATCTATTCCTCTTATTTTGCTTCCAGTAACTGGTACTTTTACTAAGAAATTGACATGAAATTATGGACATTTCTGTTTCTTCATTCAATAAAAAATGTTCAATTATGGCATAGTACAATGAAAATTATGTTTTTAATCATAATCCATCTGCTAGTCTTTGGCTCTTTTTCATAACTGCAAACAAAAGAGACGAAACTCTGAATTTCTAATTATATCCTATGAATTCATCAATTAAACACAAAATTGCTACAAAATATTTTATTAAATTCCTTGTCGTTCAAGACATTTCGAGAGAATGGTTGTGAATCAATGCTCCAACAATAGGTCATTGAGACAATTATAGATTCAATTCGTTGGAATATATTTGGCTTTCCAAAAATTTCAGGCTGTATAATGAGCTGATTCCAAAATTATTTTAATTTTATTGGAGCAGTTCGTTTATGTTGAGTGAGTTCCACTATTTATCTCGCTGAGGTGTCACTTGCAATATTAATCTGGTAAGTGCTTGATTTAATGAAAAATTGTTTTGGTTTGGATGCAACAATGGTTTTTGAACCACAGTTACAGAAACTCATTGTTACTAGAAGGTTCAGACAAAAATGATTTTATGCATGTGTCTGACAATGAGACATGGATTCAAATACATGCCAGAGACTATAGAGTGCAAACACAGAACTGTCAAGTGTACTTTGCCTTCCGGAGCTGAAGATCTCGAGTCATGCTAGTGAAGTACGGTAAGTCCGA
Organism: Nilaparvata lugens; assembly: GCF_014356525.2. Lineage (NCBI taxonomy): Eukaryota > Metazoa > Arthropoda > Insecta > Hemiptera > Delphacidae > Nilaparvata > Nilaparvata lugens. The sequence continues at coordinate 9,674,234 of NC_052513.1, read as the reverse complement.
ATTTGCTTATCTACAGGTCTTGAAACAGGCAGCAATCTCCTCAACGACTTTTGAAGACAAAAAATTCGGACTTACCGTTATGCAAGCAGAAGATCAGCAAGGGTATTGCTGACCCTTGTCGTCTTCCGTTATTAATTTTCTGTCTCTCTCTAGTCCTTGTCCTCTTACATTATTAATTCTCCACCTCTCTCACTACAGTCTCCAGATTCTGCAGCTAGATGCGCTCTTTGCATACGTTTCTATCTCACTTTGTCCTGGAGCAGTCTTCTCAGTTTCTGAGCATCTTTTAAACATGAGTGCTGAATGTGGGAGTAAGCTAATTTGCCAGCTGGAATATGCAGATGCAGAATATTCGCCGGTTAGAGGAGGTGCACAGCTGACTGTCGAAGGCGCTCCCAGCACCTTGATAAGTGGTCCTAGCGTAACAGGTGATTTAAGGTTTTTGATTCACTACAATTCATCGTCATTCTTATCCTTTCCACTGCTCCTCTCCATTCTCTCATTCATTGTAGTTGTCATGCTTTCCACATATTCTCATTCTAGTCTTCTATTCCTTCTCTTCCATTTCTTCCCTTTGTACGTCTTCTTGTTTAATCACTCTTCTTTCTCCTCGACTATCATATAATTTTGCGAGAGCTGATTCGCCATTTTCAACTAGGTTCCTCTCGGTTTCTCTTTCCTCTACATTCTTCTCATCATTCATAATTATCATTGTCTTCGCATCCTTCAAATCTTTTCTCATTCACTCTTTGTTTCAATTTTTGTTCTTCTTTTATCTTGTCCTTCTGATCATTCCCGCATTCTATCTGTTCATCTCTTTCGATTTCTGATCAACCTAATCTTCAGTTTTCTCGTTTATCGGTTGACTCCTCTGATTCCCCTTCTATTCATCCTCCTTATCATCCTTGTCCTCAACAATTCCATGTTCTTTGAATATTCGCTCTTCATCTATCTCCTTCTGAGATCTGTCCTCTTGTTCTACCTCTCTTGAAACTCTCTCACCAATAAAATTATCATTCTCTCAAATAAATTCTCCACTATAGTTGCCGTCTTCTCCCACCATTTCTTCCTCAATTTCTTTCCCTCCTCATCGAACTTGTTACTATCAGCCTGTATACCTTTTATTTCTTCTCCTTTTCTTACATTACACTCTAGCAGGGGATAAATCATTTGGTGCGCGAATTTCTACTGAAACGAAGAGCTTGATTGGAAGAAGCTTATTGGCGCGATTGGTAAAGTGGTTGGTGCGTATATTGGCAAACTGATTTCTGCACACTACATGGCCAACATCTATTAACGGTACTTCTACTCACACATCCGCTTTCGTCTCTGCTTTTCATCTAATTTTCGCTATTCTTCTTTGCTGTTATTCGCTCGCCGATAGAATTCCCATATGAGCCTTCCACCTCATGGCCGCTTCACTACCGGTCCTGGTCCTGCCTTTGTTATTTATTGCCTTATTCTAATATGCTATTGGGTGGGTTAGATTTTTTGCGTGATATGGGTTCGCATGCCTGAATGAGATTAGGAAGTGAATCTTCTCCTATTTCAGAAGAATGTTCTTCAAATTTGGGGTTCTGTTTGATCCGTTAATCTTAGTACGAAAATTGCGAACCTATTTCCGTTGTATAAGTTCCCTATTCTTCACAGAGGTTGCACGTGGAACCTTGCTTCAACTTGAATTCATACAATTCATAAAAGGTGGAATAATATTGTCGACAGATTTCTACATCTATGAATATTGCCTTTTCTGATATAATGGTATGAAGAATATGGGTTCCTACGAAAAAAATTAACAATCAATATCCGTGATTGTAGATTATGTTTGAAATGCTTACAATAATGTAACATGAGTATTTGAAATAATTCGATACCATATCATTGAAATTTTAACAACTGTTACGTGCATTCTAAAGTTTTTCTGGAAGATTCAAGTCCTCCAGTTCTTCCACCATCATTATTGTAACAATCATAATAATACTAAACTTTATTTCATTATTTTGCTGTTACTAATTAATATTATCATAACAGAAGTATACTGCATTATTTGGCTGTGTCGACTATTTTTTGAAAAGGTTACTACCTTTAATTCTTTACTATCAGGCTCTTTTGTAGAGAAAACTGAGTGTTCCTTGCCTAGAAAACTAGTAGGGTACTCTCCAATATACAATTACTTATGTTATCTGTACTCAATACGGATATTTGAAAAATTATGTAATTCATCAAAGTCCTACTCTATTAATCTTGAAAATTCCTCTACTCATCTTCTACAAGTCAAGTCCATCGATAACTTGGTTTCTCGTTTTTCTTAGCTTCAGGCGCCAAAATGATTAAATGATCCCACAAAACTTCGAATGTTGGTTAGTGATCTTTAGCCGACTTCATTTTTCATTCTTGTATTTGCATCTACAACTAATACATAACGGCCTGTGATGAATATTGATTATGATAGAGTGTTCCATGAGTGGTAAAGCTAGAAACTCATATTCATCCTAGATATCGACAGACATTGGAGCTGAATCTGAACTTCTCAGATTAATGAACTCAATACTTGAAATGAAAGTCTTTGATGAGTTTCATATCGTATCACAATAGTTCTAGATTATGCGAGATTCTGTTGTAAACTGACTCATAACGTGCTTCAATAATTCGTAGCATTATTCTTAAATTCAATAAAGCTTGAAGGCTCTAAAGCTTGTAATGTTTCATACTATCGATTTGACTACGACGACACATTTTATTCGATTTCTTATATCCTTAAAAAAGCACTGCACATTAAAAAAAAAGAAAATTTTCATACACTCTATGTAATTTGATCTCTCGAAATTCACTCCTCAATTTTAATTTGAACAGCTTAAAAACTGCTTCGAATATGTTTTTTAATAGAGACTGCATCCTTGGTTGTATTGTACAAATTTGATAATAAATGATAAGTCCAGGTTAATAGCAAATAAGTGATGAATCAAGGGAGAAGAAGATATGAGTAGCTGCTAATTTCTTCTGGAGAGCTAATACCATTTCAGGATGTTTATATTTTGCATTATTGATTATTCAACACGAAATGATCAATCCCGATATCATTCTGCCTTCTCTCATCTATGATTGACTTCACATTATCTCCCAGTAGCACTTCAATTTTGAAACAAGGTAATTGAAAAATTAAAGCCACTGTATAATCCAACACCCAGCTACACGCAACTACTACAAGTCAGTTGCAATTTTGCTTGGAATCCTAGGAATATTATCGGCACTTCTAGGAGTCCTGAGGCTATAGCTCAACGCCCAGAGACGAATTACAGCTTCCGAACGCATTATTTGCAGGTACAGTTTACCTCAAACGCGATTTCCAAGGTACAGTCAACCCTGAAGCGACTGCAATTAAATTTTGCACGACCATTATTCCACTATTTCAGATGGTATCTGCTTTGCACATCTACACATGGGAGGAGGAAGTAAAGGCCGGTCAGCTACTGTTTTCCCACAGATCTTGGAAGAAGTAGGCATATTTTATATTCAAAGGAATTCCATAGAATACGTTCGGAGAAGAATTTGAATTATTCCAGGTTAATCAATTGCTTGTTTCTCCATATTGTCTACATAGAAATAGACTCTCATTCAAATAATAATATTATCTTATGGCCTGGTTTAAAAGAGATAATTTTTATGAAATCTGGTTATGTTACTTGTATTGGTTGAGAATAGTTTTCACAGAAAAAATTTAATGAAATTCTGTCTAAAAACATGCCTTAATAATTATTTGAAACAGTGATAATAATTAGAACTGAAATTCAACGAAACACACCTTACAAATACACACTACCCTCTACTTAAAAGATGTTCACTTGCACACCAATCATGATAAACTTGGACTTATACTATGGACTTATACTAAGATTTATTTTCATTACCTCATTACTTTATGCACAAAATAGGTCGAAATAATATTATATAAAATTCAACATTATTCATAGAATGGAGTTCTAGTAAAGTTCAAAGTAATTTCTCAAGCTATGTAGGATAGAGATATCTATTTTCTAATGCTTTCGATGATGAAGATCTGTACTGTCATGCAGGATCATGGTAAGAGCTAGAGGTATTGAAAATATCACAGAATGTCATGAAATTGTAATAAATTCTCCTTATTGGAAGGTACGCACTTCAAATGAAGATTATTGAATTTTGTTTGAAGTCATCAGATTATCATATATTTTTCGACTATATTCAGAAAACCTCACAATAATATCATAAATAAAACTGTAGCTTCATTGGATAGAGTTGCATGAATATTAAATAATGAAAGAGAATAATAGTGTACATAATAGTGCATCTATTGAATCGATTGTTGCAGCTTTATGATTGCCAGTTAACTCTCACCGTTGGTTCAGATCAAATAATACAAATTTTCACACCTTCAGTCTGTCTCTTGCAACATACAAGTAGAATTCTCAGGAGTGATTCTTATAATCCTCCGTTTTATTCAATCATAAGAGCATTTCTTATTAGAATAAAAATAGCAATTCTGAAATTTCAAAAATAACTTTGATTCATATTAGAATTAAATTCATATGAAACCTATGAGAATCAACCGTGAAAGGTCACTTTCCCATCTATTATCATAGATTCAAAGGAACCACGAGAGATTTTTCATTTTATTGATAATATTTCAGCTCACCAAGGTCGGATAGCTTTTGTCATGTCGAGATAAATTTAATATTTCCAAGATTTATGCTCAATTCGGGTGATATACTACTATTGTATCATTCGAACAGCAAAATTATAGTTCAATAGCAATCATTCTGATTACGTGTTCTTGATATAATGTAGATTTTTATTGAATATTGCTGTTTTCCTTACCCGTGGTCTAAAATCATGGTAATCATTATTGCAGATATGAATGCATGTGAATAGAATACTAGATCAAATTAGTGTCAAATATGTTGTTATTGTACCACTATAGTTGTTGCAGTCGTAATTTGGGTGAATGTGGTCTTGAATAACGATAAAATAATTCTAGAATGTGTTTTGATCTCTAATTCTATTGAAATTCCCTGTTTTATTTGTTCATCCCACAAACATATTTCAAAGAGACTTGCAATAGATGATTTTCTCAATGATCCTTCAATCATGCTCCAAATGGAATTAAGAGCCGACCGGACATAGGCCTTCTCAAACAGAATGAAAAGAATACACAACTTATTTTGGATAAAACATAGACTTCCTAATTTTTCCACTTCCCAATAATTCCTATTCCCTAGAATTGCAATTTTCAAGTTATAAGAAAGATTTAAACAAGCAAACAAGCAGGCAGACAATTATTGCACGAAGATACTATTTGAACAAATAACTTAGCTCCTAATTGAAAGTTTTGGGTGATGTACTTTAATTGGTGTACAATGCACATTTGTGATGCTCAATATGAAAAAATTGCATTTACTCTTTGCCATCTCTTTGAAGATGATAGCGTACATTATATTATGCAAATAGAATAGCAACATAAGAGCAATAATCATGTGTTTATGGCAGGAGCGTGAGAGAGCATACAGATAGGTATGCGAAGAGTATAGGATGGCATGACAGAGAAATTACTGAAGGAAGGCAGAATGCAGAAGGCTACTGCTACAACTGCCTATAGTTAGTTGGTTGTAGTTAGTTGGTTGTAGTTAGTTGGCTATAGTTACTGACCGCCGGCGTCGGAGATCCTCGCTGAATAGCAAAACTAGCGACAAGAAGCCTATCCTACATATCAATTGGTTTCAACTCGATTCTCACGATTTGCACTGGTGTAGACTACAACACACCCAACGCTTTGCCCAAGATCGGGAATCCCGATTCTATGACCCGTCATCACCACTTCATTTTGGTAGCCATGGTCAGAGAAAACTTACTTTTCAGACTGTTTTATTCTATGCCATGGTTAGGTGTACAGTCTTAGGTTATTATGATGTATGTAAAGGTGACTACAGACGTATGAGCCATGAGCATTTACATTCCAATCAGCTGATGCTATGATTATTATAACTGAATCTTAAAGTTTCTTTACATATTATACATAATAAAAAAATAAGTTGAACATCAGCTGATGAGAAGCGAAATGCGTGAACTCGTAGTACATAAGTCTGCACGCATCTTAAGAAACTCAACAAATTTCACCAGAGTTGGGAGTTGGTAAAATTGTAATTTTTTTCGGGAATGGGTTATCAATGAAATGGAATCATGGGAATCATTATGTGCAGATACTGCTGTTGTTAAGATGAAGTGATATCTATAATGGAAGACTGGAATGTTGTCTAGAAATAACACGAATTTATTGAAAAATTACTTACATGTTTGAATACCTATGGTGTCATCTTCAGAGTGAAAATTTGAAATCATTATCAACTATAGTATAAATCTTCAGAAATGTCATTGATGTTTGCAAAGTTTGCTAAAGGAAAGAATAAATTGGCAAGTCACAGATGTACATAGAAATTATTAATATTAGAATGTTACTTATTGAATTTAAACATACCCTTATTAGAGAATGAAAGCATACTCTTCGTAAGCTATACTGAGTCATGTTGTGATACTTCACAATAATGTGAAGAATTTGGTGAAATCAAGGATTTGTTGCTAAGATGCGTTTATGCAAAGTATATGCATAATTAAGACCATATGTGTGGATAAGCAAAGTGAAACAGCGTATTACTACTTGTAGTATTGAGCTAGTATTAAGGTTGTATTGAGCTACTATAAACAAATCAACTTGATCTTGTGCATATGGTCAACGTACAGTAGAGGGAAAACGATTAAGTTATTCAAGACTTCTACTGTGGCTACCTGATTCCAGTGCATAGTTGTCACTTGGCAACTTGCACCAGGATCGCTTCCGAGTTGGTGAATGTGAGTGCGGCTGTCAACCAGACTAGACTACTTTTATGTGGGTTGAGCATGTAGTGATAGCTGAAATAATGCGTTCACTGTAAACATTTTTTGACCTTCATAAACGTTACATTCCTCAAGCTGATATCTACATCAGTTTCACCTTTACTCACATTGTTTTGCATACCACAATAGTTAGGTCAATATGTCACTAGATTTTCTGCTCTTACAAGAAAATTATTGATTTGTTTTTCTTTTTATGATATTATTTTATTCATCCCATAACTTTACCACATCTCCACTGGTCACTCCTCACATTCTCACAGGTATGAGGGAGTTGATCAAAAATAACGCACAAGTGTAGACATGTACATCATGAAAATATTCCATAAATATGTGTGATTCTGTCAAATATTGGTAAATATGATCAATTATAGAAATATTCATATCGATCATAAATGTAATATGGATGATTTGGATGATGAACCAAAGTGATACGTGATAAGTTGCATAATCTTTCTTTCAGATTGATTTCATAAATCAGCAAACCGATATAACCGCTATATGACTATAACTCTTAATTTACTTGTCAGTGTCTCATTAAGAATCAACTTGATAACAAACAATTAAATAGTTGCTGCTTGAAAATTTGCTACAAAACTAGGCTGAGTCGGTGTTAAACTAGGCTAGCTTTGCACATTACCACAAGTTAGATAACAGTTGTTCTAATTTCTACAATTCTATTGTTTCAGGTATGTGGGAATCGCAAGACGTCTGAAGCTTATCCAACTAATAATTTAGTAAGATAATTTTTATTTGGCATTTCACTTGTGAAAAATATCTGCTCTGCATGAATATAATAACAAGCTCGATACATCAAAATAATCTGAACAAACGTATGATGTAAGGAAATAATTGAAAGCGGAGTATTGGGAATATAAAAGACAAACGTAATAGAAACAAGACTGGTATGAGGGAACGTAGCTGAGTTCAGTTAATGAGTCGAACATTATTATTTGTTGAGAGTTGGCCGCATGTTTATTCTTCAGCTATTCCTTCCAGCATAAATCTTATTATAATAGCGTCTTCATCAGGCAAACCTGTGTTTTCTATAATCAACCAGTCAACAACCTGCTACTACAGTACTAACAACTTGGCCTAATAAATTACATGGCAGCAAAGCTGTAGAGCATGTTGAACCTGTACTTCGGCATTACAGCTCCTGATTGGCCGTTCAACAACTCTGTGTGTATTGGATCTATTGGATCTAGCTCTACTGGGTTCATACGTTGCCATATGAGTTTCATTTTATGATACTACATTCCGGCCCTCCGAAATACGGTTTCAGCAGAATGCATTATAATAAATTTATTCTGATCACATGGAACTATATTCACTTGTAGTTTAGTAGGGGAGACGGTTAAATTATAATTGTTATGTAGATTTTGTAGCTGTGTCGTAACAGTGAGATTGAAGTAGTATCTAGCACAGTAACAGCCGTTACTTTCATTTGATGAACATTTGTGAATAAAAATGGACGGTACTATAAATTTGTTTATATTTGTAGATTAATTTCGGTCACTATTCATCAATACTACCGAATTCTCTTTCTCAATACTCACATTATTGGTTCGCTATCAAATTATCTTTTTTTTTCTTCGAAGAATACCATTTAAAGTCTATAATTATCAGCCAGTAGGCAAAAGAGATATTGGCAGACCACGCAAGCGGTGGCAATAATAGGATTTTTATGTTTATTTGAATAATTGGCTAGATGTGAGTCAGAACAGATTGAAGCCTAATCCTTGTTTGTAAGAAGAAGAAGAAGATAATATTTTTTCGTCAGGACTACTCTTTTTTTTTTTTTTTTTTAATCACATTACTATTGCTATCTAGTCTTGAGACTAATGAGCAAATTTTATCAAACCTAATTTACTAATTGTATATAATATGGACTACAGTGAAACTCTCTTTAGAATTTCTTACTGCTACCTACTAATAATTATTATGTACATCTATTAACTGTACTACTTAAGCTAGATTTCACTCAATCACTGCTCTGCTTCACAGGACTACTCTTGAATAGAAATAAATAATGAAAATCTAAGTACGCTTTTTTCAAATTGTTTAACTGTTAACAATTTGAAAAAGAGCGTACATGAATTTTCATTTTCATTTCTTCACATTATAGAATTTTAACAATAATTTTCAAACAAAATACCAAAAAAGGTGCTATGATAAAAAACACAATCTGAACTGCTGAAATATCACAACAGTCTATACACTACCTCCTCAAATAATTGGGATTTTCATCACTTTCGATCGATGATTTTTTCTGTCAGGTATATCAACTACAAATCTGATTGCGTACGTGGTCAAGTGCATTACTTTCTCTGCACGTGTATTCACTATTCTGATTATGATGTTCCCGACCAAGTCTTTACTATTAAGGTGTGGCGCCATACGAAACTCATGCTGCGAATTGTGATGATGGTGGACACTTTTTACATAGTGCTTCCTGTACGCCTGCTAGCCCAGTTCTGAAACCACCTTGAACCTTGTTACCCACATAGGCCTACTCAACCCAACTTACATTCAAAGCGCTCACTTTCTTCACACTAAAAAGAGAAACCGACCACTTACAGGTTATTGTACTCACAATATCAGGCTCATAATAGTAGGCCCAGGTTATATTGATATCAAAGTCGGAAGCTCGTTGTTGGGTCTGGAAGTGTAGTCTAATCAGTATAATGTCATTTTACTCTCCATATAAGAGAAGAATCTAATTGTTGATAAAGCTCAAGCAAGTTAATCCTTGCGAAGTGGAGTATGTCACTTTCAGGATATTTTGAAGTTTGTGGAAAAACATGAAAATATCCTCACGTTCATATGATACTCTGATATTGGAGAGTTTCAAATCTCTCTGCATCCTACGAATTTTATCTGATCCAATTGGATTTCCACCCGGTGGGAGAAAAAATAGAAAATTCTGTAACTACGCTGAGAATGTATAGAAACTTACACAAAATCAATGTTCCAGAAAATATTTTTGGTGTTTTTTGTTCAAGCCTTTTTCATAGCAGATCCCACCATCTTTCATAATTCGTTATCCACATTTGAGCTTGAATCATTGGCTGCTTATCGAATGTAGTTAGTTGAAAATTGAACAGATGGGATTGAATTAGATAAGAGTTCATTATTCATGCATATAAGATGAGTAGGAATAAGAGAGTGAAATATTTTTTAGGGTGAATATAAATATTCTTATAAAAAAGACAAAATTTCTAACTTAGTCGTATGTGCGAATGTGGGAAACAGTTATTTGGTGATAATCAACGAACATATTTCAGCATTCAGCAAACTTAGATTTGAAGCAATTTTTTCTGATCTAGCAATGAATACGTAGAAAAGAATGATTCATCATGCCACTGCCTTTGTCAGCTATCTTCTGAAAATCGAAAAGATTGTAATATTAGCGATCGGTGAATACTAATTCGTCAGAAATAGTTATTTGTATATCTAGAGTGAAAAGTACGACTTTTTCTCCCTGAGGGAAAAGTTTGAAGCCCGAGGCGAAGCCGAGGGCAACAATTTTCCTGAGGGAGAAAAAGTATTTTTCACTCGTGATGTACACAACATTTTTCCTCCATCTACATTTTTTTATAGAAACTGCAAATAAAATCATTTTAATAACTTACGTATTGGTGACAATGTTTCCTAACAACATAACCTAAAATCTAAAACTTTAAAACCGGCCGTCTGATTGGCACTGCCGATTGCGCTATCTATCGGCTAAAGTTGTAACAATTATATCAGCTGAGTGTTTACCAAAAATGGCTGGCTCCAGATCACGCGGTTCAGATTTGAATTGCAGATCAAAAATATTTGTTGGCTGGTATTTTGAATAGAATAAGATATTTTAAAAATTGTATAAATTTTTATCGTCTACTAATATTAAGAATATAATATCATACAAACATAATATTTCATGAGTTGATCAAATTTCTGGTTGTGGTATTGAATTCAGTTGACTCAATGACAGACACCTCTTTATGCTTTCTCATCTGAGCTTAGACCTTCTAACCTATTATAATGTAAGTTTTTAAAATAGAGATGCTTCCCATGTTATTTAAATGGAGTCACTTTTACTCCCTGGGGAGTTTTTCTGTTTTTTACTACAGAGAGCGAAAAAGTGACACTTTAGTATTATGTTTCAGGGAGTAAAGTAAGTACTTTAGTCAGTAGGTGGAGGAATAGTTATTTGTGCAACTAGTGCGCAAAGTGACAGTTTGCTGCACCGAAAGAAACGTTTACGCCCGAGCCGTAGGCGAGGGCGGAATGGTTTCTTGAGTGCAGCAGAGGAACTTTGCGCACGTATTTCACATTAAGTTTTTCCTACAGTTACCATTGAATATGAAAAGTGGGTAATTATGGGTAAAATTGCCTGAAATCCATCAAATGTTTTTCTGTGTAATTTTATTATTGATAAAAACCTTAATCCTAAAATCCTAAAGTCCTCGTTGTCCTTGGTTATAATATACAATGAATAATAATTAGCGCTTCGTTGCACCTCTGCTCACTATAGCAGCCCAGTCACTGTTACCAACTTCATTTTGATTTTGCTGCACTGTTGCTCCATATAACCTACTAAGTATTTTGCGTTGCCATGTTGCAAATCTGGAGTGCAGAAAAATTTTTCCCGCACTAGAGCGGAAAAGTGATTCTTTGCGTTCTGTAATCAGTGCAGCAATGGCCACTTTTCAACGTAACTGTAGGAAAAAACTATTTGGAGTGTTGTATGTGCACTAGAATAAGTGAGATTCCAAAGCAGCGATGCACTTTGGGACCTCCTGATTGGCCGAGACATGCACTGTGTGAGAGCGTGCCGATTATCTGTGGAGTATGTAGGGCAGTCAGTCTAGCCGTGATCGAGGCATCGAGGCATCGAGGCATCGAGGCATCGAGGTAGAGCAGCAATGCAGCGATGCTCCCAACATTAGACTGGTGTGCTGCCAGGCACTGGACGTGTGTAGGATTTAACGACACATTCACCGAGCCAAGCTGTAGAAAAGAGACACATGAAGAAGAGAGAAAAGAAGAAGAAGATAGAGAAGAGGAAATGGATGGAAAGAATAGGAATGAAGGAATGAAAGTATGTGAAGGAAGGAGGAATGAAAGAGAGCTGTAGAAAATGAATGAAAGTAAGGAGAGGAGGAGAGCTGTAAAAAGAAACACATGAATGAGAGTAATGAAAGTGAGGAGAGGAGGGAGAGGAAAGAGAGGAAGTGAACGGTGAAAAGGAAGGTGAGAAAGGAGAGTAAGAAATGGAAGGAGAGCAAGGTTAGGAAGGAGAGAAAGAAAATGAAGGAGGGGGTAGGAGAGGAAGGAAAGTGAGCAGAGTAAGGAGAGAAGGAAGAAGAAGGAGTGGAAGGAGTGGAAGGAGTGGAAGAAGAGGAAGGAGAGGGAGGTTAGGAAAGAGAGGAAGAAAATGAAAGGAATGAAGGAGGCGAAGGAAAGTAAGGAGATGAATGGTAGGAGAGAGAGGAAGGAGATGAAAGGAATGGATGTGAGAAAGGAGAGTAAGCTTAGTGAGGAGAGAAGGAAGAGGAAGGAGATGAAGTAGAGAGATGAGAGGGAGGAGTGGAAGGAGAGGAAGGAGAGACTAGAGAAGAATGAGAGATAGGAGAGGAAGAGAGGAAGGAGAGGAGAAAGAGGAAGGAGAGGAAGATATGAAGAAAAGGTAGAAAAGGATGTAGAGAAAGAACATAAGAAAGTCAATATAGAAAAGGAATCCAATGAAAGCCTGGGCATAAGAGATAATCGAAGAAATAAAAAGGGTTCCGAAGTATTCTTGAAGATTGATTCTTAATAAGACGAGGAGAAAACAAGCATAGTGGAGCATTCTTAAAGAAACAGCTTGAAAGGAGTAACGAAAGAGAAATAAACAGATAACGAAAGGATCAAGAGGAAGAGGATATTGCGTAAATGTGTGAAGATGTGGGGGGAATTGTGAAAAAGTCTGGTAGAAGATACACTCTTGCGAAGTTTAGGCCTTGTGAGTGAGAAGATACATTATTTGTAATTAGTTAACAAAATTTGATGAGAGGAAGAGAGCCGTGATGAACCTTGAGATAAGGATGATAAGGAGAAACAACCAGTTAGCAAATGACGAGACACAGGAGTACATATAAAATCAGTCATGTTCTAGTAAAGTTCATAACAGGCATTACAGGAATGCATTCATGAGCATATTATGAGATTAGCGTAATGCTATTATAAACTACAATATTGTTAGTAGTTTGGTGAATAATTAGTCTAAAGGCCTAGTTGGAGATTGGAGACAATTCATCATAATCTAGGTAAATTGATTCCAAAAATTATTATGGTTATCCTGGAAAACTATATTCATGATTGAACAATTGAACTAGAAAGTTATCGAGATGAACTGTTTGAAAAATTTAATTTGACATAGCATTATAAACTTTTAGGATAATACCCGAAAAATATAGAATGAGTCGTCCTATAACTATGAGAATAGTGAGTTTCTGATCTGTGTACCTCTTGATCCTCATACTTCTTGATCTGCATGAGCACAGTGTTTTTGTTTTCTTTCATTAATAGATTGCAGTTCTTGATGATGACGGATAACCGGAAGATTAAATAACACGAACAAAGTCAACAAGATCCTTAATAAGTTTTTCTGGACTATCCTCTGTAAACTCTGCTCAACCACTTTAAAACAATCATTGCAAAATATTGTCATTTGTTTTACTTCTAGTTTCAATTGCTTATCAAACCCCCGACGTAATCGTGTGATAATGAGCATATCTCAACAAAATATGCAAGTCACAGAATAATTGGAGGATCACGTGAATATCAAATCACTTTTTGTTGAATATTCCAGGTACTAATAATAATTGAATAGTAGAGCAATTGCAACAGCACTGTTTTAATAGGCAGACGACAAATGTTTTTAGCGTACAAAAAACTTGATCATGCCAAGTTTTCAACTACTGTCATTTGTAATGAGATCAATCCCCACAATGTGTCCACTATAAGTGGAATAAAAAGTAGATCGTTGAGTACTTGGAAATTCTTTTAATTTCATCAGTATTCTTTTTACTAACTCTTCTACTTCTCTTGTCAAGACTAAACAAACTAAGATAATTTTGTAGATAGCATACGCCACGCAACTACAAATCATTGTAACTTCTAGTACACATACAGCACTATAAACAGATAGTAGGATAACAGGTTCCAGCTAGCGCCTAGTTCATTGTGAGATCCTTTCTCCCATGATCTCGATTGAAGACAGTGAAAGAAACTATTTCTTTTGGGAACAATACTCGTCTGTATGATGCAATACTGACAAGCCACTGAAAGTGGGAGAGAGTTGGTATGGGGAGAAAGGAATCGACTGGGATCTCCGTTAGTCATAGTTATGTAGAACTGAATAAAGTATGTCGTTTGAACTCTTATTTTTTAATCAATACAAGGTCGAATAGTATGGAGCTTACTGTTACCTGAGTTTGAGGATCAACAGGTTCAAGCTTGAAGAAGAATCTGACCTAGTATTTGGAACTACTGACTTTCTATAATATTAATTCATTTATTGATTTTAAATTGATGAATTCATTAAAATTATTGGGGAAGGACCAAGAGGCACAGCCCATTTCGATCCGAGTACAATTGCATACATTAATTTGACGAAGAAATCTCAAGTATATGTAGAAAATCAATAGAAATTGAATTGATTGGAGTCGAGAAAAAATTGTCAACCAATTATAATTCATCAAATTATCATCCCAATGAAGATGCATTCTATATTAATCAAGATAAAAGTATTTCAATAGAGTGCAGTTTTAGTGGAGTGTTGAAATTTTGCTTTGAGAAATCGAAACTATATGAGTATTATGAGTATTATTCCCCGATATCAGAAACTATTGCCAAACTTGACTCAACTTTTCAAATATTATTTTCTCTTTCAATTATCAATTATTAGAGCGGTTTTCCACAAATCAGCATATATACCAGTATCAGAGTCAGTGACTGTTACAGTGAGAATTTGAGAATATGATTCCCATAAGTTTTGATGGGACCATTCCCACTCAGCTCGGTCAAGCACGTAAGAGTAGTCCCTTTAGAACGTATAGGATCAATATTCTAAAAATACTAGTAGTTCTGTGAAAAGTAGACCTCGCGCAGTTATAAACCACAGTCTCCTTTAACACTGTGGCCCCTGCTTCGGCCCCTGCGCTCAGGTTTTCAACCTTTCCAGGGACTTTCCATATTTAATAATAATACTATTTTACTTTTAACTTATTTTGTTAATTTTCAATTGTATTTATGTAATTATAGACATTCATGTATGCATTGTATGAAGGAAAAATAAACTATTGATTGGTTGATTGATTGAATACTGTCCATCAGAGTAAATTCTGTCCTGTCCTGTTGTGTCGGCGAGATATCGGTGTATAAACGACTAATATAATATATATACTATAATGGCTGTTTGGGTTGTTGTATCGACAATGCTAATAATTTGATGTAAACAGCTATATTATGCTACTGCCATCAAAAGCTTACCGAGTTGAAAGCAGAGAAAAGTCGGGAGAAACTACTATGCTACATCGAGTTATCAATTGCATGCCTCACTGCATGCAATTAATAGTCCACACAACAACTGTTTTTTCACTAAGTTACATTGAGATATTAAATTGCATGCGATTTATAATCCACTCGACAGCTGATTTATGATGAATAATAATTCTATAGTCTGATTTTTACTCTAATATTGGCGTATGAAGGAGGCTCCTTTTCCTTTTATATTATCCTTGAAATGCAAAATTTCCAAAAACATTGTATATATGTCGGCGCGCAATTAAAAAATGAACATACCTGTCAAATTTCATGTAAATCTATTACCGCGTTTCGCCGTAAATTCGGAACATAAAAAAATAAATATGAACATTTAAACATATAAACATAAAGAGAAATGCAAAACCGTTGACTTGAATCTTAGACCTCACTTTGCTCGGTCAAATATTGATATTCCCTATGTAACGGGCAGGCTCACTGATGGAAGGTTGAAATCCACCTTCAATTAGCATTAACAGGGAATATTCTTATAGTTTGAGGTTTTCAGAGCATAATCTTGGCGGTTATTCACCTTGTGTTGGAGAGATGAGATTAGGCTCTATCTGATTAACAAACACTAGCGCTATAACAATAAACTTCCCGCGATTTTCAAGCGAAAATAATGAGTGTGGAGAGTGTTGTAAGGAGACGATTCAACTACTGCATTAGGTCATCCATTCATTAACTGTTATCCTTTCACTTGAGGAGTCCAGCATTGAATTCTCGTTAAAAATGCAACTAGTGGAAAGGTCCCCAAACATTTTATTCTCCATACAGACTACTTAATTGGAATCAAGTTTAATGAGAATATTTTTTGATTGGCAGGGTTTGAACTTGAGAGCTGAGACTGTAAGAGACAGGTAAATTTCATTGAGGATTCAGAATTCTTTTAGAAATAGTCCTGTCATTAGAATGCATGTATACTAGGAATCTTGCTATAAAGTATTTTTCTGAAGCAATCAAAACATTACATTACATCACATTCATTGAGATATACACACAGAGAATAAGCATACATCGTGTTTGTGATAAATTAGAGCTTGATTAGTTTACTTCATAGAAGTACATGTTACTTTATAAACGCATATTGCTGTCAACCGATTCCTTTTCAAATTTTCATAGAACAGACACTGAAACAAAAATTTGAAAAAAGGAAATTGGCAGAAGAATGAAGTCGTCTGGAAGCTAATGGTAAAAATTGAGTTCCATATTTGAACATTTTTGAGGGTTTTTTTAATAGTTCTAGATCTCCTCCACCTTGAAAGCTAGTTCACCCAGCCTTGAATTATAGATAATATAGCTAACATCATTCAGATGCCAGAATTTTTCTTTCACATAACAAACTTATTTTCAGATCACGAAGATACAAAAAATTAGTAAATATATTATTATAAGTAAAACAGCTTAGAGGATACAAAAGGAGCTTGTAAAATATTTGTTCATGAGAATAAAAAATTTAGCATACCTAATGACTTTGACGATAAAACTATAATAAGGTGGACGGGGGATACGCATATACTTTGAAATCTCTCTAGGATGAAAAGTTGACTAGTTCACAAGGTTCCTCTGCCAAAGTTCCAAGGTTCACGAGGTCCTAAAAATGTTCAACGTGACCTTGAAAATTGAATGAAAACCTACAAAGACGTTGAATATAAAAGGAATTCCATAAAATATGTTTTCATTAACATAATAATGGTTATGATGATAATGACAAATAAATTATCAATAGTCGGAAGAAAGAAGCCCCAATTAATGGATTCATATTGTTCATCAGAATACTATGTTATGTATTAAAGAACTGTTGATATTTTGTCCACTTTATGCTCCGTGTTGTTGAATAATATAATGAAAATCACTTGTTCATCAATTGATTCACTTATTTTGTATTATAGAAAGATTGGTGAGAATTTCGTGTAGGATTGATTGATTGACCCTTGAAAAGAGAGCCGATGATGAAGTGAGGATAGAAAACGCAAAGTGATTTTATACACGGTAGTTGGACCATATAAAGAGGAAGATGAAAGGGATACGATTAAAATAGAATGGGAAGACGAAGAGAAGAAGTTTCAAATGAGAATTTAAGCGGATGTAAGTGATAGTAACTACAGTTACTTTAAACTGTAATGGAGTGATTGGTTACTTACAGTACAAACCCGTTACATTGTAATCACCATCCTCAACTGGAATTGAATCAAGATGAAAACACAATACACATCAGCTGTTAGAATTCAATCATCGGTCTTGATTGATGAGGCGTATTACAGCTCAAGCCTAAATCATTGTGCAATATCTTTAGTGCTACTGACTTAAACTGAGATACGATCAATTGAAAAAGTTATTGATAAAGTAATACAATATAGAAGGAAAGTTGAAAATCTGTTGAAAAGCAAGCAGTATAAGTTCCATCCGATCTCATAAATGTCCTAAATTCCAACATATCGATGAGCTTATAATAGATCTCATTTGTTGAATTACATCACTTCCCGTTCATGGATTCTGCATGATGTGATGGAATAATAGAGATTAATATGCGTGTGTAACCATTCCAGTCTTATCACAAGATTTTTCAATCTGAAGATCGGAATTATTGTGAATGCATTATTAAATATAAACAAGGTCTATAGATAGTATTTCTATGAATATTTCTAGTACAGTAAATTAATATTGATTCTATCTTAGATCACTTGTGCAATACAGCTTTTCAACAAAGAAAAGAAATTAATCTCCTGAATTTATTCCCTCACACATTATAATTACTTCCTATTCAGGCTACGTTAACAGGATAGGCACTTCACCATTACCCATATTGCCTCTAATTATCGTAGTACACGTGGTACAAATTCAACAAGCCTTAGCATTTGTGAATGAATAGCTAAATCAAGAGTCGAGTAAATAGGAGAGTTGTTGAAAGTCTTAAATCCTAGTATAGGAGACTAAAAAGTGAATTTATTCTCATTGTAGATCAATGATCTCTTTATACTTATCAAACTCTCAACTGTCAAGTATTGAACACAGAGAATTAATTTCCCAATTTTGCAAGGTCCTGAAATTAACTTGGTGAAATAAATAGACGATATTCATTTCAGTGGGAGTAAATACTTCAATATTGTTCCCCATCACGAATTGCTCACTAGCAAATCAGTTTTTTGTTATTGAGAAGAACGACTAGCAGTCGAATTTCTCCAATAAATAATGAATTTACTCACTTACTCCGACAACGTGATCTTTCGGCAGGTCCGCCATTTCGAGGACCTGCCGAAAGATCTCGTTGTCACAGTAAGTGAGTAAATTCATTCATTGATGAAATTTGACAGCTAGTCATTTTTTTAATAACAAGAAAGGGAGTGAATAGTCATAGTTTCGATAACTTTTTATTCTATGGACAATTTTGTTGATAAGGGAAACAATAATGATCGTTATTACCACTGTTGGGAAAAGCAGAAGAAGAAGACACACATATATAGTGATGAAATATATAGATAATGATACAGACGAAAGTCTTTGAACTCTGATTTTCCGAGCATTAAACCGTTCTACGTGTTGGAATGGAGTGTATCTCTTATTCTCTCTCTCTCCTCCATTCTGCCATTCACTCCTTCACTCTTACACTTTTATCCTCACATCTCACTCCTCTCTCTCTCAGCTTCCATTCGTCAACTCGTTTCGAGTGCAACGTCATTTTCCTTTCTTTTATCTGCCATGAAAAGGAAATCGAAAAAGGAGACGAACATCAAGAGGAGAAGAGAAAGAATGAGAAGCTGAGTTGGTAGACTTGTCTTGGCGTGGTTTGCACGAAGCACATTAAGCCAACACGTGTTTTACCCTTTTAAGAGGAACAGGTATCCTCACAAGACAGTATTATGTTATTAGCAAATTCCTGATAGTATTCGTCAGAAGAAATAGATTAATCACACATTTACACAAATAGCACCTGTAGCTGTTCACACTCAGTTGTATTTATTGTAAATTAGTTTTATTCTCGATGAATTAGCAAAGCTTAAGCGTAGTTCTAATGAGATTATTTGGAAGAATACAATAGTATATTTCGCACCTAGAGCAGAAAATGAGATTTTTCCAGCTCGAAATCGGTTTTCAAGTCCGAGGCCGTAGGCCGAGGACTAGAAAAGATTGAGAGCTGGAAAAACATTTTTGCCCGTGGTGCGAACGATATTTTTCGCCACACTACAGGTATTGCTGACAAAATAAATAAAGAATACAAAATAAAGAATACTCGTTAAGCTATCGTACCTATCTCTTGATTTTAGTGGTAGAAGATTTGCAGTCAGGATTTCAGATTCTTTTAAAATTTCACTAGAATACCACAGTCATCTTCAAGCATTTTTGAAAATTCGGAATGCACTAATCAACAATAAATAATTGAATAAAACTGGTTGCGAAGCGAATTAGTTTGATTCGAAACTGGAACTAAAATCATGGCGACTTCAGCTTATTATGAAAGTGGACACTCGCCCGATCTAGCGGATGACTTATTAATAATAATAATTAGCGCGTTGTTTCCAGCCATAAGCGGCTGGAAAGAGACAACTTTCTGGGCTAGCCCGGAAAAGAAACCCTTTTCTGACGTCGTCTGCAAACAAGGTCTTTCAGATCTACGTAGGGACTGGAAAACAGCTGCTTTCTGTGCAGTGTGGCGAAAAACATATTACTATAATGATTTCATTGACAGGAAACAATTGGATTTCTGTCAAAAACTCCATCCAAGGTCGATATCAAGATCTCTGAATTTTATCGATCCAAATCAAAGTATTCTCCAAAATCTCGATTGAATTTGCAGATAAATGTAGGGAACACAGAAGAGGTAGAAAATTGATCAGTGAATTTGTAATATTGGAAGATTTTACTAGAGCAGATTATCAGCAACAATTATAGTTTAAGAAATCATAAGATTAACTTGAAGGAATAGTAATTAATGGAATTGTCTTTGATATAATAGTTGGATAATTATAATCGATTTTTCATGAGAAAAAACTAGTTTCCCTCCAGAAATCTTCTTAGTATAGATCATCTATTTCCATTATATTTGGGGTTATTTGATATCCCACAATAATTGTGGCCATAATTCAACCCCCTCGAACATTCATCGTAAGACAATATCATAAATATAACTTATGAATCATGCATAATTAATTATCAATTATATCATTTGACTTGAATAATATCAACTATGATATCATCATAGTCAATAATAATTTTGCAACCATTGAAATTTAAATTTATAGCCGAAATAAATAATTATTCACAATCAGTACAAGATAAACCTTATAAACTGTATAACTAATACAATCAATAATTAATAGAATTATCGAACATAATCAATAGTAAGCGTAATTATTTTCAAAGTGGAACGAGCGATGAAAATGAGATTGAATTGAATCGAATCGAGACGAGCTGAAGAGTTGCACTGGAAGAGAATCTGCATGGATACTGCGCCGAATTTGACACGGCTGAGTATAGGCAACCACGCATTGAACACTCGCCAGCAGTACTGCATTTATACGTATACCTACTACAAGCAAAACACACTCTTCATTCTCTCTTCACGTAACTCTGAAATGTTGACTCCGAGTATAATTCTAGAGAATATACTTCTTCATTATTCATTCATTCACTAATTATTTTAGTGAATGATTCATTATCATTACTCTCATTATTCCAATTCAGAACGCTAATAATAGAGAACTATAATTCCACATGAACTGGATTCAATACTATTTCATTATAATAACTGAGCTATCCAATATATTATACTATAAATTATCCTATACTATTGAACGAGCAATTTCTGTTTAGATGTTTATTCGATTGCACTAGGTCTCAACCCTGGGATAACTTGCTGAAGGACATTAAAAGGATAAATACGTCCTTGGAAAAACAGCTGGAAATTTTGGTGTCTGTCGATACCGTAATGGAAGTTCATGAACGAGTCCATGTGTGGGATCATTCAGCTGATCCCACGAGAAGAAAATTAAGCAATAAAAACTTATTTTCATTTATTTCTCTTTTTTTTAGAGAACATGTTTATATTACTTCAGAAAGTCCAAAAAGTAGCTAGATGCTGTTAGTGTAGAATAGTAGGCGACATAGTATATTAACAGATATTGTAGCAAACATATTATATCATTCTAAATCGAATTCATAGTATATCTATTTGTAATAATCGATGATGAGTTTGTTTTTTGAAGTGTGAATAAATTTTTATTTTGATGAGTGATAGTAGCTTAACCTAGTTTTTGATATAGACTGTAGTACAAATTTGAAAAGGAACAGTTTTGGGCATAAGCCTGTTGTGCCTCCTCATATAACTGTAAAAATAATTGTACGACTGAGAAAATGAATAAATAAATATAAACTATGAATTCAATCTTTCGTTACGAATTTTCTATGCTTTCACACTCCAGAGCAAAGCTCGGTCCCCCGATATTAGTGAATTAAATGTGATTGATGCAGTTCCAATAACCAAGTACGTATTAATAACTAATTATACTGTCATTGGAATTATAAAATAGTACATTCAAACTGTAATGGAGAACTATTGATATTGAAGATTATCTTTGACTAGAGTTCTCATTTTCTGATGAAAATATTATTCTTGAAGAAAAAAAAAACATTCTATCATGAACAACAAAACGCCTTTACTGAAATTTCTTCAACCTTGATTTGGTTCTAATAATTATTAGTTTCAGTTACAATCGTATGTTTGATTATGAGTACGATTGTTGAACCCCGAATTCTTTCCAACGGAATACAGTAAATCTGTAAAAGCTGATACACTATTAAAAGATAATGAAAAACTGATGACATGCTCAAAACGGATAGTTTAGAAACTTTTCTGTGATCTGCGAAATTGAAATGGTAGTTAATCAAGATATATTGCGATTTCACTTGGGATATTGGAGTCTCAATCAGATTCTCAAATGTCATTAACGACTTATCATTATTAAACATTCCAATAGTAAACGGGCATGGCTAGTTGAAATTATAACCATCGGTTTTTATGAACTTGAGATTTTCAAGGGGCAACGATTAACTGCTATAATTCATTTTTCTGTTCAGCACTCTGTGATCCCACGTTCTAATCATTATTGATATTACATTTGATCAGTTTTAGCGGTGTTTGCCCACTACTTTTAAGGCAAATCCATTCGTGAAAACCGCGATTGGTTTACGTTTCTGTTGGCGAAAAGGAGGAAGACTCATTTCATGCATGGATTTAGTGATGGATCATTGAACCCGTTCAGGTCTTTGAACGTTGCAGCATCCTACTAGGTACGCTATTATTAATAATCAATTCTGGAACGGTGTGCATATCGATTCGTTCTCATAATATTATTGAATAGCTGACTGAACGGCTGTAGATATACACTCTTCAAATGGAATATTTCTCAAAGCAGACATGTTTTCATCCTTGAGTTCAGTTTCTGTGATATTTGACTTTATTAAGTGAATCTATCAATAGCAGAATTCCAATTAGAAATCAAATATGAATTTAAAATGTATGGTTAGAATAGTATAATCTATCATTTTCTCTTCACAAGAGAAATGTATTTCTACATCATTCTCTCTTTCACATCTTGAAACTCTTTCAAGACAATGTATTTTCAAGAAATTGTCTCAAATCTTTCGCAGATAGACCTAGATGAAGAGATACCTTTTTAATGGTTTGAACAATTCTGTATATAGATCTATGTCTAATTCAGGATTTTAATCCTTCCTGAGCTTTACCCCAATTATCATGATAATTTGTGTATGTGGAAATGGAGAAAAATTCATGGATGATAATGGAAGACAGCAATTATTGAAGCTTCTATTATCACTAACAAATCATCTTCGTTTTTGTTCTGTAATTATCAGCCCAGGGATTATGGAGATCTTGGAAATTGAAACCCTGAGACTGAGTGATTTTCTCAATCAGAAACCAATATAAACTCTTGGAGAATATCCTATTGAATAATATTTGTATAATCAATTACAAATTATCATGAAATATTTATTATATTAATAAATATTTTTAAGTATGATCATCAAGTACAATTATTGTAATAAGTCATGCAACTATCTATTGCTATTCTTGAAGATTATGTTATAGAGAATTTGATTAGTCACTGAAAAGTATCTCTGTAACAATATGTAACATTTTAAATTCCATTAGAAAATGGTGAAGTGGAAGCAGACTGATAGCAAACGATAGAATGGTTGTGGAGTTCTATCCCAACAGGATTACAAAAACTGGTGGAGCATTGTTCCAGGTCAGGATAGAAGAAGAGCAATAGGCTCATGTTGAACACCTGCACTGCATCACTGCAAATTATCAATTATGCGAACTGAAAGCAAACAAACGAGGCAATAAACAGGCAATGAAAGGGAAAAAGAAAATAAAAAGCGAGAAGATTAACCATTGGTAGCGGCGCCCTAGGCTACCAACACTCTCCCTTCTCTTCTCACTCACACTGTTCATTGTTCTTCCAATTGTTGACATTATTCTCATTCTCTTTCTTTTTTCCGCTCATCACTGTTCCAGTCAATCTTTCCCCCTCTTCGCGTCTCACCCACAACATCCAAATCACCATCATGATAATTTTGTACTTCATGTTTTTATGTGCATATAATATCCCTGTTCAAAAACTTCAAACTCCTTTCTAAGTCATTGCTTAGTATAAAGTGGAGTATTGCGTTGTATGAAGTGGAGATATTGCATCGTACAAGAGCAAAGAGAATGTAGAGAGTACGTAGGTATCCCTATTCTCTTTGCTGCATTGCATTGTATAAAGAGGAGTTTACCAAATGGTGGAAAGAACTTTTCAAGTGTTCATGGTAGCCTGTAACACTAGTTGATGATATGATGCCACATCTTTAAACTTCAACAACGATATGCTATTCGATATGGAATGAATAGATTGTTTCATCATATTTTGTTAAATTATTTCATGCTGTAGAAGCGTGGAGTATCAATCGAAAGCTCCACATTTTTTGAAACGAACCTGCTTTTTATAAAACCTAATCTCCAAGTAAAATCTGTTTCAAAATTCAGATGGCTTATCAATTTTAATTTAGATAGCGAATCATGGAGGAACTAAGATCAAATTTGTATTCTTTCAAACAAAGGTTTGAGGTTTTCTCGCTCATGGATCTGTATTGACTACTGCTGTATTCAAATATCCTGTATAATTATTTGACGATGTCCAATAAATTGGTCGAATACCTGTCGACAAAACTGTCACTTGATTCAAACTGAAGGATAGCGCCACTGTTTAGTCCTCCACAAATCAACCCCTCCCCTCACTGAATTCTTAATCGAGATGACCATTCTCTCTCCTTGTCATATCCCATCTATTCTGTCCCACCTGCCACAATATTCTCTTGTCCATTCTATCCTCCTCTGATCAGTCGATTTTCTTTTCATGGTTGCCTTGTTCGCGAATCGACGTGTGTGTTCCGAAGCACCGGACAACAGCCTCTAGCGGACGCCATTTTGTCTGCTTTTGGCTCATCTGTAACGGCCTTCCTCACAGCGAACAATGGGATGAGAGAGTGAACCAGGAAGAAGAAGAAGGAGAAGTGGAAGAAGACAGCACTTTGATATCACAACATCGCGTCAACATTATTAGCTTCCGGCTATCGTAGCCCGACCAATAAAAAATATGTTGATGCTATTTTTGTCCACAGATAAATCAATGAGATGGCTATTATATTACTGGACAACATAGTGAACCGTTAGGAATAATAATTATTTTGAAACTGCATTCTCTAAATTTTCCTAGACTATTGGCCGTAACTATGGACGATTCTTGGTCAAGAAAGATTGGCTTCGATAAACAGCCAAGGAAATTTCAGTTGCCTTGAAGCCAGCTACTAGTATCAATTTTGATACGATCGTGATATGATTCGCTGGACAACCAACGTGTGCTTGGTTGAGAACACTCTCAACAATCGATTACATAATCTAATAAAAATGTTGACTGTCTGCTTGAGTTTAAAACAGCGAATAATCTCAAGCACACTAGTTAATCTGATGCTGGATTAAACTAAACGAGATCAATTTGAATCCTGAGCCTGAGATTTGGGAAAAAACGTGAAACTTCTGCGTATCATAACTTCTGCTCTCATAAAACTTTTTGTCAAAGTGTTTTCAATTTCGATAAACGTTATCATTGGAGGGTAAAAGGAATCCAACTACTAATAGACTACTAGTAGGACTCTCAATTTAATTTCCAAGAAGTTTACTTTGGATTCAATCTAACGTGATTAACCAATAATTAAACTCTTCTCTATTTTTTGATTTGCAATGAATTTTTACTATTTTTTATCTATCAAAATGTTTTCAACGACATATTTCTGTTACAGGTACCGTACTATGAGACGCTAAACTTTGTGAAACCAAGAAATTGATAATCTCCAGTAAAAAAGTCAGTATTGCATACATTTGAATATGGAACTGTAATTATTTTCATTAGTACTCCATACTCTTCCCTGTAAGGACTTGCATGATCGTATCGAATAAACAGAGCGGTTCCATACATTTTGTTTCTCAAGTTATTAAGGCTACTCGTATGAACGGAATAATATGAAAACTGAACCCCAAGAATCTTGAATTGAATCAACAATTTTGATATGACTGCTATAGCTTTATTTGTTGGAGAAAAATGTTCAATCTGAGAAGAGGATTAGTTTGTCAGAGAGTTGTATCAACAGCAACATCAACAATAATCGATAATTTGGATTTTCGTTTAATAATAATAATTATCAATTACAATAATATAATCATTGATTGTACAGATTATGATAATGGCTGGGAAACAGCATCTTGTATGATATGAACAATATTCTTGTAGGAGAGAACAGGAATTCATACTTCACAGTGTAGTATACAATTGCATCAAGAAATTTATAGGCGCCAGGCGAGCGATAAATTCCAGGGAATTGTGGGGAAGTCTTGAAGATCAATGAACTTGATAAGATGATCGGAAGAAAGCCGATACAGATTCAGCAGTGGACGGTGCAAGAATTTCAAGCATTCTCGAGAGCGGAGGGTAGTTTTCGTGCCTGACTGACACCATCGGGAAATATATACTTACTTCCTTCGAGATTTTTCCTTTTTCATGGCTCGCAAGCATGCGAGGCATTCGAGAACGCGCGACAATTCTGACAAGTCCGTAATTAAGTGGCAAGATGCAATTTTACCGCTATTTCCTACCTCTGCGTCTTGAAGAGAAAGGAAGAGGAGAGATAAAAAGTGTCCCGGGTAAATAATAAATAAATTGAAGGAACCAGTCTTGAAGGTGATGACCTTCAGAAGCTTCCACAAAGTGCAATAATCCCGGGAACACAAGGAAGACTCTTCGGCCAAGTTAATTGTAATTGTGGACGCGTCCGCTGCGCTCAGGACTCAGGACAGAGACGCCAACATAAACTCACCAACTCCAGCTGCTGCTGGCCAGGAGCTGATGACATCCTATTAAAAAATAGCCGACAATGCCACGGTTGACGACGTCCAGTCCCTTCGCCTTCCTGCAGGCTGCTTCATAATATACCGGCCGCTGACGCTTCCTTAATAAGTATGAGTCGGCTTCAGGACCAGCAGGCGGAATGATGAACCAGGAAGAATGCAATGGATGTATGCAGAAATAGTATTGGGGAAGAAATATGAAATGGATGAAATTGACAAAAATCTAGTAAAATGAAGAAGGATGAGGAAAGAGAAAGAAGAAAAGAGAGAAAGAAGAAAAGAAAGGAAGAAGAAGAGAATGGAGAGAAGGAAGAAATGAAGGGAGAGGTATGAAGAAAGAGAAGTGGAAAGAGAAGGACAGAAGGAGAGGGAAAAATGGAGGGAAAATGGAAAGAAGAAGGTGAAAAGGAGGAAGTACTAAATGGATAGAGAAGGGAAGAAAGGATAGTGATAGAAGGAGAAGGGAAAATGGAAGAAAGAAAGTAAGAAGGATGAAGCAATCAGTAAATACAGAAGGAATGGAAGAATAGTGAAAGAGAGAAAAACAGGCTTAAAAGGGTTTGGGAATTGGACGATGATAGTGGAATTCACAAGTGGAAAATTTCTGTTCAATGCCAACGAACCTTATATCAAAACAAATTACAATACCATGTCACTGAGTATGAGATGAAGTTTTGATATTCCGAGTACTGAAACTCAATATCAGAATATCACTGGTTTGAGACTTAGTTAAGTACTCTCCGAGTAGCTTACTCAACAAAGTTTCAAACAAGTAATACTTTGATATTGCGTTTGATTGATTTGAATAATATTTTGCACTACACATTGAAGTAATCTTTCCAATAATGTCATCATTTTTACATAGAAATAGTTTCACTCCACCATCTGTTTCCGTCTCATTCTGTCAATTACCACCTTCTTTACCAATTTTTCTAGCAGACTGCATGCATCTCCTTTCTTTCTCTAATTCTTCCCTATCAAGAGGTTTGCCAACTACTTGTATCAGACTAACACAAGTACGATAGTAAAGTCAAAGTCATCAACTTGACAACGGTATACTGGTAAGTGCCTCTTAGCACACAATAAAGTTTCCTCTCCTCTTACATTCCCAACAGGCTCTCATTCTTCTCCTCTCACCCCTTTTCTTTCTGTCTTCCTTAAATTTTGAATCCTCCACTCCATAACCTCTTTCTTCTTCCGTTTTTGCACCTTTCCGTGTCCTCACTGGTCTAAATAACTCGTTTTATTACGCTGGACAGTTTTTATTGCCAGTATAACTGTTCAGTACGAATTAAAGTTTGTAATAAAGTTATGCAGATACTTAAGTCAAAAGCAAGGTGGATAACGTGATACGAGTTTCCACCACAAACTGTGCCACTCTTAATTAGAAATTATTGATACATTCCGCGCATCGAATGAGAATCAAATCAATATTGATAATTTACAAAATTGAAGATCATATTTAAGGCAAAATGGAGAACAGTAATACGCAATAGATAATGTATCATTTTATTCGTTTATTGAACTTGTTTCGTTCATTTCCTGTGTAACTTTACGATACTATTAAATCCACAGAGCTTCATAAATATTTTAATTAGGCACCTGGTTTCCAACACTTCTTGTTCATGATCTTTTGTCGATTAATCGGGTGAGAAGTACTCTTGAAGGGGCGTCTGCTTATTAGCCAGACAATTAGAACCCAGGGTTTATGAGTTCGGAACACCTTCAACGTTGGATCCTTTCTTATTTCTGAAGGCGTAATAGCATAGTAGTATATTATTATCCCTGATATAATAGTGTAATTCCTCCTCTAGGATAGAGAATTTATCCTCCTCTAGCTGATCAGTCTATTTATTTACAAAACGGTGAATATATTTTGACAGGAGAGAGTCCAGGTAAACTATAGATATAAAGGGCGTACAGATTTACGAACGTGCGAACATGAGCAATTCACTTTTAATCAGCTGATGCCAAGCTTTTTATATCTGTATCTTACCGTTTCTGCAAAAATACAGATATAATCAGCTGATTAAAAGTGAATTGCTCATGTGTTCGCGGCGCGTAAATCTGTACGCACCTTAAGGGTATTAATTTCACTCGACCTCTCTCATCAACCATGCACAATCCTAGCGTTTATGTGTGTTATTATGCTCAGTCTGAAGATCTGAATTTGCCAAAACGAACTGACAAATAATGAATTATAAATTCAATTGATAATTTTTGAAGTTATTAGAATAAGAAGTTATTAAAATAATCATTGACATTATTGAGTTATTGCTGAGCTACGATATCGAGTTCTTATCTTGTAATCGATGCGAACAGATATTGTAAACATTATTATCTGTCATTCTTGTTTATAACTGTGTTTTTGTACTATCTATGTTGCCCTTGATGAATCATAGTAGAAAATACCGTATTGGGATCAAAAACCTCTATTCACTTCCCTGAGACCTCAGACAGGTGGATTACAAAAGGGTAGTCGACCTGTGCCCTGTGTCTTGGCTTCAACTTGCCGGAATGAAAGAGGATAGAGGATTGATGGCTGATTGCACCCATCCATTCTCTGTTATTTTTTACGCGACACAGACTGGTCTGTCCTTATCAGGTGGTGGAATTCCGCAGTTGCTGACAGCTTGCTCACTCGCCCCGCGCTTTATTCCAGTCAAGTTGTGACGATTTCTTCATCCATTCACCGTAGCAATGATTTCAAACTACCACATTTTTGTTTAATAACTGGTTACCAGCTCCAGCTTTATAATCGGAACTAGATCATTTCACAGATTGAACCAACTTTTCATTGTGATGACCAGTACTAATAGTTGAATCAGCTCAACCTATCCAAATCTAATTCAATTGTCCTTTATGGAAAAACTTATTCTTGCTCAACTTATTCAAATTTAAAAGAGATGGAGATGCTTCTAGACAGCTAGGAGATTGAAATAGTTAACAAATCACTTCGATAAATATCTAGAACTTTTAAAAATCAATACAATACAGCACATACATAGCACATAAACAGATAATATATTATAGCACATATAAAGCTCCCGATAATATCTGTGTAATGTATGTTTTTGGGAAGTCCCAATTTTCTGAAACCCCACGCACATAAATTCGAGCGATTCGTGTTTCAACTGCAAGCTGCATTGCCAAATCAGATTACTCAGATGGGAGGAAACGAAAGTGATTTGTTGACCTTGGAAGCTGCAATGGGCTGCAACCCACGTTTTTGAACATCTATCTCGCGACTACGCGTTGGTGTCAGTGAATCTTTGGCTGCCAAAGAAAGTGAGAAACAATGCTTTGAGAGAAAGAGAGAGAGAGAGAGCGAGAGGCGTAAAAACACTGTCGATTTCTTCAGCCGAAACTGAAAAGTTTTGACCGGGTCGTCAGCACATAGTACATGATTAGACACACCCAAACACCGCTGGACCGTATCGCAGGTCTTAGCACGTTCCCATGCCAAACCAAGACGCGCATCTTACACGTTTTTCTTTCTCTCAAAAATACTTTCCGATCAAGTTCACCTGAAAAACAAGTCATGCCTCGTTTCGTTTGCAAACAATGGTCTCTATGCTTATTATAAATGATTGAAAAAACTAAGCAAGCTACCGAAAAAGCTGAGAGTTCTCACAGACCGGATATGATTTGATGCTCTTGCTTTTGATATTTCTAGCTTGCACAGAAATAAATACTACAGCTATGTGGTAAGCCAGAACTGATCTAGAATACGGAAGCATTTGTTTTTGGTACGACTATCCATCGCTAAAAAATGGCAATAACTCATCAAGAAAGTTTGGTAGACAAACTATCACTTCATACAAAACTATATCTAAATTTTGAGGAGTAAGATCTAAAATTGATCAAATTGATGTATGATAAACTGGAAGACAATAATAGATATCAACCAAACTAGGCTTTCGCAGAAATACTCAAATCTTGACCTCCCAATACATTCTGTGGAAACATCTTATCATAACTTCACATGACAGTAGAAAACATTCTGAATTCACTCAAACCCCTCAATCGATGATCCTAAATTGTCTGGGAAATTTCGAAATCAGTAAGGAGTTCGTTTGGTGATTTACAAGGGGTTTTTGAAGAGTATAATTTTGGGGGAGATCATTATAAATGTATTGTGTAACGTAATACAATGACGCGAAAATCGAAAGTGAATTTTTTTATTATTTGCGGGCGGAATAGCTGAGAGAGTGTGAATGTGGGACGGAGAGGCAGACACCCCATGGAGTCCATATTATAGTAAGATTCACTTCAAAGTGTCAGCATTGGTCAGAAGGGGAAGTATTGATGTTATTTGTTGGGAATGCTGACATTATGAGATAAATCTCACTATAGTCAGTATCGGTTGAATGGGGGAGTTTTAATGGTATTTGTAATGTATACTGACAGTATGAAGTGGATCTTATGATGGAAAGTGAATCGTGGGCGGACTTAGATGCTTTACTGGCCCAGATAAATCAAGCGGCGCTTCTTGGAAGCACAAAGACCGATCGGATTTCTGCAAATTATGTGTGCCCCTCAAAATGTCAAGAATTCCCCAACAGAAACTTTTTTGCCTCACCTTAACCGCACCCCTCACGTCCGTCCACCCGACCTTCGACTAATGTCCAAAAGCTGCCGTTTAGATTTGTCAAAATAGAATAAAACATTGGACTGGATTGTACTCGAGTTTGGCAAAAACGCTGTAAGACTCACATGATCTTGAATCGAACATGAAATAAACAGACTCAGGAAATTTCCAAGTGGCAACAGCCATTTCTTGTTGGAACTCACAAGGGTGGAGTTGAAATAACTTTTGCTCAATAAAAGGCCATCAATCAAATCTTGCGTTATTATTCCGATTACATACTCCAGGGACCTTCAATTTTCAAGGAGTGGATGTTTTTAACAAACGCTCCTTCATATTGTAGCTATGGGGTAAAGCTGAAGCAGTTTCTGGAGCTCATATATGTATAATGAAAACAATCCAGAGTAGATAGAGAGAAATATATTCCTGCAATAGGTTGAAAAATTTAACATAAAACCAATTTTTGTTTACTGAATAGAACAGAGTTCTTATTATCAAATTCCTGCAATAGGTTGAAAAATTTAACATAAAACCAATTTTTGTTTACAGAATAGAACAGAGTACTTATTATCAAATTCAAGAGAACTATCGAGAAGTAAATCCACATCAGTTACGTTTTTAAATCATCCACTAAATCACTGTAAGGAAATGACTCAAATTTTGGAGTATTTTGGAGAGACAATAGACAAATAGACAATGAAGTATGAGCTATATCACAAAATAATTGAAAGGTGACTAGATTGACAATGGTGTAATAACCGAAACCGGTCTTTCTAAGTATCAATAAATATGTGGTTTTTGAAAATTTCTTAGTCTTTTTCATTAAATATGACTATTATATTATGAATGGATGAATTATTTAAATTGAATTGACATACTGTAATAAATTAATCACAGTTTAATTATTATTATTTTGCAATTTCATTCCTACTAATTGAGCACTCAAATTAAAAGAACAATATCAAGTTCATAGGCATATCAAACAGTGTGAACATGTCCAAACGACAATAAATTTGGAGGAACTCAGGGAAGATGAAACATGCTCGATTAAATCAACTAAGCCAAATTTGCCAAGCATTGTTGGTATCTTGGTGAATGTTCTTCCGGACAGTGATTCACATAATCACTTGTAAATAATCATTGTGAAGAGTTTAATTGGTTGGCAAGAGCAGGGCAAAAACAACTCACCTCACATTGCATGGTGTCCTCTCATCTCACCATAGAGCTGAACTGCTACCTCAATAGCAAGGAACGTGATGGTGTCCAGCAACAAGTCACTGGGTTATGATGGTTTTAAAACCTCCGTTATTTCGCTCGTTCTGAAAGCTCTAAAGCACCTTTCCTAAGCACTAAAATCCAACCGACAATGTTCCGAATTCCGCAGTCATCGCAACGTCATCAGATAATAATATTATGAGGACTTGCTAATATCACGTTACAACATAGTTAAATCTTATGTGTTTGTTGCAACTATAACATAATTTAATTCCTCGGCTGTGAAGTGTCACGTTGGTTAGAGGTTCCAATCTTGAGTTGGAATCAAATGATATTTTTCAATTTTATTTTGATGCTTATCATTTTACTTTATCACTGTGTGGAATATATTACATTGTAGGAGGAAGTGATCACACTAGAAAAACCTGTAATCTGAACAGATAGCCCACCGGTTGCAAAGCCAATTGAAAAATAATCCAAATCTTACTTGAATTCTTGCAATGTGAGTTGGCATAACTTTCTTATAGACAATTTAGCATGTTTAAAATCGAATCGGGATTAAAATGATCACTCGATTTCCTATTATTTCCAATTATAATATCAATAATAAATCAATCAACATTATGATTACCACATCAAATCATCGTGAAGAATTATGCTCCTAATTTGATTTGGTCTAGTCTCATGTTCTGGTGCAGCACACTAGCCAATAATTTATAAGTCTTCTAGCTTCGGTGGGATTAGTGAGATTATAATCCGATACTATTAAACGAGCAACTTCTGTTTATATGTTCAGATGTTTAGTTTTTTAGATGTTTGGATGTTTAGATGTTAAGATGTTTATTGTTTGCATTTCACCGGATCTCGAGAACGGCTCTAACGATTCTCACGAAATTCGAAACATAGTAGGTTTATAATATAAAGATTCGATTGCATTAGGTCTCATCCCTGGGAAAACTCGCTGAAGGACATTAAAAGGATAATTATTATTCATCCTTGGAAAAACAGCTGATAATAATTATTTCGTCGTCTGTTGGTGATGGAAGTGAGTGAGCGAGTTCATGTGTGTGGGACTGTGTCAAAATTATGACTCAGCTGTTGAACTTTTGTAATCATTCAATCAGGTACTTAGTGCCGGTTGCAAAAAAGCCGGATTATTTTCAATCCTGATAAATTCCAGTATATCCATCTTTTTGAAATTGTCTTCTCCGATATGGTTCACGTGAAGTTGAACAGGATTACAATTTAACCGGCTTTTGTGCAACTGGGCCTTTGTGAGGGGAATTTTTGCATTCCTCTGGGAATTAATCTCAATTAACTTTGATTAGATAGAACATTTCTGTATGAATATTATTATAATTTCTTCTTTCGTAAAAACATTTTTATGCTTTTGTACTCCAGAGCGAAGCTCGGTCCCCGATATTTATTCTTATTGAGCGGGCGGTTTAATATTTTTGCGCCGGTTATCTCAATCGGCGATATCTTTTGTCATCAGAGCAACAAAATTATTGCTCTTTTAAGACACAAGAATTCACTATCAAAATTATCCTTGACTACAATTCAATGTGTTCGTTTTATAGAGATGGATCAGCTTTTGTGCTTTAGGGGCCGTCCCTTAACGAAATTCATAAATTAACTACATTGTCTGGCCTCTAATCTTAATGTATTTATCAACAATGGTGATACAATGAGTTATCAGTTAAATTAATAAATAGATTTTTCAACTAACAAAATCCCAACTCTTATTCTTTCTTCCAACCCTTTTCTTTTTCTGCTCTCCTCACATCAGCTGTCTGTTCTGCCTCTTGTCATATCTCAAAGTATTCCTTCATTGCACTATCTTCATATCCCGATCTCGATCGTGACGGGCCATCATCTCTATTCGTTCGCGAATCGTGCAGATAGATCTTTCTCAGCTCCATATGAGTTTAATCCTCCGATTACAGCGAGCATGATTATATTATTCGAAGTAGCAGAGCCATGATGATTTCTAATCAATGACATCTTGCAGGTTCAAGCATTATGATCATTGATGATCATGCATTACCAACATTGATGATCGAAGATGTTATTGCTTGAACCTTATCGATGAATGATGATTCCATGATCAGAACTTAACATACAATCGGAGATTAGCACGAGGTATGAAGTGTTTGGTGGAAGTGTCCAATATATCAGATTATCAACTATTTTTTTGAAGTGCTGATAGTCGAATGCTTCATGAAAACTAAGATTTATAACTAACTGGTGAGCGAAAAGTCAAAACACTCGAGTGGAATTCTCACTTGGAATAATAGAAAGATGGTGAAAGAAGAGCATATCGGAGGTATTCATTATATATAATATTTCATGAGTTGTGTTTACAGAAGATTATGGAAATTATGGAAGGGTCTAATGTTGCAAGAGCTCCAACTCCTATTGTTGTTCTATTTCCATTCTGTTTTGTTCCTGTAATTGTGAATCTCTTGTAGAACATTTTCCTAATCAAACCAAGAAAACTTCCAGCAAGATGATGAATCATCAAAATACATAACTCTAACAATTAAATCTTTTTGAATTCCTCTATGACATCTCAATAGGAAAAATGACTCACAACAGCTTATTAACAGCGATTCCAAATCAGTTTATCCCCATTTTTTCTATTGAATGAGTCAGTAGACGATAACTCGTATTGTTCAATAGAAGAAATCGTTTTCCGGTAGTATCATCTTCAATTATAAACTTACCGAAAAAATGTTCACAAAAAATTCCTCACCAATAACAAATTTCGCAATAAATCAAAACAGGATAAGTCGGAGGAGGAGTTCTCTGCGACTGGTCTTCTAGACCGCCCAAATTTATTTCCAGTGTGTGTGTCAAGGTCACATTTCGTCATCCTCTGGTTTCTTACCTAGCTGCATCGTTTCCTATTTTGATAAAACGATTGGACAATGAAATATTTTTCTAGAAATTCCGGTTCATACAATGCCGTCAACAGTAATAATTATACACAATGTTATGATTTCCACTAATTATAAAAAGTGATCGTAAATATTTCTGAAATATTAATCTGTGAATAGATATGGGTTTGAATATTCAATTAGTCCATTGTAATTATTCCATACTCAATGGTCTTTCTCTCTTCCTTATCTTTATGAATCAGCTTTTGATGCTTCCAAACATTAATCCAATGCGACCATAAATGTCACTGTAATGTTTTTAAATATTAATTTATTTATTAAACGATTTTAGATTACAGTGTACACCACCAGTATACTATAATATATACTGTATAGTATTTATATCTAGTGACCACCAAATACAAATTTGCAAAGTACTTAAATTATTATGGACACTGGATATATTGGAGGATGATCTAAGCCATGTTTTTCAGTATAAATCCATGAACCAAGAGTTCAGGTTCTCTGCTATCTGTGATATTAGTCTAATCCACATTACTATATTAGGATGTTACTATCTTAAAGTAGTAAATGTAGTCTAATCCAAATGTAGTAAAACCTAGTGTTGAATCGAAATTTGCATCTGTAAGATCAATAGAATGAGAAATATACACTGAACTTTCGAAACTTTCCAACCTTACTTGTATTATTGCTAGACATTAAACGGAAATTAAGAAATTACAAATGAATGGGAGCTCTATGACTGAGTAGTCAAATATTTTTCTTTGACCTGACAGTTCATTGATTGCTCCTGTTCATTACACACATTCATTTTCCAATACGGTATACCCTTACCGAGACTATTCCTGCTAAACTATTAATTCTATTCAAATAAGGGCATCCATTTATTGATTAAATATGTATATTCCATCTTCATTCAACTGCGATCACCTTTCAATGATCCAACATAAATTCTGTACTTGAGTACATCGATGCCATTAAAGTGGTATAGCTATAATCTATATTGATTCTGTTCCAATCTGGCTACCATCTGTTTCCTGAAACATATTTTCAACTTTTTATCCGAGAAATGCTAATTTATCACCACCCTTGCATTGGCACAACATGCGCTCCTGTTCCTGAATACATGCATTCCATTACAGCGATATCCTCCATTACCGGCCATTACGTTAATGTTGGGACAGCCACGGTGACGCTGTACCTTTTTGGCGAGGGCCCCGCAGCAAGTGCCGTGCTTGTAATCTGCCGGGGCTCCTCCCACAACTTCTATAGATAAACCTAGGAGTGTATCCTAGATAAACCTAGGAGTTCTCTAGAAGTGCGACCACCGGGTGTTGCCAGGGTGTGGGCGAGGAAAGTTCTTATCTCGGAACCCTCTTCTATGGCACCGCGACTACATATATACCTTATGTATATGTAGTTGCAGTGTAAATTTATGTTGTGAACTTGAACTTTAGTCTGGTTACCCCGCCGACTTCCCCGCCATACGGCATAGCGTGTGATCGCCCGCGGGGCATTATCCGCAGTCGTGATGCGGTGTCATGCGATGCGCCTAAACGATCTAGAAGGCAGCGACCAGCCACAGCCACCACCATCACTGACTCCACTTTGCGTTGCTAACCATTTCTCCTCTTCACTTACCATTTACACTCTCGCCAATAGCTTGGCCAAATGTTTTTTGGATTCATTATTGTTTATATTACGTGGTATCTTTAAATCTTTTACAAGATTTACATCCCATCTAAATGTTTATTGGAAATCGAAATAATTCATTTTCCCCAAGATAATTCAAAATGGATTGAAAAAATTAAAAATTATTCTCTCTAACATCCATTCTGTTTATTTTATTGAAAGAATTATAATATGATAATTCATTTCAATCCTGGCTCGTTCATTCATTCATTGACAATATAGCATAGTATATTGACTCACAATCTATCTAAATACTCAATCAAAATCAAAACAATTTATTTTACCCTGAATAATCTTCGAGTATGTAGTAGAAAAATACAAAGAACAATTCGATAATGATCATAACCATTTATATTGATCAATTCAATTTGAATCGATCATTTCAAGTTTAATTTATAATTTAACAATTTATAATGATCATAATACGACATGAGAATAGCTCATGTGTGATTAAGGTTTTTTTAAAACAATAATTTTGTATTTGCAGAAAAAAATTGTTCTTGTAAAGGCATTTAGCGTTTGGTATGGAGCCTGAATCGAACTATGATGACTATTTTGATTGAAGGAGGATTATTACAACGAAATAAGTAAGTGTCAATGATCAATAATAAGAAGAATGATGATAGTGATAAGGGTCATATGGATTAATGTTACTATACCCGTTTGAAACAGACTTCTACTTTCACATAAATATTGGCTTTTTTTAGCTTAGTGAGAGTATTAATTCTATTTCTCATCATTTGTTTGATAATAGCTCAAAATAAACCTCTGAAGAACGTATTTTACAACAGTTCTAACCCTAACCCTAAGCATTAGGAACTTTCTTATAGATCGAGAATGTTGAAAACGAGAAACATAATCGTGAGTTCAACATGTAGCCTATTATAACTTGAAGCATGCAACAAATTATGCTACAGTAACTGGAACCTAGTCTACAATGAACGAGATTACATGTGTGATGTGAAGCGCCATATTGGGTTTACAACTTAGACTGAAGCCAGACTTAATTAGAGACAACTTGAAATGATCTCCAATTTGATTCGGAAGAATGAATGTGACCACTACTCATACAGGGCTATTCATATTAAACAACAACATTTGTTCAATAATGTCTGGGATGTTACTGTTTGGAGAGTATTACGGGCATTTGATATCAGACCATCTGCGACTGGGTCTTATAAGGCACCACCTTATAAGGCGTCCGCTGGAATATACAAGACAAGTCTCACAGACGTAACTACCCTTCGCGCACAATTTACAGTTGAATTTTGTTTCAAGTGCAAGAAGGAGTGCACCTACAGGTACCGCATTCACAATCAGGTTGACATGACTAACGGGATAGATCCAGGATATATAGACCCACTCGGCTGGGAAGTAAGTGGTGCTTTTCTGTAAATGGAGTAGGCTAGACTGTACACATGATCTTCGTGATGGAGATGGCTGCTTTCTGGATTGGTTGGGAACGATGTGACTGATGAGAGTTATTGCCCTCCAAGAATATACAAGAATAAAAGTCAAAACACGGGTTTTAAATTTCTACAATAACAAATGAAGTAATCTATATAATATGGACCATAGTAAACTGCTTAGTTTTGAGGAGAATTGTTGATAGCCATTGTTACTTCTGAAAATATCTATTGATATTATGCTCGTTATTAATATTTATTAATCTTCGATTCAATTGGTGATGATAAATCTCTAATTTGACGTTTACTCTTCCACAATAAATTGGAGTGAATTTTCCATCCAGTATAGTGAAACTTTCCTATCTGATCCAGTTCCTGTCTTGATGGGAATGATAAGTTGTTTTTGACGATTTTTCCAGTTAAGCCCCGCACACACACACCGATTTTTGCTCGTACGGTATTTTGCCGTCTTTATAAATTCTATTAGATTAAAGAGATTATTTCAAACAGATGATGTTTGTCAAGTTCCGTTTGATTTGGTAGAATTCATAACGACGGCAAAATATCTTACGAACAAAAATCGATGTGTGTGTGTGCTGGGCTTTAGAGGTTAAAACAGCACTGTTTCATGTGGGTGCTTGAAAGTTATACTATAATATTAACAAACAGCATTTCATTGCTTTGCTATTTATGTGGTCTAACAATTTGACTCCTAGTTTTACGGTTCGAGGGTGGTTAAAGTTGAAGGAAGCCAACTGCCCATGCTTGACTGCTATAAGAATAGATTGTAATTCTCAATTATGTGATTTCAGCTTGCTAGGCTGGTTGACAAAGATATCTGGAAGAGCTTACCTGGTTGGCTAGTTGGCTAAATGTTATTGTTATGCATAGTAGTGGCTTGATGATAGATCGGTCCAGGGATCAACTAGTGAGACCCTGACACATCAGGGATGACCACAGATGGAGGCTGAGACGTCATTGAAGCTCTTGATCGAGGAGTCTAAAGAATGTTGAAAGTGTATAACGATATTTTTTCTTCTAAGGGTTCTCAATTCATAGGTGGCTGTTAATAATAATTGGAATATTCAGGGGGACGCGTGGTTGGTTTGGGAGGGGGGGGAGGATTTGTCACCTCTGGTACACATTGTTAAATATTTGGTCATAGTGAATTATTGGTTATGTTACGGACAGCAAGATGCTTCACTTGATTCTCAATAATGATACTCTGCTCTGGAAACTGGATAAATTTTGTAAGTTACACATGGATTAAGTAGTAAGCCAATCTTCAGAGCAATATTTCATGGTTGTGACAACTGTCTGTCAATGAATGCTTTTGATTATGCAGGTGACAAAATTATTGCTTGTTTTGGTACTAATCTCTAACATCCTGTCATGAAGTTAATAGCACACAAGATTCACATTAGTCTCTCCAAACATTGTGCATTGAACACCGTTTCAGGCTCAATCATCAAAGTTCATTGGCCAATTTTGATCAATCTTCCAGGATTGATTAGCCATTCATTGCCGTTGAACTGCAATTTTAAAGCTGATTAGTCCACTTGGTCTCTCATCAAGATATTAAAATTGGCATAAGAAATGGTTGCTCGTCCTCAATTTTGCAAATTGATGGTAGTCATCAATTTCCTGATAATATGTTAGCGGACCAACTAACAACTTTATCAAATTTGAAGTGAATTTTTACTGGCGTGTCATAATTATTATCTGGAATCACGAAATTCTAATCTTTATTATAATGTCGACAACCTAGTCATCGAGTAGCGAGACAAGAAATTTCTTGTAGTAGCTTAATCAAATGTCCTGTAGTATCAAAGAAAGGTGAACTCTGAGATTCATATATGAGTTTCAATGGGAATATTTAATACGTCAAAACGTCACAGTGTATTACTTAGTGTTATTATTATTAGTAGTATTTCAAAGATTTAAAAATTATTATTTGTTTTGTAATATTCCAATGATTGCATTTTGGCATTTCTTGAAAAAATGGGATTTTTGAGATTTTTTTTATTAGTATAGTTTTTTGTTTTGTTTTAATGTAATAATGAAATATCA
The DNA here is from genome assembly GCF_014356525.2 of Nilaparvata lugens. Classification (NCBI taxonomy): domain Eukaryota; kingdom Metazoa; phylum Arthropoda; class Insecta; order Hemiptera; family Delphacidae; genus Nilaparvata; species Nilaparvata lugens. Next base: position 9,633,404 of record NC_052513.1, on the reverse strand, counting down.
AATAATGATTATTTTGAATTTGAGCTAGCAATTTGAAACGAACAACTTTGAAATGAGAACTAATGAGTTAATACGAGTGACACATATACATTTCCACCTTTTCAATTCCCGCATATCACTACAGAATGAATCTTGATGATCTCTGATATCTTCACCACAGCTTCTAACAGCTCAATATATTATGAATTTCTTATCAAATTCTACGACACGATGCAGATAAAAGAACAGATGTGCTAACTAGCACGTGATAACAAGAATTTTATCAGCAAAAGCCCAATGATGCAGCAGAGAGTTCTCGGAATGATTTGCTACTCGTATGTGGCTGTCGCCAAGTGATGACATGAACTCGGAAATGAAACTAGTTTTAAACTGTGTTTGTTTTCTTTCAGTTTTGTGTGAAACCAGTTCTGCTGTCACCCTGGCTTCCAGTGCAACGGTCCAAGCTTTGTTGAAATACGAATACGACTCCTTGTAACACTGACCTAGTTTTTATCTGTGTTTGATGACTCTTAAGCTAAAATTTTCACTGCTTGAATCATCCCAATGACAATGATTCAAGTTATCAAAATTTTTTTTGTCACATGATGTTGAAATATTTGTTAGGATCTTGTGATTTTTCAGCTCATCCTTATTCATAGTTGAAAACTTCTGCATAATTCATTTCATGTAACATTTTATTACATAAATGTGAACATTTCCATATAATAACGTCCATACAATATATTTAACAAATGACAGTAACCGAGACTGTAATCGAGAACAACTATTACCGATTACTGGATGAAAACTTCTTGCTGTTTGTATCAAAACAGAACTATAATGTGTCTTATATTCATCATCTGCGGGCCTATATGTGGCGTTTATATTTGTATTGTGGAAGGAAAATTAATTGGATCACAGAAATATAAAATGAGAAAGAGGAAGTGTTGGTGTTACCTAGTGGCTTATAGCTAAAAAAAATGAATAGAGGTTGATTGCTGAATTGAAAATTGGAGAAGGCTGTGGCAAATTTTAACAAAGCAAGTGTCACTTTAGCTTACACTAGTCTTCATTGGAAGACATTTTGATTTGCCAATGTCGTCTATTGAACTACATCTTTGTGAATTGACTAATAATAGAATACTCATTCCAAAATAAACATAATTTCAGTATCTTGATTGAAATCTAAATAAAGAATTGCAAATTGAAGCTGGAAAAATGCTGGGAATGAATTTCTTATATATTCATGAATCACTTTTTCCATAAGAATCAAATCTTTCACTTTTATCTTGTGAATATTATGAAGTTTCAATTTTTATTAAAAAATTTGGTTCCCACTTCGTGTGCTTATTCATTGTCTCTACCAGCAGTAATTGAAAATATCACATGCTGAGTAGTTGCTCTCAACTACAACCCAGTAGGCAAGAGAAAGACCGAGGGCGTCCAAGAAAAAGATGAACTGATATGTGGTTCGGAACAGGCAGAGATGGTTAAACCCTAAAAGGTAGAAGAAGGAAAAGAAGAAGCATACGTTTTTGTGGAACTCATCTACAAGTAAATGCGTATTTGAAGTTATAGACACATTTGTATCATTATGATGGAGATTTTATATTCAATTAAATCTCAATAGATGGGAGTAATAACTGGATAATGATAAAAAAAGTTTAAGAAATTCTTCCAAAGAAACATATTTGAATGGAAGCAGATCATAAACTTCGCAACTATAAGAAAATATCACTGAAGTTCAAATTGGAAAAGCTGCAAGTTAGGTTCAATGACCCCTACAATAGTAAATAAACCATAGCTGATTGGAATAACATTATACTCAATCCATAAGTTAGGAGAAAATTAATTCTGCCTTAGAATCTAACATTTTATGACCAATTAACTGCTTGGTTTACGATGTAATCAACTTTGAATGAATATTATGGTGAAATGAAGGTAAAAAATGTGTGTAGAAAGGTGGAATTTGGATGTAATAGAGAGATAGAGAAGGGGAAGGGGGAAGATTGGAAGATCACTGTGAGTGTTAGGATTAACGGAATATTAGCTGAGGTGAGGGCATGCGTTATAGTAAGTCATTAATTCGACCTTAACCAATTAAAAGAGCACGCTTGCTTGCAGGCTCACTTACACACAAGCCAGAGAAAGAGCAGAACAATATAAAAAAGAGAGGGGAATAGAAAGGGTGAAGATAATGCGAACGGTTCTTGAGCATAGAAGAAACTTGAATGTTGAAAATAAAACTAAAAAGTTCGTCAGTTCCAGTTCCACTTTAAAAAACGGCCAGCATCCCTACCACAATTTATTCCTGGTACAGATAATTAATTTCAGATTGCGATCTGGCGAATTCATGCATGTAAATTATGGGTGAGCTTCTTATGGTGGTCAGGACCTCGCTTATCATTTTTTTGTTTGGCTGGTCGTTTGCACCAAAATACGGCGGCAAGAATGCCGCGATGCCGATCGGGCGACTCTTCTTCCTGCCAAGGCACTCACATAACGGTCAGACTCCTTTCCCGTTCGCTCTCCAAAGCAAACTACTCACGTTACTGCTTGTTCTTCTATAAACTTGATAGAGAGCCGAATCATGTATGGAGCCAATAAACCATTAAGAGCTGGTTATTCAATAAAACAAATTGGTGACAACCATCTACCCAGAAGAGGTTCCGTTCTCGGCGCCATAACTCTGCCCATAGTTTTCCCACCGGATTCAATAATTGTGATTCTTATGGAGATTTTCAGGAGTCTTCGATGATCATGAGATAAAGTCTTCAGTGGATTTTCTTCTAAGTGAATGATTGCATGTGATGATGTTGAAAACAAAGTTAGAATCATTACTAGAAGAAGGGAATCAAGAAGAATCAGGTAGTCAGGTTGTGTCTTCAATTCAATAATTCTTTAATGGTTCCACGATAGATAAAACACAAATTCAAATATTTTTGTAAGCAACCATGTATAATTTATCTGTAGCATTGAGAGTCTCAATTATAAAAGAATATTAATCTATTATTCATATTTAATAATCCTTCATCATACTGAATTATTTACCTTGCTGTCAGAAACACATCTGATTGCTCAGATAAGATGAACGCTATACCCTGATTACTTTTCTCCTAGATATTACAGTTGAGATATAGTGCAGTGAGGTTAGTGATCTAACAATAATCCTCAAATTGATTTTTTCTTCCACTTGACAATTTTACATCAGCTCTTTCACAATGAAATTTTTGTCGATGTAGTGCTTATTAGTTTATTGATTGGTTCTTATCTATGTTTTATGAGAGCATGTTTTCAATTGTTACAGATTGCAGTGGAGAACCATTCACTATTGAAAGGAAAATCGAGGGAAGAAACCCTCCACATGATTTGCCAAGAACGATCCAAATTCCACTGTAACTGACCAAGGACCTCAAATTCAAGTGGACGTCCCCCAAGGTGAGTGTCTTTCAAAAATATGATACTTTCTTGTTGTTGCGAACAAACTCCATTCTCAATGAGAGAGGCGTGTGTTTTTGATCTCAATATGGATTCTGAATCAAGGTGTTGAGGATTTTCAGGGAAATTCAATATCATTGTTTGCATTATTCTAAATGAGGAGGGTGATGAAGCTCCATTCAGAAGATCAGAGGACAGTGGTTGACATGCTCATGGAGGGAGATAGTCAAAACTTCAACAAAATTCTATGCTTTTCACTCTACAATAAATTTATGAATGTCTCAAAATATCACTGACAAAGTACACATCATCTCTTTCTTGCAGTACTCTATTGCAGTATTCTTGCCCCTCTCTCTCAGTACTCTACTTCTCCATCTCCCTGTTTTTACTTTATGTTCACATGACACTGCAAGGAATTCAAGGAAGTGTAGGATCCTAGGGGTCAGCAAGATTTGAAGTTGAAAAGAATAGAGGAATTTTACTAATAATAATTCATTATCACTTAATCACGCTGTCATTTCAGTTTTTGGTATTTTCAGCGCTATCAGAAAGCTGAGACGTTTCAGCTAGGCAGCTTTTATGCTTTAAAAATAGACTACAGGTTGTAATGGGCTAGGAGAACGTAGATGAAGAAACAAGAGAAGAAATGTTAAAAACCGTTCTGTTAGTAATTCGAAGAGTGTTGTGTGTTTGTGTGTGGTGTGCACGCGGAAATGCAGACTGATGACAGAAGAAGAAAAATGATAGTGTGGTGGATAAGTATAAGAAGAGAGGATAAATATAAAAATATAGACAGTGTTGGGAAGAGCCCTTGTGGAACCTGTTCTTCCCATCGGAGAACTAAGCTATCCATCCATCCACTAAAAATATAACCGTTATTCGTATTCCTAGTAAAATACATAAAAACAACGGGCGAGTCAATTAGATATTCCAAACTACAAATTTGGACAGGCTGTATTTGGAGTTGTCAGGATGTACAGAAAGATGAGAGATAGGTCGTTCTAGCTGTTGTTAATACCATGTGTTGTTGACCCAAGTGTGTGTTGCATGTACACGGATGGCGTTAAAAAATCACATAGCTTTTTGCTCGTCGTTCATAATCCAAGATTTCTGACCAGTTTCATGCAAGCAGTCATTAGAGAGGAAGATGATAACCCTCTCTGATCATTAAAGTCCGGTAGCTGAGAGACTCTTCAGACAGTCGATCATCTTCCATACAAAAACAGCCTCTAATAAGTTTTTTTAATTCCTAACCGACCCGATGTAGGAACGGTCATCGTCCAAATCGAATTAGCCAAAACACTGTTATCGCGTTTTTATGGCTTCTCGTATGCACAATGTTCGAGAAAAGAGTCGGAGTGAATGTTCGCCATTAAGATAAAAATAGAACCGAACAGACCGGACACGGCTGTCGATAAAATTGATTGAACAGGCAGGTAACAGGAGCTTCATTTGAATAATTAAGTTGTCTCAACAGCATCCCGATCCTTCTTCAACGGACAGTGATAGTGATAGCTATAAAAAAACTAGCTGAAAATGAAGTCAGAAATATTTACTGTTGAGTCAAATGCTACCGCTTCATTAAGACTACCAGATTTTGTGTCAAACACATAATAGGTTTGATAAATGATCTGGTTCATTTGTTAAAGGTTACAACAATCAATTTATCCATCTGATTGATAATTTAACAGTCGTATGCAAATATTATAGCATCCTGACTCTTGACATGTTGTGAAGAACATGAAAGAACGCCGTAATATTTGTAAAATAATTCAGTCCGTAAAAACGCCGTGAAATAATTAAATTTATTTACAATCCAATTATCTCTCACATTCATCTCCTGATATAATCTCTTTAAGATTAATTTGAGTTATCCAAACAGATTTTTGAAAATAATTGATTACATCTTATAGTTTATTGATATTATTGAGACAATTTCAAAATAAGTCTTGAAGATAGAGAAGAAGAAAATATTGATTACTCTCCAATTGCTGGTATGGAAATGAGCGTTCACAAACAATCATCAGAAATATATCCAACTTTGATGATTTCTATGCATAATCGATGTATTATTGAAATTCCCAATTGGAAAAGTATCTTCGAATAGTTTTACGAAGTGATAGGTAAATAATAAATAAATGTGAACAATCTAGAATTTTGTTACTTTTCTCTTACAATGTAGAAAAATAAATATTTGTAACTGGTAAACAGAATTTTTTTAAGGTGACGCCACTCATCTCCGGCAATTTTTTCTCTAATTTTATGTGTGTAACGGCCGTTCTACATCCTCCGGATACAAAATAAAATGCAGCAAGTAATTTAGCCAAGCGATTAGTCTTGAACTTGCACCTTGGGGCCACAGACGTTGACTAGTTCTGGTTGAGATTGAACAAAAGCAGTGTGACATAGTTACAGGTTATTTGTCACTTTGGCCGGAAATACGGATGCAAGAAGGTTAGCATGTCCATCCTAATTGTCTCTTGCTGTTTGTTATATTTGTCTGCGGACAATTTTTTCGAGTGGAGGGAAACGGGAAAAAGCACTAGACATATTATTTGGTTGATGAACTTTGGTTCTATTTTTAAATGAATAAATCATTTCTTCAGAAACTAATTGAACTGATCATATTCTTCACTTGAGAATCCTTTTCTAATACAGTTTTATCAAGAAAAAATGAAATTTCATGCAATTCACCAACATTTATAAGTAATTGCTTTACAAATACTTTCACTAGAATTCAACTCTGTAAAAAAAAAATAAGAACACAATGTTATTATGTCAAATTACTATTTTGATCAAACATTCTCCAATAATTCTCTTATTGTTTATATCATTATTGATCTTTCTGTTTGAAGAATAACCTGAAACTAAATTGAAAGTTCTGGTTCTCACAATCAGCCTTCAGGGATAAATGCTTTGAGAGAGGAAAGTAATAATTCTGATCAACTCCAATGAAACATTCTACTGGACCAATAAAAATAAATTTTATTCATATGGCAACAAGGAAAACTTGATTGAAGTTCCCATTTATAAAGTCAAATTTCCTTTTGTTGGCACCACACTCAACAGCCCTCATTAAAATATCTTCTTTCTGTGTACTTTCATCAGGCTAATCGGAATGAAGATAACAATCATCTCAATATGGAGGAATTGGGAAGGAGTGAAATGAAATGTCTCCATCAAGAGTGAGGAACTGAGAGTATGGAAGGAAGAAAGACGCGAAATGAAATGACGCGGAATAAAAGGATGATGACAAGAATGGCTAGACATACCACGAAGGAAGGTGATGAGCTGGGTGCATGCAAACTCACGTAGCTCAGAGTGCACTAAGTGCACGAGCGAAAATACTATCACTCACTCGCTCTAACTCCCTCTAACTCTTTCTTTCTCTCATAATCTCTTGCTCACCATCTCTCTCAAGTTCACATTTTCTCCACTTCATTTCCCACTCCCACCATTTCTACTATCATCATTCTCATTCCTTCTAGCCATTCTGTCTCTGTTAATTCCTCACAACAATCAATATCTTCTTTCTTCTTTCAACGTATTTTTCTCACTCGTTCTTTGTCACAGGCAAATTAGTGGAAGGGCGTAAGATGTGTGATGTGCACACTAGACGCGATAAGAGGTTGAACTGTATTGCATTTAAGATAGATAAGTGATGTATGATTAAATTTCAGCTTAGATCATACAACATTTCTCTGTTCATTTGAATAACAATTGAATTAAAAGAAGTCGGGAAGAGATGGGTTGGAAGAAGCAGGAAAGATAATCACGATGGTAGAGAAGATGATAAAGGAAGGAGCTGGGGATTAAGAGAAACTGGAGGAAGGAATGACTGAGATAAGAGGAAGAGGAGAAATGAAAAAGGGAAGGATAAGGGGAGAATTGTAAGAGGAGGAGAAAATTTGAGTAAGGCTGTAAGCATAGAAATGGGAGATCTGAAAATGAAGAGAATAATCACGTGATTTTGAGAGATAATTTTCGTAGAAGGATGAAGAAAATTTGTGGGAGAATGAAAGAATATATATATTTTTTTTATTGAAAAAAAAATAAGAATCAGATTGGTTGCTGATTGTTCGATATATTCATCCATTTACTAGGTCGCACATGAGTAAACAATAAAAAACACAAATTCTCGGATTTCTATACAATAACATGATGAAAAACCAATAACATTTTATGAAATTAAAATGTTGTAAATACATGATACGCCTATATACACTATCAAATAATGAGAGATAATTGAGAAGAAATAATAGTAAGAAACAAAGTTGGGAAATAATAAGTGGAAGATGGAATTGAGAGAAGGATGAGGAGACGAATAAAGATTCCCAGGGGAGGAGGAGGAGAAGGAGAATGAGAGGAAAGAGTAGGAGGAGGAGAGGAGTAGGTGATGAGCACCCATGATAGATGCTTGGCTGTCTCGTGGACATTGGTCGGTCGGCATCTCTTTCGCCTGAAATCCGCGAAGGAATTTGGGTCACTCAGGGTCACCATCTCTGCTGCTGCAGTTCACTTAATACTGTCAGTGTTGAATAAATGGGCAGCTTTGATGTTGTTAACTAGGAATGCTGACAGAGGTGAATCTCACTTTACAACCATCAAAGCTTTTACGTCGACGTCGTGACTGTTCAGACAGCAGACGGCTTACAATGTGAAACATCCCTCTCTTGAAACCCTTTCAGTAATAATGCTCGCACTGAGAACCTCGAAATCGCAAGTCAGTGTAGAGAGTAATTATCAGTATCGCCAGAGACAAATAATCAAGGTATTCACAAGAAATTTGAACCGTATCTTCACTCTATGGTATCACTTAGTAGCGTTACAAATGAAAAGCAGATCACTTTTCCCATAATGAACCAAGATAATAAGAACAAGATGAATAGTTCATTATTACGATAACATTACTTCAAGTGTTTTGGATGAACACGTCAAGCCGTCGGTCCAGGCTGCCTAAAAAGCAGTCGTTAGATAATGTCAGAGGCCCTGAAATTGATCAGTTGCGACCTGAATACACTGACACCAGACCTGAGCCAGCCAGGTCACTCGATATTATTATTATTATCACCTGTGATCATCACTTCAGCCATCAGGCTAAAATAATCGTGATAAGTAAATAATGAATCACATTTCTCCCATGACAAAATTATGTTTTTAACACTTTTATCAGAGATATTGTGGAACTTCTCCATATTAAGATAAAGAAAGGAAGAATGTATGTTTTCTTTTTTCTTTCTTCCTTTCTTTATCTTATTATGTTTTTACATGACACAGTTATAAGCACAAAACTTATTCCCGTCTATTTTAATGAAAATATTAATCTTCTTTGATTATTGTGATAACTCAATGTGTATATTATTTTGATGCCAATATTCATCTCATTCGATTATTGTGATAACTTACTGTATATTCATGATGGAGCTGACCCTTTGTGAAAATAGCGGTATCCTTTGTCATCTCTGTCTCTGTGTCATATCTAGTAGTGTTGGTGACATTCTGACATTGAGCGGTCATGAGTTATGATGTTTGAATACTGAGACCAAGTAACCCACCTGTACAGAGGTCACTAGCCAGCCGCAGCTGAATATATCAGTCAGTCACACGGATACGATAACGGGTTGCGTAACCAGCATTCTGCGGTTTACCCGATACTCGTATTTTGTTGAAGACTTTAATAGTGGGTTAGCAGTGAGGAGTCTTTGCATTTCTTCTCCTCCTCATCCGCGTTGTATTAGTGCATTTGTGACCCTGTAGCCCGTTTCAGTGCTATTACAGGATCCCACACGGTCCCATCCCAGCGATTGGTGATTATTCACGTACAACCGCGACTAAAATAGACGTCCGCAATGATTACGATGGTGATTTATTCAGAAATCGTTTCCATAAGGTCGGCAGACAGTTATTACGTTTGAGTGGGTCTTCTCTTAATGGCGAGGCTGTGATTGTTGAGATCGGAGATATACCGGTCGGTATTCACGTTTCCAATGCACCTCCTGCATCTTCAAAAAATAAAAAAATACCATTTTAATCGAAATAAGCGACTTCGATTAGCAAGAGACGATACCGCACTAAACATCATACATGCCAACCATATCCTACCTGTAGGCCTCTTTGAAATATATTATGTTCCCCTCTAGCATCGAAATACTCTCGCCTCTAATGAAAATCTTCAATTTTTCAAAGACGTTAATAGCAGGTTGGAGGTAACAGCAGCTGCATTATTTCCTATTCTCACGCTTGGACCCGCATGTAGCGTCCACATAAAACAGTTTTGATCAACAATAGAGATTTTCGTGATTGTATTTCCGATTTTTAAAACTCATCTGCATTTTTCTTCTCATGTATAAAGAACGCGCAAAATGAGCCAGCATTATAATTTGGAAAATGTGCATCGGATTACTATCATAATTTGTTTATGAGTATTATCATAATTCACAAGAATGTGTACAATGGTGATCTTCCACTCCTCATACAATTTTCTAATGGATAGAATTCTCCATTGTTTAGGATGTTGAACACTTCTCAATTATACTGATTCTTCCCCATTTTTCAATATATGCTCAAGTGGAAAAATGGCCTATTGGTTCCAGATTATGTCTTGAAGAAAATATCAGAAGAAAAATCTTAGATTGTTTTCAAAAGAATATGTCCTTGTGCTCACTCCATATTTTCCAAGTATAAATTTAACAACAATACTATTAAGCTGAATCACCTTGGTTTATAATGATAAACAAAATGCGATGAAGCTTGAATACATATGATTGAAAATAAAGCACATTGGAACATGAAATTAAGGGCAAAAGAATTCGAATATAGAATAAAAAACAATTTGAAAATAAAAAATAATCATGTCTTTGTCTTATTTCCTGATAATTTGTGTTAGTAATAGCAGCATACATTTCCAAGATCTCGATCACTTGAAGATCAAAAATCATTAAAATTAGAATGTGAAAGTCGTAATATACTCATTGATTAATCTATTTTAGGTAGCAATCTTTGCATTATGGTGCAATCTGTTAGAGTTTTTTCCTTTGAATTCTTGTACGTAAAACGTATAAAATATGCAAGGGGACCATTTCCATCGAGGAAAGTAGACATCAGATTTTTTCCCTTTGGCACTGAGAACAGCAAGGAAACAGCGTCAAAAAGTTTTCAGAGTATTGGTGGAATAGGCTGAATACATTAGATTCAAATGTAAACAAATTTCAATGGAAGACGGTGATGATTTTCAATGATGACGAAATACGACGTAACGATTAGCAAAAGTATAGCGCCAGCAGTCCTTGAATAATCATCGTTTAGAAATGCAGGCTATTCCGTTCAGTTTCCTATTAAAATTACTCTGTAGTCTACAATCTACAAGGTAGAAGGTGTGAGGAAGTTTATCTCGTTTTTCCCCCAAGGCATGCGTATTACAGTACTCGCGTCAAGTTCAAGAACATGGTGACGAATTCTGAATGAAAGAATATTGATTTAGGAGGAAGATTCTTTCGCAACTTATGAATGGAGGTTTAAATGAGCCAGAGCGAGATTCTATGAACCGAAGCCTGGGTTTCCCTGTAACTTACACGATTCTTGTGGGTCAATCGATTCATGTGGAAATTCACATCTAGTTGCGATTCTTATTGCAATAATTATGGTAGAATAATCATGGTAATTGACAATATGAGAACGTCTGCTTGTTTACAAGAATGGGAGATGTGAAGAAGATTCAAAATATCATTATACTCAAAGGTATATAACCTTCGGAAAATAGATTATTGCTTCATGAATAAAAAAAAAAACTCTAGTATAGTTGTTAAGTACTGAAAAATTGAAGGAATTAATGAATTTTATTACATATTCAATCTATGAAGTGGATGGATAGCATGGAAATGAAATTGAAGATATGAGATGAGAAAATAATTTTTAATATTGAAGATCAATGTAAAAATGATACACGCAGATTCTCAGTAACCTAGATTATAAACAACAAGTATCCTGATTATAAACCGATCATGCAACAGAGAACTCCAGCCACTTAGAAAATATGGAATATGAGTTTCAATTAAGCATGCAGCCAATGTTAAGGTGTAGGTGTTTTACCATTTATGTTAACTACAAAGGTTCCTTCAGATTACGTACAATGTTAGTGTTCTACAATAAATACCAACACTTACATTGGATAACAGAGAAATGACTTATTTTTCCTCTGAAACCAACTAAAACATTTTTGCAACTCCATTGTAACACAAAGAACCTCCAAATGTGAATACATCAATATCCGGAATCATCGAGACTATTATTTAAACATTATTATTGATACTGCTTAATAATTATTTCCATCATCCAATAAAGGCTAAATGAATAAGGACTAAGGAACTAGGACTTCTGCTACTACAAATTTTGACCAGTAGTAGAAGGAATCTTGAATAATGAAAATGTCTAAAAATTGTGCCCAGATCATATCTTCCATCATTATTATTGACTCAAATTTATAAAAGGAAAAATACTAACGACCCTGTTTTTAGAAAATTGCCTACTGGTGGGTCAGGAAGGTGAACTTTGAATTTATTTTGAAATATCAGTAAAATACAACATTCAGTTTAGATATATTTCGTAGGGTTTACAAAACGAATCAACAAATCCTTCGTCATCACAACCGATAGTTACAACTTAATTTGCAACCGCCAACTAAAGCTGGCAGCAGATTAGAGCGGTGTGAAATTCCCGTTGGGAAGAGCACTGCCAAGATCACGAGTGCAAGCAACGTCTGCTACGTTAAATAAAAGGAGGACATGCGGCTTGGAGGCCTCTAGTCCACTCAGAGAGAGAGAGGGACGCGCAGGTTGCATCTTTTCGCACGGCCGGGGTTGGAGCTGAGACTCGCTTGGTCCAGCCACTCTTCACTTCACTACTCCACAGTCACTAGTTAGTGCAGCTTTGCCTCTTTCAGTTCTCAGTGCCGATCCAGACGTCCAGCGGTTAGGTTGCGACCTACACACCGCTCTCTGCCTTCAAGCAATTGGCACTTCACTCAAGTCCATCGAGCACTTGAATATTCGAAAACTTGGCAATCAGCTCTCCGTTATTCGCGTACTGTACTCGGTTTATCAAAGTGTTTAGTTCACTCAGGACTTAGTGGAAGTGATTGGTTTTCGTATTGGAGGATTACCACTGGTGTCGAGGTTCACTTGGTGAGTTAAGAATTGTTAATTTGAATGTTATTCAATCATAAAATTATTTTTTATAATTACAAAAATTAAAATTATGATAATGGGAATACTAGTAACAAAAAACTACATCATGAGAATTCTATACAGAATTCATAAATAATAGCATTTATTTGGAAAACAACTCATACAGTTTTTGTTGGATTCTACATTTATACAGAATCCCAGTTCGCAAAGGAGAAACCCACAGAGAGCTTCAGTCAATGAACATTTCTTCAGAAATCCTTGGATTTGATATTTTAGTACTGACCATATATTTTATTTCAATAGTACTTCATATTTTTTCTGTTCATGTACCAAGCTATATGGAGAACGAATGGAGCTGGGATATGAATTATTCACACTTTTCTATGGCTAAAGTTGAATTATGTCTGTATGATGAATCTCTACATTGGAGCATTAAAGTTGAGAGACATGTCTGATAGGATATCAATACATAAATTTGAATAAATTGAGCAAATGGTAGTGCCATGAAAGTTTTTGAAAACCTTTTATCAAATTAAATTTTTTGGAATGTTAATTATTTTTATTCCTTTTTTGGAATTGACATTTCATATTAAAATCATAAATTCATGGAAATTCAGGAATCAATTCATTTTATTACACAACAACCGAAATACAATGAGATAAAGCAATTCACAATAGCACAGAAAAACAATAAGAGTTACAATGAAATAACACAATAAAAATAGACAAATTTCTAGAATGATGTAGTGTGCTAGTAGAAAGAAGGAGAATTACTTCTCTTGTAAAGATTTTCAAGCTCTTGAAGACTTCGGATATCGTATTTATCAAATGACTTCGCATCTGATCAGAGCTCTTGGTTGAAGCTGAATCATTATTTTCCATAATTTGTTTTGAATGATACATTTAACTTGATGAATGCATTCCCTCACAGGCATACCTGACATAAATTCTCAAAAATTACTTAACAAAGAGAATTTATCAAGTATGAAATCTTGATCGTATCCAATTTTCCTCAAGCCATCAGATCACCATAACCAAAGCGATCACTCATTGATCCTTACAGTTATACACTTTGTCAAAATTAATTATACCTGTACGACTAGCATTAGGAGATAATTATGTAAGGAAACATGTATTTGTAATATACAAGTCAATAGTCAACTAATAGCCAACATCCAAACTTGCTTATCAAACTACTGTTACATCAACCTCTCTCTTCACTTTCCTCTTATCTTGTATTATTTGAATCTCTTTCAAAACAAGTAGAAGCTTTCCAACCAATAAATTAAGTTGGTCTAAAAAAATATGTCCATCCTTCTCTTCAATATGTCATTTGATAATCTTGCCGAACTGGTTTAGAATGGGTTATCCAGCAATCCTAGCTTACTCGTATATTCCCCGTTCAAAGCGCCTAGGCCTAGGTATTGGGTCAGCCTAATGTACAATAGTCTCTTAGTATGGGATTCTGATGGTTACTGATGCTAAGTGATTCTAAAAAAACATACTGCAATTCTATTAAAAAAATGCATATGAAATTTTAAAGTAATGTCAATGAAAGTACTGTACTCCTTTTTTTCTTGAAACTTCTATACTTCTTTGACAGGATAATGAATTGAACTTGAACATTTCCACTAATTCACTAATCTCCACTAGATTGAACATCTCTCTGGTTTGGAATCCCTAATTGTGTTGGTACAGATTTGACATTTGCAATTCAAATAATACAGTACAATTCATTTTCATTCCATTTATTGTATAAAATACTATAATCATAATACAATTATGACATTGGAGGAAAAACTAGGCTGAGCCTGTACTATTTCTCTCCAAAAATTTTGATAAAATGTTAATGTTGTCCAAAAGATAAGGTTATGTAATCTCACACTGCTTCGTCACTTGATTTTCGGTCCAGGAATGATGATTTAAAATTTTGAATTTTGAAGGTTGATTTTATACTCTAAATGAATCACAGAATGTATCACAATAAATTAAAAACTTAAGAAATATTGCACTTATTTAAAAAAATTGAATACAAAATCAAAAACCTACTCACTATTTGTTATTCACAGCTGTCATCAATAAAATCTTAACGATCGAATTCATATAAATAGAAAATTGATTCACAATTTATAATTCACTAAACACATTTGATTTTCATAATATGATTGAAAACAGATATATGACATGTGTAGTCTGTATTTTGATGCAATTATTGTCACAAATGAGTGGTGATAGTGATGGGACGCAAAGAAGTGGAACAGTGTGTTAGCATGGCTGCCTAACCTACTCCCACTTACAAATGGAGAGAGAAAAACAAAGACCGCTTGTCAATGTTGCATAATCCCATTCTGTATTCCTGAACTGAAACCTACAACAATTTGATTGATTCTAGTTTTGATTGAAATTGATGAAATGTGGCTCAACTCAGATAGTACTCGACTGTAGGAATTCATTGAGTTGTATGTGGAGTTACATAAAAGTAAATCTGTCCTGTTCCACGCTCACTATTCAACTTATATGGAGAGACAGATCATGTGCAATAGATAATAATACATCATGAATATACTAATATACCTATATTATACTAATATAATACCTATACTAATATTAATATGAATATATACTGATATACATATATCATGAAATATGAAATTTTTTTATAGGCCTACAGAATTTTTCTTTGAGATTCGAGCCAATCCAGAAGTAAATTATGTGCAGTTACATTAATTTTATATGAAATTCAAGTTTTATTTTTCAAAAAAATTCTATGAAAATATGTTTAGTTAAGTTCCTTATGATGAATCGATACGTAAGATGGGAAATTCAAGATGGAAATTCAAAGTAGAGTTGTTATTCAAAGATGCCTTCAGGGAAGGAGCTAGGATTATTCATTAATGTAAGGGAAAATATCAAAATACAGAATGCTGGAAAGAGAAAAAATAAGACAAAAAGAGAGCATGCGGAAGGATTGGAAATAAAAGTAAGAAGTCAGAGATACAACGAGAGTGAATGAGGGAGAGAGTGATAGAGTGAGTATGTGAGAAAGTAGTAATAAGCCTGAAGGATGATTATAGCAGAGCAAAATGATGTTTATAATGGTGGCAAGAAACTTGTGATAATAGAGGAGGGTAGCGCACAAGCAGCATCTACTAATTTCGCCAAAGGAAGAATGCAAGTACTCACTCCTCAGAAAGCTGCAGCAAAAATGATGTGCTGCAAAGTGTCTACACCGAACCTGTCTAGAAAATTTACTCTCCTCGTACACCGTTCAGGGCACATCTCGTCTCCTTCATTTTCCAACCCTTCTCTTTTCTTTTCTTGTGTACTTTTTGTGTTTTTCTAGTCTGTTGTAATAATAGTGTCCGATCCTTTGTGATCGGCTCGATTGAGTTGTTATCTACGGAGCTCCTTCTCGTCCATTGGCCGTCCATTACCCTCGTTTGCAGACCGTCACAAAAGAATTGCTTCCATGTCGGGTTTGCCTTTTTTCCTCTCATTTTTTTCGCCTTCTCTCTGGAGGACTGTGTACGTATGTCCGGAACTCTGCAGATCACTGGATCGAGAAAGATGGAGAATGACGGAGAGGAGTCGTTGCTGCAAATGCACTCGAGAGATGCCGGCTGAACAACAAAAAATCTAGAGGATAGAGTAGAGAGGTTGGGGAGAATAGTGGTGATAATTATTTCTCGAAATCAACTATAGTGAAATTTATTTATTCTTATGCCTTTTATTGGCAGAGAGATCCTTTTGGATGTTCTGCCTTGCCGTATCACCCAATGTCATTTCCTATCAACACTCAAGTCTATAGATAATGTATTGGGTTCTTCATGTTTTCTCACTTAAAATTTGCACTTTGACTTCCTGAGTTTTTATTTTATAGATTTTAAAATCAAAAAAACTCATTTAACACCACAAGCATTACTTAATATACATTACTCTATCCATCCAAAAACTATAGTTTTTAATTGCATAAAAATATTCAAACCTAAATATTATTGTTGAGCGATAATACCATGAGCATTGAGTGATATTTCCCATTGATATTGCTGGATCTATATGAAAATTTCCGTTTGTAGTTGGGTCTTGGGTGTCAAAGATTTCGTTGAATCACTTCGATGCGAGCAAGCTCTTGCTCTCCTCGTTATCATCATTTTGTAAAGTTGACCATTAGTTGAATTCAGTTTCTGAATATTTAGTCAGGTTTATGGAAGTGCCATTATCATAGATAGGAAATATCGTTGAACGATTCGATAGAAAATAGTGTAAACTCCGAAAAAGTGATGGAAAACTTACTTGAAGGCTTAATTTGAAATAGCTAACACGATTATCAAGCATTCAACAGAGCTGATTCAAGGAAAACATTATATTATGATGTTGATAAATCGATGGATAGAGAATCGACAAATCTATTCCACTTAAGAACTCGATTGATGTCAAAGTAAAAGCAAACAAACGTGAATACTTCAAGCTCTTGTTGATCGTGACCCTTCAAAGAACCAAGTTTCCTGAAACAATCCTTCAAAAAAATATATTTTGATAGAATTATTCATTGTCACTCACTTGATAACAAATTCAGATAAGATTTTCCATATTATACAAAACTGCTTATTCATAATAAAGATTGGAATATTCATACTTTTTTGAGAATGGACTACGAGCTGTGTTATCATTTTCTTCTTCTAATGATTTGCGGAAATTCTTGTCTAATCAACTTCAATATACAAAATCTATAGATGTTTTGAACTATCAAAGGTAAGCAAGATCTAATGAATGACCTTGACTTGTTGACTATTTGATGTTTTACATAATAATATTGGTATTATATGTGAATTGAGTGCAAATTTATTCAAATCTATAAACAGAGTCACAGAGTTAATAATAAATTGAAGGTAACTGGAATTCCATCAACAGAACCTGTATCACGTTTCGTTAGAAGCTCACAATTCACACTTCTTCAAGAATGTCATTCGATTTCAAGTATTGCATTCAAATATTCATGATAAATGATAATAACAATATGATTTTAATGACTAGACCATCAAAGCTCGAAGGAAGGACATTCTGATTTTGGCTTTGGTTCTTTTTATATTATTCATCAGATTGTTTTGCATGATGAACTAAGCTTTGCATTTTTGTTCCTCATAGTAATTAATTTGATATCCAAAAATAGTTAGAACGGAGGACATTGTGACAAATCGCTATCTGATTTAAAAATTACAGTTTTATCAAGATTTTTATGTAATATCTCACACAATATAGCTTCCATTATCAGAAAACATGTTCGTGGAATGTAATGTGTCATCCTTCAGTTGAATGAACGGTGAACCCGATACGTAATTTCCAGTTTGGCGAAGATATAAACATTGATAGTGTTGAAATTTCTTAGAAGACGATTCATTTGCCTTGTCAAGGTTCTAGAATAGATGAAACCGGTTGAATTTGAATAAACCAGGAGGAAGAAGAAGAAATCCGAAGAACAGGAGGAGGAAAGAGACTAAAAAAGTAGGTGACTAATAATCTGTGTATATAAATAAAAATATACGAGAGTCGGCCAGCGTCATTCTGTGGGTGAATGGATTATACGTTGGTGAGGTCACTCTTGTCTGGCTCGATTCGATGAAGGGGAAGGGGTAAGTTGATCGGTGTGTCAGTAGGCTCCACCAGTTCTTTCTCTCTTATTGCCAACCGAGGAAGATGTATCATTGTCTCTCTCCAAATACTCACTATACATCATGATTAAAGTTCCAGACAAGCATTACTTTATGGGAAGCTGAATCGTGGTATGTGCTAAGGACTGAGTATCAACTGTAGATCAGAATAAAAAATGAAGGTAGAATAGAACTGGATAGAACTTTCTATCTTTACAAAGTTTCATGGCAGTTCATTGCAACCCTGATAAAAAAGTGAAGTAGCAATCGCAACCTATGTTATTTTAAAATAAAACTGACAAAATTGTCCAAATTTACCATTGTTCTATTAATAAATTATTCACTTTATCAGAGAAATAAAAAGAAGATGTCAACATTATGTCAAAATGGTTTTGGTTTGATACAACGTTAGATGAATCCAATCAAGGCAACGTAAATTCACGTGAATTTCTTCTGAGAGAGTAAAAATATATAAGTAGAATAATAGTTTATATTGGGTGACTAGCCTAGCAGTCAGCGTAATGACTCTCATGTCTTATCTTTTCCTATAAGTAGTGAACATTAATCAAATTGTGACCGCTCGAGAATCACTCCTCTGTAGTTTGTTTTGGAGGTATGATTCATTGATGATAATATTAACCCTCTCTCTACTTGAGAACAACTTATGAACGTAATTATGTGATGATCATTTCCAGCCAAAAATGACAAATGAATGCAGTCGTCCAATTGAATTCAAAAGTTTCTGTTTGGAGCAGAATCAACAATTTGGACAGAAATTCTTGACAGTATGAGAATTGTGGTCATTGTCACTCTCCGATTCTCAAGCCAGTCTCTCCATTTCAACAGAAATTGTCAACGAATCAAGTAACAAGGAAAAACGAAAAACTCCTAAAAATCTTCCATCATCAAACTTCAAATCCTGTTTGGAAGCAAACCAAAGATTGAATCGTAGTCATCTCATGACAAATCGAATCTGGTATTTGCTGAATAGTATCAATCAATTTGAAAACAGGTTGAAGTCTCAAATGAGCCTCAAACTCAGTTTCGCTCAACATTCTTGATTAATTTAATCTTATTTATTTAAAAAAAAGGAAACTAATATGATTAATTTTTACTTCAGTACTATTTGTTTAAAGTTGCTGGGTGGTACTAAGGTCAACTTGAATCCTAGATCAGTTAAATGCTATCAGTAAGCTGTCCATGCTTCTTCAATTAATCACAATTAATTATATTCAAGCTTACAATCACAATTAATCCTCCTTGATCAGTAAGGTGCCTATGCCTCGATCTGACTAGAATCAATTTCAAACCTTGATCAGTGAATCCGCATATTATATTGTCTCCACATATTCAATTGCGGAATTTATGGCTCATTGCCAGCAAGTAAGACTAGATTAGATAAATTCTAAGACTAAGATTTTAATCGTTTAGACTGATTGACGAATCTACATACCCCTTTAAAAGATGGTCAATAGATGATTTAATAATAATAAAGTGGGATGCTATCAGTAGGCTGCCTATTATTATTATTAGCGAGGATCTTATTCAACGAGGATCAAATGCAATCCTGGATCAATGAAATGCATTCAGTAAGGTGCCTACACGCAACTGATTCAGAATTGAAGTTGTTCTCGGTTGGTGCAACCGATTGGAGTAAAATGTTTTCTAACTTTTGATCTCTCAAAGTCCACAGATGGCAGGCAACTCAGAGATGTCGCCGTTCTGGCTGACTGAGAAATGCCTTTCGCCGCTCGCTTCGGTTACGTTTGGCCGCCTTGTTTTATTGCAATTGTCTTCAACCCTGTCCACCCTGTCCACCCCGTCCGCCAGTGTGTGTGTCGAACTCTATTCCATTCACATTTCTGTGTTGCAGAAAAACGACGACAAAAATCGAAGAAAGACGAGCGCCGACCACCAGCTGAGAACCGACGAAGCAGGCTCAAGGAAAAGGAGACGAAGGAGAAGAAGAAGAGGAGAACGGGAGGAAGTAGAAGTGCGGAGGTTCCCTTTGTGATGGCGGGCTCACCTAGCAAGTCAGCGCCCGCCGTCTTCATCGCCGCAATATTCCTCCTTATTTCAACTGCTTCAACTGGTAAGTCAATTCACTTGGTGCTTCAATATTCCTCCTTATTTCAACTGCTTCAACAGGTAATTCAATTCACTCGTGCTTCATTAAGGCAGGCCATTCACTATCCGACTAGTGGTCCAACTTTGGATCAACATTCGATGTTGAATCCCACGCCGGACCGTATATGAGGTTTTTGGATGTTGGAAGTCTAGTCTAACGAGTTGGATCAAATAGAGGTTCAACACAAAGGTCCGACATCTGACTAGCATTTGTTTTCTATAGACTAGTTGAACTTGGAGATCAAGTTGGAGCGTGACTGGTGGAACGATCCGACTTGTAGTCCTAATACTACTAGTCTAGTCGATTAGTGAATGGGCCACTCAACTTGAACAAAAATTACAATATTCCAATGTTGGTATATTAAAAAAAGTCCAAACTAAAGAAGTGAAATAACGACTCTCACCTCACCCCTTCACTTAATGTGAATGACAAAATAATTTAATGTACAATTTTCAATCTAAAATACAATTTCTCATTATATACACAATCATTCGAAATAACTTATCGGAGAGAAATATAATTATTATACTGAAGCACTCAATTTTTGGTAATTTAATTACAAGTAGATCCTTACAGCCAAGGAACAAGAGAACTGTTACTTGGAATTAAAATAGCCTTTTGTAAGATTGTATGGAACAGCGAGATCTTCAATTTACTATTGAGACAATTAGATCAAAATTCACACTTTTTTATTTCTAGTTTCAAAGTGAGTGTACCCAATTTAAAAATTGTAGCATTCATTAGACGGAGTAATGTAACAGTGAAAGATGTACAAAATACTCCTGTAACTGTGTCACGGACCCACTCCTTAACAAGGACACCTAAACATTACCACTAATTCGCTCCGCTAATGCATTTCGAGTGGGAATCATTTCACATCGCGTCAAATGTCAACAGCCATGCAGAAGTGACAAGTGAGTAATAATTCATAAACGACACAAAAACCCTAAAAAACAAGATTATATGTGATCTCATGTTTATGTTTCTTGTAACTCCGTTAACCAACAGGTATCATAGCACGCTAATAAATTTAGAAGAAATCTTTTACGAGACAACATTAAAACATTAGGATTCATTAGCTTGCTCTCCAAGTGCTCTCACCTTCAAATCTTATGCAATATCGGTGTAAAACGGTGAGAAATCATGTAGGTACTATTATTTCAGTTTCATGATTGCAAATTGTGAAACAAATACTCTTTTCAAGAAATTTTTAGGTAGTGAGTTGTTTTCTCAAATTTGTTCAAGCAATTAATACATATATTTTAAGTGTACCTTGATTCTATATTGAAGTATGAAGTACTCCAGACTCAAGACCAAAAATGAAACCCACATCAAAAGTGGTAAATGAAAATGAAATTTCGAAGTCGCTGCTTTAATAATTATCGAATAAAATCAATTAAACATAAATTAAATTAAACATGGTGTCTGGAGAATATATATTTTGTTTCTACATACACATAGATTTCAATTATGAAATAGTTTTGCCTTATATGAAATATAGGCATATAGTCGCTAGGTATACTTTCAGTTAGGTGACCGTTTCGGATCAGCTTAGCTGACAATGACATCGTATTATAAGCTCCAAGATTCCTTTGTAGTGTTTTAGAGCTCAACTAGAACTTGGTATTCATATACGTCACTAATCATCCTCAACCCTTCAATTATCCTCTTATAAGACTATGGGGGCATAACTTGCAGTCCGTACCAGAAAGAACCTTTCTTTACCAGTACTAAATGAGATGCATTTATTTTGACCATTTATTTGACCATAGCTCAGGAATTCAATTCAAGCCGGATTTTCACATATCAGAGTGTACGTCTCTGGTACAGTGAATATATTTCACATTAATTCCAATGGGACCTACTCAGCCCAGCTGAGTAGAATGGAAAGTCTCCATAGAACTCAGGAGAATAATATCTCCATACTCGTAGAATGGAACCATAGGAGTATGGACCGTACTCGTATACTGATACTGGTATGTGGGAATCCAAATTTACTCTCCTAGTGCAGGTTTTATTTCACTTGTTTACCAGTGAAATAAAATGAATATGGAGAAATTTAATTCCTCCAAACTGCAGATATAAATATTGGAAAATAGGGAAAAGCCTTTAATAGTTACAATTCTCAAATTCTGAGTTGCACCAAGTAGGAACCTTGATTTGGGATTAAGTGATTCCTAAATTTGTATGATTAGCTTCAAATACTCCCTCATATCAATTTATCCTTCGAATACGTTTCTCAATCCATTTCATACTTCATTGTCCATTCATATTTCAGAATTTCCCAAGCTGTACCCAGAACTCTTTATCTAGTTACGTTGATGACTTTCTGCTAACAATCAATTATTATTGCTGATGACTCCTCATCTCCATTTGTTGTGGGAAACCATTTCTATTACCCTAATTTGTGTCCGGCTGCTGTACTTGATAAATCCATTAGGGTTATTGCTGCCGTTCAAGACGAGGTTGTTTAACCTTTCGGAAATCGGTTTTATGGGAAGATGACGACGGGAGATTATTATTCACGGAATATCAAGCGGCTTCCTGCGCTTCTAACGAACCGTGAACCGACTGCGGAGTCTGAAGTCTGCCGCCCACACTCCGGGCATATGATACGCTCGCTTGCACACAGGCAAACAAATTGAATCAATGGCCCGTTTGTTAGCTTTAAATACATCCCCAGCGATACCAATTGTCTCCAGTAGCTCCATGGTAGCTCCAGAGAATTGTTATTTGTATATTAAGACCATCTATTGGAGTTCGACAATACATGCACTTGCTGCTCTTGCATGTCTGTGGTGAGCCGCAGTAGGTTGCTTGTGACCACTGTATTGCCGAGCGTGTAGAACAGTATGGATACTTGGGAGTAATCTTAAATAAAAATCAAATTGGGTACTTCATAAACAGTAACTCAAAATTAAAATAAGAAAGCTGCTCTATTCAATCAATTTACACAAGTGCTGACTGTGGCTCAGTGCAGAACTGTACACCATGCGTTTGTTCATTGTTCAATCTCTTCTGGAATACAACATCCTAGCATGGGGTGGTGTATCTTCGGCTATTCTGAACCTACTTACTATCTCACAAAGGCTATCATGAAGAAAAACCTTGAGAAAAGTGCAAGATATCCCACAAACTTCGCCGTTCATGAGGCAGCTCTACATAAAAAGTTTAGCAACTTATATATTTAAAACCAGGAATATATTGACAAACACTGAACATTACTATCAAACCAGTAATAGAATGCATATAGGTATTCAGATTCCCAGACTCCTCCAACACCTGAACATCAAATTCATTTTATTAGGCTCATTACCTCTACCGAAACCTCCCCTGGGATATCTTGCTCTCTGATGGCTCAGCATTGCGATCTTCAAGCGTAAATTGGGTTTAGATTGTTTGGGAATGGGGGATGATTTGAAGATATGACTCTCCTGTGAAATTGTTCATAATGAAGCGTATAAGTAAGGAGTTACTTTCATAATTTTGAATTTGATCAATCTAAGTAGATTCGACAATCCGGTCTTGTGATATCAGAAGTTCAATAGCAGTTATTTAGTGAATGCATGAATTGATGTTATGATGTCTTTCAAAACTCTATAAATTGAGATTGATTGCTGCAGATAGGTTAACATAACTGATTCTAGTTTTATTGTTAACTAGTTAACTGTACCTTTCCAATCAATACCGAGAAGCTATAAATTTTCAATTGCTATGAACTACACAAACATCATACATGAATTACACAAGCATTCCTTACATTGGACATTTTCATGTATAATCAATCCTTCCAATAGCTAATCAACCATTTCATTCATCTATTCAAGCTCTCAATTGATTAGTATTTCCTGTATGTATAATTTTAATTTGTAAAACAAGTAATATAAATTCCCTTGAAATCGACTTCTAAATTCACATTATTCAAAGGTCAGTCAGCTCCAATAGCTAATCGCCAATTTCATAACCATCATCATGATCATCATAGACGTAACCGGAACTGTGATCATAGATAAAATCCAATAGATTCGGAAAGTGTTCCTATAACTATAAACTTGTATAGATTTGGGAAGTGTTCCCTAATAATTTTTTTTTAACTATAAAAATTGAATAGATTTGGATAGAGTCCAAGTTTCATAGGGCTACGCCAGTTGTTTTGAAACTAGATATTCACTAGTAATATAGATTTAATTTACTTATCAAATATACTATTGGAATTTTATTTGATATTTCATCGATTGATTATTGATTGCTCCCATTGAACCTCAATATAAATTATTTTTTCAAGTAAACTGATCTGAAACTGAATTACTCGACGGTATTCTAACCAATTATATTAGTCTTGGAATCGAGTCTTCTTTTTCAGCTTTCCCGTATTTTATCTTAAACTTCACATACAAACTTCAACTTGAAGTATCTCGAAAATGTGATCCATTCTTTGTAATCGATAGTTTCCAAACTATAAGCAATTTTTTCTGAAGAAAGTTGTAAATTCAAAAGTTATTCTGAGTAGTCGCCGTTCATTGGAGTATGTTTTTCTCGAAAATGGAGTACGTCTAGATCAGAATTAGGTTGAAGTAACGTTGAGGAGAGAATGAGAACAGAGAAGAGGAAGAAAGTGAGGTCTAGTAACTTGTAACTGACTTGAGAAGCAACCAATAATTATTAGAGACTGCGCCGAATCACAATGCCACTGCCACATTCCGAATGTATAGTACCGTAGTTCAAGGAAACAGATTTCCACCTCAAACTCCACTCCAAATAACGTTTTCTCATCTTATCCGCATTCTTTCTTTTCTCTTTTCTCTCTCTTCCTCTTTTCCCTTCTCTTACA
Source organism: Nilaparvata lugens (assembly GCF_014356525.2). Taxonomy (NCBI): domain Eukaryota; kingdom Metazoa; phylum Arthropoda; class Insecta; order Hemiptera; family Delphacidae; genus Nilaparvata; species Nilaparvata lugens. Next base: position 9,608,198 of record NC_052513.1, on the reverse strand, counting down.
AAATTTCTTCGGTCATTCTAGTCACATCATTAATAATAATTTGGAATGCAACCGCCGTATCATTTAATGTAATGAGAAGTGCACGTAGCGCAGGCTATCCCATCAATTTGATCCTGAGAACTATATTATTTCACTAAGTTTTCCTTGTTGAGGAAATTGTCAGACTACACGTATACTAAATAAATGCAGGCTATTGAAATAATCAGTTCTTATAATGTAATCGACAGAGAAAATCAGATTCGTTTTCCTTCAGTTGAAGGTAAATTATTAGGGTTATGTATTCATTTTAGATGGAAGAGTGAATAACAGTTCAGGTTGTAGCACCGAAATTAATTTGTAAGAAAGAAACCATGGAAACAAGAGTGGTTTCAAAAAACGCCCTCCCATGCCCGGTTTTGAATAAAGAAAAATCCTCACGCCACATCAAAATGTTGAATCTTATCGATCTACTCCCTTCTATACTACTGTGCAAAGTATGCTATACAGTACACTTGATACTAAGAGCATTTTCATTCCATAGCTGCCAGACGTCTGTGAAAGGGAGATAGCGATTTCTTTGCTAGCTTTTATAACTGTCGAATAATTATTTGGCTATTAAATATGCAGTAGGTACCTGAAAACTGCAATAAAAAATCTGGAATCTTGTAGTAATGTCGGTATCATAAATCATTTCAGCTTAGGTAATGGTTGTGAGAAATGAAGGAAGAATTATTACACGACCGTCAACACATTATAATGCCGCATTCATTCTTTCTTCCAACATCTTTCTCCCACGAAGGTCAACCGGAAGAAATTTAGTCTCAGTGATTCATTATATCCCTTTCGTACTCTCACACACTGGTAATTATTTTCGCAAGGTCACGGTCAAACTTTGCAAACTTTCCTGATTGAATAACTGAATAACACTCTCGCTGATGCAACTCAATATGATCAATATCTATGATTACACCATAGAGAGAAGATACAGTTAGCAACATTATTAAATTATGTTCATACCAGCGTTTGAATAAATTCTACTTATTATCGCAATATTAGAATCGTTTGTGTATATCTTTGATCTTCTCTCCACTCAAATAACTCACTTTTCAATAGAAGATCCCCGTGTTTCGAATCCCGGCTTCCCGTCGGTCCCGGATGCCTAAAAAGCAGTCCTAAGGCCATGTCAGAGACCCTGAAATTGGTCAGATGCGACCTGAAAACTCTGACACCAGACCTGAGCCAGCCAGGTCACTCGATATTATTATCATAATAGAAAATCAGCATAAGTTGGGGAATACAGGAAGAGGGTTGATTCTAAAATGCAAAAGCTCCTGTATGAAGTGAAAATTTATTTCATTTGAATTTATTTATGGTGCTATATAAACCATATAAACGATATATGATAACATTTCTAAATAAACCCTGTATATAAAAGTGCTCACTATTTATATATTTTTTAGTGAGTTATTCAGCCCATTAATGAATGAATACCTTCACAGTAATTTATCACGTTGTTGGCCCTCCGCTAATAGACCCAAAATACATACTTACAGGAATACACGAGTACAAATTCATTTTGAACTTGATGTAGCAAGTAACAATAAAAGTATTGTTATTGATGTACACTATACATATATCATACAATCAAAACCTTCATTTGGAACTGGGTCTCTTTCCTGTCAGGATTTTAGAGTTTGCAGATTCCGACGAAGTTACAGTATACAGCTTTTACAAATTTATTCATATTAAAATTTCATTCCCAAGTATCTTCTGCTAAACTTTACTCGAAAAGGAATTATGCATTAATGACTATCGCCTCTCTTAGCATTCCTGAGTGGGCTTGAGAATATTTATTTGGGTTCCAATAAAAATCAACCTTCAATAGAAAATCCTAAACTATCGGACATACTTGCAAGCTTGCCTAACTAAAAACATGAGATTGGACCACATACCTTGAAGCGGCCAATTTCTAGCATATTTAAATGACGTTGCATGATGCAAGATGCGTCCACCTGACTGACAGCAACACTTGTTTCATGCGAGCTGCGAGGCGTCACCCGGGCGGGCATGCATCAAAGCGGGAAGGCGTAGACCGCAGCATAATTACAGGCCTAGAGGCGCACTAGGCTTATTTGGACTAGGCATACAACTAGCCGCGTTATTAGGCTTATTAGCCGGTGCCCCGTACCCCGAAATAGCTCCACTAAAACGCATGCGCACAAACGCAGAATTTTCCAGGTCCGCGGACTGGTAAAATATGACGGCACTCTTGTGATTATAAGAATTAGGAAGCAGGAAGTCACCAAGCTTGCTCTTCCCCATTCTTAGCTTTGTCAACAGCAATCCACGATTTACCGTTACTAGAGAATGGGATACGTTCGACATAGTTGCATGTTATGCAGCTATTGGCTATGGTTAACTTGGGCCCATCTATTACTGGACTTCTTCTTTAACCAAGTTGTGATTTCGTTTGAATTAAATAATTTATAGAATTTAGTAAACTTGTGCTACAAACAAATAGATTATTTCATTGCTCAAACTCTAAACTTACTAAGATCTTATTTTCAAATGAAATTCTTACAATATGGTTATGTAAAACACTCGAAAGCACATCATTCTTATTTTATTTCGATTTGGTGAATAGAACTCCTCTAACAGGCCTACTTCATAGTATAGTATTATTTATTATATATATGGTATAGTACTATTTTGTAAATAGAACTCCTCTAACTAGCCTTCTTCATAGTATAGTATTATTCATTATATAATATAGTATAGTACTATTGTTAGTCTTTTACTAGACTTAGTATTGTACTATCCTCTAGTATTTTGTAAACAACAAATAATTATACAGTATGAACTTCTTACCTGAAGTTATATTTAACTGATGTTTTATTAGTCTGAATGAAACGTAAATGTTTTGGCCACCAAACATAGATCCAGTTTATTAGTTGTGTTATTGGTTAGTGGAATTGAAGTTGTAAACAAATTAACAAAGTGGAGTCAAGGAAAATAATAGGCTATGAAAGGATCAATGAAGCTGTCTAGGTTATAAAATTTATTGAAATAGTACAAAAGCAAGTTGAAGAAGAACATATTTAATTTAAAATAAAAATATCTTAGTCTCTTTTTTAATGAAAATATTTGGTACAGTTGAAAAATGTATATAGAGGATAAGTTTAACATTGTACTTAGTTATTAATAAATAATAAAGTTTAAGGTTGCTTTGGAGGTTAGGACGTTGTGAAAAAAAAATGCAATGCATTCTAGATCTAGAGGAGCAGTGAATGAATAGTTATTCGGTTAATTGATTTTTATGAATAAATGGTTACATAGAGTGGTCTAATATCTTCCTGTGATGCAAATTGAAATGGAAAATAAAATAATAGTGAAAATCGATATTTATGTGTACATCGATATGAAAAGTTGACTGAACATTCTACTTGGACTCTATTGTGGAAAAATAATAATAATAAGAAATCAATAAGAACTGTTGATATTTATTGATTAAATTTATTTTTTTTTTAATCCCTCAAATAGCTTGTAGCTAGAGGGATAATATATCACAAATTGTATATGATTATTTTCGTATCTGTTTTGTTTTGAGTTGAATAAATGAAATGAAACAGTGTTACAAATAAATGCTGGAGAGATTCAATCAAAGTTCAGAGTCATTTAACTTTTATTCACTGAAGTATTCTTTGAACTTCCATTGAAGGTTCATTGTCATTACATACGATGATTTTCAGTGAAATCTATTAGAATGTATCCCAAATGTAATTTACTGGGTAAATAATCTAGAGATAATACCTTGAGCGGAAGATAGCATTGCACCGAAAATGCATCCGTCTGTTGACAAACACTGTTGTCAGAAAAAGCATAGCAGTTGTCGTTTTCATTTGTGGCCCGTTTCGAGAAAGACGTCAAAAGAGGAAGGAAGACGATGCGTGCTGGAGTGACAGCCGAGAAAAGTGACAATCCTATAGAAAACAAACGACAGGCAGCTCGGAAAATGAAGAAAATGAAGAGTCAAGGTTGTATGTGCGCAGCATCAATTTCGTTCTGGTGAGAAGCCAATGGCACTGCGGGATTCCACCGGATGACACCCTTTCTTCTCAGGCTGCTGCTGCAGTGTTCGACTCCCAGCTCAGCTGCCGACTTTCTCATAGGGGAACAGAGAGAGTTATGTTCGCGATTATAGTCCACTAATAACAATAGAAACTGGCCAACTCTGGTGGGGATTGGTCAGATGACACTCGAGTCCTTGCAAATGGCGACAATCCATTAATAGGAATCGAGTTATAAGTCTCACCTTCCATCAATTTAGTATCGAAAATTCAATATTTTGATCCCATGAATTGGTCGCCAAGTAATTATTCTAGAGTACGACAACTAATGTTAACGTTTACATCAAAAGCTCTCAGTTATCCAGAGATCAGATATTAAGCGTCTGCATATTTCATATTCATTTTCAATATGCAGCATAATATTTCGATAGGTTCTAATTAAAATAAAGAAACGTACATAATGAGGGTTCATAAAAGTCTGAAGATATATATTTGGACGAAAATTGTACTTGAACGTTTCACAGTAGAAACATAACCTATTTTTTGAACATTTTATCAATTTATCAAAATTTGGGAATGGAATAGATTTGGGTCAAGCCTGTTGTTCCTTCCTAATCATATTTATATGATTTTTGATTCTGTCCACGAATAAATGAATGAATAAATGAATGAATGAAGATGACCAATTGCAGGTCCAAACATCGTCACTGCTGAAAAGCAGTGTTTCAATTTGTTTTCAAAATTGTTTTCAATTCAAAGTAAAAATAAAAACTTTCTTTATCAGGTGGAGTCGGAACTTTTTTCCATAACTTGACATGCAGCCAAAATGTTTAGATTATTTGACACAACGTTGCGAAATAGAAGAAATTTTGAGCAATGGCCTGGTTTTATTTCCTAATATTGTATTAATTCGCTTCATCAAATACAAATTCCATTGATATCAAGTGATTGAGTTGAGGGATTATAGTAAAGTCGCTGTAATTTTTTATAGTTGAATAGCCAAGCATCATAAAGTTCAAAAAGCCGTTCCAAACTCCAATACTGAATTTTTTAAATGTATAAATTTAACACTTATTTTAATTCAAAACTTAATGTTCTTTTACTCCAGGATCTACAAATTTTCTAAATTGAAAAGGAAGACTCAATACAACAACTTGATCTTCAGTTCCACCTACATTCATTGTAGTTCTTAAATTGATGAACAGGGTCAGTTCAAAAATTTATTTGAAGAATCGTTTATAATAGGCAGTGAATGGGTTACAGGATGCTCGGTGGTAGTGAGGTTGGAATGATGTAGAAAAAAGTTCAGAAAAGAAAAATAATTCCAGAAACATCTAAAATCCTGAAAAATGTTACAGTAAGTTGGAATTGCGCTAAAAGATAAATCGTAGTTTCCAAATAGAATATAAAATTCAATTTCTAGACATAAGTGTATCACTGCAGAAGAAGATTATCCAAAAATAATCAAAAAGAAATCTGTTCACCTTATAATCGATAAATTGACCTATCCCAATGAATTCATACATCGTAAAACGAACAGCTACATATATGCAATAGGTTGGTCAAACTCCATATACAATACTATACATATATACGATTGACGAAAGTTGGTGATATGTGAGGTTATCATGAGACTAAAATTTGGCAGTTGATGAGGACCTAAAGCTGAAGGGCCTGGGACGGAAGATATCCATCTAGCGCAGACGAGACAACTACTGCCAATGCACACTTGACTCAATTTCTGGCCTCTTGTCTAGGTCACATAGAGAGAAAGAGAGAGAGGGTGTGAGAGTGATTGAGGGTGAGCGGGAGAAAGTCAAGTGCTCAGTTTGGTAATGGCATTGAATTTCGAATTAGGCAACGATACCGTACCGATTGCTGCATTGCATTTATGTTGTACTTTGACGTCTTCACCCTTCACCAATAGTTCGCTCTCTCTCTCTTTCCCATCAATCAACCACGACTGGTCATGAGACGTTCACGGGGTCATTGATCTCTATCGGTCAGTGCGACCCATTGCTGTACTAGCTCTTGGTGCAAACTCACTTCTTATGCCATGGCTAATAGTCCCATAACTTGACCACCAACAAGCTTCTCTATACATCATATGAAAATAAGACGATGAGAGAAGTAAATAAAGAGTGTTGTGTGAGTGAGACGTCATAGCTGGAGAGAAAATCTTAATACAATGCCTAGAGAATATTGTGTGAGTGAGCCGTCATAACTGAAGGAAAAATTTCAATACTTAGCTTGGAAACGTGAGACAGGATCGGGATTGAATTGTGGCAGTTTCGGCTGGGTTTCTTGAATAACTAGAATAGATTTTTTCATCTTTTCAGCCAAATTTGTCTTTTGAAACTTGTATGAAAATTAGATTTGATCGAAAAACTCAATTATTTGATTTTGTAGTTCTTTTTACAGCGAAAATACTCTTCATAATTCACATTATCAGTGTAGTATGTATTGACTTGACAAATACTCACTTATTTAATTCTCAATCCCATAAAGTGTGAGAATGCCTATCAAACCTATTCTCGTTCATTAGCTACGTTCAATGTCCCCTCCAACATGAATATTATCATAATACCTATAAACATATAAGCTAGATCTAGTTGAAGAAATTCCTTATGTACTCCTCACACTCAAATTGAGTTGATCTAGGCGCCTACAAGCCAAGTGACTTGACTTTAACATGATTATCATTTCTGATTTTGATTCATAACAAACAGCTCTCCGTTAACTTGTGGACAATGCTTTGAATCCCTGACAATAAGAAGCTCCTTCCTGCAATTTTCATATGACAACGACACTAGGTCGATGAGAATCCAAGGTTCAAATTTAGCACATTTACTCAGACCGTTAGTCACCAAAGAAAATTCCCACTATTCTATAGAATGGCGAAAAAGGAACAGTAAATTTTGAAAATGCCGTTGTTTGAAGCATCCTTATAATGATGAAAGACATGGCATTAAATTGAACAATGAGAATGACAAAATCGTATGGGAATGAATGCACTACTTTATTTCGAACTAATTAAATAAGGAAATAGTTCTCATTGCTGGAAAGCTTGTGCTGTTTCCAACAGATTTATTTGTATAAGAGCAAATAAGAGATGTAACTTCTCCAAAAGTAAAATCATTACGATGGACACACGGTATTGTATTGGGATGACCACTAATGAATGTAATCTTCAGATCATAAAGATAACATCAATTCAATAATACAGTAAATGATAATACTGTAGAACATGAAACTAACACAGTTAATGCAACGTTTGCTTATTTATTAGTAACTTCACTTGCTGTTTGTACTGATATGATGAGTATCGAAGAATTTTTTCTCATCGGATCTAGGCCGATTGGTACGTAACAGGTAAGAAAAATGACCTAAGTTATTAATTATTCCAATACAGTGTCATCTAATAGGGTATACTGAGCACCTATACTACTGACCAATTCACTGTGATAATTATACTGAAAATATTCTCAAAATACTTGAATTAGATATTTCAATTTAGGGAAAACTATGCATCCAATGAACGAAGCTGTAGAATTTAAAGTCTAAATCTTATTGACTGTATTCCATTCACATTCATGCACTTGAGATGAACCTCGCCAAACATAATATCTTTGCATCTGCTTGGCCCAATACTGACCTATATGGTAATCCTTCACAACCGGTTATATTAACAGTTTCTAGTGTCTATGGATGTAGCTCCTGTGTAAGTCCTGCAAATGAAAGGTATATGAACAGTAAGGTGAAACTTCTTATTTCTAACTTGTAATGAATGCCTTTCAAACAATTCAATTGATAAATACAGTAAGACGAAGCGGGAATAAGAAGTAACAAGATCAATTTTGAGCTTTCAGAATAGCGGCGAATTCTTATTAGGATGAAAGGTTCGGAAATTGAGCATCAATAATATTATGATCTGGAGCTGGTGAATGTTTAATCCTCCATCCTTGTGCTTGAGGAAAAGAAGGAACCAAAAATCCAATTTAAAGATTTCCTGGAGCTTTGGGCGATAATACGCAGCTGGAGTCACAGATAATAAGTTAAGGCTATAAAGTAATGATTTAATGCGTTGATATTAACTCCCTTTGAATTGTATTTTCCACATTGTTCTTTCAACAGTTATTATTTGATAAGGTTCAGTGGATGATAATATAACATGCTTTAAATTTCTACTAAATTCAATACATTCCCGTTCTCTGGTGATGAGATTGACAGTTGAGTGCGATTTAATTATTCCGCATGAGGCTATTTTCAAGTTTTTCTGCAATCTGTTCAGTCGAGGTCATTATTCGTGAGACAAACTGATCCTGCTAACAGGATGGGTCTGTTTTTTAAGAGGGCGCTTCCAGGTCGTTTTCTTCTTGTCGTCATAACGGGCTACACAAGATTTTTCAGATTAATAGCGGAAATTCAGATGAGCAGCCATACTTTTTTGTTAGCTGACATTTCGCAAATCGCAGGACGACACAGAACACTGCAACCGAGAAATATAATTTATGGAAGTACAGGAAACAGAGGCCAACGATCCTAGCCTCTCTATTCACGGAGTAAATAACTTTTCAGTTTTTCTTTAGTGAGCGCGCTTCTACATGCGTACGTCTACGCGTGCGTTTGCATCAGAAACGTGCAAAATTAAGCTCCGCTAGAGAGTTGTGCTGTTACGAATGGCGAAAATCCCCTATTCAGTTAGTTCCCTTTTCAATTTAGCCACCAGACGTTGGCCTTTCTCAACAACTTACTACTTGAATTCCTTCATCTCAATCAACCGTTTTCCGGCAGTAAGAAGCCAGCCAGCTTAATGAAAATTCGATGACTTATGTCCCTCATAAAACTGCTACTTCAAATCTTCTTCCTTACTTACTTTGAATAATTTATTACTCAGCCCCAGCTTCATTCTTGATGGTTAAATGGTAGTGGAATTCTAAAAAAGATCTCAAGAATTGATTAAAATACTGTTATTTCGAAATATTTTTCAATCAGTGGTCATCAAATCCTTGCTAAATCTGACATCCGTGAGGGTCGGCTAATCATAAATAATTTTATTTAGTGTGACCCGAGAAGAAATTTTATCTCTTATGCCGTTGCAACAATCAAGATTGGAAAAGTTCATTTTTTAGAGGATTGTAGGTGGTTCCAGTCACGTCTGGGTCTTTATTAAGAATCTTCAAAAAAGTTCTGTTCACATCATTCAATTTGAAAAATACACAAATTTCAGGCAGCAATATTATCGTTCACCTTCTCTGTGTATATCGATGAAATTTATTACATAAAAATTCTCTTCTCATAGGAAGCTCCTAGGTTCGTTTTAAATTGACTTTACTATTAGAATTGTCACAGTGCTCACAGACGATATAATGGGTTGTTTAGCTCCACTAGATACATTTACGTTTTTTGATGACGAAACTGATGTCCAAAGGTTCAGAAGTCATCTCATTTTTCCTGAAAAATCTTATTTTGAATTTTATTACAATCATGTCCTTAAAAACCCTCATAATGTACTTTCGTTATAAATCGTTACAAATGGTTTGCCCTCCTGCAACGATAATTGATGACTCACATAAAATCAAAGGAAACAGATGTGTGAAAAAAGCGTGGCGTTGCGTTGAAGGTGTGTGACCTTCCAGTGCTATGCAAGGTGCCATTCAAACTAGAACTATAAAATTACCCGAGTCCGTGCAATCAGTGACTTGTGCGTTGGGTGTAATCGGTTTTTAGTGCCGCAGCTTTTAAAGCTGAGGAAAAGGAAGCAAAAGTCACAAGACAAAAGAAAAAGAAGAGGAACAAAATGATGGGAAGGTTAGATTGAATGAATGATGTTTAGAAATCTATTATCATCCACATCGTCCTAATGGATGTTTCATTCAGTTGGCGCGGATTTGAGTTGAATGATGAGACTCATTAGATGACAAAAAGTGCTCGCTGCTCATGCGCAGTCAATAGAGTGGCATAATGCACATTCGACTAACCAACTCAAATGTTGCGACTGAAGTTTTTGCAACCTCTACTAATAATAATTGACGCAGTTTAAATAACTTCATGTATGAAATCGATACGCAGGCAACAAGGACATCAAATTCCTCACTAAAATGTATTCAAATAAGATTTTTTTCACATTGCATAATTGCACTAGTTGAGAGTTGAATAAAGTTGAACTAAAGCAAGTTCACTTTATTCCAAACAACTTATTCTTCACTAATTTTATGTTAAGCATGATTGATCATTCGTAGATTTTAGTTAGGAGATCCTACATACCGAAACTAAGTCTAGAAAAATAATGACCGCCCTTCTTGGTAGACTAGACTACTATCTACTAAAAGAAAATCACTAATCAGCTTTTTGTAGAGGTTTAAGTTTGTCAGTCAGTTTCCCCAAATCACAGTTCGTCTAGTTTCTGTTCGAAATATTAAAACCGGTCACTAACTACGGCGGCCATTTTTTTGTAGGCTCTTTTTCTGTATGAAGGAGGTCCTGGTTTAGTATGTATAAGAATAATGATTATGACTATGACGAGTTGATGTTATGATCTGTGATGCATTGTGGAAAAGTAAAACAAATTATAAAAAAACGTGCTTATACTTCTGCACAACTCTGCATTATTAAATCAAATACTGGATAGTGGAATATAATTCCTCCACCGTCAATGATTCTTTGCAACATGGAGAAACTTATTCATAGTAGCCTATAGACTGTATATCAATGATGTTATATGATTCAAAATTTGAAGAACTCAATGAAACCATAGAGGAACAAATACATATATATGATATTCGTTCATCTCTGATGAAACTGAGGGAGTCAAGAGGTAAGTTGATAATATTTCAATGAATCGGTTAAGATCAGTTTTATCACTTCAATAACTGATGAATTGTTTTTCTTTGTCTGTTGCAGCTCCAGTCGATGAAGAGGACTCAACCGCTTTATCGAACCCACAAGACTCTCAAATAACTGAATATTATGGCGGAAGTAAGTAATGCTCCTCCCCACTAAGCGTACTATTAAAAAAAGATAATAAGTTTATTTATTTTTTGAAGCTATCATTTAAGCACTCAAATAATATTAAATAAGTTCATATTATTTCGAAAACTAACTAGATTACCATGCTTCAATTTATAATCATTATATATGCGATCTCACTTTCCCACATACAAAAATGCATACAAAAATATGAGTTTTGGAGAATTAATAAAATATATTATAAAACAATATAATGATGTGAAACATCAAAACTAGTAGTTTTACTTCGTGTTTCCAATCTACTTCATTAATTTCTAATAATTACTTCACATTAAATTCAAAAAATGTACTATAATGCTATTTAATAAATGAAAATAATTCTAATTCTAGTAGCATTATTTACATACATTTTAAGAGTTTTGGAGAATAACATTCATCAGCTCATGAGTTAACAATTGAACGATTGAAAGTAGTCATCACACTACTCAGTGAGAAACTGTAGCTTCTGAGTGAAGAGTTCATCGTAATGACCAGATGAATTTCCTTCAATAATTATCATTTTCAACTCAAATTAGGTTCTTACAATATTATCCAATTGGTTCTTTAACAAAAACAGGCTAGTTCCTTCCAGCCTTTGATAAATTGTTATAATTAAAATTATAAAAATGTAGGCTAAAAATAAAATGAAAATAATGAATAAAATGTTTTGTTTTGCGATGACAGCGAATTCGACCAGCTGCTATTACAACTACCAGCAATACCAGGAGGGTGATCGCATAATCACACAGGAGCCATGTTTGAACTGCACATGCCAGAACAGGATGCTGATGTGCTACCTGCGCGTGTGTCCCTACACCAAGGACGTCGGACAGGACTGCACAGTCGAAAAGAGGTCGGACCAATGTTGTCCCGTCATCACCTGTCCGCAAGGTCAGTCACCAAAGCTTTTTCAGATACTATTAATTGATAATTGTGCGTTATAATCAAATAGGCTGAACAAAAAACCTAAAGCGGGCCATTCACTAACCGATATTTTGTCCAACTTGAGGTCCATTAATTCGACGTTGGACCGTGAATGGGGTTGTTGTAGGTGGAGCGAATGCTGCCAGATGAGTCGGACAGGTCTTGGGAACTGTTCACCTGACTTGTCCGACGAACAGAAGTCAGGTGAACAATTCACTAGTCCGACCTCGCAAGGTCAGCCACTCAGTCAGGTACGATTTGGAACATCCGATTTGGGGATGTCGGAGAGTGAGTGGTGAAAGATCCAACGTGGTGGCCCAACGTAGTTTAATCAAATTGTCGGATAGTGGATACCAGTGATACCCAGATTGTCACGTTTCATCTCAAAAGTGTTACAATTTGTGTTGAGTGACTTTTCGATCACTTACAAGCTATAGGGGATGAAATGTGAGGGTTTGAGTTAAGGGGAAATACTATAGGACCGGGTACATTTCATTATATAGGAAATTAAAATATCGATGAATCAATTTCAAATAATGCAATTCGATCACTCTATATTTTGTATCAATAATATTGACTCTTACCATGATAGATCAAATAAAAATTAGATATCTAAGTACTAGATAAAAATACTATTGTTATCAAAATATGGATAAACAGTATGCACTTAATCTCTGTTGATCACTCCTGTCCATTGCAGAAGGATTTGCAGAAGTATAAAAGGATGAATGAATCAATTATTCGTCACCTTGTAGGACCGGACTCCTCAAAACATTTCTGCCATCAAAACAGGTTGATTAGTAATGATCATGCTCAACTCCAATTCTAAAATACTTGTTCGAGTGGATCTGTTTTGGAGTTGCCTTGTTTATGAGTTGTTTCTGTTTTGCAAGCTGTGACGAAGCAAATGTGTGGTAACAGATATCAGAGTTGAGCCATGTTGATTTATTTACAAGTTATGGGAGACGAAATGTAAGGATTTACTTAAGGACTGGACACATTTGATTAGATAAAGAATCAAAATAATAGTGGTTGTTGCAATTTGAGACATACGTTATAATTACCAAGGTAAATAAAATACCAGTTCTGGATCTCCTATCCAGAAGAAGAGTAACTGTCTTTTCAATTTACTAAATAGATAAGATAAGATTATTTATTTCGCATCCAATTTACAACAACAGTACAGCGCACAAAACTAAAAAAAAGATAGCAAATAAGAATAATAAAACAATACTTAAGACAACTTTTTAACCGAATAAATATGAAATTTGTTGATAATACTAATTGTATTAATTCTCATTATAGGATGATGAAATGTAATCTAGCACAGCTACACTGTTTTACAAAAATACACCATAATCAATGCACGAAAATCAATACTGCATGCAAAGACCTTCACGTCTATTTGATGGTTTGATTGATCTTTCCGACTGACATGTACTGTACTCATCATATTCTATGTAACAATTCTTTTATTATTCATATACCTTTGTTGGTGAATATCCCTGCTCAGTTTGTTATAACTAGTGTCAGTCACTATTATATGGTCTAAAATGAACTTTGAAAAGGAAAAATCAACTCTGTACTAAAACAGAGGTTTATAATGGGCATGCATGCGAATGGAGCAGCAGAACATAACATAATAGCGACCTAAAATATTGATTAGACGTGCTCTCCCAAATGAGCTATAAAAAACAGAGGTTAAAAGCCGTCTATGTGCAGGTTCTTTGAAAAGGAAAAATCAACTCTGTACTAAAACAGAGGTTTATAATGTGCATGCATGCGAATGGAGCAGCAGAACATAACATAATAGCGACCTAAAATATTGATTAGACGTGCTCTCCCAAATGAGCTATAAAAAACAGAGGTTAAAAGCCGTCTATGTGCAGGTTCTATTTTAATTTAGAAGAATCTTAGTGTGAAAACATGGAATATGGAAGAATTAATCGTAATGCTCCTTCGTCTTCTTCGATTTCATTGTTTAAATTTATCAATATCATTAGTCTACAATTTTCACAGAGATAAATAAGATCATTTAATTTGTAAGTGATTTTGTTATAAATTGTGTTGCAGTGCCAGTTCAACTACAGTTGCAAGCCAGCTCTACTACAGTGGCACCTCCAACTACAGCAGTCGCTCATCCCAACAGTTTTGGCTGCGAGTTCAATGGTGCATTCTTCCCTGATGGAGCACAGGTGATTATAGCGTGGATCATTCAGTGCAGTGCTCTCATGATGATGTCCAAACACAGCTATATAATTGCATTTATCAAATAAGTTTTTTAACCAGATCACTCCCGTGTTATCGGATGGGCACGTTAAACTGTCGGTCCCGGCTGAAGTATGACAGTCGTGAGGCCCATTGACGGCTTAAATTATATATTCAGGCGGTGGAACATTCCCGAAAGGGAACTCCCCACCAACAAAAAGCCATACGAATTTATTTATTATCAAAATATAATTCACTTGAAACTTCAAGTATCAAACTTCTATATCTAATAAATCTAAAATCGAATCAGAACGATTAAATCAGAATGAATCTAAAATCATTTAATGATAAAAAAACCACTACTATAAGTTTCAGTCTAGCCAACAGCCCAAACATTGAATCTACCCAGTTCCTCGGAGTTTTTTTGCAATCTAATCTTAAATGGAATACCCATATAGGAAATATATATAATAGAGTACTAAGAGGGCTTTTTATGTTGAGAAGGTTGGCTGGAAGTGTGACAATAGAGGTCTTGAAGACAGTTTACTTTGCGATTATCCACAGTCACCTAGCCTATGGTATAATTTTGTGGGGAAATAGTCCTTTGGCTGGTAAACTTTTCCTGCTACAGAAGAGAGCCATTAGAATATTAAACAATGAAGAGCCACGTAGTCATTGTAGACCATTGTTTATTGAGAATAAAATTCTGACTCTTCCTTCTATGTATGTCCTGGAGTGTCTGTGTTATGTCAAAAAGAACCTGGATAAATTTAGCCTCAACTCTGATAGGCATACATACAATACAAGAGGGGCAAGTAATATAGGTGTCGAATTGTGCTCTTCCAGCGCATCATTGAGAAGTTTCAGGGCCCAATCTCTCAGATTTTATAATGCCCTTCCGTCATTGGTAAGAGACCTAGATGCCACCCAATATAAAGATTTAGGAAAGGCCTAATAAGAAGTGGACTTTACAAGTTACCTGAATTTTATAAAATTTCACAGTCTATGTAAATCTGTTACTATTGTGTATGTTTAGGCTGTGTATACTTAGTTTGTAATCTTGTTTAATAAGTAAATTTTAGATGTAATTGTGTTTTAGCTGTGTAGACTTTTGTATTGTTAATTATTTTGTATTATTTTGTATACTTGTGACGATGACCAATGTTTTTTGTAAACCAAATGGTAATAAATATATTATTATTATTATTATTATTAATTAATATTAATATAATAATTAATAATTAATAATAATTATTATTAATTAATAATAATAATAATAATAATAATAATATATTTATTACCATTGGTTTACAAAAACATTGGTCATCGTCACAAGTATACAAAATAATACAAAATAATTAACAATAAAAAAATAAATAATAATAATTATTATTATTATTATTATCAGATCATATTATATTTGCGCTTCTCAACAAGATTGATTGGAAAAGCTCCTCAATATCAGATTACGGAGCCATTTCAGAGCATTAATTCACCTCTTCAAGGGTGCGCGCGCATAGGTAGAAGAAAGCTGTTGAAGTGGGATAGAGGCAAGAATAGTATATAGATATAGATAGCTATATACTATCCTTGGGTTGGAGGTATCTTCTGTAACACATATTATACTGTACATTTCATGTTATGCGGCGCTCGAATGGTCAAGAGGTAGAGGTACACCTCTTCCATAGTTCAAAATGTATTTGTTTTACAGTGAGGTACCCCTATCCCCTTCGACCTCTCACCTCTACCTCTTCACTATGCGCGTACCCACCACAAGGAAGTTTAATGTTGTTAAAAATCCTTATAGATATGTAAAAAATTTCAAATACTCTGATATTTCATCAGGAATTAATTTTGAAATTTCTTTTTTTTTCGTAAATTTAATTTTTATAAATGCTATAACAAATAGTAATATTGCACTTCCTAACAATTTATTTATGGTAATTCGAAGATAACACAGAGTTCATATCTTTGAAAGAGGCACATAAATCAGGTTTATATTAATTTTCAAGGCATCACTGTTATAATGATTAAATCAATTTCTGAATACCGAGTCTATGATTTCAAACAGCATACAAATCTTAGAATCCTGGAAAGATTGAGATTTGTTTCAACTATGGAAATAGTGCCTGATCATTGTCATTCATCAATAGTGTTGATATTGTAATATTTTGTTACATACGGTACCTAAATTTGGACTTTATAGATGTAACATAGTGAATATTGATGACGTATACTGTTGAAAATTATTTGCTATTTAACGAGAATCCTAAAGTTATTTTGGATTAGAATCACAAACAGATTTTCGAAAATAAATTGAATATTCTATGTTTGGCAGGTTCCACCAGATCCTAAGAACCCTTGTGAACTCTGCTATTGCATTAGAAATAGAACAGCTTGCGTTCTTCAAGAGTGCACCCTCAATGTTGATGGCTGCAGGGCAGTTTACCAGAAAGGAGTCTGCTGTCCTGTCAGATACGATTGTGGTGAGTACTCATGTTCAAAAGAGAAGTAATCCCTTTTCAATCATTCAAACAAGCACAAAACTAATCGTTATCCATAGTACGCAATATTTTCCCATGGATAAGCGCCGGTTGGGCATCTTAACTGATATTCCGATTCGTATACATCGTTATTCATTCTATCAGGGAGCTACTTACAATATTGTCAGCAAGCCTATAATAATTATAGTTGGAAATTTGAAACATTTGTGTCAGAGTTTGCTTCATTCATTGGAAAATATTGACTTTTCAACAACATATTATACTGATAGTATACTGGAATAATTATTATTTCCAGAAAAAATATTTTTCAATTCATGAATGAAATTTGAAGAGTAATAATCTCTTACTTCTCTAATCAACCAAAATTTAAAATGTCCTGTGTAATATAAATTTGGACTCACAATATGCTCTTCAATCAAAGCTTTTATTGGAGACTAGAAGGTAACCCGTACTCCGCAAGAGTTCAATTCAAAACTTGATAAACTGAAAGCTTGACCTACTGAGATTTTGTAGAATTCAAAATAGGCCTATAACCATCCTCGGTAAATAAAGAGCCTTTATGCAAAATTTGAAGTCAATCAGATTTGTAGTTCAAACGTGATGATGCGTCATTCGTTAATTCCTATCCCGTACGTATATAAGCTGATTATTTTCTTTTTTTTTGAATTGAATTGAATTGAATTTATTGCCAAAATTACAAATACATATTTGTACAATATTAATTACAAGAGTATACAATACAAATAGACAATGATTTTAACTTGATTATGTTATAGATGTAATCTTCTCCAGCATCAACCCATGTATCTTCCTACAAAGTCTATGCAAAAGAGCTTCTCTACGTACTCGCATGTGTACGATTCTTCCACTATATAAGTGAACTCATAAATGTTTGAATAAGTGTATCAAATCAATTAATATTATAGTGAATTGAATTTGATTTTCACGCCAACAGATTATGACCGACAGGCTACAACGACAGAAGCCAGTAGCGGTCTTATCATCACGACAACAGCTGAAACCCCACAACAATGTGAGTATGGAGGAGTGCTGTACAATGATGGAGAGTTGATAGTGCCCAACGAACGATCCACTATGAACTCATGTGAGAAATGCTACTGCATGCGAGGCGAAATCGTCTGTGCCGTCCAGAACTGTGGAAATCCAATGGAAGGAAAGGACTGTGAGCCTGTCCCTCCACCTGAAGGTCAATGCTGTCCAACCAACTACATTTGTGGTGAGTTCATCCCCCAATAACACTGAGTTGACATTCTATTGCTCAAAGTAGCAGTGAACTGAGTACAAAAATATTACAAGCTCTAGATTTAATATCACAAAGCTAATTTCAAAATACTCTAAGAAGGAATTCTGAAGTACTATATAATAAATTATCATTATTACAGCTCATATTTTAAAGCCTTTGTTGAGCATGATACATTCGGTCATATTACATTTTCATTTATAATGTTACGAACTCATTCTCAGAGGAACTACTAACATTCTCGATCATGCTTTATGATTCACCTCGGGTTATTGACTCATAAGAACAATTTTGATCTGTCAAATATGTTGTATACATTCTCATAATGATTTGATTTCCTCCATGTACATTTCCACAAATTGATGCAAACAGCTCATTTCTTATCCAACTAAACTCTGTACAAAATAACTTTTGACTTGGGATGGACATGCGCATCTGAGAAGGCATAGAGAGCGATAGGGATTCAACGACGGCGAAGTTGTCATCTTGAACAGCCCATCGTTCTATAATTTCTAGTGAGTATTCAAGCGCTCATGTTGAACTTACGAAGTGTTCTCTCTGCTAGCACTGACTCCACTAACTGAAATTGACAAATTGACAACTGCGCTTCCACCTATGACTCTATTCATCACTGTAATTGGCTGATCTCCCTCCATTTCTCTGCGCCGCATATTCCTCCAAGTCAGAAGTTATTTTGTACGGAGTATAGGATTCAACTTAAGCTCTAGTGAGCTCTAGAAGCCGGCATCTTTCGCGCTTGAACATGCATTCAGGAAGATTCTTTCAACGTCATGAATGAATTTTTTACTCAGTATTATTACAAAAGCTATACCAATAAAATACTCTCAACTTTTTCTCTTTTTTTCAGCAAATGAGACAATACCTTTTGAGTCAGAAGACCCCAAAATCCATTCTGACTCTATGGTAACTGATCCTGACAATTTATTGGATAAAAATGCTGACAAGATGGTTGAAAGCACAACTGCTGTAGAGAGTGAAGTAACCTCAGAATCCAGTAACTTACAACCAATAACTGTCTCAAATCCCACAGACGAAAATGAACATGTCGACAGTGAACAAGCATCTAGTCAACTTGACCCAGAAAGTGAAACTATTGATTTGAGTCAGGTACCAGCTGGAGTATCAGGTGCGCAAACTGAGAAGACTGTTACAGAAGTAACAGAGAACACCAATGTTGGTGCTGAAGAAAGTGATAAGGAGAAGGGGGAATCACTCCCAGAGGCCAATGAACCAGATAGCATAACAAGTGATAAAGTTCCCACAGAACATGGGAAAGTTGAGATGACTACAGTGATTAGCAATTCCAATGGACCACAATCTGTTGAGATTGATGAGCCAGAGCAATCATCCGAAGAAACAATGGAAGAGCATGACAAAGATATGGCCACACCAATGAGCCCAGTTCAAGAATCAGAAAAAGTCACAGAAACACCTTCACATCAAACAGAGAGTGCAGAGTCAAGTGGTGCAGAGAGTGAAGAACACAACACAGAAAAAGTTGTAACTCCTGAACATGCCGAAAGTGACCCAGTTGAACATGATGAAGATGTGGTGGTACCTGAAGAGGAAACTCACCATGAAGATACTGTTCATTCTGGAAGTGGCATTGAGAGTGATGAAAAAGAAGCTGAAGTTGAAGTATCAAGTGGTACAACAAACACTCCAGTTGAAATTTCAAAATTACCTGAAGAAGTTTCAAGTCAAACTGAGACTGATTTGAGAGCTACTGAAGAGCCATCAAAGGAAAGTGAAGTCACTGAAGTTTCATCCACAGAAAAAGTTGCAGCTCCAGAAACCAATGTGCCAGTAATATCAAACTCCATACCACAAGATCATGTAGTTGAAAATGATAATGCAGAACATATTGATGATGTTGAAGAACCAGATCTAGTGAACCATGATGGAACTCATGATGAAGATAGTTCGATGAGCACTCAAGTTGGTGAGGATACCAGTGGTACTGAAAAGTCACCTGTGGAAGAAATAGTTCCAACAACAGTACAACCCACACATGTTGATAATCAGCCAGAGCCTCATGAAGAAGTAGTCTCTTCTGATGTGGTTGAAGAAGCTGAACAGCCACCAACTCCTGATGACAAACATGAAATTACAGTAGAACAAGAAGCCACAACAATTGGTGCTAGCATAGATGATGCCACACATGCTAGTCCAGCTGAGTCAAATGACATCCCAGATTCCCAAAATGTTGGTTCATCCATACATGAGGAGAAAACAGATAGGCCAGCAGAAGATAATGAAATCCCCGTCAATAATGATGAAACTAAGAAACCTCAACAGGAGAATGATGATGAGAGTGCCGTGGACCCAACAACAGTTCAGCCGATTGAGAAAGGAACTATTCCAGGAGAAGGAAGCTGTCTCGTTGATGGAGTCACTTACTCGGATGGTGCGAAAATACCTACCTCAAGTCCATGCCACACTGAATGCAAGTGCTACAGCAGCATCATCAAGTGCCAAATGATTGAATGCCCTCCTCCACCATCCTACCTCACAAACTGTATCCCAGTACCACAGGGTGAAGACTCTTGCTGTCCAGTATACTCTTGTGGTAAGATATTTCAATCACATGTTTTATTAACATTTTAGGTTTATTTTTTAATGTACTTTGGTTTATAAAAGAAAACAAGATAAATGCCAGTTCAGAACTGATTCATGTATGGAACAATATTATTCCAGTACAGCACACTTTTATCATTTTTAGACACTGAAAAATTCTTCTGTGGAAATTATAATTATCCAAATTCAAAAAATGTTATAGTCGCAGTACTAAACTTTTTAATTCACATTCAAATACGATGGGAGCTATGGATTCACAGTTTATTTTCACTTACTATTGAGTTCTAGGTTCTAGGACGGAATGTTATATCTAACTTTTTTCTTTTCTTTTTTGAATAGAGAAGAAGTAGTCAAGGTACTGCTAACTAGAGAAGATTATAACTTTGATTATATAAGAACCCTTGATTTCCGAATGATTTGTAGTGCTTCTAATAATGTGAGTAATTTCGAGATTTATGGGTGAGATTATCAATTTTCTGATTACTATTGTAATGTAGTGTTAAAGAGAAAGGAAACGATAATTGATTATTATAGTGGGCAATTTAGAAGATTTACAAGTATTACTCATCACTGCTTTCTACTATACATTTCTGGCATCATAGTTTTCATTTCCAGCTTCATTTAGCCTTTAGCCTTTATGATAGTTCAAGTTAAAAATTCAAAATGACAATAGAAAATCCACAATATTCTTGTCCTGACCACACCATTTTCACCTGAAAAAGAATTTTTTTTTTTAATGATGAGAAATAATGTTATGAATCAATGATAGATAACTCATAAGCAAAACAAAAATAGTGAAATTCAATGCTTTCATGATAAATTCATAGTATAACAAAGAGACATATACAAAACACATAGGGGATTGATTGATTGATTGATTATATGCCTTTATTAGGGCGGAATTAGGACTCCTGGTCCTCTCTGCCACACAACCCTTTACAAAAGAAGACAAATTTACATAAGAACAGAAAAAATAGATTACATATTATTGTAATAAGATTACATAAGATTAATATATGTAAATAAAACTCTTAATCAAAATACAATAACATATAATAAAAGAGAATTTTAAACTTTATTTATTTATACAATTGGAAACAATATTTCAAATTCCACTAGATAAATCCTATAGGAAAACCTATCAGAAATGATGAGATGAAGTTCTAATCAAGTTGCCATTCACTCACACATGCACACAAAACATCCCTAAAAACAAAGATTTTACAAAGTATAATAATTATCATAAAACAATATATTAAGATGAAATATTTTAGATAGGATAGGAAATTCACAAATCATCCTATTATATTGAGTGAGCAATTTCTGTATTTTTATATCTGGTTATTTATGTTCAATAAATCTCGAAAACGGCACAAACGATTTTCATGAAATTTGGAGCATAGTAGGTTTATGATATGAAAAATCGATTGCACTAGGTCTCATCCTTGGGAAAACTCGGTGAACGACATTAAAAGGATAATTAATCCTTGGCTGAAACAGCTATGGATAGTAAAAAAGTGAAGTCATTGAGTGAGTATGTGAAAAATCAAAATATCGCATCCCCGAAATTCATAAGATGACATATAGCCAGCTGTGAAATATAAACACAATCATTTTAGAGAATTGTGTTCTGTTTGTCAATGAATAAATAAGGAGCGAAGCTCGGTGCCCCGATATTCACATCTGAACTACACAACTGATTAACTTGGAATGTTGCATATAGATTATCAATTTCTCAAGGTTTTAAAATCTTGAAAAATTAAAAATATGTCTATAACCGTCCTTGGGAAATTGAGAATCTATATGCAACATTTCAAGTTTATCAGTTGTTTAGTTCAGACGTGATGATTTGTGAATTTCCCAATATATGCTAGTATATTATAGAATAGATTTATGAACAAATGTTACTACTTTTCGCAGATCAACACAATCAATCTTCGAGTCTTTTTATAATATAGATATTCATGTCATTTACAGACAATGATATGTGGGGTTGAAAATGAATGATACAACCAACTAATATGATTCATTTTTCAACAGATGATAAGAAGAAATACCCTTCACTGGAGTCTCAGAGTCAAATAGGGGGAGTGACAACTGAACATGATGACCAAAGAGTGGAGGACAACAATCCAACAGAGACAGCCAATGAAGTACCTGCAGCCACAACTGAAGGAGCAGCAGCTGGAGATAAGGTGGAAGTTGTCAAAGACAACATCAACTCAGAAGTGGCCCAAGACAACACCAACTCAGAAGTTGCCCAAGACAACACCAACTCAGAAGTTGCCCAAGACAACACCAACTCAGAAGTTGCCCAAGACAACACCAACTCAGAAGTTGCCCAAGACAACACCAACTCAGAAGTTGCCCAAGACAACACCAACTCAGAAGTTGCCCAAGACAACACCAACTCAGAAGTTGCCCAAGACAACACCAACTCAGAAGTTGCCCAAGACAACACCAACTCAGAAGTTGCCCAAGACAACACCAACTCAGGAGTTGCCCAAGACAACACCAACTCAGAAGTTGCCCAAGACAACACAAACCCAGTATCTGAAGAAGAACATAGCTCAACCCCCGGTGTGACGAGCCCATCAGTGGAGGTTCCTGCTCAACAGTCTGCTGTCACAGAACAAGATGAACCAGCAAACAAACCAGTTGTTATCTCTGACATCATACCACAAAACACCGAGAAGGATGAAGTTGACACTGAAGAGTCAGTTCCAGGCACAACTGAAGGAACAAATGGTGAGCACACAAGCCCTCCAGCCCAGGAAGAAGTCAAACTTGAGAGTAATGAGTCTGGAAGCACTGAACAAACAGCTGGTGGAAGTCCAGTAGTTGATCAAACAACTCTCAAACCAGAGCATGATGAAGAACAAGACTCTCAAAGCTCTCCTGAACAAGAACAAGATAATGGTAGTAGTCCTGAAATCACAACAGTAGTATTTGATAATTCTCCACAAACTACAGTAAGATCAGATGTAGCATCCCATGATGTAGCAATTGAGAGTGGCTCACCAACCTCTCACGATTCTGGAGAAACAGTGGAATCAGTTGATGATGATGTCCAGCCTGATACACAAGAGACTGAGGAGCCATCTGAACATTCTGAACATGAACATGAGTCCAATCAGCAAGTGGCAACTACTCCACCTGAACATCAAGAAACAAATGATGTATTAGCCTCAGGCTCAACCAATGCACC
The DNA here is from genome assembly GCF_014356525.2 of Nilaparvata lugens. Classification (NCBI taxonomy): domain Eukaryota; kingdom Metazoa; phylum Arthropoda; class Insecta; order Hemiptera; family Delphacidae; genus Nilaparvata; species Nilaparvata lugens. The sequence continues at coordinate 9,584,441 of NC_052513.1, read as the reverse complement.
GGTATCTGAAGAGTCAACTTCTAAGCATGAGGAATATGATATGTCTGAAATAACTACAATCCATCCTGTGGCCCATGACTCAATACCTCAAGAATCAATGTCAGTAGAGGGGCTATCAACTGAGCAACAAGTATCTGAAACTGAGGGCCCTGATGGTTTGAAAAATGAAGTGACAGAATCAGCTTCATCTCAACCAGAAACTATGGAGATCACAACAGAGCCAATTCGAGAGATGAGTGTAGAACATGTTCAGACTACCATATCATCACATATAGAGATTGCAGATAAGAATAAGGTTGAAGAGCAATCACCCATGAGCACAGAACAACATACAACTGAAGGACAAACACATGATGTAATACAACCAAACATTCCAGCAATACTCACAGGTATTACAGATGATGTTGAGAAAGATGGAGTATCTCATTATGAAGATCAAGATCATATTTTCCATGGAGACCAAACAGTAGTTCCAGAAACCGAGCATTCAGCAACTGAGAAAGTAGATGAGATTGAATCAACAACTGCAACAGTACATCAGCACAATGACGACAGTATGGAAAATGAGCAACTTCCCGTACAGCAAACAACAATTCGGTCTGATTTACAGGAAATAACATCCATTTCCCCATCTCAGCCTGATTCTGAACCTCAGCAGCCAGAAACTGAACATGAAGAAGTACCTGAAGCTCCTATTGAAGAAACTTCAGAAGCAGTGATCTCTACAGATCCACCAAAGCTTGAACAACAGGAACATAATGAGGATGATGATGTGAAGCTGACTGAAGGAGAGACTGAGTCTGTTCATGAAGCTGAAAGTAGCTCAGCTGCCAATCCTGCAGATGAATTCGTCACAGAAAAACAAACAGAAGCACCAGCTGCAGAACCGTCTACTGAAACTGTTCAAATGAATGTTGATGAGAACAAGTCTGAAATAGAAACTACAACAAGAGTAGAGGATGAGAAAATAGATGAACATGGAGAAGATGCGATCCATCATACAACTGAAGGACCGGCAGCAGAACCAAATCTGCATGATATCATTAATAGCATGCTGAATCCCCCTATAACTCATGCACCAGCAGATGATTTTGTTAACAAGGATGAGCACAAGCAAACTGGAGAAACAGAAAGTTATGGTAATGAAGATGAAGATGTGAAAAAGGATGCAACTACAGAAGTCGCTCATCAAGAGGAAGAGGTAGGTGAAAGTGAACATGGAATGCCTAGCAGCACAGCAGAAGAATTACCAGGAAGTACAGGAGAGGAGGAGGGAATCAAACAGGAAAATTCTCCAGATCACATTCATGAGCCTGAGATCAACACAACACCTAAAGAAGAAATTCCAGAAGCTCAACTAGAAAATGATAATGAGCCTCATGCTTCCACTGAAACACCACACGTGGAAACAACAACAGAAAAACTCAGTGCAATGATGCATCACCATGAATCAGAAGTATACACATCACCAGTTGATCATTTCCCTCACTTGCCAATGAATCAATGGACACAAAAGCCTTTCCAGCCAGAAGTAACTTCAGAACCACCTCGTGCTCCAGAAGAGGACAATTTCCACCCACCAAGTGCTGGAGAAACTGACTATGAAGAGGAGGAAGAGAGCGTTTATGAGCCAGGAGCATGCAGGTTTGGAGGCAAGATCTTCATATCCGCACAGCAAGTGCCAAGAGAAAACCCTTGTGATTTCTGCTTCTGCTTTCGAAGTGACATCATATGTCTGCAGCAGAGCTGTCCACCACCAATCTTGGGCTGCCGAGAGGAATCCATTCACGGCTTCTGCTGTCCGCGCTACGAGTGTCCCGTTTCCATGGCAACCACTTTCAACTTCACTACAACAACTACAACAACGACAACCACACTGCCACCTCACTTCTTGGCGCATAACTACAGAGGTGCGGCGCGCAGGGGTGGCTGTCAGGTGCAGAACAAATTCTACAGAGTTGGTGATGAAATCCCAACTGCATCTGGTCCTTGCTTACAATGCATGTGAGTATTTCAGTAACCTAATTCATCTATTCCATTTTCAAGTTCAATTCAGCCTCAATTTCGCTTTCAAGTTGATGAGCCATATATTTCCCTCAAGTCTTAGCTACGACATGAGGTTATAAAGTTATATACTATCCTAAATAATATTCAAATGTAGATAATTGAATTAATTCAAACTCTTATGGGCTGAAAATTAACTATTACATTAATATGTGAATCAAATATGTATATTATATACTTCAGAGTTTCAATTCAACATCTAAGCTTCACAACATAGATTATGGAAGCTTTTATCAAAAACCTGAAATGTGGAGTGTGGAGGCTTTGACCCTGTACATCAATAATAAAATTGCGAAAGTTTCTCGAAATTTTCATCACAAGAGTACTGTTAGATCAAATAATAATATTTCAATCACCTAAACAATTAGAGGCGGAGAACGTCTCACATGAAATGTATTTTACTCCAACTAATGAAGAAGTGACACATCTATCAGGAAAACTTAACTTACCTTGAATTTCTGAGAATGATGGGAATCGAATAAAAAATCTTTCAGAATTACATGCAAAATCGATGCTAAATATTGTGAATATAAATCATTCACTCTGATATAGATCGAGTTAATCAGCATCGGATAAGAAATGTGGATTATTATAAAACATGTAGCCTTAACCTACGTTTAGACTTGCAGAAAGTATGAGAGATCTGTACAATGTACAATCATACATTTATGTTAAGAAAAAACATATAGATGTAAATACAATTATGACAAATGAATGCCTCCTCAAGGCACGTACATGTTCACAAAAATCTAAAATATATGAGAAAAAATTTCGTGTAGTCTCATGAGGTGATTGCACATGCTTTTAAATTTAACAAGTATGTCATACAAAACCCCTCATAGAGTAGGCTATAGATTTGTGTATATTATCTCATACACAAATCAACGTGAAAGGTGAATGCATGCAGCAATAGACGTACGTATGCAGACAAATGGAGAAAAACTCAAACGTCTGCATGCAGACCTAGGGAAGGATTTTTCCCCGTCTATCTGCATACGTTCGTCTACTACTGTGGATATTTGCCTTCAATGTAATATTAAATTTTTTTTTCTAAATTGTAATTGTTCAGTTGAAGGCTATACTTACTTGAAACTAACTATCCAGTGCGCAGTGAACGGTTATAGATCGTTTTCCCCATTACTTTTACTATTTTCACTATATAACAAATATTTTCTGAATTCTTAATAACTGAATTTTGTTTCTGTTTTTGACAGATGTGGAGCAAACGGTCAGATGAAATGCGACCCGAAAGTGTGCAGTCCGGAGCCAATGATAAGGAAAATGATAGAGGAGGCTGAAAGAAGGTGAAGCAGTTATCAAAGAAGAACCGAGGAAAACGTTGATCGCCACTTGGGTGCCAAACTACTGTTTAACAAAAGTAATCCAACAAAACTCTTCGCTTATCCACTGCGATAGACTTTGTTCGGTGTCTACTGAGAAAAAAAGAGCGAGCTTGAGAGAAAGAGAGCAAGAGTTTGAGAGAGAGAGATATACTGCTGCCATTAATTGAATATTTAACTATAATTTTACTCCCTGCTCAAAATCACAAGACTTATCGAAGATGTAGTTTTGAGAGCATCTCCGAAGAGGTGATTCGAATGAAAGGAGACGCGAGTGTACGTGAATGTGTGTGTGAATATGAGCGAATGTGTAAACGGATAGACAACGAATTTCGATAAGAAAAACTGTTCGTTTCATCAAGTGAAAGTGTGATATAAATATAAATATTCTGTGCAATGCATCCTAAAGCACAACATGAACAACAAACTCTAAACTTTGACTTGCCATCTGGATAGTTAATAATTTGTTTACATGTATTTAGATCTAGCTGGTCATCTCAATATCATTAACAACATAAGAAGCCAAAGTTAGTAGACTTCTGTCCACTAACGTTGATAAGAAGCTGTCTTTCTCAACAATAACAGACATTAATTGTGAATACATACCATTTGCTACCGGCAAATTATTTTACAGAAATTTTCAAGTTTGGATTATCTTCTACTTATTGTTGAGTAGCCAGTTCTTTGTCTTCTCCTTTGTCAGTTCCTCTGAATCAACTCAGAGCAAATTGCGAAACATTTTGAAAGTAGGATTTTCAGAACTGATTCACACAAAATTGAAAATAATATTCTATTGTGATTACAATTTTTGGAACTAAATTGGAAAGTTATCATTATTTGACATTTTACACAGTTGAAAGTTGTTTCAATGTTCACGGATAAACTATCTACTCTACTTAATCTGATGTCAAGCAGAATATGAACTACATATTCTGATTATAATAACATTACGGTATGATGTATTCTGTAAACATTGTACATTATTATTATTGATGCATGGTGATTCATTTTTTTTTAAATCCTCTATTTGGAATTCAATGTAAATTATTGTCTTAGTAGGTTAATCAACTTCAAATATTGTATAAAGTGTGAACTTTGTTGAGATGTGCCAGTTATAGAAAATTTGAACTGAACATGTATTTATTGAGAATGAAATATTATACAGACCACATGTTTTAGATAATTACATTATTAATTTATAAGTACGTTAACAAATAATATTATTATTGTGAATTGAACATCTCATAGAGCATCCTGAATAGTTTGACGGGTAGAAATTCTTAGTTTTTATTTAATTTTTTTGTTTATCCATTATTGATATTTAATTTTTCTACCTCTTGAACATTCAGGTTGACAAGTAGGAGGGTTTACATTCAATGTTCTATCCATGTCTCATTTTTAAGTTATTTATATCATGTTAGATTAAGTCCCCACTGATTTATTGAATTGTCTGAGCTTCTATTAGAGTAGAGCCACTATAGAATTTCCAAAAATTTGACTTTCTCAAGAGTAGAATGATGTATATGAAATTTGTACTGAACATTCATGATAATGGAATACTCTGATATTATTAGATATACAGTAGGTACACTTTTTTAATAAAACTTTTGTACTTTTATAAAAAGTAGAAGCATTCATCTAGCAGTCAATAAATTGTAAAAAATATTGTGAGTTGTTGCAACAGAATATTAATGAAATAGAAAAAGAAAATACGAACAATCATGAAAATTGTCATGCATTTATATGTGACCACCTCCAGTATCAATCATTTAAAAATTAATGCTAAAATTTCTGAGTTGTCCATTCAAGACAAAACCTAGTATCAAATACTCTGAGTCTCTCTGTAAGAATTTTGTACGTTATTTCAACTATTATATTACATGAATAAATGTCATTTGGAACAGCACTGAGATGTTTCATTTATTAAATCCTATTCCACTGTTTTCTGTGAGTATAGGAAGGTGAGAAATTTCTGACTATCAGGGTTGATTGTGGTTAATTTCTACTCCACTATTATATTATTATTATGATAATTTATACCACACTATGCATTACTTAATAAAGATCAGCAGAAAGCATTTACGTACAGGTATGAGCTGAGCAACTAGCTTAGTCCACCTTGTGTGGGACTCCCCTCTACTCTCAGCTGAGAGCCAACCATGCTGGATGCGCTCAACGTCCCCAGCATAGCCACTCTCAACAATCAATGAATAGCAACTGAACTGCCTGCTTTTACCCAGGAGTGAGACTGCAATTCTCATATAGTGGATTGTCGTAATTTTTTGAATGTCGCTCAGTTCGCGGCAAAAGCGATACTAACGCCTCTGTCTAGTTATAGCATAAGCTAAAAGGAGTCTGCGCAATCCGACATCGACAGTTAAAAAAAAAGTTGTTGCTTGTTGTTGTAGTAATAAATTCGAATGTTGTGGGAAGATCGTTGTGCGTTCCTTTTAATTTTCTTAATTCATATAACTTTGGAGCAGATTGTTGAAGCTCACATTAGTTTTATTATTTTCTGTTTGTCTGAAGGTTTATAATTCTCTCTCAAAGTTATACCGTAATATTAAATCATGAATCTTGTTTAATGGTTGTGTTCATAACCAATCATTTTATTATTTGTGTGCATTGAACCATCCTTTAATTCCTATTTCTCTAATAACTGTTCTTTCCATATTCCTATATCCCCAATACACAAATTAGCATACGATATTATAGGTACTGGCGAAAAGCATGGTAAGTCCTTTCTTTTGTTCATTATTGTACATAAGTAAACTTGATTCCATTTGAATATTTAAACCCCCTAAAATTATTTACACAGTCCACTTTTGGATTATTTATAATCCAACCAGATCATATAGAGAATCATGCTTCAGACTCCTCATGGTATACGCTAACTAGAGTGAAGATATCCTACATCCTCCCACCTTGGTGAATCACCATGAAAAAGAAGTTTTCCTCCTCCCATAAACTGGACTGATATTACCACTATTACGTTATATTAGAACGTATCATTTTGTTAGTGTAAATCATCTAGTTCATTGAATTATAGAAACACATATGCTGCAATGATACATTGTACTGCTTGAATGTCATTCAATCATGCAATACATAATAATATATTTAGATGAAGCCAGTAAATGTTTTTCATCAAAGAGGACATAATATGGCACTCTTAGTTTCTATTCTTATATGGTTTTATAAAACGCATGATCCCTTTCAGATTAGAAGAAAATAACATAAATAAAAGATCAAGCATTAAATAGAATCAAATTTATTGAAATTAACACCACATAGATCTCAATAGTGAATAATAATTCATACAATAGGATAATCATCAATTTCAAATAATACTTCAATCTGATATATAATTTAATTCGTTTTACAGGATATATAGTATAAAAATATTAAAAGTTTATTGCAAAAATGTTGATCCAATCAAATAATTGATTGAAACAGATAAATAAGGCGTTTTAATAACATTGAAATAGTATAAATATGAATACATGATAAAATACTTTGAATACTTGATCACAATAGAAACTATAATTCAATTGAATGGACAGAAAGAAGTTTCACATTATTCAAGAAGTACATTGTGTACTTAAAAGAGCACTTGTTTAGTAAATAAATTCATTTGAATATAAATCATTATTATAAAAATTCATGATACATTATTTTCATAATAATATGTAAGTTACGTACATCCTGGATGATTTAAAGGACTTATATTATAGGTTTGAACACCATAGCTAGTACTGTGCTATCTAATGGGTTTTGTGAGCAGTATAACAACTGTACTATAATACATTATATTAAACTTACCATAGAGGCGACTCAACAAAGAATTGGAGTTAATAATTGCTTACTTCGGCAATAAGGACTGCTGATAAATAATGCAGTTTACAATTATAATATAAAATTAATAGCATTCAAAAATTGAATATTCTAATTCAAGTGTAATGATTGAAGTGCTAAAGAGCATTCACGAACGTTGCTTTGACGAAAATACTATTTCGTTGCCTGGTAACCAAGTATTACAATCGTAGTAGCCTGGTTAATCAAACGCGATTGTAGTACTGGAAATCACTCTATTCTACTAGTGAGCAAGCTACTATTGTACCTTGTACTGAGCAATTGCAGTAGTGAGTACTTAATGCAAGTGTTTTCGACTTGGCAACGTTCATGAATACGATCCTAAATATCTAACTTTGGTGTTCAAACATTTACTGATAAATGTCAATGCTTTCCCTCATTGTTATTGTCTTTGATTAATCAATATCTATCATTCATACCCTTAATATTAGAAGAGTTTTGTGAAAAATACATTAGTCTTTATTTATTACACTCGACACGGTATTACTAATAATATTGAGAACATACAAGACATCATACAAATTACATGATAGAAGTTTGACTGATTCGTCATAATTATCAGTCATTCCACCTATTTTCATGACATTATTTAATCAGCACCTATTTGCAGTATCAACATCTATTCCAACTGACCGCAATTAATTTATCAACCTTTGTTTTTATTCCATCTTCAAGGATATAATAACAATTTTCAATACAAAATCATGCAAAGAATATTGATATTCAATTTTTCAAATAGTATGAAAAAAGTTGAATATCAACTATATAATTTACAAGATGTATAAACCATAATAATCTATCTAGTATCTAATATAAATTAGTCGCAAATCAATATAAATGTATAGTTTACACCAGATAAAGTGACTTTAATAAGATAAACTTACTTAAAGCAAGCCTAAGCTTGATATTCATTCAACTTCTAATAAAAGGGATAGTAGAATAATACTTCATGTTCAACAAACATACTATATTCACGAACGTTCTTAGCCAAGCACGCTTTCATTGCCTAACAAATCAAAGCGATTCCAGTTACTTCAATAATAATTCTGACGGAATCCCGTGATTGGATCCTAAGCATTGAAATCATGTATGTTGAGAACGTTCTTAAGAGTTGTTTATAATAACGGCTTAGAGTTTGTAAAACTCTAAACTCTATGGTGATTTAAAATCACTTCACATGTATGGGCTACTTTTTTAAAATTATTAAAAACATGAAGTAGCATTTTATTTGAAACATTTTAAACTTTAAAACATTTCAAACCATCATTTATCATTAAAAAAATTTGAGGTTTGAAATGTTTTAAAGTTTAAAATCATTCAAATAAAAGTGTACTTCATGTTTTTGTTTTAATAATTTCAATGTGATCTTTACAACCGTAAAGTATTATCTTATCCATTAGTATTATCTTATCAATTATTGTTACTTCAAATGTAGTAACACGAACAAGAAGAATAGAATACAAAAGTTTCAGTATGGATTGAATGTGTTATTCATTGGCATATCAGTAACAAAAAATATAAAAATATAGACCAATAACAGGATCTTCTAATCAAAAGGATATGACAAGATATGTTCATTACAGGATACAAATGCATTTTTTTTGTTAACCTGTACAATATAGCACCAAAATCAAACAATGCATTAGTCATTTCAATTTTAAACAGAAAATGCCTTAATATAATGGTAATAACATACTGTTAACAATATAATATGATATTGTTTAGTGATTTCTTGATAGATTTAAAATACTTTATTGAAAACATAATGGTGACATATACATTTTGGTAGTAGATACAATTGGATGTAATCAGTTTGTTAGAATTACTAAATTATCAAGTTTATTCCTGGGCAAACCAAATACAATGATTTAACAAAAATATAAGCTCCCAATTGTCTATTTAGAGCTAGATCATTGAGTAAGAGGTTGGTGGAATGAAGACTTCTTAGCATATTGACTAAAATGTCAGTTGATAATTTAATTGTTAATTAATAATTGCTAATTTGAATACCTGTCAATTGTTCAAGATTTAATTGAAAATAGAAAAAATAAAATAGACGTGAAATTATTGAGAAAAGAGGAAGTACACAAAACATTGGAAATAAACTGTGGTAATATTAAACTATATTGTATAAGAAAGTGTGAAAGAGGTAGCCACTAAACCAGAGTGAGAAGAATGCAAAGAGGCCCATGGACAGCTCAAATTATAGCAATAAGGTTCTCTATAATAGTGCGATTGCAAAACTATCAGGTAAGTAGAAATCAATTTGAGTCATTGCACAAGTTTCTTCACACTTCAGACAATGAAAATTACCCAAGTGGAGACCGCTTAAACAAAATATCGCCGCTTGTTCAACTTCTCAATCAAAGGTTTCAAAAAAATTTGTACTCATAATCATGGAAAATAAAAATTTTCGATTTTCTCGAAAATCCATGATGTAACCATCATGGAAATCATGAAAAATGAAAATTTTCGATAGACTGTGCATCGAGCATCGATGAAAAAATGGTACCATTTCGAGGTAAGTTGAGCTTTCGCCAATACATATCTGGCAAAAGACACAAATATGGTGTAAAGCTTTTCAAACTTTGTGTTGAGTACAGATTGAGCTTTTGCCAAAACATTCCTGGCAAAAGACACAAATACGGTGTAAAGCTATTCAAACTTTGTGTTGAGAACAAATTTACATAACGTCGGTTATATGGAAAAAGGGCGAATCCAAAAAATTCACCATTTTCGCTTTTTTGCCAAATTGAATTTCTGACATCCGTGGCTATCGTTATGTAAAAGTGGCGAATCTGAATCATCAATATTAGTAGAGTTATTGGTAAATGTAACTAAGGGCGAAAACAACATATCCTTTACTATTGTATAAAGGGCGAACCTAATAATCGCCTGTTTTACATGCCAATTTCGCTCTACTAGCTACTTTCAGTCAATATAATATAAAAAGGGCGAATACAATTTTTGCCATTATACAATTTTTGCTATTATACAATTTTCAATTTATTATATTGACTTAATTTCAATTTTCATTTTAATATCATTGTCACAACAATTTTTGCTCATTCAATGTATATTCTTGAAGAAATGAGTTTCTCTGTTTGAAAACGATTGGTAACAATGTAAAGGATCACAACAAAGTAAAGCTGATAACAGTCTTCTTTTCACTGCATCAGCCTGCTACTTTAGTAGGCTACTACTTATGTTTTGTTTGAGGTTAATCTGTTCTTAGTGTTGTGTCAGTCATGACTTGTTTTAGTTGATTTCATGTCATTTGTAGAGCAGTTGTTCTTCTGTTTATAAGTGATTGTTCGTGCCACGTTTCCATGAAAATTTCTGGGCCTTGGTTTCAGGTAAGTTTTAGCTGCCTTTTACATTGATTGAACCAGTTTATGCTGTATGTTCGCTGATTAGAATTTTTTTCTAACAGGATTTTTTGTCTAGAAAAAATATTTCAATCAGAGTGGAGATGAAAATCCAGAAAAAGGGTGTACTTTGTTTTAAAAAATGTTGATCCTACCGCTTCAACAAGTAAACCACTTGAACAAACCAACCCGAAATGAGACATCAGTGTTGATAGTGTCAGGCTGCAATGTTATAGACCCTTTCAAAATTACAAATTAGGATGTAATTGGGCTGAAATAGTTATGCAGATTATTGCTATACAGTACACACGGTTATTTGAACTCACTGTCAAGACAATTTGGTATTGTATTTCATTTATTTAGCATATGATTATCTGTCACTATTGTCCATTCAGTACCTTATTTCTTAAAAGTTGCCTAGTTGTTGAGTACAAATTGATTTATTGGTTAGGAGTCAGCGTGACAATTATTTACGATCGCTCTTATCAGTCAGCTGATAGTACCGTTGCAATGAGCAGCTGTATTTGAAAATTGTTATCACCGTACTGTATTTTTGTTTGTGTGTTTGATTAATCCAAGGCTTGCTTATTTCTGTTCCTGTTTGTTTTAAAATTGTTTTCTGCTTTGTTGTTTTCATCTCCCATAATTGTAATTTTTTAGAGATAGAGGCGTCTGACCTCATGTTGCCCTCTGCTTCCGGTGGTGAAGGAGGTGAGAGCGAGTATTTTTTATCAAAAAATAACACTTCTGTGCAAACTTCCCAACAGGAATTAGACATGCACCCATCTCCTGACATCAATCACTTAAATAAACTAATAGAGCAGATGACAACCTCATTGGAAACACTGGAAGTTGATAACTCATTCCTACGAAATAAAATCAAGGAATTGGAAGACACACTCCAATCATATAAGTGTTATAGACCTTCGATCAGTGGAAATGTTGGGAAAGACGTTATCCTTTCGAATTCTCCTGTAAAACATAAATCGGGTGTACGTGCACTGGTAGTGGGCGATTCAATGATTAAGCATTTCAAATTGAGAAGAGGTATGGATATGGATAACTCTTTATTCAAATCATATTCTGGAGCAAATGTTGTATCGTTGACAAGGACTTTATCCTGCTATGACAACCTCTATGATATAATAATAATACATGTGGGTACAAATGATGTTTGGGATTCTTTAACACCAGACGATCTGGGATATAAAATGGAAAATCTTATCAGAGTAGCAAAATCAAAATTCACCTCAGGGAAATTAGTGATAAGTGGTCTTCTCTACAGGTTGGACACGGACTACAGATATATAGACGCAATTAATGGCGTGATTGAATGGTATTGTGATCGAAATAATTGCATGTTTGTAGATCCAAACTGTTGGGTACGTGGTCGCACTTTTGCAAGAGATGGACTTCATCTCAATCGTAAGGGCTCAAATATTCTAAAGAATTTATTCAATCGGATCATACTAGACTGTAAAAAAAAGAAGTACTAAGTTCAGCTCCATTAAAGTATCAGGAGGAACAGAGCATGCAAATTCACAGCGACAATGATGCTACTCATCAACTCAATACACGTCTCTCTCTGGTAAGCAACACTCAAAACTCAACTGTGAATGGGGCTATGCAACAAAACCATTTTTTGTCTCCAGATCAAGTTCATCACAATTTGAGGTAGAGATAGATGATTGTGATGATCGGTCTGTTGAAGATTGGATTATTAGGGACACCAACAGTAAGAATATTTCATTCATGTCTTTGAACTTGTCTGATTTGGGAGATGACTGTGACAATGAGAAAAACCCCATTGACGTACTGGACAAATCTAATTACAACCCTCAAAGTCGCGGCAGGTTTACTAAAGACAATTCTTTGAAAATTGTTGCAATAAATGCACAGTCAATGAGAAATAAGATGGGACTTATTGAAACATTACTATTAGACAATCATGCCGACATTATTTGTGTAAGTGAACATTGGCTGTACAAAGAAGAGCTACCGTTTTATACACCAAACAAATATCTTCTCGCAAGTAGCTTTTGTAGGAGTCGCCCACTCTCACATGGAGGGTCGGCTGTATTTGTCAGAGAGAATCTCAAATATGAGGAAATTGACATATCAAGTCACTGCAGAAATTTTATATCTGAGGCCTCAGCAATAATTTTGAAAGATTTTAATCTGATTGTCATGACGTTATATCGCACACCCAACTCCAATGTCCATGATTCTATAGATAAAATGGAAACGCTATTGATTGAGTTAGGGAAATACAAGTACAGTAATCTGTTAGTAGCGGGCGATTTTAATGTAAATATTCTGAATATGTCAAATGAAACTCAGCATTTTTTAAATATGATGAGATCCTTTGACCTATATCCAGTACATGCCAAACCAACAAGAAATCTCTCATGTTTGGACAATATTTTCACGAACATTGATAAGGAGTTTGTTTTCACGTTTCTAACTGAAGAAGGAATAATCTCAGATCATGCAGCCGTTTGGGCAGTTATTACATACAAGAAAACTGAAGAAAATTATGATAGCTCTGGACCCAGTTTTTTCAATAAACGCCTCCTCTCCACCAATAGGCTTGATAATTTGAACATCTATCTGATGTATTACGACTGGTCACCTCTGTATTTATTGGATGACATAAACACGGCCTTCAATTTTTTCCTGGATGTCATTAAGTCCTCGTTCAATATGAATTGTCCTGTAGTGAAAGTACGGAATCGGAATAATGAATCAGCAAGGCCTAAGAAAAATGGCTGGTTCACTCCTAAACTTGCTGTCATGAAAACGTGGTTGTTGTGTCTCTATGACAGATGGAAACTTACCTCGAATATAGAAGATAAAATCAGATTCAGCAAATTCAAAACGAAATATAATTTAGCAATCAGACAAGCAAAAATTTGTGCAAATGACAAGGCAATCATTGAGTCATCAAACAGATGTAAGGCAGCCTGGCGAGTTTTTAGGGCTGAGACTGGCCAAAGAAAGGTCAGTGCAGATATCCCGATTTCCCCTGATATACTAAACCAGTGCTTTGTTGATGCCACTGATGCCAATTTAGATTTAGACTCTGGCACTTCGCATGCTGACTTGCTCGAAAACTTTCCATTCAATGAGCACCATAAAATTGACAGGGCCTTCAAATGGAGAGAGGTCAGTGTTCAAACAGTTACTGAAATTGTTACAGGATTTAGTAATTCTCATAGTGAAGATGTCTATGGTCTCAGCAATTATGCAGTGAAAAAACTCTTACTAGCCTTAGTTCTACCTCTGACATACCTGATAAATTTTATCATGAGGAGCAGTACTTTTCCTGAATGTCTTAAACTATCAAAAATCACACCCATTTACAAAAGAGGTGATAAGAGCTGCCCAGAGAATTATCGTCCCATAGCTATTGTGCCTATTTTTAGCAAAATCATTGAAGCATGTCTTTTTGAACAGCTCTATGAATACTTCACATCAAATGGTCTACTCTACCAACATCAATATGGATTCAGACACAAGCACTCTACTGTTATGGCAGTGGAAAAGATAGTTGATGTAATACTAGAAAGTTTTGAAAAGAAACATGTAGTCGGGACCTGTCTAGTAGATTTGAGTAGAGCTTTTGACACTATCTCTCATGACTTTCTCCTAAATAAATTGGCTTTTTATGGGATTTGCAAAACTGAGCTACAATTGCTGAAGTCATATCTCCAAAACAGAAAACAAATGGTTGTGATCGGTAACTCCTCTTCCGAAATTATGAATGTAGCTGCGGGGGTACCACAGGGCTCAGTTTTGGGGCCTTTTCTGTTTCTTGTCTTTGTAAACGACTTCAGCTATAATGTTCCATATTTAAGTGTATTATATGCTGATGACACGACTATTGTTGCTACAGACCCATTGATAGAAAGAGTACAGAATAAACTTGACAATGCTCTGTCTACGGCCAGGACGTGGTATGTGGCCAATGGACTGAAATTGAATGAGGATAAAACTGAGATATTGTTTTTCTCCCTCAAAGACAAGTTGAGTAATGGCCTGATTAAACCGGTCAAACTTCTTGGACTTTATATGGACTATAAGCTGAACTGGGACACACATATTGAGCACCTTTCAAAAAATTATCTCGTATAGTCTATTTATTGAGAAAACTGAGAGGCTGCGTGAATTTGGATACACTCATATTGACCTATTTTGGGCTTTTCCACTCACATTTGAGTTATGGTGTGCGTCTATGGGGTAATTCCGTTCATGCTAAAACAGTGTTCTTATGGCAGAAAAAGGCTCTTAGAGCTATCCTAGGACTAACACAGCGAGATTCATGCAGGCCACATTTCCCTAATTTGGGTATACTAACCCTCCCATCTCTCTTCATTTATTCAAATTTAATTCACGTCAAGAAAAACTCAGAAAAATTTTCCATTCATGAAGATTACCATGCATATAATACCAGGAACAGTAGGAACATTGTAGCACCACAAATAAGACTCACTAAAACTATGAGAAGCCATACTTTCCAACAGTGCATATTGTATAATAAACTGCCTCAAATAACCAGGAATCTGCCTCCAAACAAATTTAAGAAAATTGTATATAGTTATCTGAAAAATAATGCCTTTTACTCACTTGAGGAATACCTGAATACCTGAATTGAATGTATTTTATGTAATGTTGATATGCTTTATCTGTTCAATTTGTATCGATTTTCTGTTCAATTGTGTGTAGACTACTTTTTAAAAGTATGTATTATGACTTGCCTAATGCTATAATTGTAGCCTGATGGTTAATAAAACGAATCTTGAATCTTGAATCTTGAATCTTGAATTCATTTTTCTCATTTGTTTTTTGAACCTCTGTGCCCTATTTGCATAGACCGCGTGGAAAAATTCCCATTGGTGGAGATATTTTTTCTGGGCACAGGATTGGTTCACTTATATCACGTGACCCGTCCTTCCCGGAAGTGGCCTACGTGAGGGTATTCTCACGAGAGAAAGACACTTGCTTTGTAGATGTTCACCAGGACACCCGTTTTGAAAGTCCTATATTTAAATGTAATTTTTAAATGTTAACTTATTCGTTAATCATAACCCCAGTGCTTGTTTTTATGTAGCTCCCTCTTTGTAATCCTTATTTGAAATACTTGGAATAATATGCAGCAAGTATCAAAGTATTTAAATTCATAAACAATCACGACGCCTGTATTAGACGACTCCATTCTACTTCAGCGGCGATAGAAAAATTATTTGAAAATTCAACCAGCCTACCAAGTGAAAGTGTGTTAGTGATCTGAGCTCAGAACGTCGAAAATTTGGTGAGAATATTATATTTCATTTTTAAAATTGATCTTGCCGACATGTAAATCATATCTGAATTTTTAAAAGGATTACAAAGACATTCCTTCATTATACTGCATACACCCTTGCTAAACCTAGTGCACCAAAATTTACATTTCAAATTCTTTGAACTTTAAATTATTACAGAACAGACAAAGGTCTCTTGGAATATTTATTATCTTAATACTTTCGATTTATCCCCGTATGAGGCATCATTTATTTTGCTTTCATGTAATAAATGTACCTGTTTGTTACAACCTGAATTTTATGATTTTCCCTTTGCTCAATTTGATCAGTAAGTCGAAAATTATTTTTATCATTGATAAGAATAACAGTTTAGTGATTGCAAATTTCAGTTTGATAAATTGCATTGTATCCATGATAAAGGATTATAACTGGAAATAGTAACCTTACAAATTACAAATTTCTATTACGAATTATTCAGTAAGGAAAATTCAATGGTTCAGGTAGTAGATTATTTGAATTATTATTAGATTCTTCTCATGATAGAATTAATAGCGAACTTCAAGATCATCTGCCTCAGCGAATTGCTGAATTCCTGTGGTAATTCACGGTAAAATCTGGTGGCTTTCGTTGAGATAGTATCCTATTCAGATGAAAGTTGTCAGATTTATTTTTTTGGATTGCTTAGGAATTGGATTGACACCCTGCAGCGTTCTACCGACTGTCCGGCATTGTTAATATTTTTAATTGCAGGTAAGGTTGTTCAGGACCTAATGCAGTACCACAATAGATAGATAGATTTTATTTTTCAATTGTTACTAGGCTTTATGAGAGTCCCATGAAATGCTATGGTAGATTATCCTACATACAACATACAGTTCAAGCCTTCAAAAAGATCACGATATGGTGTGAAATTCTACAAACTGTGTGATTCAGCATCAGGCTATTGCTGGAAATTCTCTATTTATTGTGGACAAGAGGAAACATATAATATGCTTGAATAGACTTAGAACGTTGTCAAAAATCCACTTTAATTAAATAAAAATTAATATTTTACAGGAGCATGCTTTCGTGTGTGCTCACACATCGTCAGCTGTAAGTTACAGCGTTCTAAGTCTATTCAATTATGGAAAAGTTCCACAACATCAACATTCACACTACAAACTTAATTATAATATGCTTGCTAGTGAAGACATTGTTTTGAGATTGGCAAATGATTTATTGCATCAAGGTTACAGAATTTTTCTTGATAATTGGTACAGTTCACCGAATCTCTTCAAACATCTATTAGATAAAGACATTTATGCAGTTGGGACGGTAAGGAGCAACCAAAAAAATATGCCTCAAGAGGCATCACGCCCTAAAGGGCGACTGTATCCAGAAACTCACACAACTTGCTCTTTGTAAAGTGGCATGAGAAAAAAGAAATTTGTTTATTGTCTACAAATCATAAAAATGTGGAAATGACTCAAAACAACAAAGTTCGTTCTATCAAGGTGGTGGGGGGGGGGGGGCTGGGGGGCGCGCAGATGACAAGAACATTCGTGAGTAAACCTCAATTAGTTATAGACAACAATGGAATAAAGGGGGTGATAAGCATGATCAAGTCTTAATGCCCGGTTGCAGAGTCGCTACATAAAGTCACCCATAGTTAACAGAGCCATTAGTTTTAACAACTCGCCCATAAATAGATGTTCGTTGCAGAGTCGTTTGCCAGACCCCTTTTATAGCTCTGATAAGACACACACATGAAGGTGCGTACAGATTTACGCGCCGCGAACATGAGCAATTCACTTTTAATTAGCTGATACCAAGCTTTTTATATATGTATCTTACCGTTTCTGTAAAGATACAGATATAATCGGCTGATTAAAAGTGAATTGCTCATGTTCGCGGCGCGTATATTGTAGTGGATATAAAGTAGTGGATGTAAAGAGAAGACGAGAGGACGTGAGTTCTCTCTCTCCCTTCAGGAGAGGAACGCTCGTGGGAGTGGAGAGAGTTTTTTTGATAAGTTTTCCTCAAGGGAGAATCGACAAATCATTGGCATTCTGACTGAGAATCCAGTAGTAGCAAGATCAAGTGTTTGTGTACGACTCTCCACCCCGAAGCCCCACCTCATGGACAACGATCCAGCGAGGAGTGGCCGTAGAGGTGCCATGTATAATTTCACACCAAGAGGTATCATAAATAAATGAACTATTTAGCTTGCTTTCAAAAAGTGTTTATTCCTTTTTCCAACATTCCTTAACCCAAGCGTCTCTCGAAGAAACGGCCCATGTAGGGCCCATTACATTGGTGGCAGCGATTAGGATGTTGGAAATTGTTTAGTTGATTAAAACTTTATTTGAGAACTTTTGATTATTAATCAGAGTTAGTAGAAAGTATTAAGATTGCATTAAAAAGTAAAATGAATTAACTTGGAAAAAATGAATATAATTTGAATTATGAAATCAATGTTCTAATTCTCTTATTCATAGAATAATTTTTTTGGTATAGTTGAACTTGTATTAATATTTATATTTGTGGACTTTGTATTTATAATGATTATTTGACTTTCACTGTAAGAAAAAATTTTGTGTAGGTTATTATTAGAAATTTGAAAATGACGTCTGAGATATGTTCAAATGTAATACGTATTTATAGGGCACTTAGTGAGACTAATCGTAACACTTATAATTTTCTTATCGTTGCTAAAGACTGCCAAACAACCATCTATTACTATCGAGTTGTTCAGGGAGATACTGTTAGTGGGGAAGAACATATTTTATCTGAAACTTTAACTAGTGCTGAAAAAGATACAATTGTTGATACATTAAAATACGATTTCACTAAAGAACCGAACACCACTGTGATAGGAACGGGAAAAGTCATTAGTCAGGGTATGGAAGCCAATGTATCATATATTTGTACTTCTAGAAGATAAGGGTCTTTGAGTCTAGAAGATAACGAAATTGAACCCGTATTTAATGAGATCAATGTTCCTTGGTTAGGGAAGGTAATTAAGTCAGTCCATGGGAAAGGTAAATCGAAATTTGCTTGTAAGGAAATAGGAGATACTATTGTAGAGGGTAGTTATCGCCCGTTTGGAACTGACCCTTCATCTTTATCATCTGAAAAATGACGAGGATGATGAGTTAACGGTTATCTCTTATATTGGAGATAAGAGATATAAATTTTTGATTGATACGGGCGCGGCGATATCCATTTTGAAAGTGAGTAATAATAGACAAGTACTTGACGGGACGAATTTAAGCGTTCAGGGCGTAACTGGGCATAAGATAGTTATAGAGGGCTATAAATTATTTGATGTTGATATTGAAAATTTTGTCAGAAAATGTACATTATATGTAGTTGAAAATTTGGCAATTCCATACGATGGAATTCTTGGTAGTCACCTCAGCCATCAAGAAAATGCATTCCGCGCAATTATTTGTTTCTCTCGCTAATAAATTTATAAACTCATCATGGCCTAGAAACTCTCGTTTTTTGTAAAATCTATTTTTTGTGTTGTTCTTATCAAACCAACCTTGAGCAATACTGGATGAGGTATCCAGTTGTTCTATTTCTATAGGTAGTTCTGAGTTACCCCTGAAGTCCTTGTTCATCAACTACATGTTTGTTCAGGTAGTTCTTGTACATAAACTACATGTTCAGGTTGTTCTTGTACATGTTCATGTAGTTCTTGTACATAAACTACATGTTCAGGTTGTTCTTGTACATGTTCTGGTAGTTCTTATACATAAACTGACAGAGCCTGATGGCTTTATTCTGAAAAATGTTATATACGTGGGTAAAAGTGACTTACTTGGAGGGGTGGGTCATGCAGAAAAGGTGGTCATGCATCTTATGGAAAATTATTTGAATAATGGTCACAGAGGAATATAGTTCAAGATATATTTATATTTTCCAAGCCACATGTCAGATTCTAAAGCAGAACTGATCTCAGTTAAATACATTTCACATTTCTAAATGATGAAATTGTGGTAAGAATGCTAGAATATCAAAAGTCCTCACCCCTACCCACTGTGCTAAAGAGGTGGGGGTGGTTTGAAAGTACCATTTTTTCATTTTTTGCATATATCTCAGGAACTATGCATCTTATGAACATCTGTATTATGTGCAAAATTGAAGCTAAGAAAATCACAAACATAGTTTAAATGGACAATTTTTATACTAGTCTTCAACTTGCTGAGAAATTGCTTGACAAGAAAACCAACTGTAATGGTACTATTTGTCAAGATTGTAAGGATATCCCAGAGTGTTGGGAATGCTGCCTTGAAAAAAGGAGATGTAGTGCAGAAATTCAATGGAAATGGTGTTTGCATTGGGAAATGGAGGGACAAAAAACCAGTCATGATGATCTCAACTAAGACTAGCATGGAAAAGATTAGTGTGGTACATCAAACTGAGGGAATATGTGAGACAAGCCCAGTGCTGTTGTACTGTATATGAGGCGATGCGCGAGGGCACCACAGCATCTGTTTATAGATGCCACTTTCAAAGTGGTCCCCAGGAGGCAGCCCGGCCTGGTGCTAGTATTTACAGTTCTTGCGCTGTACTTGGATGTCGTAAGTACATGATCTTGAGGGTGTGGTTATTATGGAAGCGTTTTTGAGCGTTTCCCCGTCAAATAAGGCCAGTTGCACACACCACGATTTTGGACAATCGGATTCTGCAGTCCCTAATATTTAATACTGTATTAAACCTTAGCCACCTCTAATATAAGGCCCTGGCCTATGATATTGCAACGTTGCAGTGTAGGCGCCTAGAATCTAATACACTAGGGTCTCGATTAACCGAGTCTCGGTCAACCGAGGTTCCGTGTTAACCGAGCCTCGGATCGGCCAAGGTCAAGGTCAGTTTGGCAGCTAAGAAGCGAAGCAGTTCGATTACACAAAGAACTGTCAAAGATTTTTTCAAACCTTTGTAACTTTTTAATACTTTAAAGTATGTACTACTATTATCTAGTTGTGTGGTTTTGAATATAGTTCATGTTGGTGTACATCACATGGTACGTATTTTTATTTGATTTCCTTAACCCCTTATTTAGATTAGGCCCTCCGTGTTAACCGAGTATTTGACTATCCGAGGTTGTAGCGGTCCCGATTAACTCGGTTAATCGGGACTCTAGTGTACATGATTGGTGAAAAATATTTTTAAAAATACCAGCTGATCTCTTTCACCAATCATGTATTAGTTTCTAGGCCTACACTGCGATGTTGCAATATTGTAGGCCAGGGCCTTTTATTAGAGGTGGCTATGATTAAACAGAACTTGGCAAACATATTATGTGTTTACCAACATCTGATTAAGGCCTGCTGCAAAGTAGACCCACGCTAATCCATGCCACTCCAACCCATGCCATGGGATGTTTTGTAAACCAGTGCTATAGTGAACGCAAATTGGTGAGGCCAAGGTCTATAAAAATACAGGTCATGACACAATCCCGTGATGCATTGCAAAATCTCCATTTTATGGGGTTTTAGGTCACCAATTTTCAAATTTATCAGCTGTTATCATTATAGATGATTATAACATGATGTGTTATTTTCTTATATTGTTCAAGGAATATTGCTTGGCTTTGAATTGTTGAATAAATTCCTCTGACAGAACATAATAATAATATTTAGATTCCAACTAGCAATTGAATTGTTGATTTTTAGATTTGATTGATTGGGAACTTTAAACTGTTTTTGAGATTGGATTTCTGTCCCAATGCCTTATGAATCATAACAAGTTACAGGGATAAGAACAATTTTTAATAATAAAGAAATGAATTATTGAAATTCCATTATTAAAAAATCGAAAACCTGAATTTACATATTATTTGAACCAGAATATTGTTTTCAAAAAGCATAATGCATGATTTTGTTAAGATCAGATTGAAATTTCAAATGTACCGCCATAAAGACCACACATAATGGCTGCTCCATAAGGAACATGAGTGTCATGACCTGTATTTGAGGAGGTGATATTCAAAACCTCACATGTCCACTTTTGAAAAAATCTGGTGTGGTGCACTCACACAACTTTCCTTGCTCATTGAACTATCATTGAGCCTCATTATCAAACGAGAATAATTTAGGGGAATAACATAATGATGATTGACGGCAACATATTTGCAACTACGATCAGACTACTGTATATGTGTATATACAATTGTTTTCAGAGTACTTTTTCCTTTATGTAAATTGTGAAATTCGATTATTTTTTTTTTGAAATTCGTCAAAACAGCTGTTCTACACATGAAATATCTTGACTATGACTGTGTTCTTTTTATAAACTGCTCTACCTACCGTACCCACGGTATATGGAAGAAGAAAAAGTAAAAACCGTGTACCTACCTATCTCATGCACGAGAAGGAGGTTACAAAGTCCATTTCTCAAGGATTGGGTGGACCCCTCATTAGTACCCCAGCAAAAAGACTCATGTCAGTTGATAGAGCTTATAAATAACTATACAGGGTATGGATTTGAAAAAATCGTTAGAGCCGTTTTTGAGAAAATCGTGAAAAACATGGTTTTTTAGTAACTGTCATTTTTCTCAAGAATATTACGGAGCTCCTGCAATTTTCTCAGAAATGAGACTCATGTCAGTTGATAGGGCTTATGAATAGCTATCCATGGTAAAAATTTGAAGAAAATCGTTAGAGCCGTTTTCGAGAAAACCGTGAAAAACATGGCTTTTTAGTCATTAACCGCCATTTTTCTCAAGAATATTACAGAGCTCCTGGAATTTTCCCAGAAATGAGACTCATGCCAGTTGATAAGGCTTATGAATGGCTATCCATGGTATAAATTTGAAGAAAATCGTTGGAGTCGTTTTCGAGAAAACCGTGAAAAACATGTTTTTTTAGTCATTTTCCGCCATTTTTCTCAAGAATATTACGGAGCTCCTGAAATTTTCCCTGAAATGAGACTTATGCCAGTTGATAGGGCTTATAAATAGCTATCCATGATATAAATTTGAAGAGAATCGTTAGAGCCATTTTCGAGAAAAACGTGAAAAACATGGTTTTTTAGTAATTATCCGCCATTTTTTCTGCCATCTTGAATTGAATTTTATTGAATTTCTTATTGTCGGGTCCTCATGGTATAAGGACCTTAAGTTTAAAATTTCAAGTCGATCGGTTAATTAGGAATGGAGTTATCGTGTTCACAGACATATACACACACACACACATACACACACACACACACACACACACACACACACACACACACACACACACACACACACACACACATACACACACACAGACCAATACCCAAAAATCATGTTTTTGGACTCAGTGGACCTTGAAACGTATAGAAAACTTGAAATTGGGGTACCTTAATTTTTTTTGGAAAGCAATACTTTCCTTACCTATGGAAGTAGGGCAAGGAAAGTAAAAAAACTTGCACTTGTATCATGTTTGTCTTATTGAACTGCATATGATTTTGATGAGAAATCAAAACCACTCATGTCCCATTAAAATATAGATAGAAAAACAATGAATTGAGAGCAGAAGCTCACATGTCCAATGCCTTGATTACTGCAAACTCCCATATGTCCAGCCAACCAATCACAGACGTTCATTTAGTCACGTGACTGGGAAGTTGGAGTTCACATTTTGTTATTTGAGGTTATGTTACTGATAGTAGTTCTCTGTTAAACTTTCAAAAGTGAGTGCTGAGTTTGTAATCCTATTGTTTTATAAAATGGATTGTGAAGACAATTTAGTTCTGGTTGGTGAAGCAAATCAGGGTTCGCGAAAAAATTGAAATCTGCTGTTTCAGAGTGTGAATCTCATAAGAAAGCCAAGTATGGGCTTCCCGTCGGCAGTGGTTTATTTGTTCCATGCAACCACAACAACAAGACATTGAAATGTTTTAAAATAAGACCCAAAGACACAATTGATTTTAGGAAGAGACTGTACAGCCTAGAATCGAAACAACACCAGGATGAATATGTTAGTAGACATATACATCAATCAAAAGTGAAAAGACATCGCCCACGCCAGTCTGCTAGAGGCTTAGGTTTGGGACTAGCACCAGAAGATAAGTCCCACTCGTTTCAAGCAAGTTATAAGTTTCCAACATCTAAAGGGGACAGAGTTCAAGTTTGTAAGAACTTTTTTTTTACACTTAACAAGATTTTCTAGAGACAGAGTGAGACAAATTTCTAAAAAACTCAAGTGTGACAAGCCATTCAAGGAGTGCAGAGGGGGAGATCGAATTAGTCATAAATCAAAATTAAAAAAAGAATCCATCCGTAAGTTCATTGGGAGTTTAAGGGGAAAGGAAAGTCATTATAATCGTAATAAATCCAAAATGATCTATTTGAACAGTGATCTATCAGTAAGAAAGCTGTGGAAAATTTACAATGAGAAAACACCAGATCCTAACCTTCATGCTACTGTTTCTATGTTCAGAAAAATATTCTGCTGTGAGTTTAACATTGCATTTGGATCTCCAGCCATTGATGTATGTGGCTATTGTACTATGCTAGGAAACAAGTTGAAACTAGCAGAAAATGCTCTTGAGAAACAACAGCTTATCACTCAAAAATGTATTCATAAATTGAGAGCTAAAGCTTTTTATAGTCTCCTTCGAAAACCTGCTGAAGAAAATGAATTAAAAATATGTTTTGATATGCAACAAGTACAACCCTTACCACGCACACCTATTCAGCAAGCCTTTTACTCAAGACAATAAGGATTCTACAATGTCTGCATAATGGACTTGAATGTGCAAAAACCTTATTTTTATGTTTGGACAGAGGATCAGGCAGGACGTGGGTCCACTGAAATAGCATCAGCACTCTTGAACTTTTTGAAAAACCAAGATTTGGATGGAATAAAACAGATAAGTATGTTTAGTGATTGGTGCATCGGACAAAATAAAAACAATCATGTATTGCATGCAATTATGTATTACCTTGCACAGAATAATGGCAGTATTTGCAATATATCTCTCACATTCCCAGTGCGAGGTCATTCATTTTTACCAGCGATAGAGTCTTTGGCAAAATTGAAAAACAATTGAGAATCAAGCCTACCATAGTTGACAAAATCGAGTATTTTGAAATCTATGAGAAAATTGGGGTGGTCAGAAAACTTGGTTTTGACTGGGAGTTATTCGATATTAAAAGCCTCACAAGTTGCTTGAAGAATCTTCCCCAAATAAGTGACATGAAAAGAATTATTGTAAGCAGAACTGCCAGGAATGAACAAGTAAAAATAAAAATGAACAGTCATAAATTCTACAGATTTGAGGATGCACCACAAGATCAAACATTATTGAAGAGAGGTTATAAATGGAGCAATATATTACATTTATGACCCCACTGGATAAGATTCCCCTTGTACATCCTATAAGTGCGGCGAAAAAGAAGGACATTTGTGATTTATTAAAGGTCCTATATGGGGAAAAATGGGAAGAGGATGAAAGTTTCAAGTTTTACAAGAAAGTATGTTTCGATATTCCTGAAGACAATGCAGAAGATCATCCCGGTATTGAATGTGATTGTCTGGAGGATGATTGTGCAATCCATATTTAACATTACACTTTTATCATGTGAGTAAAATAATTATTATTGATTTTATAATGAGATTTTGATTGATTAAACTTACATTTTTACTTTCTCAAAAATATTTCACTCATCTTTATAAATATTTCGTTTTCTAATAAATGAGTCAGCAGTAGTGTATTATACTACACTAGATAATTATCATACTTATTTTTAAGTTATTGAACTGACCTAAAGCACACATGTCCATAAGTGAATGGAGCAAAACCCCACAAACTAACCAAGATCATGCAAAACCACATATGTCCAAATTAAAATATATTTTTTTCAAGTATATAACTTATATTCTGATTTTAGAAAAGTAGTTTCTTTACATCTTGGTGATTTGAAAAATTTATTGAACTTAAGCAGTATATATAAGTACTGATAGATTGTGATATTACAGTTTTTGCATGATACTGAAAAATTTGATGACATGGACATGTGAAGTTTTGAAAATCTCACCTCCTCATTTATGGACCTTGGTGAGGCGGGTGATGGTGGCACCATCTCTGAGTGAAATTGGTAAATTTCAAGCTTTAAATTGCATCTATTATTCTGAATATTGGAGATGTGTCAATCATATGACAATTTTAAAATCAGAGTTATTTATGTTTTAGAGAAAAACAAACAAATACTTGTCACTTGTACAATTACAAGGGTTGAGTAAAGGCTTGAATTGGTGCTTGAAATGTTTATCATTTCAAATTATTAAGTTGAAATAAAATGTATGACTGAATTTGAGAAATCTTGAAAAAAGAAATATTTTTAATGAGAAGTCAGGTTATGATGACATTTAAAAATGTAAACACAGATGAAGCAGACAAACTGTTTGAACATTATTTATACTGATTGAAATTTATCAATTTCACTCAAAGATCGAGCCACCATCACCTGCCTCTCCAATTTGCGTTTACTATAGCAATGGTTTACAAAACATCCCATGGCGTGGGTTGGAGTGGCGTGAATAAGCATGCACTTTATTCTACTTTGCAGCGGGCCTAATCTAGTAGAGTTTATAAGCAAGGCAAAAATCGGTTGTCCGGAAATTATGATGTGGTCCTAAATACGTTACCTTTCTCAATAAAAAATTTATTCAGTAGTAATAATAAAATAATACGAATGAAATGTTGTCTAAATAAATTACTGCTTTCCATTTGCACTGAAGGATTGGAAGCCATGTACAATCTCACTACCCAGTAAGATTATTTTTCATGTACTTTGTTTGTATCAAACTTTTTTGTCTTGCAAAAGGAAAAAATCTATTTGCTTCTTCCCTTTACTCAGGCTTGTGTTTATTGACTTTAACGCTTGCAGTTTATGGTAAGCAGTTTAAACTTGATATTGAGAATAAAATTGAATTTTGATTCTTGTGTCAGATTGGCTTATCTTTCTTCAAGAGTCTTTGCTCCTTGTTAATTAAATTCTTGCTAAACTTTCAAGTGTCACATATCAATTACAATTTTTATAATTTTAATTTTGTTAACAGGCATTAGCGAGTTCTTACTTTCAACTCAAGGCCTAACTCGTTGCCAGGAGTGGAGGGTGTCACAAAGTGAATTTGTGGAAGTATAAGAATTGTCTTATAGGTAAGAAGTTGTATTTATTTTATTAAGCTTGGGGTCAAGTGAGTACATCATCATCTTTGTCAGTAGCCCAGTGAATGATCATCATAGAATTCATCTTTTCTATTGACATAATACTCTTAACCAGAAATATCCAGATTCTGTTTATAAGATAGAGGATCGTTTATCTAGCATTGCAGTCAGCAGCAGCCACATCACAGACATCACCATCATAGTTATAGTCAGCTATTGGGTTGAGTTGGGGGCGCTGTTCATGTAACTTCTTGAGTAGAAGTTGTTTACCTGGATAATCTTCTATAGTAATCAGCAGTATGTCATTCATCCACCCTTATCATCAGCAATATTCGAATCATTCCCTGTCACATGATCGGTGACCTGATGGTTTCTGAGTTTCCTATTGGAACGTCTCTTCTAGAGCTCTCAATTAGTAAGACTCTGTTCCATCGCTTCACAACGTTTTTTAGTTAGGATACATGAATTGAGGGCAGGCTGCAATTCTCTGTATTAGGATTCACAATGATTCAGGTAACTATATGTTAGGACTGGTCACTCATATGTGTTTCCTTCCCTGTCATTTTTTAAGAGTAGTTTTCTCACTAACTTTTTTCTTGTAGGAAAATCCCTGTCCTTTTTAATACCAGTTTTCCAACTAGCTGTTATTCCTTGTAGGGAAAATCCCTGTCCTTTTTAATAGCAGTTTTCTGACTAGCTGTAATTCTCCCGTAGGAAAATCCTGACTTTCCTTGAGATCTCAGTTACAGATTCGAGATTGTCCTTATTGAGGTTCTCAGACCACAATCCTTTCTTAAAAATTCTTATAATCATATTCCGGACACCAGAAGATTCTGACTGCTGGTTTCCCTATTAAAACTTTACATTTTCCATGAGATCTCAGTTATAGATTCGAGATTGTCCTTGTTGCAGTTCACAGATTCCAATCCTTTCTTAAAAATTCCTTTAATAATTTTCCCGAGACTAGAAGTTTCTGACTGCTGGTTTCTCTATTCAAAATTTCTATTTTCCTTGGGATCTCAGTTACAGATTCGAGATCGTCCTGGTTGCGGTTTTTCAGACCCGCAAATCCTTTCTAATAATCCTGGAAATTTTTCCTGTAGTACCAAATATTATTTGCTGGTTTTCTCCATTCACAAATTTTCCTTCTGTTATCTCAGTTGCAGACTAACCTTTACCCCAGGATGTTGGGATGGCACATGCGCTGAATAGGAGGAAAATTCATTTGGTTGGAGCTCTCAGGAGAAATAGGAAACTGAATCCAAAGTCAATCAAAATTTGCAAATTGAATCATGGTGAGATGATAATAAAAAAGAGTAGGACTGCTGTTGTCATGGGAAACTGGAAGGATAAGCAAGAAATAAAAATTTCTCACCACTACAGAGAACCCAAAAATAATATTGAAGTATCAGCAAAAAGAGGAATTGTTGATTACATCTACCATTGTTGATTACAACAAAGCTAAGAGGTTAATATAGATGTATCTGATCGAAAAGTATCCTATCAAACAGGTGTTTTAGAGTGCATCTTGGAGATGGAATAAGCAAGAAAAATGTCCTGAATAATGGAGTCCCATAGCGGTCTGTCCCATCTCCAGTACTGTTCAATATTTATATATCAGACATCCCAATTACCCAGGGCCGCAAGTTCATGTATGCAGACGACATTGGCAACACAGGCAGCACTGGCAGCATAGGCAACCACCATTGAGGGAACAGGGGATATTCTCCAAAGTGACAAGTTACCTGCAGTACTGGGGCCTCAAACCAAATCCAAGCAAGACAAGCATAACCTCATTCCATCTGAATAATAAGCAGTCTAATGCAGCTCCCACAGTGAACTTCTGTGGCACAGTAATTCAGGCAAACACTCATCCAACCTATCTGGGGATAACCCTGGACAGAGCTCTCACTTTTCGTGAGCACATGGGGAAAGTGAAAAAGAAAATAACAACCAGGGTGAACTTGTTGCAGAAGCTAGCTGGATCATCTTGGGGCAGTAGAGCAAACACTCTCAGAACTGCATCTTTGGCGCTTGTCTACAGTGCTGCAGATTATGGTGCCCCTGTTTGGATGAGAAGCTGCCATACTCATCTGGTGGACACAGTGCTAAATAGTGCAATGCGCGTGGTCACTGGTTGTTTGATGCCAACAGAAACCAATTGGCTTCCAGTTCTCAGTCACATCCCACCCCCACAACAGAGAAGAGAGGAGATTGCAATCAGGGAGGTGACGAAGATCGGTGCAATGCTAACACTTCCAATACATATGGATCTACATCCAGATTCTCCTGCTGCATTGCGCCTTAAATCCAGAAAGCCAATCTGGCTTTATCCCTATGAAGCAGGATTTGCAAACTCCACAGCACAGAAGTGGTCTGGTATGTGGGAATCTCAGGAGGTGAAAAATAAAGAGCTTGTGTCTGATCCAGGCAGCAGAGTTCCTGGATTTGAGTTGCCCCGACAGCAGTGGGTTCGCCTAAACAGGTTCAGAACTGGCCAGAGAAGATGCTATAAGAGGATGCATATTTGGGGATTTGCAGAGTCACCCGATTGCGAGTGTGGAGAGACTCAAACCATGGACCACATTGTCTCGTCATGTCCATTGTATCATTTTCCTGGAGGGTTGCCTAGATTGCACCTGGCGGATGAGGAGGCTGTGCTCTGGCTGAGGGAGTTGAGTGGCATTTGATGTTAATCCAAAAAAAACTGATTGTTAGTTGTTAGTTTCATGTATATTAATTAATATTTTATGTTATGACAATTCCAAATTGGTAGACTCCATTTTTTACTCTTGACTTTTGTTGCCCTAACCACTGCGACACCATATGCTTATATATATTGAAAAGTATAGTTCTCCAGTATGCTGTTCCAAAAAATGATACCAGAAAATTGCCATGGAGTTACTGACTAGCACAATAATGGTTGATGCATTGGTTGTGTTCCCATCTGTAACTGGTAAGTATGAACACTACTGAATTTTGAGAAAATGTGGTGTGTGACTTGTTGAACAATTCCTCTTTTTGCAGATACTTCAATATTATTTTTGGGTTCTCTTTAGTAGTGAGAAATTTTTATTTCTTGCTTATCCTTCCAGTTTCCCATGACAACAGCAGTCCTACTCTTTTGTATTCTCATCTCACCACGATTCAATTTTCAGATCAACTGCAAAATCTGTACAGTGGACAAATTTTGGAAGAGAAGAACCAAGGAAGATGCACAACTTGCAAAGGAAAGTATAAAAAAGAGGAAGGATGTGCCGCAGTCATGGGAAAAAGGATTGAAAGTACTCACATTCTGCTGCAATTGCTCTGATGATGCATCATTCATGCGTATAAAATGTTTTTTCCAACTCAATTCATGTAAACTGGAGATCTAAATAAGTGAGTTTTTCTTTCTCAATTCTACTTGTGTAAAGATTTGAATAAATATAACTGAAATGGGAAATTTATTTTTTGAAATTAATATTCTAGAATGAGTGTTCAGAAATTTTTGCCAGAATTCATAACAAATCAACACGTTAGCTGCCACCATACTTTCCCTGAATCCTCCAAATCTAAATTTCTCCCAATTGATTTAAAACATATTGAAATGAATTAGTTACATACTAAAAAGGATTTCTTTTTGAAAATCTTTTGAGAAAATCTCACAAAAAAGCCCTCAGATTCCTTTTCCTGACACGGCTTGAGTGGTCGAATTTATAATCATGAGCCATGTCAGTCATCTTGTCAGACACATTGGCATAGCATGTTTCACACCTTGAACTTGCCTTGTATCAGCTGCTACATAAGAACAGTAATGTTTTCATTTACTGGGGTGCATGTATATAAGGTTATGTATTTCTACTCATATAGGTTCACAACATGATTTGTAAAGTTCTCAATAACTAGAATTCTTGGTGATATTTTTGACAAATATGGATGATATTGATATAATGGATGATTTTTCTCTACTTGACTTACAGGAAATTGATGAATTAGAAAAAACATTAACTCAAAGTAATTTTCCATTACCAAATGTTCAAAGTGATAGTACTCAAAGTGATAGTGATGTAAGTGTTGAAGAAGATGAAGCTCTGCAGTAATGTGCCAACAGACAGAAAATATATAGTAGAATTTACAGTGAAGATAGAGAAGAAACTTCAAACAATCAGGTACTTCTCATAGAAAATAATGCTAATTTGTGGTCGCCACCATCATGTAACCAAAGGAGAATTATTCCATTCACAGAATGCCCCGGTTTATGACCTTACAGTTTGAGGATGGCTCATTCTAAACCTGAATCCGTTTATACTTGGCTAGTCCCAGATTCAACTTTTAAATATATTGCTGTAGAAACTAATTGTTATGCTAAACAAACAATTACAATGCTAATTTCAAAAAAAAACTAAAAAAAACAATCTCGATTGCTTATCTGGGTAGAAACAAATATGAATGAAACTAGCAGGAACCCGTGCTTTGCAAGGATCTATTTTCAAACTTGATAATCTGAAAACTTGACTTAATGAAATTTTGAAGAATTGAAAATAGGCCTATAACCATCCTTGGTTAATTAAGAATCTAGCCTACATGCAAAATTTCAAGTTAATTAGTCCAGTAGTTCAGACGTGATTATGCGTCGAACATAATTTTCCTATCCCATATGTGTAAGCCAACTCTTTATTTTATTATAGATATGGTTAACGACTGCAAGAGATATGAGTGTGGAACAGAATAGTTGTGAAACTATGATAGCGCCAGAAGTGTCTCAAACACAATAGTAGGTACTACATTAACTTTTTGAAAGTGATTTGAAAAAAAATGTTAAAACAACAGAGCTGAAAGCTGTCACCCTTATCATTCTACCTCCATTTAGAGAGGCTTTTGTTTGAGCCAAATGAAATCTTCTATCTTCTATATATATATATATACATACAGAGTGGGCCAGATAAAACTGGTCCCGAGAGGCATAGGCTTCATACGAGATGCTCGCCAATGTACAGCATAATGGGACATTGAACTTTCCCCTTCCACTACTGTCTGCCGTCCGTTCCTGTCCTGTCTGTCCACGTCAGTGTAGCTTGAGTGTTTGACCGAGCAGTGTGGATCATGCCGTATTCAATAGAACAGTGTGTTTTCATAGTGGAGGAATATATTTGTACAACTTCAATAATGTCAGTCCGTGAAAAGTTTCTTGAGAAGTATCCTGAAGGTCGAGTTCCTGCTAAATCAACCAATCAGGATTTAATTAAAAAGTGGCATACAACAGGCAATGTCTCCAATATGAAGAGAGACAAACAACCAACTGTACAAACACCAGAATCTGTGGCCAATGTACAGACCATTATTGGAAGGAGTCCTTCAAAGTCAACATGATGATTATCGCAACAAGTCAGAATTTCTCAAACATCTTGTTGGCGTATACTGCATGGATTAAAAATACATGCCTATCGTGTGAGTGTTGTTCACGAATTGAAAGAGGTTGATTTGGCTAGATGTGTACGTTACTGTCAATGGGTTCTTCAAGAAATTACAGAAGGTAACGTGGATCCATTTTTATTCATTTCTACAGACAAAGCATGGTTCCACTTATCAGGGTATGTAAATTCTCAAAATATGCGGTATTGGCAACACACAATCCTCATGTAACCCATGAGAAACCACTGCATGACTTAAAAATTGGTGTTTGGTGCGCAATGTCTGGTCGCCGGATCATTGGACCAATATTCTTCAAGGAGACAGTTAATACAGACGTTTATCTATGGATCTATGAAGAATTTGTTACACAACTGAATCCAGAAGAAGTGTCATATGCGTACTTCCAACAAGATGGGGCAACCTGTCACACTTCTGATCGATCTCTCGCTCGAATTCACAGTGATTTTACTGAAGAGAGAACCATCAGTAAAGGCTTGTGGCCAGCCAAATTGCCCGACCTATCGCCTTGAGATTTTTATCTCTGGGGCCATCTCAAAGGTAATGTCTATCACAACAACCCACAGATGAGAAGAATTTAGAAGATTTAAAAGAATTGAAGCAAAACATACAACAAGAAATTGCCAACATTCCAGTAGAAGAATTGTAGACTGTTTTCCTGAACATGATTTGCCATGCTGAAATTTGCATACAAGTTGGTGGCTCCCATTTTGAACAGAGACTGTAAATCCTTAAATGTACTTACATGTTGTAAAATAGACAAAATAAAATTTCATTTTACTCAATATTATGTATTTTTTCTATTTTGCCTAGTCACTTTTTCAGTTTCCTGTACGCATTATATGAGTATTACATAAACTCGCTTGGGACTGGTTTTATCTGGCACACCCTATATATATATATATATATTATATATATATATATATATATATATAATATATATATATATATAATATATATATATATATATATTATATATATATATATTATATATATATATATATATATATATATATATATATATATATAATATATGTATATTGTGTGTATTGTATATATATGAATGTCTGTTTGTGTGTTTGTTCCCTATGACTTGAAAAATATTTGACATAATGACATGAAACTTTGGGAATATGTTGTGTGAATATTGGGGATGGTTTCTGACCAGAAATTTTAATAGGGTGGCTAATAATGATTATTTATTAATCCATTTTTTACAGACCTATGTTTTCGAAATTGTTGGCCTAGCGGCTACCAAAGTAAGGCAAGATGATCATGATTCAAGATCATATTGAGATAATATGATTTAGCATCTAAAGTTACCAGCTGTAATAAACATGTCACCCTATGATAAATTGTGTAGGCTACTGGTATTACAACGATAAATTGGAGTTGAAGTGTAGTTGATTGGTACCAGCTGTAGATAATGGTTCCTTAGAAGACCTATACAAATAATTATCACTCCCCTATCATTAAGTAACCGGAAAATGTTGGAAAAAAGTTATTCACCTAATGGAAGAGAGTTGTTCATATTGCATTCATTAATGGCAGAATAAATTCCATTTATTTTCAATTTAGCTTAGCTTATATTCATCCTAAAATGGAAGATGGAAAGAATATGTAATTCTGTGTGATTCATTGTACATTGCATATTTCCTGGACCCTCTATTGACAATCAACAAATATGAAAACATTGAATTCATCTTTGAAACACTGATTTATCCTATCTATTTTTTTTAATCCAACACTTTACTGTTAGATATTACTACTGTCATATATTATTATCATTTTATAATGTATTTTATATTATTTAATTTAGTAATGTTGGCAGCCTGATTTTGCACGCCTTTTGTCTGCACTGTAACCTAACCATGAAGACTTACTTATGTTTTGTTCTGCTTTGCGATGATTGCGTTGTACTGTATGTCCATTACTGATGTTCTTATAAATTACTATTGATTCTAATAAATGAAGTTTAATAATGATTTGTGTGTGCTGACTAACTACCAGAACTGACTTAACAATTTGGCGACAAGGATGGGATTCATTACAGCTGGAATATATTGAAAATGTTGTTTCACAAACAGGAAAGTGCTGAGCCGAGTAGACCTTTACAACAAGCAACGATGAATGTGTTCATACCAAATTTTGAACATTTTAACAGTGAGCTAGAGCCGTTCGACTCGTATTTAGAACGTTTTGAGTGCCATACTGAGGTATACAATCTTGATGATGGAAAGAAGGTACGTTTTCTAATAACTTGCATTGGACCTGAACTATACACAAAACTGCGAACTGTAGCGTGGCCACAAAAACCCACGGAATTGAAATTTACTGAAATCATTAATTTACTAAAACCATTTTTATCAGCCCTCCTGAGCGCTATTCCCCTTAGTGTTCATTACGGGGGGAGGTGTCATATATTATTATCATTTTATATTGTATTTTATATTATTTAATTTAGTAATGTTGGCAGCCTGATTTTGCGCGCCTTTTGTCTGCACTGTAACCTAACCATGAAGACTTACTTATGTTTTGTTCTGCTTTGAGATGATTGCGTTGTACTGTATGTCCATTACTGATGTTCTTATAAATTACTATTGATTCTAATAAATGAAGTTTAATAATGATTTGTGTGTGCTGACTAACTACCAGAACCGACTTAACAACTAACAATTATTATTATTATTATTATTATTATTATTATTATTATTATTATTTATTTACAATGCAAATGACACTGATGTAATAACATTGGAAGATAAAATAATAAGGTAGTCCTTGTGCTATTTTTCTTCCAAATTTATGTGACAAAGTCCAAGATAAGGTTAGAATTTCACATGTACAATTTTTATGAAATTTTAGTCCAAAATGAACATTAAAACTATGAATTTTGAATTTAGATGGTTAGAAGTGTTTGAATTAGATGGTTTGAATTATTAAATTGATTAGAAATATTCCACTCAATTACCACTTTTAACGAATAATATTGAGTTATTTAACCCTGGAACCCTACACTGGGGTACTGAGTGCCCCAGGGAATTTTGTTTTTGCTGTAACTCGGTGTTGGCAACCCTGACGGCGCTCACCTGCCATGACTTTTCATTGGCCTTGACAGTCAATCAGTGGCTGTTGTTGTCGCACACGTAGCGTATCAGGCTTGAGCTGTAAACTGGTTTTGGGGCACCCAGTACCCCAGTGTAGGGTTAATGCAAGTTTTTTGTGGTGTGTTTACATTTTCAATTGTGGCTTAATTTTTTTATTACTTGTGTTATTTGTGTTCGTTTTGGTAGCTATGGATAAAAAACTCACAGACGATGAAATTTTAGCAGAGTTATTTAGGTCTAAGTCAGATTTAATTTATAATGAAACAAATATCACTGATAACTTTGAAGATGTATCTGATGGTGAGGGGGGAACTGATGTTGTTGAAGACGATGATGTCCTTCCGGATGTTTTTTCCCCTGATGCATCTGAAGACGAATATATACCTCCTTCTAGTGAAGAAGATACAGATGATGAAACCCAAAGACCAAGTAAAAAACAAAGAATAAATGAGGCAGACTTAC
Organism: Nilaparvata lugens; assembly: GCF_014356525.2. NCBI lineage: Eukaryota > Metazoa > Arthropoda > Insecta > Hemiptera > Delphacidae > Nilaparvata > Nilaparvata lugens. The sequence continues at coordinate 9,548,367 of NC_052513.1, read as the reverse complement.
AACCTGGAACTTCTACTGCAGAACAAGGTGAAGAAGAGGAGAAAGAAAGTGAAGAAAATGAAAGAGAAGAAGAAGGTAGTCAAGGTGAGGATACAATGCAAAACTTACCTGATTATATTATTAGGCCTAAAAAAAAACAACTGGTAGGCAAAAATAAGTATAGATGGTCAACCAAACCTCCAAAAAGAGCTGGTCGAACCCCTCGACGAAACATAATTTTCATGAGATCCCGACCTGCTGGAGCTGCTCGGGGTGTTACGAATGCTGAAAATCTGTTTTCCTTATTTGTAAATGAAACCATAATCGATGCAATTGTAAAGTACACAAATCAAGAGATTTTAATTCAAAAAGTAAACTACAATGATTCAACTTTTACCAAAGAGACTACTAATAAAGAAGTTAGAGCCTTACTCGGACTCTTGATTTATTTTGGAGCATTAAATCACAACCACACGTCTACAAAAGTTCTTTGGCACGAAAGTAGGGGCCTTCGCATCACCAGAACTGTAATGCCCTTAGCAAGATTTGAGTTTTTAATCAACACATTACGATTTGATGACAAGTTAACGCGAGACGCTCGAAAGGAAATTGACGCCCTTGCACCAATTCGAGAGGTATGGGATAAGTTTATTGAACATTGTAAGGAGTATTACATCCCTGGACCGTACTGTTGTATTGATGAACAGCTCCTGGCTTTTCGAGGGAATTCACGGTTCCGTATGTATATCCCAAATAAACCAGCAAAATATGGTTTGAAGTTGGTCATGCTCTGCAACTCTAATGGTTATTTGATCAATGCCATCCCATACACTGGGAAAAAAATGAATACAGGAGGACAACCACAAGCTGCATTTTTTGTGGAAAAATTATCAGAAACCATTCAAGGCAGTAATAGAAATATTACTGTTGATAATTGGTTCAGTTCAGTCCCTCTATTCAACGACATGCTGAGTAAATACAACTTGACCATGGTGGGAACGCTGCGCAAAAATAAGCCTCACATACCTCAAGAAGTGTTGCAGCGCAGACCAGAAGGAACAATAATGTTTGCTTTTGACAGAGAGTTGACATTGGTGTCCTTTACACCAAAAAAAAATAAGAATGTACTTCTACTATCAAACATGCACCAGGGATACTCCATGCAACAGAACTCAAAGCTGCCAGAAATAATTCACTTTTATAACAATACCAAAGGCGGAGTGGATTTGTTGGATCAAATGTCTGCTCAGTATTCCTGTAGTAGGAAAACAAGAAGATGGCCTGTGTGTCTCTTTTATGGCATCTTGAATAGTGCCTGTGTTAATTCTTACATCATCTACAAGGAGAACACTTTTCTGAACAAGCAAACTCCACAACCAAGAGTAGAGTTTTTATTTACCCTGGCAGAAGGTCTGATGAAGCCTTGGTTAGAGGAAAGACTACAAACACCAACACTGCGTAGAGGAATTCGCCTTGCGATTGCCGAACAACTTGGTATCGATGAGCCCAGACACGCAGAGAACGACAACCGACGTGCCGGAAGGTGTTGCATCTGCCCCCGTTCCAGAGATGTCAAAACCACTATAAAGTGTATTGAGTGCAAAATGTTTGTATGTAAAAGTCATTCCCTATCTATCTGTGCTAATTGCAGGGAATAAAGTGTGTGAACATGACTTAAAACTAAAACCATACAAAAGTATCCAAGAAAATGTAAGTTTTTCAATTTTCTTTTTTTATGAGTAAAATAAATGTCAGATATGTCTTTAAATTGTTATTAAGGAAATAAACATAAACCAAACAAATTGTTAGTTGAGGTTTTTTAATAAAATTTAAGTTTTTAAAACAAAATGTTGAGTTTTTGTTTTTGGGGAACCCAGTACCCCAGAGTAGGGTTCGTGTTTCTAGAAAGTAAGTGTAGGATTTCAGGGTTAAGAAAATTTGGAACCATTTGAGAAACACAAACTTGTAAACACTGATTGAGAAGAATATGTTTTGGAAATAATGAATGCTGCATGACTGAGCACATAGAAGTTCGTATTCAGATGTAAATGAAAATATTGATAGTCAGATAAATTTCATGATTCACCAAATAAGTAAATGTGACATGGATACATTGACTTTTTGGCGGTACAAAGTTCGCCAGGTAAGCTAGTTGTAAATAAAGCTTTATTATTATTAGTCAACACTGAAAAAGACAGGCTCAATCACCAGGAATACTATACATTCTATGGAGGACCAGTAAGCCAATAATTTTGAGTAGATCAATCACTTCATTATGGACACTGGATACATTATGGACAATCAATATGTATGAAATTTATTAGCTACAAAATGAAAAACTTGATTGAAGTGACCCAGACTACTACAATATAAATAACCATCTAGATCAAATATAAGAAATTACTCACATCTCTCATCAACTCGTACTTTTTGTTCACAAAATATTAACACAAAGATATAAGTTATATTGAATGAACTCATGGCTAATAGTACTCAAGTTTGTCTTTTTCTGGCCGTGCTACAAATAAATGTAGGTTTATGTTTGACATCTTGTTTTTATAATCTTGTTGTCTATTAAGAAATTTTTCAATGTTGAAAATCAATGTTGAATGTTGGAAGAAAGAAGTTAAAAAGTGTCGGAGGAATAGTGGGAAAGAGTATTCCAACTACAAAAACCAGATAATACCTGAGAAAAGGCCTTCTACTGAGGTAAGTGGAAAAACGTTTCTTGTCCTTTCAGGCTAGAATAACAAGGCTTCATTGTTTGTTGCATTCTACAGCCACATTCCATTATTTGTTATACCTAGATATATTCTCCGTCAATTGTATTTTGCATTTTTTCACTCAAAACTAGATTATGGATTATCTTGCTGGATGTCAACATATGCTTGTCACTATAATCCAGTTGTAATTCTACAGAAAGCCATAATACGCATCATTTGTGGTGTTAAAAGAAGGATTCACTCGTTCCCTTATTTCAAAATTTTGCAAGTTCTGCCCTTGAGAAGCATGTATGTGTTCAAGGTGCTGTCGTTGTTCTTTAAAATGAGTGGGAACCGAAATATGGGGATTGCGCCTGAAACTCATCCAATGGGTGAAGTGGTAACACGGCAAAGAACAAGAGAGTTGCTAGCAACACCAAGGCCTTATTGTACCAGTATAAAAAGAGTTTTGTATTTTTAGGATGCAAATATTACAACTTGCTCCCTACTGACATAAGGAGAATCATTCTTTGACACAATTCAAAGTGAAAGTAAAGAAAGGCTTTTGAGTTTGTCATTTGAAGATTAATGATGTTTATAGAACTATAATACTTTTATTTTTTACCTTTATTAATTTATTTTTATTTGTTGTACTCATTGATGAGTTCTACGACTTTGTCTATAATTAAACACCATCTCAGTGGTGTTGATGAACTTAAATATTTTTGTGTACTCATCAATTAGGGTTTTTTTTTATATATACAACCTTGTCTTTAATTTGATATTATTATTATTGCAATTTTTCACAATTTTGTCTGTACTGTGATACTGTTGTTTTAATGTCTTACTTCTAAGTGAGAAATTTATTTTTCCTTGTTGACAGTCTGTGTGTTATTTTTAAAGCTAGTGTTTATCATTTTTTGCTTTTCTCTTCATAATGTCATCTATACTTGAGCAATCTAAGCCTTGTTTTATTACCATGGAATGAATAGTTTAATCAAGAATTAGTTGTTGGTTGTGACTATTTATTATTGAATTGTATGGTAAAGCTCAAATTGATTCCCATATGCATGTGTGAGAGTGTGTGTGTCTGCGTGTGTGAAAGTACATTTTGATAAAAATTAGCAGTGTTGTCAGCTCCTACTAACGGGCAAAAGACTTTGTTCTTTTTTGTTAGTAGTAATTTTATTTTGCTCTGTGAAAATCATGTTTGTTTTTTTCATTTTCTCTTATTATATGGTATATATTTTTTAGTTTTAAATTACAGTATGTTATTATACTCAAGAGAAGAACTTGTACTATAATTGTTTTGATGCAAAATAAAAAATTATTTGATTTGATTTGTTATTCAAACAAATAATAATATGTGTTGTATACATATTTACACTAAGTGTCAAATATTACTTACTTTTGTGAATACTTTTTACTTGTTAATTATCATTTTTCTGTTCTCAGTTATATTGACAATCATGCTTGATAATTGTTTCTAACCTCAACAATAGTTTGTTATGAAAATGCCATCCCAAAAAATCATTCTTATTTATTATTCTCTCCCTCATCCTGTACTATTAAACTCAACCCAATTGTGTAATCTACATAATTTATTCAAAATTGTGGTGAATGATCTCTCAGTTTATATCAGCCTTGACATGATATTATTAATGCCAATATAATCTAGGGTTTCTTGTTTGAATGGAGTCATAGGAGATTGTAATTCGACATCTTACAAATCTTTCTCAAGACTAATTCAGTTGGGAAATTGGCAATAGACCTATCTAGTCTTATTTATTATATAAATTTTATAAAAGAAATTCTGTTTACTGTATTGGCTGTTTGATTTCAGGATTTTGAATGTTCCTGCACACACAATGGCTGCAAGTCCATACCATTTGCGGCAAAGCTGGAGCTGTTCAAATCATTCTACAACAAGACCTACTCTGAGCAAACCTACTTCTTGGCATCTCTGATAGAAATTTCAGAACCTACTTGGCGCAGGGTTGAAGAGGCAATTTCTCAACGACAGTGTAGTGTTAAGTACCAGTTGATGATTGATGGAAAGAGTATTCAGGTATGTCAAAAGCATATATTATCAATATTTGATGTGACAAAGAGAAGAATTCAAATGGTTGTTGAAAAGCTTGAGTCAGGGAAAGACTTGAATTACTTGCGTGGGAAGCACAGCAATCGCCCCATAAAATAAAGGATGATGATGTCACTTTGGCAAGGCAACATATTGCCAGCTTTCCATCTCAAGAGAGTCATTATGGTAGGAAATCCAGCAGAAAACTATGTCTAAATCCAGATTTGAACATAAATAAAATGTACAAGCTTTTCACAGAAAAATATCCAGAATCAAAAGTGAATCTTCACAGATACAGAACAATTTTAATGAGGATTTTAATCTCAGATTTGGTGTCCCAAGATCTGGCACATGTCCCAAATGTGACAAACGTTTTGCCAGCTATCAGCAGCTGATGATGAAGAGATCAGAAATCGAATTATGACAGAAACAAAGCTGCATCATTTGAAAGTGGAAAAAACCTACAAAACTTTGAACAAGTGCCACAAAAAGAATGACAGCATCATTGTTTTGTGTGTGGATCTCCAGCAGGTTTTATTTACACCCAACCTTACACATTCAAATATTTTTTATCAAAGACAATATTCAAACTATAACTATAGTTTGTTTAAAACTTCTTCATACTTCGCCTGGAGGGGCGAACTAAGGTTGGTGGGGGCTGACAAACCAGTTCAGCCAATTGGAACGGGAATAGAACCACGCCGTAGTCATGGCAACAGGCATAGATGCCAGATTGTTTCACCCACACGCACAGTATCGCACACGTGCATTCTGAACCATAACTTCGCCAGAGAAGGTTTGCTCTGCGTTTGTCTTGCGTATGGTCAGTGTTCTGCGTAAAATAATCACTATTATTAGATTTATAGAGTTGTGAGTGTGTCTTTTGATTGTACAGTGTGCATGAGTGTGTTTTTTTAAATATAAGTTACAACTAAAATTTTTTAAGTGTACAATCATTTTATTGTGTATTCAATATATTTATCCGTGATGGAAAGTGGAGAAGCTAGGAGAAAGAGAGGTCACTCTAGTGTTCAGCCAGCTAAAACACCTCCTTATTCTAAAATCGGCCAAGGAACTGCTCTACGAAGTCAAACACGTGAACTTGTAGTGAAAGTGAGACGTTTTTTCCAGCGTGAAAAGGAAAATGGGGGTATATTAATACCAGTTGAAAGAGTATTAGACAGAACTGTAGCTGCGTTAGGCATAAGTAGAAGTACTGTAAATTCTATTTGTAAGGAAAAGGAGAAGCAAATTAATGAGACTCCTAATACTGAGACAACATTGGAAACACCAGGTAAGAAGAGAAGGGGCCGAAAACGTGTAACTGAAATTGATGGGTTTCAACAGGAAGCAATCCGACGTCACGTGTATGATTATATGCATAGGAAAGTTCATCCTACAATTAACAAACTGTTGATTTCTCTGAAAGACTCAGATCTATTTAAGGGAAGCCGCTCTTCACTGAAAATAGTACTTCATGCATTGGGGTTTGAGTACAAACGTTTAAATCAACGAAAACTTCTACTGGAGCGCAACGACATTGTAGCTTGGCGTAGTCGGTTTCTTCGGGAGGTGAAGGACTTAAATTTTGATGAAATAGTGTGGTTGGATGAAACATGGGTAAATACTGGCCACACACTTGCTAGAGGATGGACTGACCACACAAGTGAAGGAACATTTGCTGCTCCTATTGGCAAAGGTGGTAGGCTTATTTTACTTCATGCTGGTACGTCTGAAGGATTTCTTCCCAATTGTTGTTTATTGTTTTCTTCAAAAAAAACAACCGATTACCACGAAGAAATGAATCATGAAACTTTTTCAAAATGGTTTAGTGAAGCCCTTTTACCCAACCTTTCTAGGCCTTCCACTATTATTATGGACAACGCCCCATATCATTCAAAGATATTGGATAAGGTTCCAACAATTGCAAACAAAAACAAGAAATGAAGGTATGGCTTAGTGAGCATAGCATACAGTTCGAAGAATGCATGTCAAAAGCGGAGTTGTTGCAACTTTGTGAAATCCATAGAACGCCAGTCCCCAAGTATTTCATTGATGAGATGGCTAGGGCGAAAGGGCATAAAGTTGTTAGGCTCCCACCCTACCATTGTCATTTCAATGCAATAGAACTGGTTTGGGCTCAAGTGAAGGGACACGTTGCTCAAAACAATAAGGCATTCAACCTGACTGAAGTTAGAAGATTAACTGAAGAAGGCATTGGGAAGGTGACAGGTAGAGAATGGGCTCAGGTAGTAAAACATACTAGAGAGACAATATTGAACGCTAGTACACAAGATGGTCTGAATGAAGCCGCTGTCGAAGAGCTAATAATTCACTTGAATGAAAATGACAGTGACAGTGAAACTAGTGACCTCGACGATTTGGCTGATGAATGCAATGTTGAAACCATCGAAGAAACACACGAAATCTACATCAACCAAAGCTGTGTTGAAGATGAAGCAAATGATGATGATGATGATGATGCCTTTGATGGAATAAATCCACTGCCGTCGACATCGACATCCACATACCAGAACGTCCTAGATTTGTCACAGTATTAGTCATTAGGTAAGATTTATTTTGGAGTCATAAGTTACATTATGCACGTTTATTTTAATTAGGTACGGTACTGTATTTTTGTCAGGGTGATGGAGATAATTAAAAGCTGCAGGCTTATTCATGGTTAATGCACAAGCTACTGGGCTAGTGGGTGATGATAAAAAATGAAATTACTTGAAAATGAGCAGCCGTCAAAAGTCAAAAATGAATATTATCAAACTCATAATATAATTAAAATAGTAAGGGCAAATAATAATAATTATTATTATGGTATCTATAATACCGTAATTAAAATAATATATTATTAGCAAGTAATAATATACTATTATTAGCATATTATATGATATATTTTCAAGCATTAATATTTAATAAGTAATTTTGTTCATGTGAGGGAACGAAATCTTTCAATGCATGTATTCCTCCAACTATTGATAGGCTATTGTCTATTCCCTTGAACATACAGATCTACTATTTTATAAGAAAAGTTGATATAAACTTTTAACACAATTTTTTAATTTCAAAATTGTTCTGTGCATGCTCATATACATTGACACAGTACGTATGTGATCATGTATGGGTATTCTGAGCATATTTTTATCTGGGAGAGTTTTAATATTGTTGGGCTGAAATGTGTTTTGAATTATATCAAATTCCAGTGACTATTTTGGATTATTTTTTGTTTTGTTTTGTATAAACTTGATTATAATACTCTTAAAATCCTACAAAATCATGCCAAAAACAAAACGCAGGTTGATGGTTATAGATTAGTTTTTTGTATTGTTTCATGATCACCTCAGAAGCCATTGAATTGTCAACGTATAATCAATGGTGTACAAGCATGACAAGAAAGGAGCTACAATGAGTTGGCTGGCGCCGATGCGACCCCTGCCTGTTGAGCAGTTAATACGGCAGTTGGATTCATCTGCTGGGGGGCTCTTGGCCTTTGCATGTTGTGTACTTCTCCACAACAATTGTGTAATTTCTGCAAAACATTTTCTATAGGTTTTTAAAAATCTTTCTCAGAATAGCCAACAAGCTGCAGATTTTAAAATCAGAATGATATAGCTCACGAGCGAGTACTTCAGCCCAGGGTCTCACTAGTTTTTATAGTAAGTTTCATAGAAGCACGGAATAAAGAAGTGCTTATTGCTCATTACTTAGCATTACTTACTTAATTAGCATTAGCAAATGCATTTTTTTTATTAAATTTCATCTCATGACTCACAAACTATTACTTATTAATCTCTTCATTACTCCGTGGTTGAAGGGAAATACTCACATATTATGTGAGACGTCTTATTAAGACGTCTCACAGACGTATAGGCCTACTTCAGCTATGAATATTATTTATACTCATTAAGGTCAAAATAAGTAATGTCGACTATGTAGGCTCATATTGTGTCCCTTTGTGTTTTGTAAATCAGTTAATTCTTCATCACAGACACACTTTTTCTCTATGTATTTAACACGACATGCAGTCAAAATTTATCTTTTGACTGCAGGTCGTGTTAAATACATAGAGAAAAAGTGTTTTAATACATCGCAGCTCGGAATGGATCAAGGAACCATCATCATTATTATAGAGTTTTCTTGTACCCAAAATTGATTTGATGGAAAGTACCTACTGACCGCCTCTTCTTTCCCCGTCTGTAGGCTTATAAGAGAGCACTCATTATTCTCACTCGTGAATGACCGTGTAAATACGGCAACACCGCGGCAGCTGCATCCCACCTTTTCGCTACTCACCGTATCCCTCCAAGTACGAAGTAAATTAAAATACACTATACATTCGAATATTTTTTATCAAAGACAATATTCAAACTATAACTTTGCTATTCACAATATGGGTAGTAATGAAGAAGTGCCAATGGCTTTTTGGCATGAAACAGTAGCCAAACGTGGTTCAGCAGAAATGAAGTAGTAATGAAGAAGTGCCAATGGCTTTTTGGCATGAAACAGTAGCCAAACGTGGTTCAGCAGAAATAAGCTCCTGCATTCTCAAGTATATTACTGGAACTTTTGAGAAGCTAGAGCCTCATCAACAACGCACACTCACAGTATGGTCAGATAGGTGCATTGACCAAAACAACAACTGGCATATGCTTTCTCCATCATTACCTTGTTTGTTCAAAGTATTTTACCAAAAGTTAACCAAAAGTTTTAAATGTCTGGTCACAGTTTTCTTCCATGTGACAGGGATTTTGCCCTTATTGAAAGGAGCGAAAAACAGCAACTCTTCATGTGCCTCAACATGTGATGACCATGATTGAAAATGCCCGTCCTTCAAACCCTTTCCATGTCATGGCTATGCAACAGGACGATTTTATTGATTTGTCTCCAGCTGAAAGCAACTGAATAAAAATTCAAAACTTATCAAAGTAAGCCAAGGGAGATGGCAACAGATACGAGCAGATGATCCAAGTCAAATTCATTTGAGAAAAACCCATAATCTTTTAGAGTCATGGAAACAGATGTCATCTGAAAGCACCCAGAGGTCGTCGTCCACCTCAACTCTCATCATTATATAATGTGATTGACCCCCTTCAGTTCCCTTCAGTTCAGGGTCTGTTACCAATAACAAGAGGCAAAAAAGATGATTTGCTGGATATGTTGCCATTAATGCCTGAAGAACACAGGCAGTTTTATCTAGAGCTTCCAAGTGAGTAAACAACATGTGAAAGAAACACTGTTTTGTTCATTCTCACACTGTTTAAATCCCAAAATGAATAAACAATATTATTTGTCAAAGATAAAGACTAATAATATTTTTCAAGAAGACATTGTGTATTTTGTGTGAATTACTAATTAAAATGAAATATTTTATAAAAAAGGTGTTATTTTCATTTTGAGAGTTTTGTTCCTAAGTAATCAAAATCAAAGATTACACGTTTTCATATTAATGAGAGCAATTTCATGAAATGTGAAACTTAGCTGCTTGCAACCAATAGATTTGATCTAAAGTTTCACATTTCATAAAATAGGTTCCATGAAACACGTTTCTTTGATTTGCATCACACCAATACGATTCTACTTTCAATTCGAGTTCATTTTGTTTCCTATAAACTTCATGAGAAATCTATATACTTTTGTTTCCTTGTAGATATCCTAGAGCGGCGGTCAGGCTCGGGTATCCAAGCATCCGGAGCTCAATTTACCGCCACTGGCAACTAGTTCAACCACCAATGCCGCACTCTCGCCATGAGTTCAGTGAAATAATTCAGAGAAATGATGGCGGCACATGATGTCCGACAGAGATGACCAACCCTTTTTCCGAGGGTTGATTGGCGGGGAGGGTTGATTGGCGGCAATATACATATCACAAAAAATGTTGAATGCCCTTCGTGGCACTGAAAGGATTCATATCGACGCCACATTCAAAACAGTGCCTGCACAATTGCAGGCTCACCAATTGCTAACCATTCATGGGGAGTACATGCACCATGTAAGTAATTGTATTTCATTCTGTTACAAGTGACCCCCTGGGTAGGAGACTTGCTCAAGAACTGTTGTATGTAATCTTTGAAACCCGCAACTTTGAATTATACAGAGTTGATGAAAATTATGGAAACAGCTAAATATTTCATTTACAAGGATAATTTGTCAGTCGGTGTGATTAACGATTCTATATTTTAAATGAAAAATTACTCTTAAAATATTACCCTGTCACTTCAACATCTTTGACCCTCATATAAATCCAAATTCTTTTTTTCCAATGAGAAGGTGGTCAAGTGATACATGATTTTGATACTGAGTTCCAAGAGAAAATAAATGGCGGAAACCGCACATTGATAAATCAACCCATCACATTTTGATGATATAATATAGAGGTTGTAAATGTTGTGTAGTACCTACATTAACCAGCTGAAACCAAGTGTCAGCGCGTGAGAAGATGATGCCGTTGCAGGCGAAGACGACCTGGCCTGCATCACCTGCGGAGTCCACAAGCAGACATTTTGTTATGTGCGGAAGGTGCGTGAGTGTACATTGTCACTCGGTGAACGAGAATGACTTAGACGTGCCATTACCAATAACGTGCCCCGTCTGCAGAAGAACCTTGTCAGGGTACCGAAGGATTATCAATAAAGCTATTTTACCGAGAATGAGTTGTTTTGCTTAAGTAATCTTTCACCTATGTATTTCAAAGCCGCCAGACGGGTCGCCGCCAACCTGTCTCCCTGACAACTAGTCTCCTCGCTATTTTGATCACAGGCGTCAGTAAATCCCCTGGCAAAATATACCATTGCCATCAACTAGTCTCCCCAACAGTAAATCCCCTACTAGAAGGAAGGATCCTAGTTGTCGGCGACAACTAAGCTCCTCACACACTCACGACAACTAGTCTCCCCGACAGTAAATCCCCTGCTGGATAGGCCTATTAGGGGTCTGATTGTCGTGATCGTACCTGACAACTAAGCTCCCCAACAGCTAATACCCTATTGAAACCAGCTTGAAGCGGGCGGGGAAGTAGTACATCACAGATACTGCTGTTGTACACATTCTATGAATTCGATTATTAGAAGAAAAGCTTGATAGAGTTATCACTTCTATCACTGCAAACATAAAATTAAAAAAATAAACTATTTCTCTTTCCGAATTCAACTGACTTGGAAATGTTCCTTATAAAAAAAAATATACCATTGCCGTCAACTAGTCTCCCCGACAGTAAATCCCCTACTAGAAGGAAGGATCCTAGTTGTCGGCGACAACTAAGCTCCTCACACGCTCACGACAACTAGTCTCCCCGACAGTAAATCCCCTGCTGGATAGGCCTATTAGGGGTCTGATTGTCGTGATCGTACCCGACAACTAAGCTCCCCGACAGCTAATACCCTATTGAAACCAGCTTGAAGCGGGCGGGGAAGTAGTACAATCACAGATACTGCTGTTGTACACATTCTATGAATTCGATTATTAGAAGAAAAGCTTGATAGAGTTATCACTTCTATCACTGCAAACATAAAATTAAAAAAATAAACTATTTCTCTTTCCGAATTCAACTGAATTGGAAATGTTCCTTATTAAATGTCAAGCAGTTTCAGAATGAGTTTGTACATCTCGCAAGTGATTCCTGCATACATGTATGCATAGAATATAACATATATATCATCAAGCAAAACTCTGATCTACTGTTCAGTCTTCAACTTATGACATTCAAAACTTCAGATTGAAACTTTATACTCTTATATTTTTGTTTTTCATTGTAATGTGAATTGTAGGAATAATTCTACATCGATTTGTCACTGTTCTCTTTTGAATAGCTATTCATTAATTTGTAACTATACTCTTTTGATTAATTATTATTGATCAAAGTTGATCTTGATTTTTTAATATAGTATTGTATTTTCTTCTAATATGGAATGTAAAGGGTTGTGTGGCAGCGAGTCCTAAGGCCCGCCGCAAAGTAGACCCACGCTAATCCATGAAAAGCGACCCACGCAGTGGGATGTTTTGTAAACCGTTGCTATAGAATTATTCATAATCAATCTGCTGACAAGTGGAATCAAAGGAAGGTGGAATGTATCCATAAAAGGAAAATCCACTAAGTCCATAAAAGTAAATTTTTCTGGAAATCAATTTCTAATTTTTAACATCAATAATAATTTCCTTATAGTGATTTTTCATAAAAAAGTTTCGTGCGAGGAGCTTGGTTGTCGGGTTCGGTGACAACAATCAAGCTCCTTGCACGCTAGCGTCAACTAGTCTCCCCGACAGTAAATACCCGTAGACGACAACTAAGCTCCTCGAACACTGACGACAACTAGTCTCCCCGTCAGTAAAGCTCCTCTCTCAGGAGCTCAGTTGACGCCGTCAGTAAATCCCCTCGAATGTGGTTTTAAAAGGAGCTTTACTGTCGGGGAGACTAGTTTCCCGCCAGATGCTGACTAAAAATGCCTAAAAACGTATTCCTGAAATATCCTGTTGTGATCCAATCCCACCAAAATTAATGATGAGTTCAAAATAATAGAGAGAATAAGAGTTCATTTGAATGCAAAATGTTTTTTATCTCTCATAGTTTTCCAACTATTACATGAATTTTGGTAAAGTACTCTCACTTTGGGAATATTTCAAGTCTATATTTTCCGTTGATGAACAATATTCCATTGTTAATGTAGCTTTTTGAATATTAACACAGAAAGAGATGGATATTCATGGAGATTAGTTAGAAATATTGTCATATTGATGCAGATTAATTGATATAGTGCCAAGTGTATGAGACATGAATTATGATGTTTTCCAATTTTTCTATGAAGTTGTGAAAGAAGAACTTGTGAGATTCACGAGAATAGTAATTGGTAAGCTTTGTGAAGTTCTGGAGAGCAATAGGCTTATTTTATTATGTTCTACCATAGAAAAAGGTAACGCTATTGAATTAATTATCATTAGTTTTATTTTATGTACAATCGCATCATTGGTCTCTGGTATTCTCTTTCTAAAAAACACGAAAATATTCTAAGAAATTATAATTATTAAACTAAAATCCCAATTGAATGCTGTAAATCACCCCGAAGACTTCTGCTACTGCAAATATTGACAACAGGGTTATTTAATCATCGTTTAATAATAATAATTATTTTATTTATTTGCATTTGAACAAATGCAACTACCAGTTTATTTCCATCTGTATTTTATGAAATAGTCTCCATTCATTTAAATTATCATATTCTGAGTATGTAGTTTCCCAATGAATACCAGATAGAATACTGTATATGTTTTAATCTTGTAATACTTCAAATTTCTTCAGAAGAAACAAAACGTGACATTATTTCCAAAAAACGTATACTGAGAAATAAAACATAAGAAAATCTAATAAGAGCAATGAAAAGATTAGGAATAATTCAAAGCAGATAATTTTATTCATTTTCTAATGCAGCACCGATGATAAACCCTTCAAAATTTTTCCTCAGGCTCCTTATATTCATAAGTAGAAAGTTGATAGTTCCATTTCCTATATTACAATTCGTTATTAAGAAATAATTCTTTTTTGAAATTGACTTTCAAATTTAATCAGAATGATCAATTTCTCACAATATTCAAATAGAAATGCAACTGGCTATAATGAGATACATAAAGTCAGTATCAGAAGTCAGTATCTGTTGGAAAAACGGGATTGTGTTCCTTGTATGTTATTAGACAAAGCATATAACTTAGGTAATTCATTTTCTAACGCAGCACCGATGATAAAATTGATGTAAGGTATGTAGAAGTATGATAAATCAGGCACCAGAATACTGAGTGTAATTCATGGAAACGTAAAATTAAATCATGAAGACATAAATTTTCTTCTTCTTCTTCTTTTTCTTCTTCTTCTTCTTCTTCTTCTTCTTCTTCATGTAAATGTGTGTCAAGTTTTTTCGTGATCGGATATGGCATGTAAAATCTAGGGGCGCAGCTCAAACATTCATGCCGGTTCAGCTCAACACATTCTGAGCGCAATCGGTAGAACCGGTTTTTCTCTATTTCCTTCTCCAGTTTCTCACTCGGCTATCGGTCTGATGGGATTCGATCATTTGCGACAAAATTCAAAACTTTTCTACCAAATGGGATTCGATTTTTTGCGACAAACGACAAAACTTTTCGACCTAATAGGATTCGACCATTTGCGACGAACAGCAACATTTTTCTATCAAATGGGATTCGACTGTTTGAGAATCGGTCAGATGGGAAAATCAAATTTTCGACCTTTTGCGACAGTTGAGATTTTCGGCCAAATGAGATTACTATTAAAACTTTTCAATCATTTGGGATTCGACCATTTGGGAAAGTAAAAGCTCCAATTCTATCATTTGGGATTCTTCAATTTTCGATCTTTTGCGACAAAATAAGAAAACTTTGTTTCAGTTACATTGATAATGGGCTCAGACCTGAAACATGTCTGTCATAATATTTTTTTCATAAAGACCATTAAAAAAAAGTACTGTGATTTTTCTTGTTTTTAATTAGTGAAACATTCTTATCAAAGAGTTGATGACTACTAATAATGTGTCTTTAATTTTTTCAGGACCTCTCAGTCTTTCAAAAGCCAAGCACCAGGACATAATGAGTTTGATGAAATTTTGTGGACCAAGAGTCCACAAATATATTGTATATTGTGTTTGAAGGGTTCTATCGTAGGGATGGCCACACAACTGCCTTGATTAAAAATATCATCCTGCTTTGCTGTGGAAATATCTCATTGAATTATTATTGTAAACGCCAGAATGATATTCATGCAAAGAAAATAACCATGCCTATGTTCAAGTGGGCAAAAAAGTCGGCCCATGTATTATCTAGAATGTAGATGATGATATCTAATTAATTTTAGTTTTCCTATTATGTGAAAAATGAATCATTGCAGAACATGAAACGTTGTTTCATGTAACACATGCATGAAACACTGCAGCAACAACATGAGAAAAGGTATTTGTGTAGGTATTAGCAAATAATGTTCCTAATAATGATCAGAGGATCGAATGAAGAATGATTATAAAATTTTCCTCTTGAATAATTTTTTCTACTTTAGAGGAATGGACTAATTTCCTACAGTATAAGAGCATATCAAACCTATTTGCCTCACAATTGGAAATCCATACCCGTTGCACCAATTGTGCAAATCTACAGTGGACATATGAACATTTCAAGATACTCAAGCACCACTTCCCTGAAGTAAGTGATAAATCATGTATTATTAACGAGAATTTTATAATTCCATTTTATTCTTTGATTTCAATTGTGGAGAATAATGTGTTTGTGTTCCTAATAATGTGTTTAAAGGGTTCTATTGTAGGGATGGCCACACAACTGCCTTCATTAAAAATATCATCCTGCTTTACTATTCTATCACCTAATAACAGAATATCTATACTATGTAAAGTAGTATACGTAGAATAGTAGAGCATTTATAGTTTAATATATAATATAGTGTAGTATATAATATAGTCATCGAATAAAAAAATTATCAGGACAAGGCTCTTTGGGATGATTCCATGGATTGATTGGGCAATAGTATTACCTATTATGTCAAACAATTCATGTTTTTGTGGCCCAGAGTAATAGGGCTTGAGTATCACTGTGTAGTGGCCCAGCAAAAGTGCGTTTACAATTTATGATTTGTGAGTGATGAGGGTATATTAATGTGTAGTGTTAGTTTTTTAAGTTTATAAATATTATGATGGTAAACCATAAACTTGAAGAAAATACTCCATTAATGTTGAACTTACAAGTTTATACATTTGAATATAAAAAGCTAATATTTCTAAGTGCTACTTGATATTTTTTGAACGATACATATGTAAGTTGCGGACCAGAGTGTTAGGTTTTGGAGTAAATTTTGAAAATATAATATAATATTTAGAATATTATGTTGTTAAACTTATCTGGATAGGGGCATAAAGAGATCTATTGTTGAATATTGATTGAACATTGACATGGGTTGACAGTTATTGTTTCCATTCCACCGGCGTTGAAGGATGGGTATTGTTCTCTCTTGATCGTTCCATGCCCCCATTCAGATAGGTTGTATCCGAATTTTATAATCCAAAGAAAGGCGAGAGCAAATTTTTCTGTCCGATTACAGTATTTGGCGGAAATAGCTAAAAATGAACCGGAAGTACGAGGTTTTTGAGTCACTCTGTACCTAGCACAAGGGAATTTTGCATGAAAAAAGTGGTCCTGGACTTCTCTCAGATATCCAAATAATATATTAAAAAATCAGAACTAACATATACATTGCAAGCACACCCCCTTTTTCACGTGTATATTTAGAGAACTGACTGATGTGTACATGGAATATAATCCTCGATATTCCAGTAGTGCTGAACATGTTCCAGATTTGAATGGTTAAAAGGAAATTTATTTATTTTTCAAATCAATAACATTTTGGGAAAATGTTTTCTACTGAATATTACATATCTCATTCTTATTGTATGTTGTGATAAGTGAGATTTTCATAGGATTGAATAGCATTTTAGGATTGAATGAGAAAATGTTGCAACATTTCTATCAAAAAGCAATTTTGACAGGCTAGAAATGTTTCTGTTTGAGAATATAAGTTTGTGGTAAAGCGAATAAGTTTCTTAGAAAATCTCTTTTTATCTCTCTCTATGCTTTATATATTCTGTGGAAGCAAAAAAGTTTCTCAGAAAACCTTAGTTATAGATCATGATACCACATTTTCATATTCACACTTATAAATCATTAATAAGCTCTCAATCATTTATTCTTTTTTCATTTCAAACCAAATTCAGATGTCCATTAACAAAATGGAGAGTACGAATTCTGCAAAGCATCTGGATCTGGCTGATGTGTATACATAAGTTATTAACTTCAAGACAGCGATCCAACTTCAGATACCAATGCTAAACTTATTTCCTTAAGAATGATGAGATGTACTAAAAAAGCGAATCAAAGATGACAATGGTGTCTGCAGATCAGTACATGTCAGAGTTATTTTGAACGAAAACGAACAGCAGGAGGTGATAAAGACTGTACATGAAGGTTTTGATATTGATAGTAGTGTACAGGCACTAGGCTAAAGCACTATCATCACATCGCGGTATGAATACTACAATTGAGCTGATAGCAAAGTGATATTATTGGCCCAGTTTTCGCAATGACATCAGAGTCTACATTAGAGAGTGTGAAGAATGTAGGAATGTGAATCCTCAACGTCTGAAGGTTGTTCCAGAGCTCCAACCTATACCTGTACCAAAGAAGGTAAGGAGGCAAATCAATTGGCATTGATTTGGTTCAAATGCCAGAGTCTGGTGGCATGAAATATATGGTGTTTGCCATAGACCACTTCTCAAAATGGACCGAGGCAAAGGCTCTTAGAAATAAAGAAGCAAAGGAGACGGCAAAGTTTATGTATGAAAACATAATCTGTCGACATGGATGCCCAGATGTGCAAATAAATTATCAGGGAAGGGAATTCGTGAACAAAACATTTGAAGAAATGGAGAGATTGACTGGAGTTAATTTGAGGATGACTTCAGCAAATTATACACAGGCAAATGGGATGGTTGAGCGACAGAATCGATCGATAAAAACTTGAGGCTCAAGGTCCTTCAAAAAATATTGAGAAATGGCCAAAGGTGTTAGATGGCGTTCTATTTGATCTGAGAGCCTCTAAACACTCAAGCACAGGCTTCTCACCATTCTATTCGCTGTACAACAGGGAACCAACTTTGCCAATAGTCATAATGATGAGTGAAGCAGATGAGCATGATAATGAAGATGAAGATGGTGTACTGGACTTGAATGATTTTACCAAACACTTGGATTTTGCACTGGCAGAGAAGGGTGCTGCCGAGAGCAAAGCAATGGCGAATATTAAGCGATCACAGGATTTGCAGAAAAGATCGTACAATAGGCGTCATTGCACAGGCACAAGCGACATAAAAGTCATAGTGAGAAATTTGAAGAGGGATGACAAGAAAGGTCTATGGAAGGAAATGCCTTGAGATGGTCCTTACACTGTGAATAAAATCAACAAATCCACTTGTGTTCTCATAATGGGGAAAGGACAAGTTTTGAAACGCAAACAAAATGTGCAAAATTTAAAAAAATGCTCCCAAAGAATTACTTTGAAGAAGGAAAATGATGATGTAACATTTTTAAATGAAATCCGTGGAGAAAGATTTTTCAACCCAGTTGACAGGCTGTGGCAGGAGGAAAAATGTGCTGAGCTGAATCTGGAGTTTGTTGGTACCTTCACTTGCATTTGCTATAGCAAGGAAGTGAAACTCACAAAACCATTAGGCATCAGAAAGATATGTGGGGATGGTAATTGCTGGTTTCGAGCAATTGCTTACAATGTGACTGGTTCAGAGGATGAACACAAACAATTCCGTGATCTACTACTTGATTTCATGTACTCCATTTCGATGAATGATATTATTAAACGATCCTTCCCAAGTGTTCATTTAGTCGCAATGAGAAATGATGGTGAATGGGCCACTGAAGCCGAAATATTCTCAACAGCTGCATTATTGGAGACCGACATTTACGTCTACCATCCAGAGTGGTGAGTATGAATGGCTGAAACATTCCAAAAATTTCATATCAAATTGTAATTTGGAATGTGATGATAAGTTGTCAAAAGTGCTTTATATAGGCTAGTCAATAAAAGCAGACAACATTTTGAAGTTGCGTATTCGGTTGAAACTCACTGAATAAGCACTACAACTACCCACCCCAACCGTCACTCAACATCACCGATACCGAAATCTAAGAGGAAGGAGGGAGAACGACAACCTGATAAAACAATATTGTGGAATGAAGCTGGCACCAAATGGGGTGAGTTCAAGCCAATTAAATAAATCCATAATTTATTATTCAGCTACAACATTATTTCATTACTTCAACTACTGTATCTATTTAATTAAATAATATTTCTAAATATAAATTTTTATTGCATCAGTCTAGTAATCACATAATAATGTTGTTCATTGTATACAAGTTACCGTAATCAAACATACTGAGCACCGCTACTTCACAAAATAAGACTCTAATTTATTGCCTGATTGACGTGTGCGGACTCTTAACAACACCCTACGAGAGGACTAAGGTGACTATTCCTATCAGTCTACATACCATACTTTAAAAATGTCTTTAAACACAATATCATATAATTGATATTGCTTCCAAATTTATTATTCTTTTTTCATTGAAGATATCCAGGCTAATATTTCATCTATTTCGAGTGGTACAGCTAGTGCTATTTCGAGCTGGTTTCCAGCTGCAGTGTATTTGTCTATGAAGTGACTTAATCGGTTATAAACTTTATTTTGCTGAGCTCAGTAGCTACGTATCGCACGGCCCGCATCTACATCAAGGACTCAACTTCAAGCCAGCCGCATCCACGCCATAAGCACAAACATTATTTGTGCCCTCTGTAGTCCAGTTTCATTATCGCAACGCAGTCTTAATCGTAAGTTTAATATTTTACTCATTTCACAGTCAGTTTTATCTGATCTTGATATTGTTACAAATTTTATATTTAATTTTGTTTCATTTAATTCGTTTTCACCATTGAATTTTGTCTTTATTATAGCATTTTATAATAGTTTTTCTGTCAACTAACTCTGATATTGTATTTTTGAAATGTTAGCACACCTGCCATATGTTCACTTCCAATTCTGTATTTTTCAAATCCTCAGTTTCCACTGAAAATGATGCAAAGTATGGCGTTGAAACTTGAGTCTGGTTTTAAATTAACTTTTTTAATTTTTGTGGATTTGATAATATTTATGTAATCACTTTTTCATCTCAAAAAACTATTATGTTAAAAATGAAATATAAGACCTACTATAAATATTTTAAACTAAATTTTCTCATGCTGTGCAAAAACCAAAAACTGATGTGGGTGACTTTTGTACTGAAAGTAAAAATAAGTTGAACGTTGATCCATATGATCCTTGTCAACCCTTGTTTGATCTACATAAAAGGAAGGCAAATGGGAGAAATTAAATCTGTGATGATTACATTGCTAAAAGCAAGGATAACAACTCAAAATTCTCACTATATTGAATTATTTGATAACTCCCAAAACCATCCAATCCCAAAACTTGATGTGAACAACCAGTTTTATAAAAGGATGTTCTGGCTATATTGCTTCAGTATTCATGTGTTCAATGATGATTCAAGCTATTGTTACACATTTACTGAATGTGATCTTGTAAAAAATCCTCAGTCATTTCAATAACTTTGGTTTAATCAGCAACAATGTATAAAATAAAGAAATAATTGGAAGTCCTAAACCTTATATAACAGCAATGGTAGAATGAAGAAAAACATCCTCTGAAGTTGTGATCAATCCAGAGCTTCTGCAAAACTGGGAACTTTTTTAAATAATATTTCTTAAATACCATTTGAGGATATGTGTCACCGAGTCACCAATAACATAGGCGTTCGTGTTGAAGCAGTTATCAGACAAGAAGGTGGCCACATTGGACATGTAATGGCCAGAAACTAATCTCCAGGTATACAGTGTAGACAAGTTATATCTCATTTTTCTGTATTGCTTTCACAATAAACTTTCTATGACAAAACTAAATGTTGGATCATATCATGCGCCACCCTGTATAATTAATATCAGTAACACACGGTGCTCAAATATTGAAGTGACTGATTCACAGTCACAATTATTGTAGATTACAAAGTAAATGAGTGTAATAGTGTGAATATTGAGTGGGTATTATTGTAGTTGTTTGTGTGTATCTTATATTATTTTTCAGGTTTTTGAACTGAAATGAACTTTGATTTTACTGTTTGTTGAACCCTGCGTTTTTAGTGTGAGAATTGACTCTGTCTTGTTTGAATTTGCTAACTTGTTGCTTAGTTGTCAAAATTAAAGCAATTTTCGTGCATTTTTCAAATGCAGATTCAATTTCTTGTCGAAAAAGCTACTGTATTTGGGAATTGTACGACCATTGACCATTTTGCAGCTTTGGCTTTTCCACTGGAAGTTATGCTCAACGCTCGTGGAGGGGGAATAATTTTCAGTGAAAAAGCCACAGTTGGTATTGAGACGTATCTGGGAAAACATGTAACGGTGTGCGAGCCTCGGTCCTCTGATTGGGCCCATTTCCCAGTCAGAGGGACAAATTGTTATGTTTCAGTTATCAGTAATTTTTATCTAGTTGAATAGGGAACCAAATTTCATATAGTTAGTAGGAGTAGAATCAGAAAATTATTTGTGCGTGTGAGTTCAAGTATAGTGAGTTTTATTAAAGCGTATGTGAGTGTTTCTGAAGAATCCAAGTTTGAATATTGTTAAACTGGTGAGTGCCAAACTTTTATTGTTTTTCTTATTAAGCTCAAAATTTAATTTCATAGAATGACCAAGGCCCAAATTTAAATGCAGCAAGTTAGCAGGTTCCCAAAATGTATAGATTGAATTAATTGAATGTATCTTCTTGTTATGAATCAGTTACTGAGTAACTCTGGAAAATTTGACATGATTTCTATTGATTCGTTAATGAGTTCAATAAACCTGAGGTTAAATTTCAAAAGTATTTTTCATTGAAGTTCCTGGCTCGTAGTTACTATAGTTGCTAGAATAGGTTACAATGATGAATCTGTGCATTTGAATGAACGAATCCACTAAGAGCTCCCAACCAATCAAGGATTCAAATACCGGTAGATGGATTGATAGCAGTAAACTTTAGCAAATATTATAGAAAAGAAGCAACAACATCCCGCCGTTTACATTGGTGGCCAGCGGTGGTATAGTCTGCAAGAATGACTATCGAACCACATTTATTCTTATATATTTTATATTTTGGAAGATTGACCAAATAGAGACAAAGATATCTCCGGTTACAGAATTATGTTAGGTGTGGTGTAGGGTTAAAAATACCATCTCCGGTTACATTTTTTATTTTAATGATCCTAAATAATTTATGATTTATACATTCTCAACAAAACGTTTTTTGTGATATTACAGGACTTCCAAAAACCAACCCAAATTGCTGAGAAACTACAGGCAAGCATGGGGAGCAGTCACGTAGTGGTGTCCGATCTTTGCAAGAAGAGGTAATATATAATCTTTTATTGTCAAGATATTACCAAGTTGGGAAATCTCTTACATGAAGGGGGTTTCATGTAAGTACCTTGAATGAGCTGGATAATAAGCTAAAATGATGAAAAATTCAATTAAAAAATTAAATTCAAGTGGACTATTGATAAGTCTTTTCAATACTAACTGTTCACTTCTCAAACTGTTGAAATTTTCATTCTGGACTTTATTATCAGTGACATACTCAACTATTGTAGTGACTGATTCACCATTACAATTTTATGAGTACACGAAGTGAATGAGTGTTTCCATGATCCTAGAATATACATTATAATTTGAACTGTCTCTACAAAAATATTATTATTTTCTAAACAAATATATTGCTATTTCAATTACAGGGCTTCCAACGCTTTGATCTCGAACCACCACACATTTTTGAGGCAACTATTTCCAGAGCTAAAGATAAGAAACAGAGCCGACCAAGTAAACAATCATGGAAATTTTGTTTCACAATTGTGAGTGAGATCTTGAGTTTTTGCCCACTCCACCTATTACTTTGAGGAAGGGTACTTATCTCCGTTGTTGCAGCACTCCCTCCCGGCGACTTGCAACGGAGCTCGGCTGGCTTTGTTCACTCTACTCTGGACTCTCTTGTAATCGGTTGAAGTGTGCGGTCGTGTCGCTAAAAATTTTCGAAACTTGGCTGTGATAAATTATTGTGATTATGAACTTAATGTTAAATATTTGTACGTGCGTGTGGAAAGACTGATGCTCTACCAACATATATCCGTGTACAAAACTGGGTGAGTCCTTTCAAATTATTACAAAACGACCCTTAGGTGGAGTCGATTCCCCCAAAAGTGCGATCCGAACAGTAACATTATTAGAAGGTGGCAACTCACTGAGAAATTAAGGGAAAATTATTATTTCCAGCTGGAATAGCTCAGCATTTCTTCTTGATAGAATTTCATTTTCTTAAAATATCATCAGCATATTATATAAAAATATTATCAGTATTAATTTATATTCAATCTAGTTTAAGTTACATGAAGTTGAATCTATCAGCCTTGACTTATTCAAGTAACCAAGAAAAATTTAGAGAGCACACAACCGAGAGAGAAGTCGCCTTTGGAAAGTAGTAGGTTGTTTCTGTTGTGTTAATTAATATTTATTTATATTAAGAGATAATATTGTGATAGCCTATTATTTCACATAAAATTACAATAAATAAGTTATTAAATTACTACAGGTCATATGAGATTTTTGTAGTCCCAAAAAGCACCTTATCACGAAAGGTGCATAATTTGAGCCCATTGAAAGTAGGAGCACAAACTGCTTTAATGAAATTGCTGCTGATGAAATTTTTTTAGCACAAGGTCTCATCAAGTGTGATGAGTGGGGGTTTCCTCTTGAAATTACAGACATTCGTCAGCTTGTGCGAGAATATCCTAATAATAGAGGCATGGTGGAGAAACGTTTTGTGGGAAATATGCCACAACATGACTGGGCTTTAGCTTTTATTCGACGTCAGAGGAATTTGACAAATTGGCTCTGTGAAAACATTAGACGATATAGAGCTGCACTTTCACATCAAGTGCTCAGTGAATATTTTGAAAATCTATGTCAAACATAGTGAATTTTAATGAGACTAATTTCAAAGACGACCCATAAGTTTATGCTGGTAAAGAGCGCACAGAAAATTGTAATGTTTCCATAAAAATTGTAATGGAACATGCAAAACCTTACCTGAATCAAGGTCGCACTGTGTATACAGATAACTGGTACACCAGTGTTGACCTTGCCCACAAATCGATGCTTGAAAAAACCCATCTTGCACCGTACGTGCCAACAGGAAATTGAACCCTGAATATGTTGTAGATAAAAAATTGAAAAAGGGTGAAACTGTTTCAGAAAAGAGTTCAACTAATGTGCTCGTTCTCAGATGGAAGGACAAGCGCGATCTTCTCTTGTTGAGTACAATATTAATGACTCTAATTTTTCGCAAATATTTATGAAAGAACGAATAGAATTGAAACCCAATGTGATGATAGACTACAATTGAATCGGTGTATGCTAAAAGGGCCTCATTCCAAAAAAAAATCGAGTTAGATATTGAAACAGAATGTAGAAGGGTAGACGGTTTCATGCTATAAGGAACTCAGTCAGATGCTTCCTAGCCTCAGAAACCGCATAGGAAAATATCAGTTTATGCTGGAAGGGCTTCAGTCTCTGACTGAGTACCTTCTAGCAAAAAGCGAACGGAGATAGACATAACCTCAAAGTTTCGTTCTCAAGCGGTAAATGAGTAGAAGTTGAGCTATCGTTTTGCTCTACATAACTTAGGCTATATTCAGTTATAATAATATGGATAATCAAGTTTCAATAACTGATTATTCATCTACTGGACGAAAAAGAAAAGCAAACAAACAATTATTGACAAGAAATGTTTTAAGAACAACAAGACTTAAAGGCGATTTTTTCACTAATGCTAAGAAGTCCGGGCGAAAATGTCATTCCGTGGTCATTTTTGGGTAACAGCTGTGGAAGATGTCTCAATTTCTTCGTTAGGTCTTGTAATATTACATTTTTCTCGATTAAAATCGAATCTTCAATTCGATATTCAAAATATCAATAAAACTTGATAGCAAACATCGGTATAATCAATATGCGGACTCAACATTTTACCGGGAATTTATCAGATACACTAATGTTGAATAACTCACTATGATAAAGTTCTTTTTCTGAATAAACACATAATTCTAAACAACATAAAGGTTAAATAAAAATTTCAAAACAGTTTTAAAATAAAGTTTTATTGAAAATAATAATATAATATTTGTAAACTTGTATTCTTTATTAGTGGGGTTGGCAATTGATGACATGTCTATGTATCTCTTTGGAGCTTTAGGCGTTTCTTTCAGGATTTTCTCTCAGGCATTTTCTCTCAAAATGGTTAAGGGCTTGGTTAATGGCAGAAGTGTTTATGTCCTGTTGAGAATTTTCTAAATAATTGAAATTTAAGATGTTTTGTTTTACATCTGAATGTTTTTACTATCCTTGCCCTATTACCATAGTTAAGAAAAGTATTGCTTTCCAAAAAAAAATTAAGGTACCCAAATTTCTAAATTTCTATACGTCGATATGCCCCATCTATGCAAAGTTTGATTCTAGATTCTCAATTATCAGGCTTCAGATACAATTTAAACAAAAAATTTCGAGTGGAAAAGATTCAGCATGAGAATCTCTACAACTAATGTTCAGTAACATTTTCACATAAATTAAAAATAAGCTCGAAATTCGAGAAAATGTGATTATCAAATTGCAAACTGTTGGCAACTGTTGATTCTATTAAATGATTCACTATGAAGAGATAGCACACCTCGTGTGTCTTCAGTGTTATTGCCCTGTCACCAGCTGGCTCAAATCTTTGAAAAGTAGACTTGAGATGCGCGGGAACATTAGCGTCAGGTGATCAATTCTCATAACGGCAAGGAAAGTTGTGTGAGTGCGCCACACCAGATTTTTTATTTTTAAAATTTATTGATGTTATAGAACATCTGTGAAGTATAGATTTCAATCTTTCTTTTCAATTTCTGTTAAATATTTCATTTAATACTATAAAAGCCATAAGCCTGCCTTGAAACCTGTAAATGAAAGATAAGTATTCTTAGTTTATAAGTTTTATATTTTGATCTAGATTTGAAACAATAATTTCTGAGTTTTGTGAAAGCTTTTGAATCTATTTTTGATGAACGTATCAAACATATTTGTAACCTGAATCATTTTCAATCTATGTTCAGCCCATGTATGATTATTTGTTGTGGTGTGAACTGAATTTTTTAGAATCATTTGAAAATTATAATTTGATTTGTTCTGAACTGGACTTCTTATTCATAGGCATTAAATCCATTCATGATTTATAAAGATGTTAGTATAACTGGAACCGATGACTTTCCTTGACTTTCGATGACTTTCCTTGGGTGATGGGTGAAATACTATCAAACCAAACCTATTGGACAAAATTGGTAGCACGCCAGTCTAGCATACTAAGGATCGTGATGATGAAGTCGAAATCACAGGAAAACACCTCGGAAACAAGATGGCTGCCAAAATGTTCAGGGTTTTGCTATATCGCTTGTATTTCAATAACCGTTCAAGGTATTCAAACGTTTTTTAAACAAAAATATTTTAAAAATCGTCCTCTACAATTTTTGTTTTATAGAATTTTACTTTAAAACTAGAATATCATAGTTTGGTTAATCCTAAACACTTTGGTGGTAAAACCAATCCGATATCTCTCACAATAACTGAATAGCAAGCGATATAAAATTTCTGTCAATAATGACCGCCGCCATCTTGAATTTTTCAATGATGTCGAATATTTTCGTTGTTTCCAGCATCAATATTCTTATTCGGCTTGTTGTAACAAAGAGATTGAGACGATTTGCAAGTCTCTATCTTGAAGTAGTCATGAAAAATCGATTTTATAGTTCTGACTTGTTACCTCATGCATATGGAAAAACACACCAGAAATCATGCAGGGTTTTCTTTTGAGGGTGCTGGAGAACTCTTTTTTTGACGTACAGCGCATGACGATACATCGTTCCAAAGTTGAAACGATCTCTTTACAAATAAAGTTATAATAGAATGAAATTTGAAAAAAATTAGAAAAAAGTTTTTTGGGCTTTTGAAGGTTATAACTAAAAAATATGCGTTTTAGAGGAAAATTTTATAAAACAAATATTGTAGAGGACGATTTTTAAAATATTTTTGTCTAAAAAACTGTTGAATATCTAGAACGGTTATTGAAATACAAGCGATATAATATTAAGACCCTGAAAATTTTGGCGGCCATCTTGTTTCCAAGGTGTTTGCCTGTAATTTCGACTTATCACCATCACGATCCTTATCATGCTAGACCTAAAGAAGAAATTGAGACATCTCCACGGCTGTTACCCAAAAATGACCACGAAGTGCCTTATTTATGACATTAATCAATATTTTACCACAGTTGGGACAAACCTAGCAAATTCTATAATAACCCAGGATGTACCAGTAGTGAGAGATGATGAACATGCTGTAGACTGAATTTCAGCTGCAACCGGTCTCGAGGCAGGAATTGGAGGAGGTGGTCAAGAGTTTAAAAGGGCGATCAGCTCCAGGTTGTGATGGAATCCCTACTAGAGTGATTAAAAACAATATTGGCATATTAATTAATACATCCTATCCTACATATAGTCAATTTAAGCATTCTGATTGGACACTTTCCTTGCGCTCTTAAAACAGCCAGAGTATACCTATCTATAAATCAGGCCCCAAAGGCATATTCTCTAATAAATTACAGACCTATTTCTTTGTTGGCAACATTATCTAAAATAATCAAAAAGTGTATAAAAATACAACTGACTAAGTATTTTAATGAGTACAATCTCATCTCCAACTCACAGTATGGTTTTCAAAAGTCCAAAAATACATCCGATACTCTTTTCAATATGTCTAGGGCTATCTCAAGTAGTATTAAATCAAGAAGAAAAGTGCTGATAACCTTTTTGGACTTGGCAAAAGCCTTTGATACAGTTGACAGGAGAATTCTAATATAAAACTTGAATCATTGGGATAAAAAGTATTTCTTCCAATGGTTTAAGAGTTACTTCCACAATTGACAGCAATCAGTATGCATAAATGGTGAAAATAGTGATAAAGAGAATGTTGAGTATGGGGTAGTCCAGGGAAGCACCCTTGGACCACTGCTATTCCTAATCTATATCAACAATCTGTCAAAATTAGTAGTTGAAGGTGAGTTGTATCTGTTTGCTGATGACACAGCACTAGTGTCTACTGGGAGCACTTGGGAGGAGGCCTACAAAAATGCTTCAATTGATTTGTCAAAAATAAAGAACTGGTTTGATCACAATAGCCTTACAGTAAATGTGGAAAAAACGAAGTTTATGCCAATAGTTACAAGAAATCAAGCTGATCCAGGCTCACTAACACTAATGATGCATTCTTGTAATAATCCCAGGTCTGCTGAAGTCAACAGCAGCGTAAGACATTTTTAGGTTGGTGCGGGTGCGGCAGACTCTGGTTTCCAAACTGTTGGCAAGAAGGAGTTTCTATTTGTTTCCCGAATTAATCCGCTATTTGAAAAGGAAGACATGGTAACCTATCTTACTGAAGTTAAAAAATAATGTGAATGTGATTGTAGATAAACTTGAGTCCAAGTATCCTGACATTTATTCTTCTTTTAAGGTTGGGCTAAGTGACCATATTCAATGTATACAAACCCGCTCGGGAATAATGGGCTTGTGGTGTGAGCCTGAGGTGTCTTGTCACCTGAAAGTCGACGATTTCAAGCAATACGGGCGCCGATGCTCGCTCGATATGTATTTTTGGCATCCCAGAAAATGACAAGGAAGACACGGAACAGTTGGCGATTGAGGTTTAAAAAAAACTGAATGTACCTGTGACTCTGGCAGATGTCAACCGCTCGCATCGCGGCGAAAGGCGTCTATCTCCACAACAAGGGCAAGCGAAGCTGAAGGATCACCATAATATCATCATTCGACTGTGCAGCTATTGGACCAGGGAGATAATATACAACGCGAAAAGGAAGCTGAAAAGTTCTAGCGTCACGATTAGTGAGTATTTTACTTCCTGAGGATTTTAGGTCCTGCAAAGCTGGTTGACTGAATGCGACTAGGTGAAATCTAGGTAATATTGATACGATCTAATGTTACGATAGATCAACCACCCTCGAGATAATCGTCTAGCTGTAATCAACCATGGTTGGGTGTTCCATGTTTTAATTGTTCAAATGTTAAAGTAACTGTCCTTGATTGTAAATCAACCCCAATTACCGTTTTTTCATACATTTTAAATTAAATACGGAGTGAAGAAGTATAGTATCAAAAAATTCAAACATCGCCGAATTTAGCTGCTAACCTCCTGCCTGTACCGCACCGCGAGCTGTCCATGTCAGAGTTCCAACCAATTTTATCCAACTTCATCGAGTGAGTAACTACGTCTGAATATTTTGTATTGGGCCCAATGCACAGTGCATCGATGAAATATTATAAAAGTTCTAACATCGAAATATTTTAAATTACTAGCCTCCGACGATATATGAAACTGATATTAATCTTTATCTCATTTCTTATTTTCCACGCAAGCACCCTGAGTCTTAGTCGCTCAAGGCTAGCATCTAATTTAATTATCAAATATCATCAAACTTTTTCAATTCAAAATCTGGACTTTTTGAAATCAAATATCCGGTTAAAGACTTTAAATATACTAAATTTACAAATTACTATCATAGCGTTGAACGTGTTGCACACGTTAAACTGTGATTTTCTGTGCAAAGTGTTGATTTTTAGTGTGCAATATATTTGCAATTTGTTATCAATTTATAGCTATTCATTTTTCCCGTGTTTTGGCAAACTCACAAGGTACGCCTATAGTTATAAGTCGAGCAAAAACCTCCTTGAATTATATTCTTGGCTGTTGGAGTCAACTGGAAGTGCTGAGCTTGTTGAAACATTTGCAAGCACCACATCACACTGCATACAATCACCTGTGATTGGATTTTATTTTGGCATTTCTATTGAGTTTTATGTGGTCTGTGTGATTGAGTCGAAAGGAGAGATTAGGAGACACCCCGCGTCAGTCTGTTGCCTTAAATTATTATCTGAATATATATGATCAGCAATCAGCAAATTCAGACGTGGAGTGACCCCACCTCCCAGACTGATTACTATGGTCTCATTTAATTCATTCTTTGTAGTAATCTTCCTGCTCCCGGGTGGAGGTGAACCTCAAACTCCAAGGGGACTATTACAAGATAATAGTCCCCAAGGAAGCTTATTATATAAAGGTGGTAACCTCCCAGGAAGATCATTACACTATATAATAAAATCTATCTACTTGGACCATTAAATAAAATAGAGCTGGTCAATAATAAATGAAATATTCTAAAACGAATGTTGTATCAAAAGTTACTTTAAATATTGTTAGCATTTTATAGTGACTCCCTTATCTAGGTATTAAGCCTAAATGTCCAAATAAACATCATGCTTTGAGCCTGGTGTTAAAATTGAGTTGATTTTTTAGGCCCAAAATATAGAAAGCTTCAATGAAATTTCAAAGCTTCCAACCAATCTACCCGAATGGCTTTCAATTTTTTAAATATTATATGGTCCTTTATGGAGATGGTTTTAATTTGGCAGATGATTAATTTCATTAATAAATGTTTTACAGTTTACAGATTAAGATGATTCAACCAGTAAAATTCAGATTTTTCCACTCATTCAACAAAATTTTGTATTTATGTTACATGTTTTCAGATACAGTTCGTAAAAATGACGAAACAAAACATTCCACTGACTCGCAAATAATACAAGAAGTCAAAAACTGACTTCGCCATGCTTCTCAGAGAGCTTAATCTGTTTAATTTTATGTTTTGCTTTTGTTTTGTGGGCTATTAATCAATCTGACAAATGAACTCAGCCTGCAGATTCAATCTTACCAACACTACACAAGGAAACACCATATTGTTAAATACAAGCTGTGCAGCTGCATTCCCAAGTCAAAAATTATTTTTAAAAAGACTGAGATTTCAACTTATTATACCTAGCAAATAGATTTAAGCCATTTGGTTGATTGCAAGTCAGATAGAGAGGCAGGACATCCCCCGGTCAAGGGCGAAAATGGGCAGGCCAAGGAGGACAACCCCGTGCATGAGGGACAAATCCATTCTTGCACTCATTCAACAAAATTTTGTATTTATGTGACTTATGTTTTTACAAGTCTTGTGACTTTGTCCTTGGTGGAGATGATTTTAATTTGGCAGATGATTAATTTTATTAGTAGATTTTTTACGGGTTAAGATAAATCAGTATCAAAAAATTCATTGACAAGAAGCAGGCAATCATGTCATACTGGCACACAGTCACGAGAGAAGGAGGGCATTTCGAGTATATTTTAAAATGAAATGTAAATAGTAGTAAACAGATTACTAAATAAATAACCATTTTTTCAATGTGTTTCGTTATTCATTCAAAAAGATTGTTGTTCTAAGTTTCATTACTTTACCAATCATTTATTTAAAAACTAAAACTTCAATCAGCCGCCATTTTGGATACAAGTATCATAGAACATTTTTATTGGCGTCATCTTTCTTCCTTTAAAATGATATACCACACACTGGGTGTTTACATTTAAAATATCTGAGTTACAACACCTCATTTCTTTAAAAACTAAAAATTCAATCAGCCGCCATTTTGGATACAAGTATCATGGAACACTTTTATTGATGCCATCTTTCTTGTTCTAGAAAGGCCTTTAAAATTATGTACCACACAATGGGTGTTTAGTGTTTACATTTAAAATACTCGAGTTACAACCCCTAAGTCACCCCCTTATGGGGGGTTGAAATTCAGTTGTACGTCAAAAGGTAGAGTATTCGACCAATAACTTGTCCTGAAAGTAACAGTATTATATCAACAACAGTCTCCAACTTATATAAGGGTTACTATACATTTGACTCACTCTGTATATATACTCTTTTATCCATTATATACATAAATGATCTGCCAAATATAATCAATGTACGGGAAAGTAGCGGTAGTCCTTATTTATATGAAGACGATTTATGACTTGAGTAAGTAGCAGCGTTAAGGAAGATATACATTCAATCATCTGCGAAAATGATTCAACTGTAGAAGATTGGTGTGCAGCCAATAGCCTCAGTCCAAACAACAAAACATATGATATTCAGTTGTGATACGAAGATAGTAGATAAAGAGTCTATGAAATGCCTTGGAATGAATATCAACACAAATTTAAATAGGAAGTGCCATACCGGTTACATTGCCAAAAAAGTAAATAAAGGTCCTTCTGCGAAGACTTGATAGAAGTGGGTTTCCCTGTACTAATGAATGTGTATTTTTCTTACATACAAAGTCATTTGTGTATGGTATCCGCTTATGAGGAAATATTGCTCTAATGCAATCATTCTTTTTAGGTTACGGAATAATCATTAAGAATTTTATGTAGGGAGCTCCCTCGTAGGAGTTTGTTTATAGAAATGGGTGTCTTAATATTGTTATCTTTATATGTATTTGAATGCTTGCTGTACATTAGGAGAAACATTCAAGATTTTGAAATAAACTCTGACTTCCATAGTCATAACACACGAAACAAATACAAAGTTAGAATCAGACACTGCCGTTACAAAGTTTCTCAACAGAACTGGCAGCAAATGTCCATAAAATTATTCAACTGCCTACCTGAATCCATAAGAGTAATGAATATCACATCATACAAAACATATTTGAAAGACTTGTTAATCAAAAAAGTCTGTATACGATAGAAGAGTTTTTCACAATTAAATTTTAAGCAGTGTGTTATATGTTTTTGTATAAATATTTTTATTATTTATTGGATGGATTCCTCCTTTTCTAGTGGAATAATATTTGAAGTTCTTATTCAAGCCGTTAGTATTTTTTATTTATCAATCTCTAAAACATGTAGTCTTTGCAAATCTACTGAAATTCAGCAATGTATTACCATTTCTAAAGGGTGGAGATCAAAAAGAGTTTACTAATTTCTGACCGATAGCCATTCTATCTGCTTCTTCCAAAGTCTATTACATGGCTGTTGAAATTAGGTTGGCCAATCATCTTGAAAATAACATATGAACAAAAACATTATTCTCGCCAGAAAACGTATTCTTTCATCTTTTTCTTTTAATTAATTTTCAGTGATAAAGTTTGAGAACGTGACTGAAACATGCAAATGTGGTGTGATTACATTTTGTGTAATAATACGTGTGCAAAGTTGCATTGCTACACTCAAGGAACTATAGTATTACGCACTCTCCTATGGCTCGCGTGTAAACGTTTCTTTCGGTGCAGAAAAGTGTCACTTTGCGCACTAGTTACACAAATAACTATTCTGAATCTCTCTGATCGATGTTGGAGAATCTCTAAAACATTACTTATCATTGATTTTTTTAAATGAATTGGTCATTTTTCAATTAAGCTACACCGTAATAGTTTTGTGTACTTCCATATTTTTATAATATATTACATTATTTTCTATTCACTTGTAAATCATTATATTTTGTTCACCAGTAATATAGATTTATTGAAAAATGAATTATTAAAAATAGGAGATTCTGTCGATTTTCAGGTATATATGGCTTCTGTTAAACTTTTCAGTAGTGAACAGAACAAAAATCCTACACATCAAAAGGTGTCTCAAGTCAAAGGAAAGTAATGTAATAATGTTATGGAACATATAATCCCATTTCATCAATCAAGATTCTAATATTTTATTTTATCAAACAATAACATTTTCTGTAATAAGAAAGGTTCTATTTACATTATATAAAAATTTATTCTGTCATTATTTAGACTTCAAATAGAATATGTATTGTGATATTCCACTCACTTGAGCTTTGCTCTGTTCAACTTCTTCAAGAAAAAATATATACCTCTATAAATGGACGTTTTTTTAATTAACAACATCATAGCCAAAAGTTAGAGAATGCAAACAGAGAATTGAGTTTGTTTGAGTGAATTTACCGCTGAATATTGATTCACTTGATATTTGCTTTATTTTCAACATCAATAACTCTGATCCAATGTAGATTAAAATTTTCAAGTTAACAACATGTTGTATAAAATTCGCAAATTTCGGAAGCTTTGAAATATTGGGCATGCAGGGAGAGTAAAAACTTTTAACACTAAAACATTTAAAAATCAACAGCACAAAGCTTACGTTTATAGAAGGGAGGAGTTGATAAATTATTGACCAATAAATCAAATAAGATTAAAACGTTATAAGTATAACTATGCTTAATACCATCAGACTTTTCAGACTAACTTTTAGTTCAGCCTGTTCTGCATATCTAACACAACCACAATTTCATTTTAATAATTTTATATCAATAGCATAATCAATTTTCAATAGATTTGAAAAATCCCATAATCAAAATAGCCCTCTTCCAAAAATTACAATAATTTTTGGTCAGCTGACCGGCTAAAACTAAGCTTAGTAAACAGAGCTGTCTCTTCATTAGGGTGAAAACATAGTGAAGCTGCAATTAATATAGCTCCACATTTTCCGAATCCATTGAAAATTAATGATGAACTGTTACTATCACAACCAAATGCCCTGATTCGAGTTCTTGAGTCCTGAACTGATAGTATTATTTTTTCTACTAGGGCTGACCGGCTGACTGAACAATTTTCTCAATTTTCAGAAGCTGCGTCATTCTACTAGAGATGGCTTTGGTAATTTATGAAATGATATTTTAATCTGCAAATATAGTACTCGTACAACCACAATTGCTTGTTTGCATTCACTGACTATTCAATCAAGATGACAATAATTACTATGATGGTTCAGTCACGAGGAGAAGGTTGAAATTGCAGCGGCATAGTAGCCCTACTGTGCATGCGCAATCTGTTTTGCACTATAGAAAGATTCACGTTATGAAGTCAGTGGAAATAATAGGACGGCATGGTAGCCAATTCTCTTTTTTAACCGCCTTCTATAGTGGATAGTTGTGATTAAAGTCAGCCAGGTATATCTGATATAACACTAACTATTTGTTATTCGTGTTTATAATGATCAATTCCATTTCAAATATTCATCAACAAAATATATGTTTTCATGAATTGTTAAGTTTTCATAATTATTGTAAATAATTATTCTGGTAGAGTACCGGTACTAGTATAATTACTAGTAGGTAGACTAGCGTGTAATCAACGTTATAAAGTTTGACTCAAGTGCGGAGCTAGAAAAGGATAAAGCTATATGCTTTGTCTTAAGACAGACATTATATTACAAACATAATATTACACCAATATTAATCAGGTGCTGACTTTGTAGGTGAATCTCACTATAAATGCCTGGCAGTCAATCTGGTGTCCTCTTCACTAGCCGACCTCTTTTCACAACTGAGCAAACTATCTATATCTTAGTAGCACCTATACTAGTCTCTCTTAACGACTGAACCATCTATCTTGGTTAAGCGGACATTACTGACCAAATTCCCGTCATCGAATAAAACAAGACATTTTATAGTATACTATGTAAGGAGGATGTAAGTCTTACTAATACTATCTGTCGGCCCATTCGCGTCCGGTTTCGATGAGCGCCTTGGCAGTGAGTCGCTCGATCTCCTGCAGCAGCAGCTCGGTGTCCGGGTCGAGGCCGATGCAAGCGGTCGATGCCTTGTCCTCACAGGAGTCCCACTCAAGCGAGTCCACCGGACTGCCCTCCGTCCCCGTCCCCGTCCCCGGTCCAGACGCGTCCTCCATTGTGCTCGTCATCAGGCGCCTCTGACTGCCCGCCGCTCCACCTACACACAGTACCCAAACACTAGAGAATAGTGTGTAACAACCGAAACTAGTATCCCAAATTATTTAAATAAATCGGTGGTTCGACAATACCAAGGCTTAAATCATGCAAGTAAATCAAGCAAAGCCACTGCAAAGGCAGTAAATCAGTGGTTTGACAATATCAAGTAAGGCGTTTTCATTCCGTGCATAAACAATCTAGTACAAAATTTCAACAATATATTTATTTATTTATTGGATAGAGTAAGCAATACAGTAGTCGGAAAAGAAAAACAGGCTGACTTGAATCAATTCTTCAATTTCCTAATTTCGTCTTAAATTGTCCAAATATTATATAGGTTATGTCCATTTCAATGTATGCACTAAATCATCAATCTGAATATACAAATCAGAATAAAACAAATAATAAATTTAGATAGAATAATAATAAAACTTCCGTAAAAACATAAAACAAACTTCAAATTCACAAAATAATTATATAAAAATACATTCATTTTGAGCTCGAAAATATATTATATATGAGGGGACGAGCAAGGAGAATGGAGGAGGAAACATAATAAGGAAATCAGAGACCTCTCCAATAAACCTCTACGAAATAAAATGTAGGAGATTACAATGGGCTGGGCACATACTCAGAAGAGGAAAAGAGTCCAAGCTGAAAAAAGTTTCAACACCCAACCCTCTAAGAAGAAGACCCCATGGGAGACCCAGTCAGAGATGGTGACAACAGGTTAAGACTGACATGGAGAGACTTGCAGCGACAGAAAGAGATGCTGAGGAGCGAACTACGTGGAGACAGTTTGTTGGTGCGGCCAAATGTCAACTTAGATATAGATGGCCCTGAGAGTAAGTAAGTAAGTAAGTATGAGGGGTACCCAAACAATAGGTATACTAAAGATTGATGATGGTGTAACAACCAAAAATAGTATCCCAAATTGTTTCAATAAATCACTGGTTTGACAATATCAAGCAAGGCGTTTTCAATTAATACCCAAACAAACTAGTACAATATTTCACCAATATGAGAAATGCAAATTATTCTCACTGTGCACCCTTACTGAACCAATATTCTATATTTTTTGAATCGTCTTTGTTCAAATTAATTGACTTATTCTTCACAAACAAACTTTGTGAACACATTTGAGGGGAACATTCACATAAATTATAATTATTTCATCTGATGTATTTACTTACTAATTAATAAAGATTTCATTTCAATAAGGCTGAGGTTCATTACATATAACTACTATAACTAGAATATTTTTTTAATTTTCTTTGTAATGGCGTGATTTGAAACTAATCATGTTTAAAAGAAAATAGAAAAATATGTAATTAAATGAGGATTCATTTTATTTGATCTACACCTTTACTAATTATAATCAAAATAAGCCAAATAAGTTGAACCAAGCATGACACAACTTCAGTGAAACAGTAAGTCTAAAGAAATTATTATTGTAATTGAATTCCATGTAATTTAGTTTAATTTGTTATGACTTTGGACGCAAAAATTCACTGGATGGCTCAAGTAAAGGGAAAAAATGGGAGAGCGTGGAATCAAATACTTGAAACGTAGCGATATTTATTTTCCAAATAATAATTAATTCGAGGAAATGTTTGTATTTTGCATGAATTTTATTCCATGTTTCAATGTTCTGGGAATGACTTAATACACATAAATTTGAATAATACTTGTAATATCATATATGAATATGATTTGTCTTGGTCACACCACACAACATATCAAAGAAGTACAATCATATATAGCCTATTATTGATTGAGATTCCTCACAGGATAAAATATTTGAGTTTTCTTCTGAATATTTTTATGACTACGAAAAAATCTAAATGATTTCAGGAATTTTATTTGATTTTCAAGAATTAAATAAAGAAACCTAAAAACAAAGCAAATATCGGTCAAAAAACCAACGTTAATACCTTCATGTTCCCATTCCAAGTCAACCGAACTGGGAGGCGTGGATGAAGAGAAGCTGAACTTTCTCCAAGGGTGAGGACCTGCCCGAGATATGCGGCGCAGGTCCAATGGAAGTGCTCCCTGACTGTTTCCTCCGCAACTAATTAAAAGTAAACACAAATTATTAACTGCACTAATTGGATTTTTTTACCTTCAATTAAAATTATAGTGACAAAATTTTAAACCGTCTACATGTACAAAATACTATACAATAAGATTTGGAGGAGTGGAGGAAGACCAAGGATGAGGTGAAGAGACAGAGTGGAGGCTGATTCGCGGGAGAAGGGTTGAGGACGCGGGGAGGAGATGGACAGGATTTAGCGGAGGAGACGGCTAAAGGAGGGAAATGCCAACCCCATATGATTGAGATAAGGCTTAGCCAGAGATTTGGAGGAGTGGAGCAGTTTAAATTTGAATATATATAAATCAATCAATATCAATAATTCTATTCAATTCAACATAAACGCAAAAAAACAATTTCTAATAAAAAAATGAAAAACAGACTTCATGGTGCGGTGTGCTGAAAGGAGGAAAAATACCTAGCCAATAATGGTTTCCCATGCAATAGGCTAGTAGAGGGTATAAAAATAAAGAATGAAGGGATAGAGAAATGGAAGAATGGGAGAGGGAAGAGGAAAAAAAGAAAGAAACCAGAAGAAAGAAAAGCAAAATTTATAAGCAAGTCCTCTTCTAACAAACATAGCTAAAAAAAATCATTGCATTCTATAGTTTGAGCAAAAACCTTGATTCTCATACTTCGATATGGAAAAAAGTTACTGTATGTCCAGTTTTTTATAACTAGTTTAAATTTTCTAATAATCTTGGTGTCTGTGAGAGTGGTCCAGATTGAAGTTTATCATTTTAGTACTTATATAGATTAGTGGTATAGCCTCCTTAAACAGCCTACATTCAATATTGGTGTGATACGTTCGCAGTGATTTATATGATGAATTATAAATGATAATTATTGTCAATATTGAATTTAAAGTGCAAGGAAAATGGTATTTATATTTTATCGAGAATTCAATGACGTTTTTTTTTTTATTTATATAATAGGCGTAATGTCATTACATCGTGTCACTAAAACCATTTCGGTTGGGTACAATCAAGGTTTGTTTGGAATAATTATAATCATCAGTTTTTGTGCTAAGTATAATTCATCAATATGACAGTTGAAGTGTAATCGTTCTAAGCTTTGATAAGAAATAAGATCAATCGAAATTATTTTCATAAGCAGACATTGCAGAGCATTGTGGTCAATCACTATTATGCTGATTAGAATAATATTAAAATATGAGAATCTGTTGATGTTATGAACTGGAATATTAGATTGTTTGAATCAGTGGTATGAGTCCTGTTATTTCAAAATTCTAAGAGTAGAGTTGTTTAAATCACAGGTTTAAAAAATCAATAAAGTAATCTATTGTAATGTAAATAAATAAATAAAAATAATGGAGCTAATTCGAAAACAACTTGAACATTTGCATTTGATTTAATCGTAATTACCGATTGAGTGAGAGATAGGTAGTTGATGAGAGGAATAAATATATGATTTGATAAGTAGCTATATAATGTACAGAGTAAAGAGAGCGAGTGTAACCGAAAAAGCGAGAAGAACCAGCGAAATTATCTTTTTCACCACTCCTTAAAAATAAATAATGCTGTCCGGCCAAAGTGGGTGGATTATCTTACCAAAGTAGCCTAACATAATACATAATAATTGGCTGTAGAGAGATCAATTCCAAACTGTCATCAGCATTGGTTGAATAGGAGGCATTGATGTTATTTATTAGAATTCTGACAATTTGTAGTGAATCTCATTAAAGCAAGACCAACGTTCGGCCGCAATCTTTAAATGGGATCTACAATAGGCTGCAACAAAGCAAGTAGCAAGAGAATTTACAGATTCAATGATTTCTGTTACACGAAGCAAGAACATGAGAATTCATGCGTAACTGATTTATTATAATATAATAATCAAGTAACAATGTTGTAGATGGTTTTCAATGGATGTTATAAACCTTGCCATGAAATCGGTAAAACATGCTCTTCAAAATAGTATTTGCCAATCGAATAAAAGATTATTAACATTTATTGAAAGAGGTAGTTGAAAAATCGATTCTTGAATTACTTACTCAGGCAACTGACTTTCAGATTGATCGTTAATGATTTCAGACTTCAACTGGATTCTTTCTTCATGGCATTCCCCTTCTTCTTCGTCTTCTTCAGTTAACCTTCTCACGTTATTGGTCTGGAAATATATTGGAAAATAATTTTATTTCTGGTATTAATTTACAAATAGTAATAAAAGCCATGTATTTATAAATAATGTCATTATCTATGAAATATTTTGAAAAGAGAAAAATCCATTCTTTCAGAGAACTTCAACTTTCATTTCTTCAACTGATTTTTGCTTGTCAATTTTGTATTTCCTTCTGCAACTTCCACAACCCGAATAATATTCAAGCTATCCTGGATAGCTACGACTCAGCACAATCAAACCTGATACTGATTAAAACGAAAGAAATCACAGTCGTGATCTATACTATGTTCTATCAAATTGCTAAAATTCCAATAATGCATGTTCTTTATAAATTTTCAATCAGGGTAGCCTAATAAAATTCAGTTACACTCATGAAAGAGTTGACATAGAAAAGAAGAATGACTACCGTACATGAAATATTTTTAAGAAGGATAGTAACAGAAAAATATTTCAATAACAAAGACTGTATATAACAAATAATTAAGACTGAATTTTAGACTACTTATGATACGAAATTCAGAGTGGAAATGTGAATATGGCGCATCAAAAATTTCAACTTTCATTTCAAATGCTGAGCATATTTATATGAAATAGAAATAGAGGTGAAAGCTACGTTTAGGAAAGCTAGTGAGTCTTACAATGTGAACTTCAATGGATGAAGATAAACTATGGAAAACAAATTTTTTATAGTTTAAACATAAACAAATTGAATGGTGTTAACTTGGTGCAAAAGCAACTGGATAACAACAAACAACTGTGATTGACAAGACAGTGAGTGAAGCAGACAGGGATATTATTTTAGATGATAAAAAATTCAAATGGTAATTAAACGACGTGCTTGATTGGAATAAATGATTCAAGTAATATGAAAAGGTGCTGAGTATCGGGCTCGTCTACACCAAGGCTAGCATGAAATCAAGCTTTACTGTTCATATTTTTAACTCACCTCTTTTTTCCTCCACTCAAATAATCTTCAATTGTTTGCATAAAACCAATCCACACTTGGATAACTGTTTATTGACAATACAATATTGGCACATTCCTACTTTAGCATACATTTTTCATAAATACTTCAGAAATTCAAAGTAAAAGACTTATTGCTTTTTGTTGGTGGGGAGTCCCTAACGGGAAGTTCCCACCTATACATCATTCGAGCCGTCAATGGGCCTGACAACTGTTATTTCAACGGAACCAAATACATTATAAAACAGTTACTATTAAGACATCAAGAGTCTATCCACAATATTCTAAAATAATGTATAAACGTACTAGTAACTTGAATAGAATTCCAAAAATGAGTTGATATTTTGAGTTGTTGGAATAGAACAAGCAATGTGTAAATGGAAATTATGGGATATTGAGCTACTGTTTGAAAAAACGAGACACTGAGCTAAAACGCAGGATTTGTCAATTTTTCATTCTTTCATATTTGACTGAATTCGTCAATTCTTCATTCTTTCATACTTGACTGGCAATTTGATTACTTGATGATTGGGCATGGTAATTCAAACATAAATTGACGTTTTCTCAACACTTCAACAATATTCATTTTTATATTTTCACGACAAAATCTGAAATACTGATTCAAGTCAAATACTGAATATACTTTTTATCTGAATAATAATAATAATGTAGAATTTGTTTCTTATGCATATTAGTGGTAAAAATGCTACTACAGTATTAAAATCATGGACTATTTCATATTGTGTTGATATTATATCAACACATACTCAACATTATATCATCTTTATAATATGAACACAATAATGGTACTCTATTGCCCAGTTGTGGTCTTCATGCTAATACAAAGATTAATTTCAAATTCGATTCCTTTTCTTATCAATTAACTTTTTTACTGCCAGAGATGAATTGATATTTATTGGAGGGATAAATTGATATTTATTGGACGGATGAATTCATAACGGACAAAAAATATATGAAATTTATATTTTTGAAACTCACCTGTGATAGAATCTTTTCTTCTTATTGGTGGGATGTGGTATTCTGACCTCCACATTCTAGAACAAACACCATGATTCATGTTGGGAGTATTGAGTTTGATTCCTATAATTAATTTTGAATCACTAAGGGCCGGTTTCCGAGCTCGGGATTCAGTCAAGTTCTAGAATTTAAACAGCTGGAGTCTAAAAATTGGCTTTCCAAAACAGGGCGTAATCGCAGTTTTTATAACAATCTTTATTTTCTCATTTCTATGATTGGAAACGTTTTTCCTTGACAAAATTAAACATTCCCAAACAATTCAAAATATCTGAAACTTTACACTATTTTCTCTTTATTTTATTTTGTGTTCAATTTTCTAGTTTCTCGAAATTTAATTTAAACGTGACTATGAATGTGACAACGACTACGCCCCGTTTCGGAGAGCCAATTTTCTGACTCCATCTGTTAAAGTCTAGAACTTAGCTAAATCCTGAGCTCGGAAACAAGCCCTAAATAATCAATAATCAAGTAGTGAGCTGTTTGACAATATTCAGTTGGAAATAAAGTAGTTTACTATTCAAAGTGTAATATTTGAATAAGTGATTAATTGTATATTATATAAAGGCAATTGAAAATATGTTTTTTTTAATGTTACTAATTAGATGAACTGATACTATTCGAGACTAAATCAGAATTATTTCATGATCCAATAACGAATAATGAATATATCTCACTGCATTCGTTTCAACAAGTAATTTCCAAGATAAATGCCGAAACTTCAATTTATTAAAAGATTATGAGTAACTTTTGCTCAAATCTAAAAAAGAAATAATGGATTGGAATAGTGAGCCTATTTACCTCGTTGATATCACCGGAGTCAACCAGGAATTGGAACTGGAATCAAGAAAACCAAGTTGAATTAATAAGAAATGAGAAAAATCATTGACCA
This sequence comes from Nilaparvata lugens, assembly GCF_014356525.2. Lineage (NCBI taxonomy): Eukaryota > Metazoa > Arthropoda > Insecta > Hemiptera > Delphacidae > Nilaparvata > Nilaparvata lugens. Next base: position 9,505,062 of record NC_052513.1, on the reverse strand, counting down.
AGAAATACTTCGATAATATTAAATTCGATTAATGTAACTGAGATCTATTCTTGTTGCAATTGATCATGATGAAAAGTGGAAACTAAGGCAAAAATTGGTTTTATAATAATTATTAGAATCTTATCAACACAAGCATTACAAGTGTATGTTACGGATGAAGCATAAGGTAAAGGTTGTGCAAAAGGTTAAACAAAAACATTTTATTGGTGATATATGTTTTTCGATTTGTATACTATCAAGCCAACAAAAGTTTTCTCAGGAAAACATTTTAATTTTTTTCTGATCATTATTTTTTGAGATATGAGAGCCTAAATATTAAATTTTTGGTACAGATAATTTCAAATTCGGTAAGAGATAAATTTATCCATGAAATAATGGTGAGGATAAATTCTTCATGGTATTTTTGATTTAATAAAACAACAATTTACTGAAAATATTTTGAGTAAGCTTGACAGTATACACATCAAAAAACTTTGAAAAATATCACCAGTAAAAAGTTTTTTTAGCCTTTGCACATCCTTAAAGCTGTAAGTACTCGATTTGAAATTTTTTTTTGGTTGGTAAACTGGCTTAATTTTTGATCATAGGCTATCTGCAGGTCTAGAGAAAAACCTAGGTGTGTTTTGTTTGGACTTGGATATTGAGGTGGTAGCTCTTGAACTGGCTGATGTATCGGCTGTTATTATTTGTGTCTACCGTTCCCCAAATGGAAACATTGAACATTTCTTCTATTCGTTGGATGCTTGTCTCTAGATTCAAGTCACAGCATCTAGTAGTATTATCATCAGAGGTGACTTCAACAAAGCCTTGAACTGCAATAAATCGGCTACAAGAACTTTTGTAAATTAGCTGCGGTTTCTTGGCCTTTATGTTGTATTGCAGGTGCCCACTAGAAGAGGTGGCTGCGTGGACAGCATTGCAACATGGATTCGGAGTACATGTTCTCGAGGAACCTCGAGGAATTATGATCAGTAACTGAAACTTTGGTTGCTGATCATAGAGCAGTAATTATGACAGCCAACATCAGTATGGTGAGTGAGTGTTCTCGGTTCCGCACTTGGTATTGTAATTATACTAGAGGAGCTAGAAAGATTAATGAGAGCACACTCTTTGGATTCAAAGATGTTGGGTCTCAGGTCAACTTGGATAGTGAACTACAGGGGGAAAGACCTGAGGAGCCTTATGATAAAAGTTTTGGCAAAGTTAATGAAATATTAAATTAGTTTTTTCCATTGAAGCTTTTAAAACGGAGTTCTAGATCTAAGAGTAAGCCTAATAGTAACACTAGAAAGGTGAGGTCTTGATTTTTGCCTGAGTTGTCCAGGTTCAGAAGTTTCATCAGTGATACTGATGGTGAGATACAACTATGCATTCAGTACTTGTCCAATGAAAAAAGACAACTTACGTATATTGTATTCCAAAATGAAAAGCATATACAAAAGTAAGATCAATGAAGCCAAAAAGTGTGCCAATGTTGAGAAGATTGAGAATACACCAAATCCCTGCAAAGCTGCGTGGAATTTGATAAACAGAAACAGAGGTCCCTTGAGAGCATCTGGAGTCTCATGTGAGGCTAGCCCTGATGAGTTCAACGAATTTCTTCATCGGAATATTGAACAGATTGTTTCGGCTGTAACAACTACAAATGAGAACCCTGTAGGTAATGTGAGATTGAGAAGAGTGAGGAAACTTCATTGGCAGGAAGTGACACCAGCTGACATCATAAAATTTGTGTCCAACTTTAAAACATCAACAGCCAGGATATCTACGGTATGACTACTCTCATGTTGAAAGCCATTATTGACGTCATTGCCCGCCCTATGACCAAGATTATCAGCAAGAGTTTGAGGGCTGGAATATTTTCTATTACTAGAAGATTACTTTTTCTAGTACCTATTTACAATAAAGGAGATCCTTGTGCCATAAATAGCTATAAACCTATCTGTTATCCCAGTTTTTGCCAAAATCTTTGAAACAGTGATGAAGATGCAGCTGGTGGAGTTCTTTGAGACTAATGAGATTTTCTCTGATCTGCAGCATGGTTTCAGAAAAAATAAGTCGACTGTAACAGCAGTTTCTGAACTTGTCAGAAGGATCCAAAAAGCTTTTGAAGGTACCAATTGCCTGTCTCTGATACTATGTGATTTTAGTAAAGCGTTTGACTGCGTATCCCATGAAATAGTGATAGGTAAGATATGGTGTAGGTGGTGCTGTTCTTCAGGCCCTCAAGTCTTATCTGAAGGATCGAAGGCAGGTCATATCTGTTGAAGGGGCGAATTCAAGGGCTCTGACTATAAATCATGGCGTCCCACAGGGTTCGGTGTTGGGACCTGAAATATTTTTGATCGCAATCAATGACCTTGATCTTGGGCACTGAAGTTTGCAGATGATACCACATTCATTTCTTTCAGCCCAAATCTGGCCCAGGTGAGGAAGTTGACACAGTTGGTGAGCAGACCCTACCCATGCTCTGGTGTACCATGATCTTTTCCATAGTATTCTGAGCTACAGACTGCTGCTATGGAGTCACGCTTCTGATGTGGAGATGTGTTATAGCTGCAAAAGAGGGCCATTCGGACCTTCAGTGGCTTCCTGGATCATTGTAGATCTCTCCTCCAGTCCACAGGTGAGAAGACCATTTACAGTCATTATAATATATATTTGAGTGATCAAATCTTGGAAAATTCAACACAAGGAATGACTTCCATGGTTACAAAACTAGAAGTCGAGGTCTTCTAGATGTGCCTTACTGACGTCTGTCAAAGACCCTTGATGCATTTCCTGTATTGCCTTGCGGATATCAATAAACTGTCCGAGGATTTGAAGATATCAGCAGTAAACTCAAGACTTGAGTGTTGGCTAAGGAGAAAGCTATTTTATTCCATTCAGGAATATTTTCTGGACGACTTGGTAGGCCTTGTTCAATCCATGCTGACATCTGGATAGTTGTGAATGTAATAAATTGTAACTCTTACTTGTCGCAGCCCATCCGGCCTTGTTGGTATTCGTAGAGAGGAACGTAATTCAAATATCCATTTATTCAAATCAATCAAACTAATACTCATTCAACAGATATCTTACTGTTTACTTATTGTATAATAAGCCTATAGCTTTTTAATGGTTTTCAAGATTCTCCTTGACAATTAAAGCAATGCCTGTAATATATTTTAATTTAAGAAACAGTAACCAAAATAAACTCATAACGTTCAATTATTTCTAAAAAAAACAAGACTCCGCTCATTGTTTCTAATACAGTGAATAAAGTCTTAGTGAAACTAAGGTAATTTTACTGTCGTAAAACTACGTCGACATAAAAAGTTCTTAGATGTAGAGAATTTAAAAATTCAATTAAAATTCAAGTCAATATTCAAAACAAAAAAAAAAGCCAAACTGAGTTCAGTTTGCCGGTAAACGTTTTAATAAATTAATTTGAATATTATTCTAATACTCACTTCCACTTTTTCTGTGTCACGTTGATAGAATGATCGCTGCAAACAGTGGCTCCTGAAATATAATCAATTCATCTATTTGACCCAAACAGTGCTAAAGCCAGCAATAAACACGGCAGAGCAGTGAACAAAGTTCAATGGATTTTACAACCTCAAGTTAATAGATTTAAGTTATATTATGAAATATTTTTCTGTAACTGATAAATGCTACTGATAAACTGATAAATGCACGTTGATTATTATGAAGCTTTCTAGGCTAAATCTTAAATTATGGGCATTACTAGATAACAGGCAATAGATTGATGTCCAACTGCCTATCAAAATAATTAAGTTTCCTGTCATCAGAACATACTTTTCTATGTAATTAACTTCTTCAGTAGATCAGTTCCAGGCTTTTCACAATAAATAAACGTGTAATGTCTGTCTTTGATGCATTTTTAGTTGAGCAGGAACTTTATTTTTTCAACTGCATAGACCCATGGAAACTTAAAACACACGGTAGGCCTACCTACCTAACCCTAGCCAAATAATAGTTCTCATTTTTCAATATATTTATTAATGTACTTAAATTTCTTGAACTATCTTTCCCAAGATAGCATTTTATAAGACTATCAACAACTAAGATGTTTAAAAGAAATAAGTTATTGTGAGTTGACTCCTTGTTGAAAATTTAAAATTTACCAAACTTAAAAGTAAGTTATCTTTAAATTTAAAAATTACCTTACCTTTGGCTGTTTCTTTTGAAAGATAAATGACTTAGACATGTTCCCATTATAAGCAAAATATCTTAGTTTGATAAAGAATGCTTCTTATTATATTTCTTAGACACATGGGTTGAATGAATAAAATTTCATTATAAAGTATGTTACAGGAATTCATAATAGTAAGTTACACTTCCTAATCCTACTTTTTCAAGAAATGTACACATTACTTATTGTGTATAATTATTTTAAATTATGAAAATAAGCACATTTTGAAACATAGACCCAAGCGGTTTTCACTAAATTCGAGTTCAAGGAACGAAGACAAGAAACTAACACAACACACAAGCACAACCACACCAATAACCTGCAAAAACACAAAAACAAGCTATTATATCAGCTGACTTGAACTTGAACTATATTATAGTGGAGTGCATTAATGGAATGGCCAACTTAAAAATGGACTAGCAAAAAATTCCGAACTGCAAGCGATTTCTCTCCTTAAATATGTTTGATATCAATAAATTTCAATTTCCTATATGATTTATTATTTATATACATCAATATCCTTCTTCTATATGCTCAATAATCATGATTATTTAAAAATTCGTTAAATGTTCAGTTGTGTCAGATGTGCCTCTCTACTAAACTACTTTTATCGATGCCCTTCTCAAGCTCATGTCATGATAACCTTAAAATCGAATGTGGTATTCTTGATTTGTCAACCTGTCAAAGTCTTGAAATAACTTGAATTTTCTTGCTGAATTTGATTTTGTGCCTAGCTTACACATTTCAACCTCTATAATTTTGGCTGTTATTGAGCCTCACTTACTTCCTTTGTAGGTCGTTCAGGTTAGAGACGAGTAAGGTCAAATACATTTTGTAAATACTACGTTAAGTTGACACTTGTCAGTCAGTGAGTCGAATTTTGTTTTCAGTTGTGATTTGTCACTCGGACAATCTCCCTCTGCATTGTTTATTTGTGTTTAGATCTATCAACATTATACGTGTGTTTTATTGACTATTCAGTTTCTATAAATTTTGCAAAATGCAGCCAGGTCCAATTCATGATTCTATTAAACCGATATCATGGATCTTAGGCAAATGGGTTTCTGATAGTGGAACAGGTACCTTTCCAACAATAGAAGCCTTCAGTTACTGTGAAGAAATAGTTTTCGAATCTTGTGGCCAACCAACCATCAATTATTACGCTCGTTCATGGCATGCTCAGAAAAAGCATCCAATGCATTTCGAATCAGGATTCTTGAAGATCAACCCAGGTACTAATAGAGCAGCGTTTGTAGTGGCTCACAACTTTGGTCTAACATCTTTGGAAGAAGGCGACTTTGATGAAAGCAATCTAACACTAAAAAGTTCAAACATTTCAAGAATGGAATTTGCTAAAGAACCATCAGTTACTAACCTTGAAAGACATTTTATTCTAATGAAAGAAAACATTCTTAAACAGCACGTCTCTATGCAAACTAGCAATACACCAATCACAACTCATACTTCAGCTACTTATAGGAGGGTGCTTGACGAGGATAATTAGTAAAAAATAAATTGAATTAAGTTTATTGTGTTATTACAACGCTCACTATTATAAATCAATTGTTCAGTAAATGAAATATTTTGCGCCAATAAAATTTATTTAAGTAAGCTTTCATGTGTTTTTCATCTACCGTAGGTCCCATTTGAAAATTTCTCTATATCCTCAAGCTCTATAATTTTTAGCCTAAGTCAATAATTATAAATAACAAGGATACTTTTAGTAATAAAAAATAAATGGGCACCTGAGGATGGTATGAGTGTTTAGTGGTATAAGTGTGTACATAATAGTATTTTTAATATTTTTTAAATGTTTTCAATAATTTGAAGAAGCTTTTTGGTTTTTAAGACATAAAAGGTTTAAAGGCGTAAAGATGTATAAGGGTACTATTTCTATTTTATCCTTATGAAGTCAACAATTGTTCATTCAAATCTGAAATCATTCATTTATTCAAAAACATGATAATATTTTGGTAGTCCTGAATAGTTTTACTCATTATTGGATGCATGTTATAATTTTGGATCTAAAACAATTTTTCAACATCATAGGCTTACCATCATCTCTTATAAATATATAGGTTCTCATCCCTTATATATTTTTTCGGTTTATAAAAAGTAAAGAAAATATGACATAAGAAGCTAATTTTTGTGGCAGGACCGGCCAAAAAAAATTTGGCATAACCCATTTCGGGTTACCAAATCGCCATACCCCCTTGGATACGCAACTGCTCTCGATGTCCTTCATGACAATTACGCAACTGCCCTTCATTTTAATGTAAATGTTTTTTCATGTTTAATAATAAATACCACTGACATGGGTTACGTGACAGAGAAAAAATAAATAAAGAATTATACCGCTTCAATAATTTTCATTACGACCCCAATCATTCATAATGAGTTGAGAATGATATGTTATCTATGAATGTATCAATAAATAAATAAAATTTAGAAAAGCTATGAGTCGTCGTTCAGGATAAGTAAGTAGTGTATATTTTAAAAAATATATCGTCTCTTATGGTCTGAATGAATCAAAATTATTAATATTATATTAAGTGAACTTCTCACACTTGAAATCACTAAAAATTTCTAGTAATCTTATTTGTGTTTTTATCTTATATTATTTTAAAGGCGCTCTTCCCACAAGTTTTCTTTCAAGTTTGAAGAATTCATGTGTCTTGTTGATTTAATTATGTAAAGAAATTCAAATTATGTTGCTGTTAATCCAACCATTCCTATTCTAAGTTTATGCCAGCGCTACACTCTTGCCGAGTGCATACAAATTACGACGAGCGTGAGAGTGTGAACTATGCCACCGCTCGCCATCACTCATTTCAAGTTTAGGATCAGAGGAAGGTTCAGATACTGAGAAATATATTCGAAATTCAATTTTATTCAAGAAATCGTTAAAAGTCTAGGTACAAAAAATAATTTGCATTGATCAATTCTCATAAACAAGTTGAAAATATAACAATTCAGTGTTCTGAATTTAGATAAATAATACTTGAGAAATAACAATAATGAAAAATGTGCACTAAGTGCAATTATTATTGTCAAAAATCACATTAATTTAACAGTATAAATAATAATTATGTTCTACATTGTTCTGCAAATAGCTACAATCTCTTCATAATTTAATAGAGTAATTATTATTATGATAGCAACATAAACTAAAGTAATAAACACACAAATAACTTGAGATTAAAAAATACGCTTCTTGAGAATTACAAAGAACAATGATGCCTAGTATTTTTGAATATTGTGTGCGCAAATATCAATGAATGTATTTCGACTTTGGAAAAAATGAAATTATATTTCATGACTCCTAAAATTTATAAAAATCTTGACAGTTTTATTAAATTTGTTCTTTATTCTATTGATGAGAAATTTCATCAAATCCAGAATATCACATCCTTTACAGAGTCAAGTACAGTTCGGTAGTAGCTAAGAATGTTTCTGAGACTTGAAGACTCATTTAGAATTAATTGTGAAAACAAGTAATTGTTTCAAATAACTAAATAAGTGTACCAGTGAATGACTAAAATATATGAATTTTTGTCGTAAACATTCATACATTGTGATTTCATGAACGAACAACTTTCTGTCTTCAATATTATTTTTAATACTCTTCAGTTTGATTGAGAACAATACATATAGAATAATACTTCGTAGTGATAAAATTATGATATATATATAATAATGCAAAGTATTGCAATATATAAAAACAAGCTACGAATCCGCTGTAAGAACTATAAAAGCAGACTAAAAACTAGATAACACTTGGAAAGAACTCAGTCACTTATTGCAATATCATGAAATTTATAGCAACTCTTTGTTCTAAAAGAGATTACAAATAAGGAAGGAGTTTTGTGTATAGGTCTCAAGATAAAAAATCAAATTGAAATAACTATTCATTTATAACTATTATTTATAATAACAGTATATAGAAAACAACTTTATGGAATGATCGATTTACCACACAGCCTCAATTAATGCTTCTTCAATAAGTCTAGAATAATATAGATAATCAATCTAGATTTTGACCAAAAAATAAAATCAATGATCAAAATTTCACGTTTAGTGATGTTCTGGTTTAGGCCTAATAATGTGCTTTAATGATGAACTATAAGTACAATAAAGTAAATTCGTATGGCTTTTGTTGGTGGGGAGTCCCTCGCGGGAAGGTCCCACCACCTGAATATATAATTTAAGCCGTCAATGGGCCTTACAACTGTCATACTTCAGCCAGGACCGACAATTTAACGTGCCCATCCGATAACACGGGAATGATCTGGTTAAAAAACGTTTGTTAATGAGAGGGTTTGAACCCGGGATCTCTATGCTGCTACGCAATAAATACAATGTATAGTCACCATAGCTAAGAAACCACTGTAAGAACTTTAAAAGCAGACTAAAAACTAGATAACACTTCTAGTTTAATGCACTGAATTCTGTAGAAAAGTCTGTCATTCTGGTACGGTTAATGTGGTAGAAACAGATTGGAATTAATAATGAATACTAACTCCACCTATTGCAAATAATAATGATTTCATACATACGACATTACTTCAATCATACTATTGAAAGAATGCGTTCCCTTTTTTAAATTGAATTATAAGTAACAATAATAGGCGAAAAGTGTGGGAAGTCAACTAGAAAATATGGAAGAAAACCATTGTTGTTACAATCATTACATGACGACATGACAGCTTGTAGCAGCAGGATGGCAATCTTCATACTCTTCAATGTTGCCAATTCTCTTATCCCGGTCTTCATCTGTTGATTGGCCCATATTATTAATGCAGGCGCAGCGATGCTGTTTGGATCCGATTTCGTACAACTTTCGCGGAACTCCAACCCAGTCACGTTCAATGCCACCACTGTAAACAGGTGAGTGACGATAGTATTCCACGTTTTTCAAATGAAAGCAGAGTCATTACACAGACATTATCCAACAGAATCTTTTATATATTGATAAATTATTTTTATTCCTTCGTTTACATTCCTTCATATGATTTCACTGAAGGAAATCTCAATAATCAACAAGGAAGATTAAGATTATATTGCCAATCTGACACCGCCTGATATCAACCAGGCTGCCTTGGCAATACAAAAGGGACAGAGGCAATTCTTAAAACATACCCTCTAGATAATGTTTGTAATACCCCTCCATATTATATTATAATCTCTCACATAATAGAGACGAATTCAACAAAGCTGAAATTTGAGAATCTGTGACAACACCCTCGGCAAAATTCTTTACATTTAGACATAATAATCATTGTCATTATGAAGAGAATTCTTTGTTTCCTAAATGATGATATTAAATAGTAGTACAGGTAGTAGTGAGGTTAGTAGTTTCGAGGTTGACGGGTAGAGAGGACTTGAAAGTCGTAACTCCGCCTATTTTTTTTTTTTTTTTTTAATTTCATTTATCAGGCTTGGTAGTATACACCGTGTCCCACGTTTACTCGTCTAATTTTATATTACCTGCCCATTCATGCAACGAACGTTTTTAAATTTTAAACAGTTTACAAAGAATGTTATGAAAATTAATATACTGAGGAAATTTCAGCTCCCTAACCTTCGTAGAAACAAAATGGCGGCATATTGAAAATATTATCAATTCGCTTCCTATAAAACTACTTTCATGTGTTATTATCTGATTTGTTTACTACGTTGCGGTAATCTTGCCTCATTTGATGGTACCAGAAATGGATCAAGCAATCTTCCAATGGTGCTCCACCTCATTTCACAAATCATGTCAAGCAATTACTATATGACAAACTTCATGGCCGTAAGTGGAAGTGATTTTTTAGATTCGCCAACCCAATCACCAGATTTAACTGTTTTATGGGGTGGCTTGAAGGAAAAAGTTTATATCTCTATAGCTTTAGCTTCTTAGCTGATGAGGAACAAAAACTATCATTAGAAGAGGAACTTCTCCGGTTTTCCCGCGGAGTTTCTTTGTGAGAGCTTACGAATCATTTCTTAAGTGCTGATATCAGTGTGTTGCTGTGGATGGGTTTCAATTTGAATAATTCTGGACTTCAAGGTGTTTCATTTCACTATGATCTAGTTTTTTTCATTTAAAGTCATATTGCCCTAAAGTGTAACAATAAAAATATTTTATAAAACCAAAAACACTTTTTTAATGTTTTTGAAGTAACGTTTTTCAATTAGCCGCCATTTTGTTTCTACGAAGGTTAGGGAATCGAAATTTTCTCAGAATATTTTTAGAACCTACTTTGTAAACTGTGTAAAATTTAAAAAAGTTCGGTGCATGAATGGGCACGTAATATAAAATCAAACGTGTAAACCTCTTTGTGGGACACTCTATATATAAATAATTCTCAAATAAAACTTCTCCACAAAATAACAATGATACGTATGAAGTTGAGAGTTTTTTTTTTTTGCTGAGGGCAATGCTCACATCGTTCCCAGACTCAAAATGTTGCGAATGATATGATTGTTGAGTCTTGTGAAATGAAATAAATCAAGTCCATTTGATTTATAATATGTTATTTATTTAGTATAAACATTCTGTATGAACACAAGCAGTTTCGTGCCTTGACTGGCCACAAGCCGTTGCCATCTCAAAATACATGACAATGGTGAGAAATGATGGTTCCATACATCCTAAAAGAAGCTTCGAAATAACATAACTTAGTTACAATATATTGCCAATAAGTGGTCACCAGTCCAACTGGAGCTTAACACTCATCTAATGTAGAAACTCAAATTTGATGAAGTAGAAGAATCTGAAGATCAAGAACTTTCACATCAAGAAAAATCTACAGGTTTTAATCTGTTTTCTACACAGTCCTTGAAGACCTCAAACCTCCTCAAGAACTCAAGAAGACCTCAAAGACCACAGTCCTTGGCAACAATCAAAGAAGTATGCAAAGCTACCGCTGATTTTGTAGCTGAATTAGTCATCCATTGGTGATCCTCTTTGGCCCAAGAGGAGATACAATTGGGAAACACCATTTTTTCTTTACTAAACTCCGTGAATTGAAATCCATCCATACCAAAGGAAACACGGAATTCATATTTACGAGAAACACACGTAGTATCTAGTTGTCTCCATGAATTAATAACCTAGTTATTATAATTAGTCATATCCGTAATGAAAAAGTTTTTCAAATACATTTTCATTTTTCAATATAGTATTACATATTTGAAATTTGATTGTTCTTACGAAATATGAAGAATATGACTTACCTTCTTTGGGAGCACCACACCCGGCTTCCGGTGTTCGCATCCCAATCAACATTGCAGGGCGGATACTGCATTTTAATCTCTTCTTCTACAGTTTTCTGTTTCTCTGCTTCAGCAAGTTTCTGTTGCAGCTTGTAGAAGTAGCCTGTTGGCTTCCCTTCTTCATCGTAGTATCTACCGATGAGTTTACCTGTAATTTTCATATAATAGAAAATAATCAACAGTTCAAAGAACCATTCAGAACAATATATCAATGGATGCAATAGACTTAATAATCGTTATAGATAAAAAATAAATAAATAGTTGAAGGTATCATATAGATAAAAATGGGCTCACAGTCTTGACTTACACCCTTATCACTAATGAACAGTTGCGACCTGACAACTCTGACACCAGACCTGAGCCAGCCAGGTCACTCGGTATTATTATTACTAATGGACAGCATTCAATATTCAAATTCGAATTTATTTTGTCAAATTGAAAACAATACAATGTAAACTATGAATAATAAAAATACCAGCAAGAAATGCATAATGAGATTCCAATAACACATAAACTCTTAAATTAAAATAAAATTGTTTTCTATCTGACAAAGCCAGAAAAAATAGGTTTGTGCGGTGGCTTAGGTAAATAGTACTAAACTGATAGAGTTTGTAAGGAAAACTCTTGAATAATTCAGAATTAAAGGACGTGAAGTTTTCTTACAACCACTTATTCATTTATACATTTTTGGGAAGCAAGTATTGGTTGCTACACCATCATCAATCTCTGGTAATTTTCTGAAGTTTATCAGACATTGATGATGGTTTACTACCGAAACCAAAACCAGTCTACCCTAAAGATAATAATATATTGATAGAGGTTTAGCAATCAAAACCAGTTCTGTGGTGGAGAGCCATAAGCTGACATGTCAAAAACCCTATTTTCCACCAGAGCAAAAGTTAGATAGATGAACATTTTATTTTTCCCATTATTGTCCCAAGCCATTGTGAAATGTCATCAAGGTAGACCAATATTTACTTTATCAATATTAATTTCATCATTTTTTATTTTATTTTTTAGTTTTATTGGATAATATTGCTTCCTTTGACATGTCATGTTTTGACCAATAGTTTCAGTTTCAAAGTGTGAATGTTTAATCATAGAGAAACAATAGCGTAAGTAGATATCCCATGGTATAGGGCGTTTATGTCGCAACTTTTACTGTTATCTCAAGCCGATTACTGTCGATTATTTTCTATGTTTACTATTTTGACCGGGTAAGAGTGTATGAACGGCACACTATGAGAGACTACCAGTGTCACACAGCTTCACGGGAAAGAATTACATGAACTATCGGCTTGAGATAACAGTAAAAGTTGCGACATAAACGCCCTATACCATGGGATATCTACTTACGCTATTGTTTCTCTATGGTTTAATCAAGTCATAAATTTTTACTAGATAAAAAAAGACACATGTCAAGAAACATCTAAATTACCTTCCTCTTCACCAATACCAGCAATGCCGGATGGGTTGCGTCAAGAGTTCAAAATATGTCAATTCTCACATTTATCACATTATTTGCAACTATCGAGATGGCAGTACACGTCAGACAAGGCCTACCAAGTCGTTTAGAAAATATTCCTGAATGGAATAAAACGGATTTCTCCTAAGCCATCACTGACTGCTTAGTCTGACTATCTGACTGCTATAGTAAAGAGAAAAGGCTATCATACTCAATTGATTCCTGACAAAAATACGTTTTTGGCTTGAAGTCCTGATATTTTCAAGAAAATTCAAATGAGGAAATTCAGCTCTGCTGAAGTAAGGAGTTGGCTCTACTGCAAAACCCGACTTCAATCAAATAAAATTTATTCACTCGAAATTCATACATAATATTCAACTGTTGGAAATTTTACAATCAGTGTTGCATGTTCATTGGTCCAGCTGATTCAAAAATGGTTGAACAAGAATGCTTGAAAGCTCATTGCTACAAAAAACTCCGGTCTTGACTGAGCGTGAAGTCACGTTCTAAAAAAACACATCAGGACAACAAAGCAAAAACGTATATTTTTGTCACAACTCAATTTAATATGATAGGGAGTGCTAAATTAGCACAATGGGACTCAAGAGGCTACAGTATTGAGATAACATAGATAGAGGTTCACGCACCTTTAAACTTATAAGTCTCATGATAGAATTTCATCCATTCCCTAAGAGACACCAAATCACTATGACTTAGATCCAGAACGTCATCAACTAGGCCTTCCTCAGTGAACTTCCCCGTTACAAAGGCGCGGCTTCCATCCTTCCCTGCAATGTTAAATATGTATAATCTCACAGTAGGTAATGAAATTACAAAAGTATTATATGCCTGATTGTCACTCATATAATAAAATACAATAGGTACGATACCAACGATTAACAATAATGAAACCATGAATCATTATAGTGATTTTGACGTGTCCTTTCGGTTTTTACATTATGAACCGAAAATACAGTGTATAGTATGCTCAACAATAAGCTTATACAAAAATAATATTTCTTATTCTCTGATCACACAATGGAATATTTGCTGACAGCGTACCATTTACTGTTCCACAGCCATATAACCTATGGGGTTTTGACTCGGGGGCATGCTTCGACTGCATCGGATGTGTTGCTGCTTCAAAAAAAAGGCAATCAGGATTATAACCTTCTCGGACCGCCTGGAACATTGCAGGTCACTCTTCAGAAAACTGAGAATCCTGACAATATTCAGCCAGTACATATATTGCTCATAATTATAGACAAAGTGGACAGTCTGAAGGAAAGGAGTAACGTGCATGTTCACCAAACCCGAGGTGAAAGGAATTTGGATTTACCCCGTAGCAGACTGACAGGGACTCAAAGGAGCTACCACATAGCGGCATTTAAATTGTTCAATCAGCCCCCAAGTCTGTGAAGGATGCTGGAAAAATTATTCTCAAACTCATGATAAAGGAGCGACCCATCTATTTTCTGACGGAACTGGAGGATAAGCCTTTATTTATTCTCCAATGAGGTCCGTGGCCTCACCAGAATCTGAGGGAAGGTACCCCTAATCTTCCTTGACACAGTCTGTCTGGTCATCCCAGCCAACGACGAAGGATTCAAGTATCAAGTAAGTAAGAATAAAGATCAAATTTCATAATAATTATTTAAGGAAATTTTTGGTTTATTTTCTAATTTAACTTAATCTCTTATTACATTCAGCTACCAGTCTCGGCAACCAGTGGGTCGTCCAAGTGTCCGAACGAATTGGGGGACATTGAATGTTATTGCCCTCATCGCACTAGGGTTGTTGGTTTTGGCAGCCGATCCCCAGATTTTGGCGACCCGGCTGGTGTCTCATTCAGGTCGCCAGCCCGACAGCCAATCCTGGTGTTTCACTGGTGTCCCAGCGTGCTTTGAATTAGGCCGCCATTGGTTTGCCTCTGACTACCCATTGGTGCTATGGCTGAATGTGATGCAAGCCACAAAAGTTCACTCAAGCGTAAAAATTACAAAAGAAAATAGGAAAAGCCATTTGCATCAATGAAATGAAGCACATTAACTTTACCTAATTATATTACGCATTATATTACTACAAACCCAACTGTAGTAAACTTATACAACCGCATAAATGGTGTATCAAAGAAAAATGACATATATCTCAATATTTAATAGTAACATGAATCTCCAAAATTTCAGGCTAAGTTTACGTAGTTCGAACAGAAAGAGCCGTTTTTGACCAATGAGAAAACTTTTATAATATTCTTCTGCTGTATTCTGTGCTTTTACCGTTGCAGCCTTTTTATTCTTTAGTTTAAAATTTTCTGTCAGATTAACAGATACAGTATATCATAAAAAAGTAGACTCGTATGGCTTTTGATGGTAGGGAGTCCCTTGCGAGAAGATCCCACCTCACCTGCATGTATAATTTAAGCCCTCAAAGCAACGGGCTTTACGACTTTCACACTTCAGCCAGGACCGACAGTTAACGAACCCATCCGATAACACGGGAGTGATCTGGTCAAAAAATTATGGTATAGTGAGCGGGTTTGAACCCTGGATATCTAGGCTGCTAAGCAAGCACAATAGACCACGGATCACTCCTCAGTATATAATAATATATATTGTATGATTAGTTGTTTTGAATAGAACCTATCTTAAAAAAATGCATACGGTAACTTACCTACAAAGCCATGATATCCTTTCCCAGGAGCATAATACTCCTGACCTTTAGTAACGTCAAATACTTCGCCCAAAATACTGAGATATAAACGCTTTTCGTCTTCAGTTCCAGAAAATTTTCTCAACTCTTCAGCAGTGTAAAGACCATCAACATCAACTAAGGAATCGTTTAAGGGATCTTCTGAGCTTACACAAGATAAATATTGTTCTAGAAATATAAGATGAATAATTTTACTTTTTATTAATGTGCAAAGATTAGTATAGACAGTATCTTTCATTGTTTCATAGGGCTGAGTGTGCGTAAACAAACAGAAAAATGAAAGTATTGACGCTAGTACGGTGAAAGAAGCATACATTTTTAGCATGTTAGATAATTTTATACAAATACTCTACGACTTATTCAATTTAAATATTTTAAAATAAACCAGTTGATGTCAGCTCTTGTTGACAACATCACACATTATTTTATAATTATTTCAATTTTAATAGTCAAAAAAACTAAACACAACACATCTCTTAACCTAAAAATCTTCAAAATGAACTTTTATCTCTCGATTCGTGATCATAAACATCGACTACAGTTAGTCGACCCTATAAATATCGATCTTTAAACGATGATTTGTTACTGGCGCGGAAATTTGAACACACCATGTTTGGAGTAGAAAAGAATAAAATTAGTCTTATATTATTAAAAAATTTATCATTTCGATTTCTTTCAACAACAGCCAATAAAAACCACAACGCCAGGTGACAACTTCACCCCCAATAATAGAGAGAAAACAAATTTTTTTTGCTAAATTTATTTATTGAACAGAATTCTACTACTGTACTCTCACTTTTTCCAGTTACAGAATACAAATTCCAATCCTAAATGAGTAGGTACCGTACTGTATTATGATGTTTCATATTATCAGAAACCCCAACTTTTTAAAACGCCAAATTTCAGATTTTTATCAACTGAAGTTTCACATTTAGAAAAAAACAACTAATTTAAAATGTAAGTTAGGTAGCTCATTCTTCTCAGCAAGTCAAGAAAGTTAAAATAATGAACCATCATCAATATTAGAATTATTATTAGAAAAATCTTTCCTGAATG
The DNA here is from genome assembly GCF_014356525.2 of Nilaparvata lugens. Taxonomy (NCBI): domain Eukaryota; kingdom Metazoa; phylum Arthropoda; class Insecta; order Hemiptera; family Delphacidae; genus Nilaparvata; species Nilaparvata lugens. Next base: position 9,488,374 of record NC_052513.1, on the reverse strand, counting down.
TAGCCTGTCCTCAAGCCTTTAGCCAACTTCATAGGCTACAAAAGAGAATAATTCTCACTACCAAGTATATGGTACCGATATTGAAATGTTACCAGTTATACACGTAGGTTTATACCTTGATCGTTAACACGTACCAATAAATAATAATATAAAGAGTATAGTATTGAACAGTATAAATGTCAGTAAAACAAACCAATGGCATTTGCATTAAAAACATTTTTCTTGAATCAGTCATTTTTTAATAATTGTTTATATTCAATGTAGATAAAAACTTTTTTCACCCCTATAATGTGTATAATGATATTCACAAAGAATATAGGTACCTATAATAATGCCTCGATAGTATAGAGCGTTTGGTTAATTTATTTATTCAATGATATACAAAGCACAATTCTTCAAAATGTTGGGGGAAGAGCAACAGGCACAACCCAAAACTGTTCATTTTAAATGGTCTCCAAATTTCGATTCATACATTGGTCCAAAAAAAAAGTATTTTCAAAATTAATTCAGTCTGGAAACAACATGCATAGGCCTATGTCTATGTAAGACCAAACTGTTTCCTATACAAATTGAATACATTTTAAGAAGAAAGTAAATTTTTAACAATTTACAATTAATTCCGTAATAAATTATTCAATGACATTTATACAATATTGAATTAGGTAGATATATTCATTTATAAACGAAGAATTTGAGTACCCTAGGTTAGGCATCACAGTAAGTAAAATTGAAAAAAGTAGAAATTTACAAAAGTTTGAGAAGGAATGATTTGATAATTGAAAATAATTTAAATTCAGAATAGAAATAGAATGATTGAAAATATTATTATGAGATAATAAGACATGAATAGAACAACATTATATATGAAGAGACAAGCCAAATAATAGAGGCAATATCTTCTGTCTAAGTTAATTAAACTTCAACAGATTTATAATGAATTGTTCGGCATGGAAAACAAGATCAATTTCAAATAACATACGGTATGTAACTCGTTGAGTGTCATCGACCACACAAACTCAATTTTTGTTAATACTTTATTGTTTCGTGTTTCCTACATCAATTTTCTATTTATGTTTGATGATACTACTACATAGGTAGTATAGGTACTATATAATACCTATAGTGACTATATAGGTACTATATAGGCCTATAGTGAGGTCTACGTTATAATGGCAGTGGAAAAAGATATGAGAACAACGTTGCCGATCCTCAGTCTTGTCAATGCCTTCTATAGATAGACGGTAGCTGATACAGGTTTATTGATGTAATATTAACTGTTTATTCTCGTTTAAATTAATCAATTATCCTATGCCATTAAACGAGCAATTTCTGTTTATATGTTTTTATGTTTAGATGCTTATATGTTTGTATTTTACCGGATCTCGAAAATGGCTCTAACGATTCTCTCGAAATTCAGTACAAAGTAGGTTTATGATATAAAAATTCGATTGCACTAGGAGTCATCCCTGGGAAAACTTGCTGAAGGACATTAAAAGAATAATTATTATTCATCCTTGGAAAAACAGCTGATAATAATTATTTCGTCGTCTGTTGATGATGGAAGTGAGTGAGCGAGTTCATGTATGTGGGACTGTGTCAAAATATGACTCAGCTGTTGAACTTTTGTAATCATTCAATCAGGTACTTAGTGCCGGTTGCAAAGAAGCCGGGGTTTTTTGAACCTGATTAATTCAAGTAGAACGATCTTTTTGAAATAGTCTTCTCTGATTTGGTTCACGTGAAATTATTCAGGATTAAAATTTAACTGGCTTTTGTGCAACCGGGCCTTTGTGAGGGAAATTTTTGCATTCCTCTGGGAATTTATCTCAATTCACTGTGATTAGGTAGAACATTTCTGTATTGAACTAAATCGAATAATTATTGTCTCTTCATGAAATATTAGTTTTTTATCGACTGAGAAACACATATAGGATTCCTAAAAAGATGGTTCTTCATTACAATGTAATTATAAATAATAAAGTTTGTAATTTTGACCATAATTTGTATATTATGATGAGAATTATTAATTATAGAGGCTTGAGAGTTGAAAAATCGTGTTCAGCGACCGAAAATACATAAGATAGCGTTCCTGAAATACATAATTTGAATGCATAGACTAGTAGGAGCGATGCGATAGACAGGCCACTACGCGCATTAATCATGGGGGAGGACCGCGCCGCAGCGTAACAGTGCTACTTATCCCCCTCCCACCGCCGCATCTATGATCGTAATCCCCAAACTATATATATCATTGGATTCAGGAAGAAACGGCCTACAACGTTTATTGAGAACCTCTTCCTCTAAGTCGGCCAACGACTTAAATATTCGAGAAATAATAAAAAGTCCATAATAAAAAAATACATTTTTCGAGATATTTTATTTTTTTACGGAAAAACTATGCGGTTTATCGCAAAAATGTAGAGGACCACATTGAAAGCCAGTTATGTGTACATAATATTGAGAAAAAATTCGAAGCTGTACTATGAATAGTAACTGCAGGACAGGTGATTTTATAAGCGCGCGTTTTTTACAACTTTCCCCCCTCCCCTCCAATCTGTCGACCACCCTGGGACGTGACGACATCGAGTTTCATATACACTAAAGACCCCCTAACAATAATTCGAAGTCAAATTCTCTGCCTCTCTCATGTATGCTCAATGTAAGCCAGCGCCTGGACTAGTATGAACTAGGCATATTATTATAATTATTTCTTCTTTCGTAATACATTTTTTATTCTTTTGTACTCCAGAGCGAAGCTCGGTCCCCGATATTATTTCCATTACGCAATGAATTATATCTTTTAATTATTTCATAATGAATTTTCACAATTAATATGAAATATTTTGTTGATTAATTATTGATTCTACATTGTTAAAAGACAATCTGGCAACAGATCAAAGCGAGAAAGAGATATATAGAGTGCTATCCGCTTTGTTGAATGATAGACAAGGATGGCAATACCATTCCTAAACAAACAATGTCATTATAAAGCAATAGAAAATTTATTAAAGACAGTCAGAAATCATGAACTGCATTTTAAATAACGTACGTGATTAAAACAGCAACTTTTACTGTTTATGTAGTGGTAGGCCCATAATATATAAATAATGCAACTTCCTAGTATGAGACTGAGAAATTTATTTTTTTTTGTAAATTCTAAGAAGGAAAGGGAGAAGATTGGGTTGGGAAGGAAGTTGGGAATATATTCATGAAACACTTTAACATTTACAAGGAGTTATATATATGTGACTCTGAAAGCCAGAAAGCGAAGTCATTTTTCAATTCTCAGTTTTTACTTCTTTTATAATGTATAGATAGACGACTGGTTAAATCCAGCAGTTGAAATGACTCAACTTTTTTATATCATACCTTATAGCTCCTCAGAATTCTTTTAAAAAATTTAATTTTGTATCAATTCATTAAATTCGTCATTTTTTCATATTAGTTGGTACTCGATAATTGCCAAATGTTTGCGATAAAATCGTTTGGAATAGGACTTCTCATTATCCATTGTAATCGAATGAGACTATCGGGTATATTGGGCAAAAGAAACTGTTATTGTGTAGCGTATATGCAAATTATTACAAGGTTGCAATCAGCCAACCAGGCATGTCCAATGGAAATCAGATTCACTATCATCTCGTCTCTACTGTATCAGCAAACTAGGAGTTTGTCAGATGGTGGGGTGTGGTGGGGGGAAGGGGAATGAGGATAAGATCTGAACAAACAAGACCAGTGCTATCCTGCTTCAATCGGTCTTTCTCTTTGTCTTCGATTCAGGATTAGTCTAGAGACCTGAAGCAGTAGGTACAGTGTAGTAGTCTTGTTGCTGGCACCGCAAGATAAGGTGACTGCATTTTTGGAGACATGTTTCATATGAAAAATTTGTGTTTAATTTTCTTAGTTTTCATTCCCAATGTAGTTTATTCAGCTGAAACATCAGGAAGTTTCCTTGTAAGTATCACAACTGATAAAAAATGTATTGATAGTGGGATAGGTAGTCTATTTGTTGAATCAGGTTTGATCGCGTTTAAAACTTCTGCGTACAATGACCTTCTTGCAAATATTTGATGTCATTATGTATTCATCGTCCCTCCTGGCAATGCAAGAGCGTTCTTGAAAATATATTTTTTCATCTCCAGACAAAATTTATTGTGAAACTTTCTAGAACTTTCAGTTATTTATAGTTATTAGATTTGAAGTTTAATCATAAAGTTAGGATTAATATTATTATCTATTATTCAAACTTTGTACGAAGTAGAATGTCTAATAAATTATATCATAATATCATTTCAATCAATGACTGTTTGATTTTACTTTCAAAGACTGCTTGCGATTCAAATATGCTCGCTCTCCATAATTATATAGAGCGTCGTCGTCATTCAAAAATCTTCAACTGTCGCATATTGCACGTGATAAAATTGATTCTCCACAGTTAATTTTTGTTTCTTATTGCAATAACACTTCTGTTTGTCTTGTTTATCGATTTGAATAAAATATTCTGAATTAATTCAATTCAATGTGCATAATTCTCTCTTGAAACAATCAATTGTTTCCCATTTGAGTAATATAAAACAAATCATTTTATAAAATTAGTAGAATTGATGGTGATGTTGTGAAATGATGATGATGTGATGTTGAAATCTCTCCATAATAAGAAAACAAAGATATTGTCAAATTTCACTAAAAATTAAAAAAAAAAACATTTTTAGTGAAATTTGACAATATCTTTGTTTTCTTATCAAATCATTTTAATTTGTTTTTCAATAATTGGCAGAATAAGCAGCTTTCTATAACTGTTGAATACAGAAACAGTTGATCTATTTATGCACGGTATGTTTGTAACTTGTATCCTACATATTCATATATTTGGAGTTGAATTCCAATTACAAATTATTTCGATAATCTATTACAGGCTACCGATCTGGCCATAAATTTATAATAGAGCTGATATTCATGATGATATACATGGAGCGATAGAACAACTGAACAGAATAATTGTAAAATAATGATGAGTAATATGATTCGCAGAAAAAGTCAAGGACCAATACCGTAGAGAAGGAAAATATAGTGTAGTAGGAAATCTGATTTGATGATGGATATGTATCTAATAAGGAAAAATGGAGTAAAATGCAAAAAAAGAATAAGGAATAACGCAAGTAGCTCACTGCTTTTATACCAAGAATTGGATTTTCATATACAGAAAAAAGAATATTAATTAGTTCTGTGAACAGTATAGAGACCTCGCGCAGTTATAAACCACAACATCCTTTAGAACTGTCCACTAGTACCCTTGTAATATGTTTATATATAAGATACTAGTTTCGGGAGTTACCTCATTCTCAAGCCTTGAGAATAAAATTATTTAGTACGTCTGTTTGTTATTTATTCCAAGTACGCGCAGTATCACGCTATTATAAAAATTCCAAGTTAAATTTATTTCATGTAGAGTTATAATTTAGACTCATGAGGAAGTTCTCAATTTAGTCAGTTCTATTTCTATTCTCCAATCAATGAGAAGGGATACCTATAATCCAAATTATTGTGTTTGATAAACTTGTTTGATAAAGTTGTTTCATATTGAAAAGTGCTATTATATTGTAATCTATTTGTTCTTCTTGTGAAATGGAAAACATTCTATTCTAAGAGGATGAATTTGAATCAGAGGGTTCTTGAATATTGAGATTAGGGTATATGTATAGGTACTTCGGATTTTATAAATTTCATAAGTGATTATTAGTCATTATCATCGATTAAAGCGTTCTGTTTCGATTGGGGTGGATAAAATGAAAGTACAATATTTACTCGTACAATTAACAAATACCATACGATAGCTCAGTTTTCATTAATTTTATTTTTCCACCTTTAAATCTCTAAAAGATAGAACAAATAAGCTGTTGTAGAATTTATTCATGATGCAACAAGTTGTATTTTCTACTAATGAATCTTCATGTTTCATACAATTTGTCTTCCTACAAGGGATTAGACAATTTGCATAATGTTATATACCGATTAACAAAATTAATCGGTATAATCGATTTACAAAATTTGAATACAAATAATAATTTTAGAAATAATATAATCTCTTCTTTTGCAATTTCAGGACAAAGAGAAACAGAACCAGGCCAACTCTGGACCGTCAGAAGTCACCCATGGCCATTTCAATGCATCAGCTGACGCCAAGCATCTCAATGACGCAGTTGTTGGCTTGGGAACTGACGAGGACAAAATTATCACAGTTTTAACTGGTAGGACAAACGCACAAAGACAAGAGATAAGGAAGGCTTATGAGAACCTATTTCATAAGGTACGGTACCGCAACTAATGTAATGCAGTCTTGTCACTGCTGGTTTTCCTCTTATCAACGTATTTTTATTTAGAACTATCTCCAATTTCAAGTCTTTCATCTGATTATATTGTTCATTAATCCCTCCAACCATTTTTTCTCAAATCAATAGCTATCTTCTACTTTAAAACATTAATCATTTCACGTTATTTTTGCTTCAGAGAATCATATAAATATTGATAGTAATTTTTTTTGTAAGTGACTAATGCATTTTGTCATTGAATTTCCGATTGAGTCACAACATCCATCATTAATTTTTTTCATTTTCTATTTCAACAGATTTCTAATTCCATTTCATATTCAATTTACATCCATCATAATATCATAATATACTACTATGCTAATAAGTAGGGAGAAGGCTAGGATGATTATGCTAATAAGTCAATTCAACATGAAATTTCCAGTTACTAGTTATACATTACTATTTTTAGTTACTTGTATTCCTAACTAATATTAATAGAAAATACATACGTTAGCTAATGTGTAGTAAGTACTTACATGACAAATCCATCCGCAAAAGATTAAAATGTAATAAAATTTAGTGAAAATAAGTAAAATTACCTTGAAAACATCAACGCTTTCCATTCAACGTATGCTGACAGTTTGAAGTGAATCTCACTATAGATGATGAATACGGTGTAGGCCTAACTTACTTCTAAACCTCCGTCTTGTATAGAAAAGAACTCGATGATAAATTACTCAGCTTTTAGAACTATGAAAGACAAAGACCTTGTGATGTTGATCGTCTTATCATTAATCAAATCCATTGACGTTGACTATCCCAAGTCGAGAAAAATAGTTTCATTTCAGCACCTCCGGGTATTTCATTCTTTTTCCTGTTTCACCTTATTAAGGTCATTCTTTATTTGGTCATTTTTTGCACTATTTTAGGCCTACTATGAAGTATGAATAAATAGTAGCCTACCAATGTGCTTTAGATCTATGATTCATCATAATTCATTATACTCTTATCATATACAATACGTTATAGCCCAAGGTACCTAGAATACAAGGTATAAATGTATAATATAAAATAATGTATAATGTATAATATAAAATATTGTATAATGTATAATATAAAATAATGTATAATGTAGAATATAAATATATTCTAGGTACATTGTTATAGCCTTATAGCATCAGGTGTATAGCATAAAACTGCGATAGATTGAGATAATAATTAATTTTTTAGGAATATTCGTCAGAAACGTATATACAGTATTATAACTTCTATTGACAATAATACACATTTTTCTCATTTTCTTCGTGCTGTACTCTGAGCCGTCCAATTGATAAAATGTTCATGTGAGATGAGGATGTATGCAATGTGATGTATCATATTTATCATATTATTGAATAAATAAATGTTTTATTATAGTAGCAAAAGAGAACATCAAAATGCATTACAACGTCAAACGGTAACAAAAGTAGACACATAACAGATAAATATAACTATAGGTACTATAAGTCACAATTGTACATAGATAAATAATTTTAACTAATTCTACACCCAGAAATAATTTTTCCTACAGTTACGTTGAAAAGTGGCCATTGCTGCACTGATTACAGAACGCAAAGAATCACTTTTCCGCTCTAGTGCGGGAAAAATTTTTCTGCACTCCAGATTTGCAACATGGCAACGCAAAATACTTAGTAGGTTATATGGAGCAACAGTGCAGCAAAATCAAAATGAAGTTGGTAACAGTGAGTGGGCTGCTATAGTGAGCAGAGGTGCAACGAAGCACAACGCGCTAATTATTAAGTAGATATTATAACCAAGGACAACGACAGCACAGTGCCCTACAGCACACACCACACAGCTGCCCCCCGCCATTCAAACACTACTAAGTTATTTGATGGATTTCAGGCAATTTTACCCATAATTACCCATTTTTCATATTCAATGGTAACTGTAGGAAAAACTTAATGTGAAATACGTGCGCAAAGTTCCTCTGCTGCACTCAAGAAACCATTCCGCCCTCGCCTACGGCTCGGGCGTAAACGTTTCTTTCGGTGCAGCAAACTGTCACTTTGCGCACTAGTTGCACAAATAACTATTTCTCTGATCTCAATATAATAATAATCAAGTAATAGGGCTATTCCACTTCAAGATTTATTTAGAAAAATTTATCTATTGTAAAGATACAATTCTTTGGCAAAGATTTGAATAGATAAATATTACATTTTTATAATATTATATTCCTTCTTTTGTTTCCAGGATCTGATTCAGGACTTGAAAGACGATACTTCTGGAAACTTTGAACAGGTTATTGTGGCACTAATGCTGGAGCCTCATGAGTTTTTGGCGAATGAAGTTCACAGGGCGCTCTATTCTATTCTACCAAAAGAGGCAACTTTAGCAGAAATTCTTTGCACAAAGTCTAAAAATGAATTGCACCCCATCATTCACGCTTATAATAAGAGTAAGAGACACAGTTCATTATATAATTAAAACTTGAAGATCTAATACACAAAACATAATTATATTTTTTCAAATGGATTTACTTAATACTTATCGATTTTTTTTAAACAAGAAATATTTTTTAAAAATAATCTCTCAATATCAATTGAAGAGGAGATATAAATTAAAAAAAACTGTTTACAATGCTGCCGACTTTCAATTTAAATAATAATTTTATCAAGTGATGAAACAAAATTCCCTAAAAATTGATATTTGACAAGTTATTATAGCGATGGTAGAGTTTTGTGACTTCATGGCTTATGTGTCCAATCTTCAATTTTTTTTGTATACAACTAGTTATAGGAATTATTATCATTATTATTGTTTAGACATGACATCAGACATTGAGTGATCCTACTCAAAATTTGATGTACCGTACCAAGTAACTATTGTGAATAAATAAATATCAAATTTTATTATTTCATATTGTCACTCTTTTCAAGGTTGAAGTTTACAAAAGAGAACCAAGTTAATAATATGTATATGTCCAGAAAATAAAATGAATAATAATATATAGGATAATGTTTATCATATATAAATTATAAATACCGGTATAGAAGAAATAATGAGTTAATTTATACAGTTTCTCTAGAATTGACCCTCTGATAGGAATGATGAATATTATGCACCATTTTCTATCTATGGTACGGTACCTACTTATTTGTACATCATACGATACATCTTTGAGAAGAGAGGATTAATTTGAACCTCTTTCAGATGAAATAGTTTTGGTAGAAAATTTCACCACATCCTAGGAATAATGAATAGTTATTATCTTAACGTAGTAATATTAAGAAGTAATAATTCATCAATCATATCACAATGAATTTTTTTATTTTTACTGACGGTACAGATATGGACTTCTTAGTCTATAACCGATAAGAAAAATACCCACATTTATATATGATAGTAGTTATAGTATTATAATACTGAAATACCACAGGTCCCAGAATTTACTTCCATTGACAATAAAATTGCACTTTTTTGCAGAGCACAGCACGCCTGTGAATCCGGTGTCCCTGAGAGATGACATAGAGGAGAACATTCAAGAAAGCTTCAGATCATTTTTGAAGAACATCATCAACGAACAGGTGAAATATTTATAGATTTTATAATTTTTTCAAGCAAAATTTTAAAACTACTGAATAGATTGAATCTTGATGTAGTCAATTCCATTATTGACTACAGTGTATATAGTGGTATTGTGTATATAGTGGACCACTATATAGTGGTATTGGCACTGTAGTCAATAGTGGAGTTGACTACATCAACGTCTTATTCTTTCAATTCGAGATATTGAATAATATATTATATAATTCCACGTGTTATTCAATATCACCTAGTAGTATTGATAACATAAACGTCATATTCTTTCAATTCTGGAGAAATAGCACAACATCTCTTATCATAAAATCAAATTATTAAAGATTGAATCTCCTTCTACTTCTGAGAATAAATAAAATATGATTCCATTTCGTATTTCTTATTAATTTAGTGAAATAGTTTACTGGGAGAAGGAAATTTCACACATGGAAATAATAAACATGATAGAATATTATGGTACTCATACAAATGCTTATGAATAACGTTTTTATAATAAAAGTTATTAAACATTAACACGAATTAATATGCTGTAATTTCACTGCTCATATTAGTTAATAGGATATTTCAATTTTGTGTAATGTTAAATTAATTACCTTATTTCTGGTAGCCTATGATATAAAGAAATTATCAAAATGAAATAGAAATCATCTACTGGGAACCCTTTTCAAAAATGGTACTAGTGGACTAAATCTAAATGTTTTTCAGACAAATCTGAGAGCAGACTCCGGTGTCAACAATGATAAGCAACTCATTGAGCAGCAACTGAAGTCCATCCCCAGAGACTTGGGTATGTATGATGTTTCCCAAATTATTCAAAATTCATTGTAAAGGTATATTTCCTGTATAGTACGTATCGGCTTCACTTTTCCCAAATCTTTTAATTGCCTATTAAATTCATATCTCACAATCAGTTATCTTATTCTAGTTATACCCTACATAATAGGTACAACTAAAATATAGTTACTATATTCCTCTCGTTAATAACTTTTGAATTTTTTTCCACTCTCAACTTCCTCATTATTGTCGTCATAAGAACTGAATGAAAAACTGATATTAATAGAAATAATCTATTATGCTGATCTATAATAATATCGCTCACTTTTAATAAAAATATTATTCTATTATAAAAAATAACTTTTTCCTCCACCTACTGTCAAAAGTACTTACTTTACTCCCTGAAACATGATACTAAAGTGTCACTTTTTCGCTCTCGGTACTAAAAAACAGAAAAACTCCCTAGGGAGTAAAAGTGACTCCATTTAAATAACATGGGAAGCATCTCTATTTTAAAAACGTACATTTGGAATAGGTCAGAAGGTCTAAGCTCAGATGAGGAAGCATATAGAGTAGTCATTAAACCAACTAAATTCAATACCTCAACCAGACATTTGATCGATATATAAAATTTATGTTTGTATACTGAAATTATTATTACAAACTTCATATCACTATACTAAAAAAAATGTATATATTTTTTCTTTTATTCCATGTCATTCAAAATATCAGCCAACGAATATTACTTATTAACTAATCAAATTTGAAACGGGAACTTCATCATAGCTGTAGTTTTGGCTGTCATTGTTGTTACAACTTTAGCCGACAGATAGTGCTGTCGGAGGAGAACTGTGATTACAAGCCAGCTGTTTCTGTTTACTTTTTAGATTATGTTGTAACACATTGTTTGGTCACATACGTTTTTAAAAATTATTTTATTAGCAGTTTTTATAAAAATGTAGGTGGAGGAAAAATGTTGTGTATGTCACGAGTGAAAAATGTTTTTTCTCCCTCAGGAAAATTGTTGCCCTCGGCTTCGCCTCGGGCTTCAAACTTTTCCCTCAGGGAGAAAAAACAGCACTTTTCACTCTAGATATACAAATAACTATTTTATCTCAATAGGTAATAACTTTTTTATTTTTTTCTACTCTCAACTTCCTCATTATTGTCGTCATAAGAGCTGAATGGAAAACTGATATTAATAGAAATAATCTAATAAGCTGATCTATAATAATATCACTCACTTTTAATAAATATTAGTCTGTTATAAAAAATGAAAGGATATGAGTGAAAAGTTAATAATCATATATGGTAGCCTATCTTAATGTGTGTTATAATTCAAATGATTGAGAGATGAATTTACAGAAAAACTTGCGCATTATATTTAGAATTTGTTCATTTTGTAAGGTATAATCTGAAATTTTGCGTGGAGCAATTCAAGCACGCTTCCTTGATGAGTACTAAAAATTACCATGCTCTTTTCAAAAAATGTTCATCGAATGCTTATATTGTTTCAGATCAATGTCAGCCAGCAGAAAACAAAGTTCTTTTCGACATGTTATCAAAAGAGAGTTTTGAGCACATCAGAAATATTTCAGCATTATTCGAGGAAAGAAACGCTAATTATTCCAGAAAAATGCATGATTATGTGAAGGATTTCTGCCCTGAAGATATGCTCACAGAAGCCTACTTGACAGTCAGTAAGTATAGCCCATCCCAATCATAGAAGGAAGATGGAAAAATGTAAATGATAATTAGTTATCTTCTCAGTGACTATATATTAGTAGGATCTCAAGCTGCTCTCGTCTCGTAGCGTAGAACAAAATGACTTTTTATTATTACGAAACGGCATAGGGGCCGATATAGAAGTGGGAGTGGAGATAAATAAAAAATTCTAATAAATTGTGTTTTTATCTCACACTTTTACAACAGTACTCACGTGCAAGGAGTAGCTAGAAGATGTAAATAACTCCTTGTACGCTGAAGATGTGGCTTAGTGCCATGAAACGCGTCCGACAAGCAACAAAATCGTGAGTACTGTTGTAAAAGTGTAAGATAACAAAATTTATTTGAATTTTTTTATTTATCCCCACTCTCACTTCTATATCGCCATTCATCAATACTGTTTATAAAGTATACAAAGCTTTCCTCATCTCATGAAAGTTCAAATGATTATGATTAAAATTAAATTGAATAAATTAATAACATTATTATGGGTGAATGTCAATACACCTAATATGAGTTTGGTTTGAGTGAATTTATCAACACAGGTCAAAGTACCTATTTTCAGTAATACATGCCAAAAACTACATACACCCACTAATATAAATCAATTATAGGGGCTTCTGTTGATGTTTATATTTTGTGTATCTGGCAATTTTAATCCAAAGGGTGATTGCAGTGAAGGCTCGTAAGCATAATTACGAATGTAACACTGTATATGAATTCTAAATCTGTTCTGAATTATCTTACACTAATATAAATCAATTATAGGGGCTTCTGTTGATGTTTATATTTTGTGTATCTGGCAATTTTAATCCAAAGGGTGATTGCAGTGAAGGCTCGTAAGCATAATTACCAATGTAACACTGTATATGAATTCTAAATCTGTTCTTTTTAGTGTACCCTAGTAAATTTTTATTTGAACTTTTAAATATAAAATAAGAAAAAACAACTAGGTTCAGATGTTCAATTCATCAAGTTTTTAAAACTGTTCTTTTTAATTAATGATTGGGTTTAAAAAAATTCATTCCAGTGAAGGCCTTTACCGTATGCATGATGAACCATATGTGTATTATACACTCTCCTGTGCTAGGCAAACTACCAACACTGGACAGACACGCAACGCAGTGAGTCAGACAGAACTAAAAGTATTGTTCACTTTGACTTGCATGAGTGTATTCACATCTAGCAGCAACTGGCCGCACAGACACAGAACAGCAAGGCCATGCAAATTACTGTCTGTCAGTGTTGGACAATGTAAATGACGCTTCAACTAGGCACACTCTACACTAGTGTACTAGGCACTCAAAAAACTGTCCTTTTCAATAAATAATGATTGGCGATTGTTATCTGTTTGCAGTGTACTATGCATCATCGCCTGCTGAGTTCTACGCCCACCGCTTGGATGGAGCCATGATTGGTCTGGGAACCAATGACCACACCCTCATCAGAATCATTGTTGGTCGCAGTGAAATCGATATTGGCCAAATAAAACAGGTTTATAAGCAGCTGTTCAATACCACTTTGGAATATTCGATTGAGGTGAGAGCAGCTTTAATATCAGAATATCATATATTAGCAGAATGTAGGCTCATCTCTAAGTTTATAATATTATTACTGTTTAATGGGAAAAATATTAAAATGCATACCGTAGTTCTTGTATGAGAAATACTTTTATAAAATTCATGAAAAATGAATAATTGAGCCTTTGCTGAATAACAAGGATTTTACTGATACATTTTCATGGTTACTGTTTCATTGATGTTTTTAATGATGTTACATTTTATTATTGCTCTCGAAAAAACTATCAATATCTAATGTATATTGTTCTATGGGCCTTGTTGATTATCTTTCACTTTTACTACTATTCATTAAACATATTTATATTTGTGCCCATTGATAGGTTTTATTATTTAATTTTATTTTGTAGGTCATACAAGTTAACACATACTATTCTGAATCTTTTTTAAAATTGAGCAATTTATAATAAAATTTAGCATTTTCAGTTGCTTTAATTACTGACACTTTTCATCACTGGAAATCGATTGTATGTAGGCGAATTGTATCTGATATAGATGGTAATCCCAAACACGAAGTTAGAACCTGTTTTGGCTAGAATAGAATATTGAAGGAGAATTTAATTTATGATTCCAAGAAACTAATGTATGTACTTTCTTATTTTTGGACATTGGGATCAATATTTCATACTGAATGTACCAGAAATAGAAGAAAAATGATTATATATTTTTCAGTATACATTCATATTCTTGGGCTATTTGAGACCAATATTTTACCCTAAATGTAAATAGGCCAATATCAGAAATAGAAAAAAGAAGTGAATGTTCTCAAAACAATCACGCTACATCAATTTATCAGAGTTGGGTGATACAAGACTATTTTTCATTTCATATTAATTTTACGACTATTCTGTATTCTACTAATTGAAGATCTTTCCATTTCACAGCAAGAAACCTCAGGCAGCTATAAGAAGACTCTGCTCAAATTGATAGAAAAATGAACTTGAGAGGATCCAAGTATGCATCCATGAAGATCAGAGAAACACTTCATCCAAAATAATCTGTTGTTTGTTCTTTGTTTCAAAGTGATCTGAAAATCGTGATAACAATGGTACACAATATTAAAACTATGAATAAGTTTAAAGTGAAGATCGATGAGTCCACGAACAAAAATGCATGCGTATGCGATCTGACAAATTTTATTTTTACTGTCTTAATTTTAATCATATCTCGAATTTTTAATATTAAAAATGACAATATTTTCTATACGACTGATTTAATTTTATTGCCGCTTTTAATTACAATAGATAATATAAGGTATACTTCTGATTTTGTCTCATTGCACACCACCACTGTCCGCAGTGCAATGTTACGCTTCATTCGTCCATTTCACATCTGTCTGCGACTGCAGACGTCAAAATGCCCACTTGACTCTGTTTCTCGTAAATCAACAAGGTGATGAATAGAATAATGATGCCATATTTAATCTACGTGATGAGTTTGCTGCGGTCTGAATTAAAACTTACATTTGAAACAACGGAGAGAAATAGTTTCAAAAAATAAAGCTAACATAACGGTATGCTTCAGATAACGGTGTGAAGCTTTAATCTCATCTAACTGGAAACTGCAACTGTTTATGACACGGTAATTAGATTCTCACTGATGACAGTTGAAAGACTGATCTTTCAACTATTCCAATCAATAAGTCTTTCATGATTTATTTCAGTCATGATTTCCTATAAAATGGTACTCTGTAAGGTTGAGGTAAAAAATATTCGTTCAAGTGCCATCTTTGAAGTACGGTACACTCAATCTTCCATAAATTTAAAGATAATGGGCATTAATTTATTCTTGAAAATTACTCAAGATTTTCTCTATCTAGGATGTCCGATAGAATTCTCCACTATGATCCTTTTGGAATAACGCTCAGAGCCAAGGTGATAAGAAAAATATAGTTAACATGCAAAGCATTTTCACAACACTTAATTCAAAAATCTATTTATTTATATTTCAGAGATCTTACAATAATGAACAAAAATTATACATTAATGATTAGTTTCTTTCAACAACTATGAACATTTGTTACAAATTTTAAAATTGTATTATATTAATTGATAAATATAAGCCAAGTTTTTATATCATCTTCACATAATAATAGAACCACTGATAAAAGATAGATTTTGTTCATACATGGTAATATTTAACAACTATAGCTGATAATAACAAGATTATATTCTTCAAGTCACAGTATTTTTGTGAGAGTAGTCGGGATGAAAATTAGTGCCATTCAATATTGATATATATTTTAGTAAGTTATCTATAGTGGAGCATAAATATTTATTTAGAAAACTTCGATACCGTAATTACCGAATACAACGTCCACATCGCTAAAATATTACCTTTAAACATGAATACTGAATACCACAAAGCAATCGTTTGATAGGAGAAATATATTGAATAGATATTAAAACTACTATAGTGTTTTTATCATATATTCTAACATATAATTGAGACAAGAACGAATGATCCCTGTATACGGTAAATCGGTTGATTGTTTCCCCATACATATATCATAATATGATTGTAACACAATTTATTAGAAAATCTTAGGCTATAATTTTCTTATCAAGATAAGACATAGTTGAAATAAACTTGAATAACTATTGAGTTCAATTTGTTATTAAGTGCGGTTTATCAAGTGTTTCTTAGACTAAAACAGCTTAGCGTTCTCTGTTATTGGGAGTAAACAATTACATTTTTATATTATTATATATTGATTTGTTATAAAATAGATTCTTAGTTATATTTATTTCTCTGACTAGTTCTATCACAGACAAATTGTCAACTTGTCCTCGAAATAATTTCAATCATGTTGAAATAAATGTCAAAATAAATACAGTATTATATCAATAAACTAACACAATTTTTCTATATTTTAGAATGTCATTTTTGAAAAATCGTCTTTAGAGAGATGGATAGAAAAATTGAACAGATTGAGTTGATAGAATATGTTTGGGTGGAATTCAATTCGATAGGACATTTCAATATAATTAATAAAACAATAGATTGAATCTTGTTCTAAGTTCTTATTGAGGTTTTGCAGATAATTCTTTTACAGTTTAATGTACCCATTTGTTCAATTTCTGATCACCTTGGGTGAATATAAAAGCAGTGAAAAAACCAGAATGATAAGAAACATCACATTTTATGAAACAGGAATGCAGTTGAATAATGGTAATTTTGCCTTCGAACTCTTAAAAAATCACAGATACAGGCAATAATTGGCACAGACTTTAGCTGTCCTTCCATGTACAATCTTAGCTTGATGTGTATTTCGAACAAAAATATATAGGAATAAGATAAACATATAACAATAAAAGTAAACATACACGTACAAACATAACATGAACACTAACAACTAATCAACTTAAAGATAAATACTATAAATCAGTCACAACATTACATAGAAGAATTATGAAATGTAAATTATAAACGAAGCTATTAGAAAAAATAAGGCTACTTGAATTAAAAACTATTTGATAATAAATGCAAATGCATAATACTTCGAGAGGGAAGGACCTTTATTACTGAAACTAGGGTTTAAGAATAAGTACATCGAATACTCACTTGAGTGAATAAAACAAACTAAGATCAAAAAATTGTATAGATTCAATAGAATTTAATTTTAATTATTTAAAATAGATAAAACGATTTTGTAGGTTATACATCAACTTTTATTGTACACAAACTGAAAACCTAAGTCTACATAATACTATTATATGGAGAGATCTGAATTATAAAATTAAAGCAATGAATTAGCTTTGTCTATACTTATTATTTTAGACTGTCAAATTAATATTATTATTTTAGACTATTTCAAATACTCAAGTGTCCAAAGATTTCAAAAGCTCAAAAGAAACTCAAAATGGATAGTATTAGGAGATTCCCATACTTATCAATTTGACTAGTATCTCAAATGTATTCTTCATACTTTTATACAAAAATAAGCAAAGCTTTTTAGAAAATTATTTTTAACTTTCCAGAATCCCGAATTTCATATCCAATAACTTATTATTTATTTATGATTATAATGATAGTAATGCAATTGATGTTTTACAGGTAATTTTGGAATTGAAAAGCACTAAAGTAATTTCTTAAAGGAGTCGAAAATTTAATAAATTTCAATAGGAAATAGGCATTTTTGAGTTGGTAATATTTTATTTATATCTATGGACCTTGAATTTTCAGAATGATGCTCTTTGGTGATACTTTTATTACATTAAAGATGAATTACATTTAAATATTTCAAAAAAATTTTGATTCATCAAAATTTATGATTTTGATTGATGACCGTGAAATTCATCACATTGGAAGTAAAATAAAAATTTGGAATAGAATGCTTGATAAAAATAGCACTTCACTATGAAGTAAATTTCACATTATTGTTATTAGAGATTTGGTGAAATTGTTCCATGACGAAATAAAAGCACAGCATGTCTCTGTGTTCTAGAATAGATCCATTTACACAAGAAACACGAGAATTTAAGAATTCATAAACAGGACTTCCATTTGATGCTCATGGCATGTTTACAAATTATCTTCAACTGGGTTTCATCACAACATAAAACTGACGATGATGCATGCTATTCGCAACGAAACTCACAATTCGAAGCTTGAAAGAGACAATTAACTTTGTCTGGAGAATACTTTGCATCAATAATATTGTTTTATAATGATAATAGTGATTACCTTGGCTTTTCATCCTTATGGAACAGCATAACGTGCAGTAGTGTAATCAGGAAGAGAAAAAGAAATTAAGAGCTCTGTTCAGATCATAATCTGCTGCCAACGCCAGCTGAAAAAATGAAGTGGAACAAAAAATAAAGATACAAATCATTTTATAGAAATTCTCTAAACGCTTTCAATTTATCATAAGTCTGAAAACTTTCTTAACGAATTCAATGTTGTACTGATAGTTCAATTATTTTTGACAATTTCATCTTATTTGAATGAATGTAGATTGAGAATTCAACGCTCAATTCCCCTAAATTATTCGAAATTCATTCATAAATCAATTTATTACAATGGGAAAATACCAGAGAGACCTTGTAGCCTGCAAAACTTACCTACTTCCTCATTGTTATGAATATTTTGAATGGAGGTGAAAAATTTCAGCCATTTTGGATAATATAGCATTTATGTTACAGTTGTTCGATTCCAAGTGCTCAAATCTAACCAAAACTTGTTAAATTTCAACTCTCTTGGCGCAGTTTATGGGCAATTAATCTGAGTTTTAGCACATATTCATTATTTCAGATGATATTTGAATGCATTACTGATCATTCACAATTAATAGTCAGTGGACTGTTAAGGAGTTGGAATTGAACAAGTTTTGGTGTTAACTAACTCAAAAGACTGTAATATGAATACTTTGCAAAATGGGTGAAATTTCAGTGAATAACTATTAAAATATAATACCAACAAGATACACTAGATATTTTACACGAGGTCAATTTATTACGAGTCTTTATTCACGAGGTGAATTTATTCATGTTGTAATCTTCATGGAAAATTTCCAAAATACTCTCGTAGGGTACCAACGTCCAAAAATCTACCGAGTATACAGTATGTCCCACGAAAGGTGTAACAGCCAAAGACCATAATAAATTCTAAATGACATTTGCAACCAAAAATGTCAAGTAAAATTTTCTTATATCAACGCCAGCTGAAAAAATGAAATGGAACAAAAAATAAAGATACAAATCATTTTATAGAAATTCTCTAAACGCTTTCAATTTATCATAACTCTGAAAACTTTCTTAACGAATTTATCAAACTTATTATCTTAGTTTTCAAGATCAATCGATTTTTCGATATTTTTGAGAAACATCAATAACTAGAAAACTATTAGTCAAAAACTATTTCTAAGGATATGGTTGAAGATAGGAAGAGATTGCTAATAAGATTAATATAATTTGTTCCTTTGTTTGGCGTTTTTGAACGTTTTATAAGAGCTCAAAGTTGAAGAAAATACATTCGTCAGGTTCTAAGTCTAATTTCAAACAGTTAAACGCTCATAAGAAGTTCAAAAACGTCAAAGGAACAAATAAAAATCTTCTTAAAAATTTCTTCCTCCTTCCAACCATATCTTTAGAATTAGATTCTGACTGATACTTTTCTAGTTTTAAAAAAATATCGAAAAATCTATATATCTTGAAAAATAAGGTCGATATAAGAAAATTTTACTGGACATTTTTTTGTTGCAAATTCATGTAGAATCTATGGTCTAGTGAATGGTATTATTTTATATCCTTTTCAGAGAATCTGCAATTAGGCTATTTGTTGAAACACCGCCGATTTATGTGGTTACATCACAATATTATACTCTCTGTAAACTATGAACAAGAATTCGGAGGACCTTGAGAGAGGATATGATAATATTACTCACCACTCGATGTGCGGCTGATGGTGGGGGCGCCCCTTGCTGGTTCCTTGCACTTATATGAGGTTTGAGTGAGAAAGTGGTGAAATGAGAGGTGAACGGGAATAGTTATTTGTGCAACTAGTGCGCAAAGTGTCAGTTTGCTGCACCGAAAGAAACGCTTACGCCCGAGCCGTAGGCGAGGGCGGAATGGTTTCTTGAGTGCAGCAGAGGAACTTTGCGCACGTATTTCACATTAAGTTTTTCCTACAGTTACCATTGAATATGAAAAGTGGGTAATTATGGGTAAAATTGCCTGAAATGCATCAAATGTTTTTCTGTGTAATTTTATTATTGATAAAAACCTTAATCCTAAAGTCCTCGTTGTCCTTGGTTATAATATATAATGAATAATAATTAGCGCGTTGTGCTTGGTTGCACCTCTGCTCACTATAGCAGCCACAGCAGTCACTGTTACCAACTTCATTTTGATTTTGCTGCACTGTTGCTCCATATAACCTACTTAGTATTTTGCGTTGCCAAGTTGCAAATCTGGAGTGCAGAAAAATTTTTCCCGCACTAGAGCGGAAAAGTGATTCTTTGCGTTCTGTAATCAGTGCAGCCATGGCCACTTTTCAACGTAACTGTAGGAAAATAAATTAGAGGAATATTTATATATGAGAGCGAGAGTGAGAGAGTGAGAGTTTGCGAGAGTGCACAAATTATAGGTTAACGACTAACGACACTGGAGTACTGTTTCACACTGAGCTCAGGGAGTGACTGACTCCCGGGAGAATCAACAACCGAGCAGCCGGCAGGCGTCCTATCTGGCAATGATAAGATAAGCTGCCGCAACACTATCGTTATCCAAATCGCAACAGTTTATTCTCATGAATTATTTTTTCATACTTTCAAATAAAGTACTCTTCTTCTCAACCTTTTCCTACTCAGGTGGGGTCAGCATTTCGGGTTAGTCGCTTCCAGGCATGGGCTTCGATTGGTGTAAGTCCCTTCTCTATAAGATCTTGGGCGATGTAATTTTCCCATTATTTCTCCTAGTGCCTTCGACATCTAAGTGGTCGACCCTTTTTCCCCACATAATCGTCCTCACTTTTCTCTTCATGTCCGTACCACTGCAATCTCTATTCTTGTATTTTCATCGATATTTGAAAAAAAAGACTAGAAGTACTTTTTAAAATAAAATACTTTGATCCAATTCAATCTAAATCACTTTTTGCTATTAGAAAAGCAGTCAAATATTTTACAATAAACAAATCACTCACTGTGTCAAGAAGATGGCGGACCTGCCGAAAGATTTCGATGTCACAGTGAGTGATTAATTCATTTATTGTAAAATATTTGACTGCTAGTCGTTTTTACTAATGGCAAAAAATGATTTAATAATAAGCAGTTCATGATGGAAAAAACATTGAATAATTCAATCTAGTCTTCGACTGTTACATTTTTTGTGGGACGCTCTGTATACTGTAACATTTCAAATGAATAAATATTGACATTTTTAGAGAAATGGTGATAGCAAATAGAGATTAGTGACCTGTACAAGTTCGGTGCGAGTAGCCAAGTTGCCGATGACACCTGACAGCTCGGTGAGACAGGCTTCGAGCCGCGCCGAGTCCTGAGGCATTTCCTGTGAGTGCGAGTGAGACATCCTTTGGTTGGCGGGCATCTCCTGTGAATGCGAGTGAGACACCTTCAGGTTGGCCGAAAAGTCGTTGGCTAGCTGCGACAGACCCGCGCCACTATGTTGGGCGTTGTTCATCTTCTCACTCTTTCTGCAAAGTTCAAATTCATCGTAAACAATTTTTTTTATTTTTATTTATTTTATTTTTTTTTATTTGTTGATAGAATTACAAATCTACAGGATTTACAGGAGATTTATGAGACTATGATTAAGAAATTGAAATAACACAACTCATAATCAAATCAAATGATTTCAATTTCCAATTTATCGGTGTTCAAGTTTTCTTAATGAGAATATGATTAAGAAATTTAAATAATAACAGGAAGGATGGAAGGAGCACGAAAGAGAGGAAGACCAAGAAGGCACTCACCTCCTGTTACTTTTTACCAGGAAGGCGATGCATTCAGGAGGTTGAGGAGGACCTTTGCACCAAGGAAAAACGTGGATGGAAACGTTTAGTCCAACAGAGAATGAATTGGGGGCGTATTAATTATACAGGAAGCCAAGGCCCACCCAGGGCTGTAGAGCGTCAAAAGAAGAAGAAGAAATTCAAACTAAATGGAAAAAGTGATCTTTATAATCGAGATAAATCCAGAAGATATTTTTCTTTTATATTATTATTGTTTTCCAATTTTATTTCATATTTTCATTGTGTTTTTGGGATAAACATGATTTGAATTTATTGATTCAGATTGAAAACATATGAGAGGATATTCAATGGTAATAGTATCCTAATTAATTATCAAATTTAAGATAAAAGTAGACAGAATGAGAACAAGAAGTTTAAATTATTATAATAAGTTGCCCCCTGTGGGTTGGGGGAGATTTGAGTCGAACATCGTACTCAAGAATTTGTTGAAAACCAGAATTCATCCACAGTATCCCTGCTTGTCGTAGAAGGCGACAAAAAGGGACCCCAAGGCAACTCCAGAAGTTGCCTTGCCTTCAAACCCACGGGATCTGCCTCATCAGGGGTGTTTCGGAGGGGCAAGAGGAAAAACCAAAGAGACCAGAGATTGGTGAAACTCAGGCACAGATGTAGGTCAAGAGGTTGAGTCAAGGGTAACCAGGTGCCCTAGAGGCAATTTGGCAACCCTTCCTTCAGCGGAAGGACCTACAAAGAAGCCAGGAGTGGAACTCACGTAGGTCACGATTTTGTGGGTAGAGAGACCAAACCTCACCACTGCTCAAAGAAGGGCGGCCATTTAGGTAAAGCTTCTTGGGAGAGGTGAGGCTTTTGACCATGCGGAGTTTCGGAGGGGCAAAAAGAAAAAACCAAGAGACCAGAGATGGGTGAAACTCCAGGCACAAATGTGGGTCAAGAGGCTGAGTCAAGGGTGGCCGGGCGCCCTAGAGGCAACTTGGCCACCCCTTCCTCAGCGGAAGGACCTTCAAAGAAGGCCAGGAGTGGAACTCACGTAGGTCACAAGGACTAATCAGTCTGAAGAGACTGCCAAGCATATCACACTGGATTGCGACAAGCAACGGGGATATTAGCATAGGGAAAACCCCTGGTTCTTGTAAAAGACACAGGTATTGGTTTGCCTAACTAACATACTACTTGGGAACATAATAAGCCTCGGTTGACGTATGGGGGTTCTTCGAACCTTTGGATCCTTGAATCCGTCCCTTCAAAAATAATAATAATAATGATTATAATAAGTTAAACTGAATGAAACACTAGCTATAGTCAGCATATAATATCTACTGCAGAATATTAAAAAAGTATAGCTAATTGTGACAGTAATTTGTGAACATAAAATTAGAAGAGGACACTTTAAGACCCCATCTCGGTTTGAACGGGGATAAATCAGCTGTTGATTTTAACCTGGAATGAAAAACATTATATCATAGAGAAAAGATAGCATAATAAGATATCTCATGGTATAGGTCGTTAATGTTCCAAATTTCAAGCCGATTCTTTGTCAACTCAAGCCGATTACTATCGACTACTCACTACTGTCCATTATGTTTTGGCCAGGTGAGAGTGTGATAACGGAACAGTATGAGAGACTACAAGCGTCACATAGCTGCACGAAAAATAACTATCGGCTTGAGTTAACAGTGAAATTTTTAACATAAACGTCCTATACCAAGGGATATCTTCTTATTCTATCTCTCCTCTATGATATAATGTGTTTCATTCCGATATACCATTTTTTATGCTATCTTTTATCTATGATCATACGACAATCGTAGATTAGCGTTAAACGTAGATAGTCCTAAGACAAGTGAGACAAGACGAGACGATAATAATAAGTGCAAAATAAACAATGGAATAGCAATTGACACTCACCTTCTGTTACCCCATATCATGAGGTCATAGATTTCAGTCTGTAGATTTTGAGGAAGCTCTTCAAATAATTCGGAATCCATGATATCGGGATGCGATGAGATAAAGTTCAAGCAAGAACTCTGAAAATTAAGACATGTTGTGAGTGAAATCTTAGTAGAAATGTGCATTTATTGAACCATGCATCAGATAAGAATAAGAATGTTTTATTATTCCTTCACAAGTTGCAATGAAATAATTTATAACACAAACACATGGCGTCAACACTGAACACAATAATTGGAAATTTGAAGCTCCTTGGCAGAGTACAGTAGAATAATTCCAAAAAAATGACAATAAATTATGGAAGAATTATTCGTATACAGATTGAATACAATATTATCATTTTCATTGACTTTTTTATTTATTCTTATGGCGTTTTGTAGGTGGTATCCAACTAGTCTGAATAAATAATAATTTATAAAATAAAAATAACATCAAGGTACACTTTTTATATGTTATCATAATTCAATTATTATAAAAATAACTAGAACTCTTTTTAAACTTGTTTTATATAAACCCAAATAGTTTCAGCACTCATGCTCACACACAGACTTGGAAATGGCATGAGTGCTGAAACTAGTTGTGTTTATATAAAAAACTTTGAAAAGAGTACTAGTTACTTCTGAGCAGTTCTCAAACAATGAAGACATTGTGCGGTTTATTAAAGCTGGCAGAATAAGATGGATGGGACGGACATAATGTTGAGAATGGGAAATGGAAGAGTTGTGAAATGTATATGGAAGGAGAGGATATATAACAGAAGAAGAAAAGGTCGACCAAGAAATAGATGAAACAATTCAAGTAGCGCTATTAAAATAATTAGGGCCGGTTTCCGAGCTCGGGATTTGGCTAAGTTCTAGACCTTAAACAGCTGGAGTAAGAAAATTTTGCTTTCCGAAACGGGACGTAGTCGTAGACATTGTCAAAGTCACGTTTGAATTAAATTTTAAAAAACTAGAAAATTGAACTTAAAATAAAATAAAGAGAAAATAGTGTAAAGTTTCAGCTATTTTGAATTATTTATAAATGTTCAATTTCGTCAAGGAAAAACGTTTCCAATTATAGAAATGGGAAAATAAAAACTTCGACTACTGTTATAAAAACTGCGGCTACGCCCCGTTTTGGAAAGCCAATTTTCTGACTCCAGCTGTTTAAAGTCTAGAACTTAGCTAAATCCCGAGCTCGGAAACCGGCCCTTAATTATCATTAATATAGATTATTTTTTCATTTTAATAAAAGTGATAGCCCCATACAACAAATTGAATAATTTATGAATATAAATAGTCATGGCAGAAACCAATGGCGGGTTCAATGGTCCAATAGATTTAATAAGTGTCCAAGAAACCGGGGCTGAATTTGATGTTTCATGACAGTAAAGAGTATTGATTGATAATTACCTTGAGTAATTTGGCATTGAACTGGTCTCCCAAGCTGAGGAAGTCTAACACAGTTTCATTGTCGATGAGTAAGGTGAGGCCCTGTTCACAGGCGGTCTTGAGCGAGTCGACCTGATAGCGGTCGGCCGCATAGAGCAGGTCTGCCAGCTGATCGGCACTCAATCCGGTCGGCGATTCCAGCAGTCCGTGATCAGTGTTCACTCCGGTCGGCGACTCTAGCAGGCCGTGATCAGTGCTTGGTGCGGTCGGCGACTCTAGCAGGCCGTGATTGGTGCTCACTCCGGCCGGCGACTCCAGCAGGCCGCTGTAGAGGTACTCCACCAGTATGGTGAACAGCTTCGGGCTTGTGTCGATGATCACGATTTTCCTGAAATCATCAATCAAAGTCACTTTACAACAACAGTATTCAATCAACATAATTCATTTTATTAGAAGTTGATTGGTTGTTTTGTTAGATCTATACTATCAGTATAATACAATAAGTATTTTTAGATCTGGAAAAAGCGTTTAACAGTGTTTCCAATGAGTTGCTTTGTAAGAAGCTAAAACGCATTGGAATCAGAGGTAAAGTACTTGAATGGTTCAAATCCTATCTTCAAGATCGTACATGAACTGTTAAGATTGGGGACCATATCAGCAATGGAACTACAGTTGAATACGGAGTACCTCAGGGAACAGTGCTTGTGCCTATACTGTGTTTAATATTTGCAAATGAACTTTGCTCCCTGGACAAAAGAAAATGGATGGTAGCCTTTTCTGATAATACAGCCATTATGTTCCAGGGAAAGGATTGGAAAAATTTGTTATAAATGGCTGAGTCTGAGATACATAGTCATGCTCTGGTTGAATAGTAATCTACTCACTCTAAACATAGAAAAACTATATTTTTAGCCTTTTTTAACTTAAATGATTGATTGTGCTCATCCTGGCAACTTGCCCTGCAACTGCCCTTTCATTGAAAGAATTGATAGAGTAGAATATTAAGGAATAATAGTTGATATTTTCCAATAACAATATCGTGTGAGCTGGCTGGCTCAGGTCTGGTGTCAGAGTTTTCAGGTCACAACTGATCAATTTCAGGGCCTCTGACATGACCTAACGACTGCTTTTTAGGCAGCCGGGACCGACGCTTAACGTGTCCATCCGAAACACGGGAGTGGCTCGAGATATATATCTTGCCCGGGCCGGGATTTGAACCCGGGCCTCTGAATCATAAAGCCAGCATCTGATCCACTCGACTACGGCCACTCCGATATTTTCCAATGGAACAAGCTCATATCCAAAATTGTTGATATTTTCCAATGGAACTAGCACATATCCAAAATTGTAACAAAATTAAGAAAACTTGTGTTCATATTTGTGAAACTTCGTCAGATCTGTAAAAATAGTGGGTGGTTGAATAATATCCGCTACAATATCCTAATAATTCAACGTGGAATATTTTAAAAGTCATGTTTGATTGTATATTGGTCACCTGTCAATGGCTTCCCGCATGCCAGACAGCAAAGCTCTGCGGAACCAGTCACACCTTGCAGCTACAATCAAGCGGTGCGCTTTCAGAGAGAACAACACTTCCTCAGCTGGAGGGGGACTAGATGCTGCTGCAGCAGCCGCCGAAGCTTGCTCTGTGCTCGGGGAGCTCACTGCACTGTCTTGAGCATCTGTAATCAATCAATTAAATATTGAAGCAGCGAACTGCAGTAAGCAGTGTAGTACAGATTGATTCGGTTGTCACATTAGCTTAGTCATGCTTTTATTTAAAAGTGCTACAATTCAATTAAAATATAAAAAAAACATAATATTTTTGGGCTTAAAATTGATTTGTTTTTACTTTATATTATTCTAATTTGCAGTTTGCTTTATGTGTTTTGAAAAGTTCTTTTATCAATCTATCTAAATTGATAATATTTAGGTAATTGAAATTTCTTTTTTGATTTGTAATTTCAAAATTAATGATTTGGTAAAGAAAATGAAAAGGACATAACCTACTTAATATTTGGATGTGAGACAAAATTTAGAAATAGAATTATTGGGCAATAGCTTGTTTTTCTTTTCTAACTATTGTTATGTTTGCTCTATCTAATAAATGAATAAATAAAATCGATTAAATATTAAAGCCGCGTACTGCAGTAAGTAGTGTGATAAGTCTGACCTACTGTTTGATTATCTTATTAGCTTAGTCATGCTTGTTTTGTGTTATTTTTATCAGCATAGCCCCGGTTTTTGTATTTTTATGGCTAGAATGAGCACTTTGTAATTGACCGAGCGAAGTGAGGTCTAATATTCAAGTCGACGGTTTGGCATTTCTCTTAATGTTTAAATGTTTGAATGTTTAAATGTTTATATGTTGCGCATTTACGGCGAAACGCGGAAATAGATTTTCATGAAATTTGACAGGTATGTTCCTTTTTTAATAGCGCGTCGACGTATATACAAGGTTTTTGGAAATTTTGCATTTCAAGGATAATATAAAAGGAAAAAGGAGCCTCCTTCATATGTCAATATTAGAGTAAAAATCTGGTGTGGCGCACTCACACAACTTTCCTTGCCGTTATGAAAATTGATCACCTGACGCTAGTGTACCCGCGCACCTCAAGTCTACTATTCAATGATTTGAGCCAGCTGGTAACAGGGCAATAACGCTGGAGACACACATGAGGTCTGCTATCTCTTCATAGTGAATGATTTAATAGAATCAACAATAATTTGCAATTGAATAATCACATTTTCTCGAATTTAAAGCTTATTTTCAAATTTAGGTGAAAATGTTACTGAACATTAATTGTAGAGATTTTCATGCTCAATCTACTCCACTTGATTTTTCTTGTTTCAATTGTATCTGAAGCCTGATAATTGGAAATCTATCTGCATTGATGGGGCGGAGCTCCTGAAATTTTTACAGATATGGGACTTGTGGCAGTTGATAGAGCTTATCGATGACTATTTAAAGTATGAATTTGATCAAAATCGTTGGAGCCGTTTCCGAGAAAATCACGAAAAATCCTGTTTTTGACAACATTTTCGCCATTTTAGCCGCCATCTTGAATTGCATTTGATCGAAATTGTTCGTGTCGGATCCTTATAGTGAAAGGACCTTAAGTTCCAATTTTCAAGTCATTCCGTTAATTGAGAGATGAGATATCGTGTACACAGACGCACATACACTCATACACACACACACACACACCACACACACACACACACACACCACACACACACACACACACATACAGACCAATACCCAAAAACCAGTTTTTTTGGACTCAGGGGACCTTGAAACGTATAGAAATATAGAAATTGGGGTACCTTAATTTTTTTCGGAAAGCAATACTTTCCTTACCTATGGTAATAGGGCAAGGAAAGTAAAATCAGACTATAGGATTATTCATCATAAATCAGCTGACAAGTGATTACACAGATGTTTGGAGAAGCCAGTCTTTTGCTGTATTTTCCATAAGGGTTATAGTTCCAATCAGGTACTTGTGGATGAGAATACTGCGTGATGTCTACTGTTCACAGAACTACTAGTTAAATATAATATTCATCTCTATCACCATCATCATCATCAATTTATTATCCATCTAGCATACTACATTACATAAATTAGCATTCTACAGAAGGTGCATACTACACTCTATACTAAAAATACTCATGTAAAATAAGTCATTTGGAACAAATTTAAATTGAAGATTCCACATTTTATCGGGAGAAGTATTCAAGTAGTTTTCAACACCAAAATGTGTCACTGAATCCATAAAAATTACTATCGAAATGGAACGAACTCTATGAGGCCCGATTTCACCAAAAACGTAAATCAGGTTTGAGCGCCTTGTTGGTTAAGAACCAAATGTTGGTCAAACGAAGTTGTGTAGTGTTGGTGAAATCGGGCCTTAATCCTGTAAAGTTGCTGTTTTAAAACAGTATCACACAAAATGTGAGACGACGAGGGAATAAAAGAATAAGGATATCGACCCATTCCACAATGGTTGGTTTAAAAAATGCATCAATCATTGAAACTTTTAAGCCCGCCGCAAAGTAGACCCACGCTAATCCACGAAAAGCAACCCACGCCGTGGGATGTTTTGTAAACCATTGCTATACAATTATTCATAATCAATCAGCTGACAAGTGGATTATTCATTGCATGTATTACACAGTGATGTCTAGAGAAGCCTAGTAATGGTTTACAAAACATACAACGGCGTGGGTTGCTTTTCGTGGATTAGCGTGGGTCTACTTTGCGGCGGGCCTGTACTTAGAATACCATAATCTTAAAATCATTGGTTTCTTTGTTACATCTTCCCAGATTTATTCTTATATTTTCAGCAAAATCTTCAAGACAATCATTCAGCTACTGTTCTATTTTCATCAAAATCCTCCAGACAATCATCAGCAAAGTTAGCTTCTCAATGTATGATGTTCTATTCATTGTGATCTGCAATCTCATAGGTTTCTAAATCTATAACTAGATCACATTATATTAGATATAGAGCCAGTTGCACGTACGTCTGTTAAATATGGTCATTAACGCCGATAACAAATCAGCGTTAGTTTTACGGATTCATTTCTGTTCCACAAAGATCGGTTAGTTTTTAATCCCGATTAAGTTTTCCGTTCAACTAACCAAGATTTTAACGGTTTCACAATCCGTCAACACTGTAACAACCGACAGATGTTATTATTCTGAACTGAACAAATGGCACAAAAGTGAGGTTATGTTATTGATGACCATTCATTACGCATGCGCCATAAAATTTGTCGCCAGTGTCGTGCTATCTGCAGACGAACCAGATCGAATACTAACCTCAAAAATCAGAATCTAATTTTAAATGCTAATATCAGCTAAATACACTTCTCTATTTTATCAACAGATGAAATTCATTCCTATATTTAGCTCATACTTTGAATTCTGTAGTTTTTTTACCAAAAACTAATTGGAAGACAGCTACCTACTAGTAGGTACATAATCGGCGTTAGTTGGATTCAATTCCCCGTGAATGGCCTGTTAGAAATCTTTTACGTCGATTAGTTTAACCGCCGTTATTTTTCGATTTTCACCTTTGTGAACCAAATTCTCTACATTTCAGCTAATCGCCGTTAAAATGGTGCCAACTAATCAGAATTAATTTTTTTACGCCGGCTAGTTTAATTGGCGTTATCGCTTGAAATTTCTGTTTTGTGCAACCAAAATGCATCGGTTAGCGCTAATCTCGATTAAAGTATAGCATTTTATCGTGATTAAACGTTAACCGACGTACGTGCAACTGGGGGATAGAAACCTATGGGATCGCAGATTGATGTCTGTGTGGCCGGGTCCTTAATGAATAATGGAATTGATCCCAATACATAAAAAACTCACCGATGAATAATTTTGAGGAAAGTAATCCGATCTTGTTTGAAGGTGTTAATATAGGAAGGGTACTCCGATATGCGGGTGAAGAATAAATGTACCAGATGCGAATCAACTCCATGCTCTCATTTCCCAAATTTTGAGATGACGTACTAAATGAGAAATAATAACCTGATAGCTGCTCTTTATCTTTTAACAATGAATATAGTTGTTTACAGAAGAGTTGTTCAAAGATAACCTGCCACAAAAAGATAGACATTTTTGGAGTCGAAATTCCTAGGGATGAAAAAGGGTAATATGAGTAATGTCGATAAGGAGGAAGAACGAATCTATCA
The DNA here is from genome assembly GCF_014356525.2 of Nilaparvata lugens. Taxonomy (NCBI): domain Eukaryota; kingdom Metazoa; phylum Arthropoda; class Insecta; order Hemiptera; family Delphacidae; genus Nilaparvata; species Nilaparvata lugens. The sequence goes on along the minus strand of NC_052513.1, from coordinate 9,456,910 downwards.
ATTATATATTTATAAATAATTGAATTGAATGATAATAAAGCCTAAAAAATAACTGTTTTTGCAGCCAAAATTCCAAGGGATGGAAAAAGGATAATATGAGTAATTTCGATAATATATTATTATAAAAATGTCGACTTCTAGTAAGTTTGGAACAAAATTGAGAACTTCGGAAGGATCGTTATTTTGAGCACTCATTATTTACCGTGGGATGGTCGTATCTCAAAAACCATGTCTGTTCCAACACCAGATCTAAGTAATTCTAGAGCGGCTTTTGACAGACGGCTGCTGCTTGACAGACGTGGCTCACAAAGGCTCTCGACTAGACTCAACTGCAAAAATAGAAGAAGAGAGAATTAGAATAGGAATATGAAAAGACAAATAAAATTAGAGAAATGGGAGGAACAAAGTATAGAAATAGATATTTCAAGTTGAAATGGACATGCAACTCTGTCTTTCACAGTAACTATGATTATTATCATGATGTTTATCATTATTTTTAAACACAAATATTGCTTATTTTGGCTAGTAGGACTCTTAATGGTGATGATATAACTTTTTTGTTCTTTGTAATGTTACTAGGCTGGAGAACTCGCTGGAAAATTGCTGACAACTTTGGGTTAGGCAATTTATTCCTGGCTGTATCAGTGGTTTTCAATAAAGACAATATGACTCTCATCATAACTGATAATTACTGATAACAATTAAAAAAAATACTATTAATTTATGTACAATACAAATATCAAAAATGACTAAAAATAATTTTCATCATAATTATGTTATACCACTATAATAATAAGTGTTTGTCTAATTCTATAACATGAACTGAAATTAAAAATAGTAGTATTTTGAGTGTTAAAGATAATTGTAATTATATGTGGATTCACACCAAATTCTGTAAAATACGGGTGAATATGAGAATAAATTCATTAAAACCGCGTTGGAAACCTTCAATCAATGTAAACCTAAAATGATAATAAATTAATGATAAAGTTTAATCCTATAATGAAAATAATAAAAGCGTTCATTGTTGACTAATTTCGATTTATGAAGCACTAGAAGAACGTTCAATTATAGCCCGGCCAAACAGAGAGTGATCTGCGGCCTGCAGTCCCATAGGTTTCTATACCTATATCGCATATTTAATAGAGATAGCAGATATATTCTATAGGATCGCAGATCGCTCTCTGTGTGTTCGGGCCCTTGAAGAATGACAACAGATGTGAATCCTATTATATTAAGCGAGCAATTTCTGTATGTCTGTTTATATTTTTATATCTGGTTATTTATGTTCAACGGATCTCGAAAACGGCTCTAACGATTTTCACGAAATTTGGAACATAGTAAGTTTATGATATAAAAATTCGATTTCACTAGGTCTCATCCCTTGGAAAACTCGCTGAAGGGCATGAAAAGGATAACAATTATTCATCCTTGGAAAAACAGATGATAATTTCGTCGTCTGTCGAAACCGAATATGCATGTGTGGGATGGAAACAGGATTATTTCCAGCTGTGTAATCAATCAGCGAGAAATATTATCTAGAAATTTTAATCGACTTGGTCAAAATAATCTGATTTGTTGACATGACATGATAATCATTCTAAACTAGAGTATATCATAATTTTGCTACTATTTGCTATTTGATTACTATTATTTGCTATTAATTGCTAGTATTTGACAATTTTAAGTGATTAGTGAGTGTTATTTTGTTATTCAATTTGGTTTGTAAAAAATCTAGATTGGAAATTTTTTGTTTTCAAATGTTTGGACTGAAAATTTAACCTGAATTCAAGTGTATGAAACATAACCTACTTTTTGGACTATTTTATAGTGCATAAATCAAATTTCGGGGAAGAAACCATTTTGGGCTGTGCCTGTTAGTCCTTCCCCAATCATTTCAAAGAATTGTGTTATGTTTATCGATAGTTTATAAATAAATAACGAGCGAAGCTCGGTGCCCCGATATTTAAAATTAATGAAGAAATAACTACATAGTAGGCTTTTTTCCAACTTTTTATATGAAAAAGGGTAGGTTACTATGTAGTTGTTTATTTATTAATTGAAGTAACTAAGTAATTATTTTTTAATTTCAAGTGATTATTGAGTGTAATTGTTATTCAATTTGGTTTTTGAACAATTGAAATAGAAATTACATGTTTTCAAGTGTTTTTAATGAACATTAGACTCAAATTAAAAAGTGAATGTAATATAACCTATTTTTTTGGACTATTGTATGAATCGAAATTCGTGGAAACAGTTTTGGGCTATGCCTGTTGGTCCTTCCTCTATCATTTTAATGAATTGTGTTCTATGTATCATTGAATGAATAGATAAATAAGTTCAAGTAGCCCTATTGAAATACTTTATATTAAATTAAAATGTTTAAATCATGAAAGTTTTCAATGTTGATTAATTTCAATTGATGAAGCAAGAGAAAAACGTTCAATTAGTTGCATTTTTCAAATATCACTGACCTTTGGTTGATTGTGCTTGGGCGTGGCGTGTGCGGCGCTGGGGGAGTCGGGGGCGGGCGAGGAGGGTGCCGAGGGTGGTGGTGGGGGGGCAGCGGGGGAGCAGGGCACTCGGTCGAGTAGGCCGAGCGACACCAGCGACTGTGAGAACGAGTCGCGCGACACCAAGTCGCACAGTTGGATTACAATAGAATGCAGTGTGCTCTTGTGCGTCACCAGTCGCTTCACAAAGTCGTGCTGCAAAAAAAATTCAAATTCATTTACTCACCATAAAAAGTATATACAAAATAATTCAATTAATAAACCATTCAATCAATCATGAATCGGTACAACAATATATTCTACTCAGATAAATGAGACTGGCCTCTAACGGTAGAACATGCATGCACATACTCATTCGACTTACATTGTTGTGTCATCATAGCTGTAATCTTCTAACATAAAATAAACAAACAATAAGAATAAGAATAAGAATAAGAATAAGAATATTTATTTGCCATTAAATACAACACTGTACAATAGGCATCGTCATTTTGTTTGAAAAAGAACAAAATACAATATATACACATATAATCTATGCTGTCATTGATTGTCACTAGGCATGTCAGTGTAGTTCATATATTCATTTAAATCATAAAATGCTTTTTCTTTCAGCCACTTGCAAATAACTGCCTTATATCTTGGTTCCGGTAGTTGTCTAATTCTCTGGGGCATCTTATTGAAGATTCGGAACTGCTGGAACTTGTGACTCATGAAGGTCTTGTTGAGACGGATATGAGGTGTTGTCAGGAACGAACGCTGTCTTGTTGCGTAGCTGTGAATCTCCTCTTGTCGTATGAAGTTGGTTTCATTTTTTCTCATGTGCATCAGATTACAAAATATGTACATGCATGGCAGTGTCATTATCTGAAGTTCTGGGAAGGCTTGTCTGCATGATTCATCATTCCTCAGACCAACGATGCATCTGATTGCCTTTTTCTGCCATACAAAAACCCTCTTCATACCACTGCAGTTCCCCCATAGGCGAAGTCCATAGCTCAAGTGAGAATGAAATAAACCGTAATAGGCTGATATCAGCACTTCTTTACTGACACAAAGCCTCAGTCTCTTCAGAGCGTATAAGCTGCGGGATAGTTTTTTGCAAAGGAAATCAATTTGATTGGTCCAGCACAGCTTACTGTCTAACATGACTCCTAACAATTTCACAGGGTTCATATAATTCTCATACCGTTCACTAGATGTATTTCTCAATGAGAATATTATATTTTCACATTTTCTCTCATTCAATGCCAAGTGATTGGCTGTGTACCATCGCTTTGAACTCTCTAAAGCATTGTTGAGTTGACTTAAAACAACGTTCTCATTCTTATCAATGCTCAGAACGGTGGTATCGTCAGCATATAATACTGAATAAGATGGGACATTCACACTGTAGTCATTGATATAGACAATGAACAAAAACGGGCCCAGTACAGATCCTTGCGGAACGCCTGCTTTTGTGAATCTAGGAGCTGAATAATTATTATCGACTCTGACTATTTGGATTCTATCTTTCAAGTAGCATTTGATCAAGTTCAATTTAGAGCCCTCAATTCCATAATATTCAAGCTTCTTGCATAGAATTGAGTGTGACACAGTGTCGAAAGCCTTGCTCAGATCCAGCAGGCCACGACCAATAACTGAACCTCTCTCAAATCCCTCAAGTATAAACTCCACAATTTTCTCTAAAGCCATAGTAGTGGAACATTTGTTTCGAAAGCCAAATTGATTATTATTGAGCAATTTATTAGTAGTGAAATGTTCAGTAAGTGCTATTAATAAACAAGTTTCAATCACTTTACTGATAATTGGTCCTATCGCAACAGGTCTAAAATTTTCAGGTTGGTTCTTATCACCCTTTTTGTGAATGGGGTTGACTACTGATTGTTTCAAACAGTCGGGGAAAACACCAGATTTAAAAATAGAATTTATTATGAATACCAATGGAATATTGATTGAATCAATGATGTTCTTTAGTAAGAAATTTGAAATTCCAAAGATATCTTCACTACGTGATGAGCTCATTTTTTTACAATTTTCATTATTATATTCGTGTCTACATTAATCCAGGAAAACTTACATGCAGTTTCGTTGTCATTCCTTCGTATACCTGTGTTGGTTCTTAGAAAATCTGAATAGGTAAGTGGGTTTTGACAGCTCTGCTGATGGCCAATGACATTATCAGGAACGTCTACAAAGAAATCGTTAAATTCGTCCGGTGAAATCTTCACATCAGTTAGTACAGGTGTTGTAGTGTCCTTAATAGAATTTATTATTTTCCATGCAGTTTTGCATTTGTTTTTTGACTCCAAAATCAATTTATTATTTGCGGCAACTTGTGCTAGTGTCAATGCCTTTCTATACTTTTTCTTGTATTCTGTAAAGTTATTTTTCTCCACATCTCCTCCTGTGGCTTTCCATATACTATACAAAATCATAAGATGTTGTTTCATTGTTGTCAATTCCGTTGTGTACCACTTCTTATTTTTCATTTTTGTAGATCTAGGCTTGATTAAAGGACAGTGTAGATTGAGAAAATACACAATAGCATTTGAAAACATGGACGTCATTCTATTTACCGTACATCATATGTAGAATAAATTTTTGACCAATCATAATTTAGTAGTGACTCATTCAATTTATCCAGGTTTTCCTGTCTCAGTAGCCGAAATTTTCTTACTGATGGTTTCTTTTGATTCAAAACATTGCGATTTTCAGTCAATTCACTCAATGGCATTCCAAACTCAAGCAATAATCCAGCATGATCCGAAATCAAGTCTTGTTTGTAAATGAAACAATTATAGCAATTTGATCTCAAATCTGTGAAAAAGTTGTCAAGGCAGGCCTTTTTCCTCGTTGGACATGAATGAGATTTGTAAAGATTGAATGATCTCATTATGTTATGAAACATTTGAACTTCAAAGTTATCTTCCTTGAGAATGTCTATATTGAAGTCGCCTGCTAGCAGTATAGATCTATAGGATTTCGAAGTCACGAATGTTAAAAAATCTTCTAATCTATTGAGAAAGTCTCTGAGATTGGGGTCTGGTGTTCTATACATGCTCACTACTATGATATTCGATTTAAATATCTTTATTGCTGATACTTCAAATAGCGTTGGTAAACAAAACTGTGACACGTCAACAAGGGTGAAAGATAATTCTCTCTTAATTAAAATCGATGAGCCACCTCGAGTGAGAGGAGGCTCTCTGCAATATGAGGCTGCTAGTACAAAGCCATTGGGCACATAGAAAGACACTTCATCACCAACCAACCAATGCTCATTTAAGCACACAATATCCAAGGATGTATCTTTAGACAACTCTTCTAGTTGACTAATTTTTGACCTCAATGAACATACGTTTACAAAGAATATTCTCGTCGTCAACCCGCCTGCATCTACAGGTGACGAATTCGGGAATAGGTCAGATCGATCTGAGTTAACATTGTACCATTCTGAGAAAGCATCATCGTTTGAGTCATGTTCTTTGTTCTCATTTACTTTATCTATGTATCCATAGTACGATTGATTTGTCTTGGGTCTAAAAAATTTTGTTGAAGAGTTTTTATTTGTTCCACTTTGTTTATCATCAGCGCAAGAGTCCTTATGTATTGACAGTTCAAAAGAAGTTATGTCTGAGTTGTTCAGAATGGAGTCACCTTCATCGGATATCGTTGACAATGAGAGATCAATCAAATTGGAATCTTCGACTTTCCGTAAATTTGAGATTTTCGCTGTAAGAGCTCTGAATTACTGCATTATCCTCTTGGAAAACTGAACCTTCCCTCTCCCATTCAGATGCTGATTGAGTGATGTGTGATCCTGTGTTTGTAAGTCATTGAGTTCAATTAGCGACGTACCATGATACTCTGTTAGATTTTTAACTCCTTCATTGAATCTGGTAATCATTCTATTACACGTTGATTGTGGCAACTGATTGTATCTGTAGGGCAGTGTACACATTATAACATTTGTATGCCTTAGAGTTTCAATTGTCTCATCAATTCTTCTCAAAAGTCTATTAATATTACGGTATTTCATAACATCATTAGAGCCACCTGTCAAATCAATTGCATCATTTTTTGTAAAATTCCTGTGCTCTGTGTTCGATCTGACTGCACCCAAAATCACGTCCAATCCAGCTCCCGAGAATACATTTCCGGAAACTGTTGTATCCGAATCAGTCATGTTATGTAGCTTTGAACAGATTAATCTGCCAGTGTCATCAGCAAACATTAAGATTCTTTTCTTGCGTGATTCGCAGTGAGTGCTTTGAGTTTTCCAGTTTTCCTTTCTCAATTGTTTCCTCCCATTACTAATTCTCTCACTACCACCGTAATCCGTAGTCTTCATACCTTTCAACTTTTTAGCATTACTTAATTTTTCTTCCGTGTTATTAACGTTTTCATGTTTTCGTAATGTCTCTTCAAAAGTCATTCTATCTTCCCAGCGTCGTTGTCTGAGTTCCATAATATTAAGTTCCATTAATCTTACTTTGTAGGTTGTGTACCAAAATTTTGAGTTATTAAATGGAATTTATTATATCTTAAGTAAGTAATTTTCAGTTCCCATAAAGATAGTAAATTTATTCTTGTTCATTGGCAACTTAGCCAGCATTTCTAAAATCGTTATAATTATGATCAGCATCTTATTAAAGTCCTTGATTCCCACGATCCCACTTGGAATTATCTATTCTCACGACAGATCTAGACGCCAGAAGTATGCTGAATCAATCCCATAATTCTAAACTTGCAAAAGGGAAATAACTTTTCTCTCCTAGTTTCCTTCTTGCTTGAACGTATCACCTTCCTTATTTACTGAGGAGAAAGAGAGTGGGCGAAGAGAAATTCTCAGGCGATCGGTAAATATTTTAAAGTATGATGGTAAAACTGATCAGTCTGGACGCCTCTGAAAAAGGAGAGCGATCATTCTAATCCCAGCTGTCATAGTGTTAACTGTTTCTTGAGATTTTCTTTCAATTTCCAGTAATGTTTTCGTTTGGGGGTACATTCTCATTCTCTCCAGGAGAATTTAATTGATTGTCCAAGTAAATCGGACATCTTTTGAAGTAACTTAAAATTCAATTATTGTAATTTAGAAGTAAAGTCCCCCTTAAAGAATATACAGTAATAATGGGATAGCTTGAGATAAGATGACGATTGATTCCCTCTATACTTCGGATCTTCAATACCCCTTTTGGGTGAGTATTTTTATTATTGTCATTGAATATAATTCATCACGTGTAAAGTGAAAATGTTCGATTTATGTATGTTAAAAATATTATTTCCTCATAGGAAGCGGTGGATTGTATTTATTTGATGATCTACCTAGATCATCAATTGAATACAATCCTATTAGATATTGGTAATTATTATGTTTCTAATTCTGTTGTAAATTTGTCATCAGGTTTCTGTATCGGGCCGAGAATTTAACTACGGCCTGTAAAAGGGCCGGCGACTTCTTCCAACCATGGATGGAATCGTACGTCATTGAACGCTGATGAGGAGAGAACAAGACGAACTCCCTTTTGGATCTGTCGCCGCGACGCCTGAACATTCCTGGAGGACGAACAATCATCTTCACCCTTCATCCATCTCCGCCAGGGACTCCAGACATCGCGACGACAACTACAAGATGGGTACTTGATCTTTCCCCATCGGAATTCAATGTGTCCCTTAAATTTTGGTCTCTTAAAGACGTAAATGTAGTTAAATTTGGTCTCTTAAAGACGTAAATGTAATTAAATTTGGTCTCTTAAGACAAAGATAATCTTTAATTGAAGAAAGTATTTATTGTAAAGTGTTGTTTGAATTTAAATATTTAATATAGAGGCAATCAATCGTCAAGTGATTTTTATTTCGGATTCCTCACCACTAGAATAGCACTAGAAATTTCACTAACCCCTCCACCATCGGGGTCTGGCACGATTTCCAAACTTAATTATAGTTGTCTGAGAATTTAGGTTCTCAAAAGACACTATAGTTGGTAGAGTTGATGGTAACATAATGTCTTAACCCCCATAAAAATAGCAGGGATACTACTGCCTTAATCTTTGCTATCTGTTTAATTCTACAAAAAATTATTGAAACTATCACCAGTTGTTATTTAACTCATTTGCTTTATGGCTTAACCCTCCACATCATCAGCTGGGTAGTTAAACAATAACTTGAAGGGGTTTGTTAACCCCTTTGTTAGAACTTTCTAGTCAGGTTTGTTAGCTAATTGCTAACTCAAACCACTTCTAGGCAACTTTGTTAGCTTAATACAAACCACTTCTAGTCAGGTTTTTGTAGACAATTTGTTAAAAAAAGCACTTATAGTACTGATTCTGTGATGTAAAGCTGTTCAAAAAAGAAATTTCCTCATAACAGACGTTTAACGTTTCTTATTTGTTATTATCATAATACAAGATTTATTTTAATACTTAATGATACAAGACCTCTACAAATCAACCATACCTCGCTTCTGATGGAAGATGAATGAAATTTTACATAATTATTTGTCACGGCAGAGAAAAAAAAACTTAATAATAGAATTCATTCTATTAATTTTCAGAAATTTGTAGATCACTTACAACTTTCGACGATCCAACTTTGAAGCAGAACTTGAAGTCACGCCAACCCAGTTTGTCATCTAGAGCGGCTGTAATTTCTTCGAGACGAACTATAAATATTGGAATTTCTTCAATCAGTTGTTCCAAGCTTCGCGAAACAATGCGAACTTTGTTAACGTTTGTCATTTCGTTGAAGCGTTCTCTGCAAACACATAAAAATTATAAAATAAAATGCTGTGATTTAAAATTTGACATTTTCATTTACACAACAAATCTATGAAACTGTTATAAAGCCAGTTGTGTTATACGGGGCAGAAACCTGGGTTTTGAAAAAGAAGGATGAAAACCTACTGAGTATATGGGAACGGAAGATTCTGAGAAGAATATACGGTCCAGTATGTATTGATGGAGAATCAAGAGCTGCGTGACCTGTACAGAAAACCACCTATTGTACATGAGATCAAAGTGAGACGCTTGAGCTGGTTGGGTCATGTAGAAAGAATGAGCGATGAAAGAGCCGTTAAAAAAGTTTTCAGAGAAAACCCAGGCGGACGAAGGTTGAAAGGACGTCCACGCAAGCGCTGGCTGGAGGATGTGGAAGATGATCTCCGGAAAATAGGCGTTAGGGGATGGAGACGCAAGACTGCCGACAGAGAGGAGTGGAGAGGCATTCTTGAAGAGGCCAAGGCCCTGGATGGGCTGTAGTGCCATGGAGTAAGTAAGTATTTATTTGCCAAAAACAAAATACAAAAAAGCTTTACAAAAAATAAATATAAGTATATGCTACTGCACTTAAATCAAGATACATACATTTATTTAATTGGATATAATAACGAAATGATATCCTTTACATTACAAACAATAGTTTTAAAATGAAGATTCAATTTATGATCACATGCATAAGTACAGTAGGTGAGGCAAAAACACCGGCAAAAGGAAGATTCCTTGTGCGCCAGTGTGAGTCGTGAATCAGCTTAATCAGGGATGTAATATATAAACTTGAATCTAGCATGTTTATAAAACATTCAAGTTTCATTTCTCAATTGAAATGTTCCAGGACATTCATTCCTAGAAAATTGTTGAATTCGAACCAAAATTATTCAACAAACACTGAAAACTTGACTTTTAAATGGTAGAGTGGACATTACTATTCAAACTTCGCCAACTCGTCAAATAAAAAAGTCATTCTATTCATTTTTAAAACTTTGAAGACTCCGCCTAATAAAGATTTTTTTTTCTTAATTTTACTTGAAAAGTCAACTCGTAAAACGTTAGTGCGGACGACCACGAACGGTTTGGTATTTGGTAGCAAATCATAGAAGAGGCCATGGAGAGCAGGGGCATCCAACAAGACGTATGGAGAGATAGAGGCAGATGGCGTATTGAGTGCGGCAAACGGCCGGGAAGGCTGTAAAAACCCGCGTGTAAGGTGATTCAATTTGCTTTTATGATTGGGCCTAGTTATGTGATTGTCCAAGTCAAAGGTCGTGGATTGAATATAAATATTATATTTTCAAATTTAATAGCACGTTTCAACAATGATAATTTCTACTTCACTACTAGCTGGAAACACCATGCAATAAATAACTGATAATAATAAACTACCTAGCAAAAACTAAATAAATTATAATAGCCTACTAAATACTAATAAACATGTTCACCTCTTTCAAGGACATGATGAGCCTCCGTTTGGTTGTGGCATGCCCTTCTTTGAAAATAACTGAAGCTATTTGTTCGAGAGCCGATTTCAACTCCATTCCAAGATTCGATATAATCTCAAATATTTTTTCGATCTGGAATTGGAAAAAGCATTTAAGTTCTTTGTCAGGTCAATGAATATGAATGAAATAATACAAAAGTAAAGTATATAAATATAAATTAAAATTAACTCGCTCATTTTCTGGGAATAAATTGAATAAATGGTTTTCTATACTTTAGCCAAAAGTAGTATCATTTTAGAACGTGCTCATTTGCAAAGCTTTAACAATTTTTAACCTGATCTGCTACGATCAAGTGAAACAGGAGAACTCTACTAAGCTGACGTGAATAAAGGAATAATCTATGATATAATAAAGGGTAGAATCGTCTTAAATTTGTACGGGATGGGAAATACACGAATGACGTCGCCATCATCACATCTGAATTACTTTACAACACCAAATTTTCCCCAGTGCTAAGCACGGGTTACTTGCTAGTCCTAAATAAAAAAATGCTACTTTATAAATAAATCTACGTAACCTAATTCAATTAATAAATAATTAATCAGGAACCCCATCGATGAATGAATCTTCGGATAACATTATCAGCATTAATATTTTGTAGAAATCTAGGAAAAACGGAAAATGTAGCAGAAAAACCTCTATTCACAATATAACACAGAATTAATGATTGACTGATAACAACAGTCAAAATAATGCACATATCATTCAACTTTACACACTGGAGTGATATTGCCTTCTGGACAAATCAGTTGAAATTAGTTGTTTGTCGTCTATACACTCTTGGAGCGTTTTTGTCTCTAGAAGCGATTCGAATGAACGCAGTTCACATAGTGAATTCTACTGCAATTTCTTCATTGCGTTAACTCTATCTGTAAACAACTATATATGATGAACTGTGAACACCTCTGTGGACAAACTCCTTTGTTAACAAAATTACTTCATTGCGTGAACTCTTTCTGTAAACAACTATGTGGACAAACTACTTTATTAACAGAATTACTTCATTCCGTGAGCTCTCTGTGAACAAATTTATGACACAGATGGAAATTTAATAATAACTTGATGATAAACTGTGAACAACTATGTGAACAAACTATCTTTGAACAACTCTTCTGTGAACAACTATGTTTATTGTTAAGAGATAAAGAGCAGCTATTAGGTTATTATTTTTCATTTAGTAAGTCATCTCAAAAATTGGGAAAATGAGAGCAACTAAGCAGTGAGTTAATTCGCATCTGGCTGTGAAAGTCAACTTGCAAATTTGTAATATAATTTTACATCTAGAACTAGGTAAGTGGCGACGATTGTGAAAGTCAACTTGTGAAAATAGAATATAATTTTACCTCTGGAACTAGATAAGTGGCAATTTCCTGACTCTGTGTGGGAGAGAGAGAGCTGAATGTGGCCTTGATGCCAACGAGAAACCTGCGCAGTTGACCCATGAAGACGGGAAGCCGCGACTTGGCGTATCTTATGATCTCATGACGCTGCTCGCTCGTCAATTCCGATTTACGTTTGCTGAATAGATCACAGAGTACTAGCAGCTTAACACCAGCTGCAAACAACATATTAGATATTAGAGTATAATACAAAAGTAAAAGATGATGTTCTTTAGTAAAAAAACTATTTTTACCATGATTTAATTGAAAAGGGGGCACTAAAGCTAGTGATCTATCATTAAAAAGTAACACTAGAACTAGTAATTTACCATCAAGTAGCAACAACGAACCTAGTTGATTAACCATCAAATACCTAGCAACACCAAACCTAGTGATTAACCATCAAATACCTAGCAACACCAAACCTAGTGATTAATCATCAAGTACCTAGCAACACCAAACCTAGTGATTAACCATCAAATACCTAGCAACACTAAACCTAGTGATACACCATCAAGTAGCAACTTACTCATATTAATTTATTAGATCGAAAATATTACAATATTGGAAAGAAAAAAGAAACGTTAACCCAAAACTTCTTCATTTCCTCAATTCAGTTCATTAAATTGTCGTAGTGTTATGTTGATCACATTAACAAATTTCACTTTTAACTACACAAGATGAATGATAGATACTTCATAGCTATAATTTTGAATTTTAATGGATTTTTTGTGTAGCTGAGAAGTTGATATTGTGGTAATTATTCATATTGAAAGAAAAAGACTAAGAAATTTCAAAACCACAGATTTATTGATACTAAGAAAGACCGGTTTCAGTTATTACACCATTGTCAATCTTTGATAAACTCAGTGTAATAACCGAACTTCAACTTCAACTAACAACTTCGGTGTAATAACCGAAGCCGGTCTTTCTAAGTATCAATAAATCTGTGGTTTTTGACAATTTCTTAGTCTTTTTCATCCAAGTTAATGGATTTATATAAAAGTAAAAGAACCATTTCTTTATTTTGATAAACTACATATAACAAAACTTTTGCTTGTGCATACTATTACTATTCTCTCGAATAATATCTGTCATCATAAACCAAATACAACGAAAACAATAGTTACCCACTTCAGTATTTTTAAATTAAACTATTTCAATCCATTATGTTTCCTCTCTTCCTGATTATAATGTGTAGCAGGGAATGGTGTTATTTTTCTGATTTCACTGTTTATTTCTATGCTCAATAAGCAATATGATTGTGTGTAATAGGTATAGAATATTATACGATTTTAAATCATTGAAATATCTCACTTATGGTTGCTTACTAATAAAAGTAAAAGAGAGTTTCATGAGTTTTTATTTAATACAATTATCACGTCTAATTTACAAAGGAAAAAATGTTTTTGAAACCTTAAAAATAATAATGCACTTTATAGTAAGTTAATTGATAATCTTTCTAATAATAATAATTTAGGGCCGGTTTCCGAGCTCGGGATTTAGTCCCAGACTTTAAACAGCTGGAGTTGGAAAATTGGTTTTCCAAAACGGGGCGTAGTCGCAGTCATTGTCATAGTCACGTTTGAAATAAATTTCGAAAACTAGAAAATTGAACACAAAATAAAATAAAAATCGTTTCCAATTATAGAAATGAAAAAATAAAAAAGCTACGACTACTGTTATAAAAGCTGCGACTACGCCCCGTTTTGGAAAGCTAATTTTCTGACTCCAGCTGTTTAAAGTCTAGGACTTAGCTAAATCCCGAGCTCGGAAACCGGCCTTAGACTCTTTGTCTATCTATAAATGATAACAGTAAAGACTCCAATATGACTGGACTATGGTTCAAGTTGAAAAGTTTTCGGAGAAGTTGAGTGGAGGTACATACCAACAGCAGCTTCCTGTATTGACTGGCGAACGACAAAGCACAGCTTAGCTGGATTGTTGATGAGACTCTCACTGGTTGCAGGCGAGTGCTTAACGCTAAAGTGCTGGATTATTTGAGAGGCACAATTGTGCATGTCGTTCACCAGGTTCATCACCTCTGCAAAATAACATCAAAAATAGTGGAATTAACAATAATTTCTAAAAATTATCATATTCAGTTATAAAAAGTATGAAGCTACGTTTACACCAAAGTTATTGACAAAATGTCTTATAGATTCTATTAGATTGAGCATAACTTATCATACACATGATGAACACGTGTTTATCAAGTTCCGTTCAATCTAATAGAATCTATAAGGATTAAGTTATCAACATTTTGTTAATAACTTTGGTGTAAACACAGCTTTATAATTGAGAAGCCTAATAATGACAATGTTAGTTCAATGGATTTGAAGTAAGGTAAGATAAAAATTTTATTTTGAAATTATTATTCAGATCGGAAAAAATTCTAGTGTCGTATTTCCTCAATTTTTATACTTAAATAACGTATGAAAGAGGAGCCTTTCGAGTATCTTTTTCCGAGAATGGTCATTGATTTGCTTAAAAACCACCGTTATAATATATAGATAGACAGGTAGATACAGTATTTAATTCATTCAACACAGTGCACTTACTATTACACAAGCACACAGTTGAACGTCGTCAAATTAATACAAATACAGTACATCCTACTAAAATCGACTAATTCCCTCAAGTATCCTCCAAATACTCGTGCACCGTGTAGTAGGCTTTGTCAGTCAGATATTTTTGAAGGTCGGCTTTAAATCTATTAAGAGGAATGCTAGTAGATGCAAGCTTTAAATGTATAGGGAACTTATAAAATTTGCAGCCTGAATAACCAGACTTACCCTCAAAAATAATTACTCTGTTTTAGCGACAAGTAATGAACAAATAAAACAAATAGTTATCAGGATCTAACTTCTGAGTAGAAGTTTCTAACAAATCTTGACTACTGAAGCTGTTTTAGCGACGGACGGTTATCTAGATCTAACTTATGAGTAGAAGTTTCTAACAAAACTTAA
Source organism: Nilaparvata lugens (assembly GCF_014356525.2). NCBI lineage: Eukaryota > Metazoa > Arthropoda > Insecta > Hemiptera > Delphacidae > Nilaparvata > Nilaparvata lugens. The sequence continues at coordinate 9,441,777 of NC_052513.1, read as the reverse complement.
ACTACTCACGTTGCTTCAGAGTGTAGTTGCGCAGATAATGCTGGCAGAGCGCAACGAAGGGTGCGAACGAGGGATATGCGTTGACGGCGGAGATGCAGTGGCGGGCCGTGGCCTCAGTGAGGCCTGCGGGCAGACACTCTGCGTACAGGTAGTGCAGAATGGTGCCCAGCACCTCCTCAGGCAGGCCGGACAGGGGCGGCGGCGTCTGGCTCCAGTCCACGTCCGGCGTCAACAGTCCAACAATGCACGTGTGCACGTCGAACTGCAAACGAAGCCAAATTCCAAGTATAGCCTCATTCTTTTTCGAAACTTCTATTCATCAAAATTTGGGAGAAAATAGTTTTGGGCTATGCCTGTTGTCTTCTCCCAATTACATTATTTATAATATAATGATCGGCGACCTCCGGGTGATTGGAGTGGGGAATTGGCGACGGAGTGCACAAGTGAGAAATGAGTGGAGGCATTATGTTGAGGAGGCCAAAGTCCAACCAGGACTAAAGAGCCAGATAATGTATGCAATGTTTTGTGATTGTTAATAGTTGAATACTATAATTATATCTGTGAAAAGTTCAATTTTGGGAGTCATGAATGATGATTTGATATTTGGCCTCTTTTCATATGCAGAAATTTACACTTTTCGATCCGAATTCCATACGCATGAATCACTGAAGTTCTCAACAAGCTGGAACTTAAAAACACACTTTTATTTCTGTCACATCCACATTTATTAGATTTGTACACAGGACTGCAGTTTTGTATTAAAACTAACACATCTTCAGCTGTAGTGAAGATGTGTTGGTTTCAACAAGAAACTGCAGTCCTGTGTACAAATCTGATAAATGTCGATGTGACAAAAATAGAACTGTGTTTTCTTAATTAAGGGGAAATTCCAAATATAAATTCCTATTCAAGCTGAAGTTTTATTGGCAGCATAAGCATTCATGTTATCCATATAATTATAAGGAATGTGACACTTTTACCTGAGGATTTATTATATTATTATTTGATTCAATTTACGAGGCATATGTGTTGAGTTATTTGCGCTCTGAATTTTTTGCGAGGAGTGGGCTGCAAACCTAAAGCAAAGGACGGGATGAGAGAGAGATACAGGAAGCCAGGAAGCTACATTCAATACTTTGGACGGATGATATATCTGAGAGAGTAAATAAACAGGTTTCCAATCAATTGTGATGAGCTGTGTAACATATGGGGCGGAAGTATGGACACTAACCAAGAGACTAAAACAAAGATTATTGGCCATGGAGATGAATTACTGGAGATGTTGCCAGCTGACGAGAGATGGGGTGAGAAATGAGGTTTTAAGGGGGAAAATGGAATTGGACAGGTCAGTGGTGGATGAGGTGGAGAAGAAACAACTCCAGTGGCACGGAAATCTCAGAAGAATGAGCCCCAGTCGCATACCAAAGAAGATATATGAGTGGATTCCGGCTGAGAGGAGGAAACGAAGACGACCACGAACGGTTTGGCAGCAAAACATAGAAGAGGCCATGCAGAATGGAGAGCAGGGGCTTCCAACAAGACGTATGGAGAGATAGAGGCAGATGGCGTGTTGAGTGCGGGAAACGGCTGGGAAGGCTGTAAAAACCCGCGTGTAAGGTGATTCAATTTTCTTTTATGATTGGGCCTAGTTATGTGATTGTCCAAGTGAATTGAATATAATCATTGTCTTTTTTTTGAGTTGGAATGCAAAATAAAATCACTCGTGATGAAGCTGCACGAGTTGATAAAGCATAGTAGAACTGGCCGCTGACGAGCGTTCCAACAAGCCAACACGACACACAGAATATCCTCTGATTGACAATTCAACATTGGCTGATTCTCAGCCAGACATAGGGCATTTTGAGTCTCATGTTGGCTTCTTGGAATGATATCAGCTCAAGCTCCAAGAAAATTGAAAAAGATAATACACTTGGGCATTAGATTGATTCATCAACCTACCTTTTTGCTGTTGCTGGCTGTAATTGTGAGATCAGAGAAATAACCATCTTCTAAGGCGGGGAGGAGAGTAAAAGGAGTTTCCGAAATCTTATTGACATCAGCAGCATTGACACATTTGCATACAAGCGTGCACCAGCCATCGATTTCCGACATCCGTATGAAATTTGAATTCATCTGAATTACCTACAAACAATGATTCAACACATAATAATGATATCTAAGAAAATGTAATCTTATTAAAAAATTACTAGGGAAGATCAACTACCACTACATACATTGATAAAAATGTTCGTATAAAACACAATCTAAAGACATCCGTATGAAATTTGAATTCATCTGAATTACCTACAAACAATGATTCAACACATAATAATGTTATCTAAGAAAATTTGATCTTATTAAATAAATTACTAGGGAAGATCAACTACCACTACATACATTGATAAAAATGTTCATATAAAACTCAATCTAAAGACATCCGTATGAAATTTGAATTCATCTGAATTACCTACAAACAATGATTCAACACATAATAATGTTATCTAAGAAAATTTAATCTTATTAAATAAATTACTAGGGAAGATCAACTACCACTACATACATTGATAAAAATGTTCGTATAAAACTCAATCTAAACAATTCTTCTCTCTAGTTCTCAAATTTAGTTTCATAGAATGACCGAGGCATAAATTTAAATGTCAGCAAGTTAGCAAATTGTATAAATTGGAATTGAAAATACATGTTTGTTCTAAATCAATAGTTGAATAAATTTGTTTTGTTTAAAAAAAAATGAGAAGATTTTTATTAACGAATTATTATTTGATAAGTTCGATCAACCAGAATTTGAAATTTTAATGTATTTTTCATTGAAGTTACTGGCTCCTAGTTACTAATTACTAAAAAAGAAGACAATTGAATAATTGCCTGTGCATTTCAATGAACGAATCAACTAAGCTTCCAACCAATCAAGAATTCATGTTGATGGTTAAAATAGCAGTATAATTCCATTAAATATTACAGAAGAGAAGAAGCACTTGATTCGGCTACAATAAAACCTGAAAAAATTGTTAAATTGTGTTGCAAAAATGTCAGAATACCTGGAATTCGATGACGTGTCCACCACAAGCTCCAAAGTGAACAATTAGGTCGTTTGTTTGGTCGTAGGAAATGTCATAGGTATCACTGGCAAAGAGAGGCAGATCCTCAGCATTCTGTTTTATGGTCCAGGTTACGTCTCCACTTTCATCCAATTTCATAACAGTACTGAAAAATATCAAATATTAAAAATAAATTGAGGATAACAGTATCTAATATGTCATCTACGTAAAAAACATTAGATGCGAAAATCGATTTTGACTTTGACAAAGTCCATTTTTATGTCAAATAGAATTTTTAAATGAATATTATTTCTATTCTATTACACTGAATTGTACACCAGTTAATTACAGAGAACGCAGTTACAGTTTCAGAATATTAATTTTTCGAATAGTAGAAAACACTATGAAAAAATAGTGGAAATGTCCAAGCAAAACATGCCACACGACAAATTTCAGAACAAGGAAAAATAATAAGCAATTCACTTTCGGTAGGAACTCAACTAGATTTTAAAGTAGTTCTCATTCTCTCTAGAAAAATAGACCATTTTTTAATTCGTAGATAGAGGCAGATGGCGTGTTGAGTGCGGGAAACGGCCGGGAAGGCTGTAAAAACCCGCGTATAAGGTATAAGGTAAGGTTTTATTCTTAAGATCTATTGATCGCTTCACTGTGTATTTCTTTCCTATTGTGACATTACAGTATTTCCTATTTCTTTCCCAATAAAGACATTTTGTAGAAAACATAGTTTTGAACAATATCTGAGCTCACATACCCAACGTATTTGTAGCCCCACACAAATAGTTATTTGTGCAACTAGTGCGCAAAGTGACAGTTTGCTGCACCGAAAGAAACGTTTACGCCCGAGCCGTAGGCGAGGGCGGAATGGTTTCTTGAGTGCAGCAGAGGAACTTTGCGCACGTATTTCACATTAAGTTTTTCCTACAGTTACCATTGAATATGAAACGTGGGTAATTATGGGTAAAATTGCCTGAAATCCATGAAATGTTTTTCTGTGTAATTTTCTGTGTGGTGTGTGCTGTGGTGGCAATGTGCTGTCACTGTCCTTGGTTATAATATCTAATACTAATAATTAGCCGTTGTGCTTCGTTGCACCTCTGTTTACTATAGCAGCCCAGTCACTGTTACCAACTTCATTTTGATTTTGCTGCACTGTTGCTCCATATAACCTACTAAGTATTTTGCGTTGCCATGTTGCAAATCTGGAGTGCAGAAAAATTTTTCCCGCACTAGAGCGGAAAAGTGATTCTTTGCGTTCTGTAATCAGTGCAGCAATGGCCACTTTTCAACGTAACTGTAGGAAATAGTATATTTCGCACCTAGGGCCGAAAATGAGATATTTCCGGCTCGAAATCGGTTTTTAAGTCCGAGGCCGTAGGCCGAGGACTAGAAAAGATTGAGAGCCGGAAATACATTTTTGCCCATGGTGCGAACGCTATTTTTCGCCACACCAAAAAAAAACTTCCCAATATATAAGAAATTAAAAAATAAATAAAATTCAAACAGCCTATTTTGATAGTTTGAATCTTGGTTATGACAACTTTCACTGTCAATTAATTTCAATATTACTAATTAATGATTTACAATAGTGACAATATTTTTATACTATTAATATTTCGAATAATTGTTTGAATTTTTATAGCTCGCGCTTTGCGCCTGGTGCAATATCTCATGGATAGATGGATGAATAGAATTTTCATTACTATTGTGAAATAATGTGATTAAAAAATTAATATAATTGCATATTTCACAGTTTTGTCTCAAAATATATCTAAAAAATTGATTGAAATTTAAATTACGGTAACTAATATAAAAAATAGCTAATAAAAGTCGAAATTCATCGACAAAAAAAAAATGTCACTGACCGAGGTTCGAACCTAGATCATGTTTGTAATTCACTGAGCTTAGAGCTTTTGAGTACACGCCTTTACACTCTCGGCCATTGCTCCTTTTGATCGAACTGGCCTGTAAGTCAGGTAACGTATGTAGGCTACTATAATATAGTGTAGCCTATAGCGGCAAACTAAGCCGGTTTGCCGGCATTTTCACAACAAAATATTGCTCTGAAAATAGTTAAATCATAGAGAAAACATTCGAAGATTCAATCTTGAGTGGGCCTAATGTTTTCTCTATATGGTTTGATATTGAAGAAAAATTATCTAAAAGTTTTAATAATGAATTACGGAAAAATTACTAGGAATTTTTTAGTCAAGGCTGAGTTTCACCAGTAGGCTTACCTTAAACTTTAGATCTCTGCTGTATTTTCCTATTATTATTGTTGATTGTATTGCATTAAGAAGTGGAATTCGATAATAAAAAAGAAACAATTATTACTCTACCTCACTTTTAAATATCGATACAATTATTGTACTTTGATTTCAAATTCGATTCTTCACTTTTAAAGACTTGCGATACGTACCTTTCTGACAATGGACAATGTAGCGAACATTATATTGTTGAGGCTATGGATATATCATCGTATTCTATTGTTTGATATCAAAAACACAATAATAAATATTAAATTATGAAACAGTAATTTATAAAATATATTATTATAGACATAATACCGCGATTCACGATACATAATTATATAGATTATTACAGTCATTATGAGATTATCTCTCCATGATTTTTGTGAGATCGGACACGATCAGCTGTTATTCAAGGTCATTTTACAGCCCTAGGGCTGTAAAGTTTTACCGGCCTGGTCGGAAAACAATCACTTTCGGCCTCCATATGACGCACGTAAACCAGCTCATTACATCCAAGTGTGGCGAAATAGTATATTTCGCACCTAGGGCCGAAAATGAGACTTTTCTGGCTCGAAATCGGTTTTCAAGTCCGAGGCCGTAGGCCGAGGACTAGAAAAGATTGAGAGCCGGAAAAACATTTTTGCCCATGGTGAGAACGTTATTTTTCGCCACACAGAAAAATAAACAATATATATATGAAAATAATTTATTGTCTATTATAAGCACTTCCGAAAGCAAAAGTGGAAGGTCATAGCTCTAGCAAATCTGAGGTAATCTGAATACCAGGAAATTGTCCACGTATTTTTATTTTTTATTCTGATTTGTCTAAATAACCTAAAAGATTATGTTCAATTATGTAAGAGGTTGAGTTTAAACTTTTTATTCTTCCAAATGACAATAAGATGATATATTATAAATGTTTTAATTATTGAATGATAAACACAAATAATGAAAAGTTTTTGATCAGCTGTTTTAGCACACTTGAAATTTGGCCAATCTGAATGTCAATGGAAGTTTAGGTTAGAAGTTCTATCCTACTCTGAAAATCGAATTATTTGAATAGTTTATAATAATATATATCTTATCTGTATTTTATTCATCCAAATAGAATGATAGTATATTATTGCAGAATACTTTATTGAATTCTAGAAGCATAAAATGATTCCGTTTATCCACTATGTTCCGTGATAAACGCAGTACTAGGAGGTTTGAGGTTAGATTCTATTATACTCTGAAAATTGAATTTGAATAGTTTATAATATCTCATTTGTATTTCATTCATCCAAATAAAATGATAGTATCTTATTGCAAAATACTTTATTCAATTCTAGAAGCATAAACTTATTCCGTTTCATAAACTATTTTGTCAACACGTTCACATCAAATCAGAATCAGCTGACTTCAAGGTTATTTTACAGCCCTAGGGCCGTAAAAATTTTACCGGCCTGGCCAGAAAACAATCACTTTCGGCCTCCATATGACGCACGTAAACCAGCTCATTACATCCAAGTGGGGCGAAAAATTCATTACGCTACTGCTACTAACACCTGCTCTAGTACATGGGTCTCCCATAGTTGAGGTCCCAAAAAAGTGCATATCTGCAGTAAGTTGAATCTTATATTGTATTTTGAGTATCATGAACATTTTATTAATTTGATTGTTTGTTTGTATTTTAAAGGAGACAGAATGTATTATGAAATATAGTGAAATAGATGAGAATTTATTCATTTAAATGTATTGTAATGATCTAAGTTATAAAACCTGGAAGTACAGAAACACTACTCAAACCAAAACACGTAGAAAACGATGTAAAATTGGTTCCGAATACTTACAAAAATCTATGAGCATTGACTGACCAGAGAGTAACAAAACACTCAACGGAGTGTTTGTTTTGTCTATGTTCGAAACTTGTTTCAAGTGTATTCTCTTATCACTGTTTGTAATTTCTTATCACTTCTATATAAAATCTCTCGTTCTGTTATATAATTTCTGAGAAATGAATAATTGTCTCAAGGCAGAGAGGTCTCTGTTTATTGAGACGAAATTGTTCAGTACAGTCTATTCGATACAAGTGATAACATTCCTTTATAGCTAATACGTTTCTTTCAATTGTTTATGACAGTGACGCTTGACGCAACTAATTATGACTATGCAATTTAGTAATGTAGCTTTATCAGCATGGGCCTAGTTTCTCATATTGAAGAATATTGAGCATGGGAGATGGGACAGTCATATATTTATTTATTGGATATAGTAAACAATACAATAGTCGGAAAAGAAAAACCAGGCTATTGTCCAAAACTTCTTCAATTTCCTAATAGATTTGTCTCATATTGTCCAAAATCATTGAATTGCGAACAACACTATAATACCTATTGTTACAACTATACCTCCAATAAATGTGATGCCCAACGAATTGACAACACTGAAGTAGGTCTAGAATGAGTTGACAGCTGCGGCATACAATGATGCATGCAATAACTCAATGCATTCTAACCTCTCTTGGATATTCCAATAGCTTTTCATTGCTTTCAACTCGGGCTAGCAAGTTCATTTAAGCGACGTTGCCATTCTCCCTCGGACACAGCATTTTATTGTAAGTGGCTGTGCTGTTGCCCCTTGTGGTTTATCAATAGATTGATATTAATATTTTATTACTTTGAAATCTTCATTCTGTATGAGGCAGTGGAAACGTGTAATGGCTGATGATATGCAATTTTATACTAGTCTAAGGCCGGGATTAAACGGTCAAATGTTTTATAAAAGATCTTTTATAAAAGATATTTGACAAACATATTTGATAGTCTAATAGGCCATATTTTATAAAAGATTTCTTTTATAAAATTTATTTTATCAAAGATAATAGGTTGGCATTATCTTTTATAAAAGTTGAGATTCTGAATTTCAGGTGATGTTAATTTGATTGGGGTTAGTTTCATTTCAAGTTAGTTTTTAATTTGAATGAAATGTCTTCGAAGTACACTACTTGGTGTGTTGAAACCACTAAGCTCCTTATTTCCGAATATGAAAATCATGAAAGTCTATTTAATCCTAAACATCAAGATTATAAAAATAGACTATTAAGACAATCAATTTATAAAAGAATTGCCAAAAATATAAACCTTGTAAGACCTGGATGTACACATAATGACATTAAGAAGAAAATAAATGGTCTTAGAAGCCAATTTCTGTCAGAAAAAATGGAGATAAGAAAATAATTTTGTTTTGAGTAGTATTCTTCAACATCCATTGTTTTGCTACAACAATTGAAATAAAAAGTTATACTTGATAAGTTGAATAAAAAATACAAAGATCTTTGACAAAGATCTCTTGACAGTGTAATATGGGTCCGAAATGTTTTATAAAAGAATCAGTATTCAAATCTTTTATAAAAGATGGTCATCATCTTTTATAAAAGATCTTTTATAAAACATTTGACCGTGTAATCCCGGCCTAATATAGAGGACAGGCAGTATACATAGATAATATCTAATATGTAATTTGTATACATATCTATGTCAATAAAACAAAATGAATCTTATAGTACCCTTAATTCTTTAAAAAACATTAAAATAAAGAATAAAGGGTGCTATAAGATTCATTTTGTTCTATTAATTTAAAAGCAGCCCATGTCAATAAGTGTTTTACATATCTATGTATACATATTATGTAATTTTTGGATCTTCATGGAAATTCCTTCCATAGTAAGGTCCACGTTATAGTATTTGATAAAAATTTATGTTAATATCCTTCTCAGACATTCAACAAAGCAGATAGCTCTATCCTTTATCAGCTCTGCAACGTTGCCAGATCGTTTTTCAACAATGTAGAAATATAATGAATTATCTCATCTCAATTATGAAAATGTATTATTTAATCATTGAAAAAGATATTTTCATGGCGAGTAAAATATAGGCCTAATTCATTATTTTCATCAAGAATGAAATGTTGACAATATTACATAAGATATACCGGTAACAGTTATCTTCTATATAAAATATAATGGCAAGGCAGAGAATCGGTAACGCTGTTCTCGTATCTTTCTCCACTGCCATTATAACATGGACCTCACCATAGTTGTTCTCTCTGTTGTCAATATTTGCAGCAGCAGAAATCATCACCAAATCTCTCCGGAGTAGTTGATGACAGATAAATTATTCAATCAAGTTTCTTGTTTAATGATAATTTATTATTAATTTACTGAAATTTTATTGAAATAAATGCAAAAATTGGCAGAGAATTATAATCAGCTCAGCTCAGAAACCCCCATTCGACAGATATTGTAAAGAGCGATTGGTTGAGCTTTGTTGGACTGGCTGTGACTGAAGTGTCTGTCTACCGCTCACCTGATAGAAATATGGAGGCTTTCTTTCATGCATTAGATCTTTGTCCGACTTTTACAACACGCCCAAATAACAAAATAATCAAATAGTACGTGAATATATTTGAAAGTCACGCCTCAAATGAGCAGTATTTCTCTATTTTTTTGTAGGGGTTTGGATTTTTTATTGGAGAAAGGCTTTACACCAGAGCTAAAGCCTGTCTTGATAAGAGTTATCACAAACTTTAATACATTGGACTATAATGTGGGGGTTGTAAACTCATTCATTGATTGCTGGCCAATATTCTGTATTGTGCATGGCGATAACTGATTAATACCAGAGAGACCTAAATAATCGTCTTGGCATAGAAATTGAGTGTTCAATCATAAATAAACAAATGTTGATAGCATTGCTTTTAGGGAGGTCTTATCTGAGATAGACAAGGATAGCCGAGAAGAAGGCTGTAAGAATATTGTAATTTGCGGGAAGGATCAATCACTGCATAAGTTACTTAGAATGTATTGGACTCATTGGTGCATGTAGCCTAAATGAGATGCATGCTGGATAGTATGAATAAAGACTTGCCATCAGTCAAAACATCACAGTTGTACATCTTTAAACAATGAACATCCTAATTTGCAGGATGCCAAAGACTCAATTTTTTTCAATGTTAGCAACGAGACTCTTCAATCTGTTGCCAGAGGAGATGGAGATATTGAGAAACCCTGATTCACAAGGCTGTGAGGGAGGCTTGGATCAAATCCACTGTGATCTGTGAATAAGTTCATCCAGGCCCAAAGGACAAGAGGCTTTCAATATACATAAAATAAGAACTAAATCAACCAGTCACAGCATCAACTGGTCAACTGCGACGGTAGTACATTCTGCGTTATCTATGCACATAGCCGAGTTGACTAAGGCGTTGCACTCTTCAGTCTGCTAGTGCTACCTGGTCGCGGCTTCGAATAGCATCGAATAGGTATGGGCGTTTCATCATCTCATAATTCACCCTCGCAATTCTTATTACCCTCGCACAAGCATAAATCTCATGTGGACATCATCCGCAATAAAAAAATAATTTTAGAACTTATTATACTGATTTTTAATATTCCAAGGGAGACATAAACTTTTTTGTGATTTACTCTTGGAACTTACCCTTCTAGTAATAATTTATCAACATGTGTCCCAGGGACTGAAAAAGCTGGTTTGCACTCCACAATCTGAAAAGTGAAATAAGTTTGCATAAAATTTGAAAGTAATTAGGATTTGTGAATAAAAGATCCAATAACTGGAACAAACTTAAAATTAACAATATTCATCTACTTCATCATTTCTAAGTTATATGCTTATTTTTATATAGTACCTAGCTTATTAAGACTGAAATAGGACTAATAACACTTTCAGACTAGGTACTACAAAAATTTATCCTAGTACTGTATCAGCCTATTTAATCAATTTTAAATTGTCTAGCCTAACTAGAATTAAGTTGTATGAACGATCCGATTTCCTCCTTGCTTCAGCTGTATAGATATCAAATTTAAGCTTAACCGCTTCAAATGTTGCGGCCCTGACAAACGAATCTTGAATCTTGTTAAGCTTTAATCCAAAAACTTCAACTTTTTCTATTTTTCTATATTCTATTATAGTAATAACAAGTTTTCTATGATCTGTATCTAACTTGTATGTCTACTGTAAGATGAAAAACATTTCAAATTTCAATTTATTCAAGCATTGAAACTTAGAAATGCTCACATAGTCCAGAACCAGCTTTTTTTAAACATAACTCAGTGATTGTATTATTTATGCCCGTAGTAAACAGCATGAAATTCTTTGCCCAAGTACACATCTTACCTAAGGATCAAGATGGCAGTGCCCGGTGTGGTTGACTCAATTTGTGGTTCTTGCTCTAAATTAGTTTCTAATAATGATAGTGTTATTAATTGCAAAGGATACTGTTCAAAATGGTTTCATATTAAATGTGTGGATATATCAACAAGTGAATATAAGAAGATTCAAGATCTAGGTGACAAAACGACGTGCTTCTGTTCGCCTTTTAAGTTGAGGGTTAGGAAGTTTATCTCTGAACATTCGATTTTATCTACGGCAAATAAAGATGAAATTAGATCGAGTGTAATTCTTGATGAACTAAATAATATGAGTGAAAATTATTTACAGTTGTGCAAGAGAGTAGAAATAGTCGAGAAATCCCAAAATGTGACTAGCCCAAAATCCGTTGGGCAAGCTGTGACAATGCTTAATAACAAGCAAATACAGGATAGGATTGATATGACTGTTGATTCCGTGTTAAATAATGACAGAATTGTTCATAATCCAAAACTTTATGATGTAAATATAGAAAATAACTGAGATTTAACCTCAAATGACGAACCTGAAATTAATTCATGTGTGACAAATAAAAATTTGACTAGTGACTTTGTATGTGTTACAAAAACTGCAACTGCCTGTGATAATCTGACAAGTGAGACTTTAGTCTCCGATAATGAACTTATGACCTCAAGATGTAATAATAATAGTGTTATTACTGTTAGACCTAACCCTACTAAACCTTACGTTAAAGCCGCTGCTCAACATAAGAGAAGCTTTGCTGATTCTGTCAAGATGAAACAGCATCTGAGTGTCACCGTCTGAAGCCATTCAGGGATCGAACTGGAAATAAACCGACACCCTCCTCTATTGTGGTGAAGCGTCGTGACGCTGATAGCATGATGGAGCAGAGAAAGAAACATGGTATGATAAGGAGACACATGATTCGAGGATTGGAGGGACAGGACCCTGTTTTTATCAACCGTAGTCTTACCGCGGAGAGAAGAAAGCTGCTTGGACTGGCCCGCCAACTGAAGAGGGACGGCAAGATAAAGGATGCTTGGGTGGATCATATGTGCCGGATTCGAATTCGCAAGGAGGTTGATGGAAGGACTTCCGTCATCAGGAATACTGAGGACTTAAAGTTTCCATCACTCTAGGAGTTTGGCTGATTATCGTTTTTGTAGTGTTCTGTCTGTCTTGAGGAGTTGTGTAAGTTTATACATTGATTTATTTTATCTGCGGTTGTAGATGGGTTCGCGAAATATTTTGAGCCAGTTTATGAGGTTGATACACACGCCGCCCCTGATATGCATGAGAATGAGCTGGAGATGTCTGGGAGCTTGGGATTAGGTGTTGGTATTGATTCTGTCTCCTCTGACGAGACCCTGTCTGCTATTAACAGCCTTAGATCTAGCTGTTCTGAGGGCCCTGACTTGATACCTACTTTTATTGTGAAGGGTTGTGCAGAGGTACTCCTTAGTCCATTACAATTCATTTTCAATTTATCGATTAGGACTGGCCAATTTCCTTCTAAATGGAAGGTTGCTAGGATTACTCCTATCTTCAAGTCAGGTAAAAGAACTGGTATAAGTAATTATAGGCCCATATCAATTTTAAATTGTTTTTCCAAAGTTTTTGAAAGAATTTTGCATGCAGTTATATACAGGCAGGTGAAGGGAGTCATCGCGGACGAGCAACATGGATTTCTGTCAGGCCGTTCTACGGTGACTAATCTAATGGAGTTCAGCAATGAGGTATCCAGAGTTCTTGACGGTGGGGGGCGGGTTGATGTTGTTTATACGGATCTCTCAAAGGCATTCGATTCAATCAATCACAGAATATTAGTTAAAAAACTAAAGTCGATTGGTTTCTGTACAAGCCTGGCAAATCTTGTTGAGAGCTATTTGCATTCAAGAGTGCAGTATGTTAGAGTACATAATTTCAAGTCTAGAACTTTCAACTGTACATCTGGGGTGCCTCAGGGTTCTAACCTTGGACCACTTCTCTTCCTTCTATTCATTAACGATCTCCCTGCTGTCTTTGATGGCTCATCCTGTCTGATGTATGCAGATGATGTGAAGTTGTACAAAGCGATTTTGAGCCCTGATGACTGCCTTAGCCTTCAAATGAATGTTGATAAACTAAGTGTATGGTGTATGAATAATGGCCTTAGAATAAATATAGCTAAATGCAAAACTTTATCATTTTCCCGGCAGGTAGCTTCACACAGATGCATCTATAGTATTGATGGTGTACCGTTGGAGGAGGTAGAATCTTTTAAGGACCTGGGTGTGATTTACAGCTCTGATTTTACATTCAATAAACATATAGACCTTTTGTGTAGTAGAGCCAATCAGCAGATGGGGTTTATCCTGAGAACATGTTCACCTTTCAATGATGTCTCACCCTTAATATTTCTGTATAAATCTCTTGTCGGAAGTATTTTTGAGTATGCGTCTGAAATTTGGAACCCTTATTGTAATGATCAAGTACTACTTTTGGAGCGTTTACAAAATAAATTTTTAAGGTACATGTACTTCAGGAAATTCCATTTCAATTGTCCGTTTGACTTTCCCTCTGACACTCTGAGAAATATTTTCCAATTGCAATCATTAAAAACAAGACGAGATGTTAAGTCTTTAATTTTCCTTCATAGTTTATTAAATAATAAAATAGATTCCCCATATTTGCTTTCATATGTCAATATTTATATATCTACCATATCACGTCGCTCCACTTTCTCTTTTTTTGTGCCCCGTTCCAGAACTGTGAGTCACTATAATTCTCCGGTCAACAGAATTCAAAGACTTTTCAACTGTTACTCTGGGCAACTGGACATCTTCTGGTTCTCTCGTGAAAAATTTTATAGAATATTAAACAGTCTATTGTGAGATGTCCTTGCTCGGTCGTGTTGTCGATTATTTGTTGCTGTATATAGGTATGTATCTATTGCACTGTGTACTTCTTACTCATTTTGTTGCTTCATTGGCAGGTATCAGTCCTCTGACATTCATTTGTTAGTTTTATCCATTCTTTGTAACATTTTTTATTTTAATTTAAGAATCTTTTCATTTCTATATTCAGTTTTATGATAATTTTCTTGTATACATATATTTTTTTCCTTCTCTTGTATTTCTATATATTTTTTTCTTTTAACATTATTGGAATTGTAAGTTACATTGCTCATTGTTAATCTTGTATTGTTGTATTTGTGAAGGAGACACATTAGGGGTAACCTGTTGTCTCCATAAATAAATAAATAATGAACAAAAAGAGAACTTGGAATGTGAATGGGAACGAACCTATAATTATTGGGTCACGACCATGTAACGGTGAATCCACTTGTAAAATTAAAGCCATAAGTAAATTTGACTGGATCTTTGTTTCAAGATTGGCCCCTGAAGTGACAAAGAATGACCTACTTGATTTCCTGAAAAATCTTAAGTTCAATGTTGAATGTGTGGAACTTCAAGCACTATAAATCGTTTAAGGTAGGTGTGCCACAAAATAAAAAAGGTGAATTATTGTCTTCTGAGTTATGGCCGGCTGGAACTTTGGTTAGGGAGTTTGTAAATAGGAAAGAGAATAATTTTTTAGCCAAGCGACCTGTACTAGGCAGTGTGAAATAGTGTCAAATACCTCTGGCACTATTCAAACAAATACCTCATCTTATAAATATGTTGAAATGGATGCTGGTAAGATTGGTATTGGCTACTTAAATGTTCAATGTTTAAGGTCGAAACTTGGTCTGGTTGAACGTTTTTGTGCAGACACTAAACTAGACATTTTATGTATCAGCGAACACTGGTTAAGCAGTGAGGAATGTCCCCATTATTCCTTTATTGAGGAACTGGTGCTGTCTGCTTCCAATTGTAGAAAAGCTCATCGTGGGGGTGGTGTGTCAATCTATGTGCAGAACAATATGAGTACTAAAGAAATAGACCTGGGTGTTTTTTGTTTGGACTTGGATATTGAGGTGGCAGCTCTTGAACTGGTTGATCTACTATTGTTGTTAGTGTCTACCGTTCTCCAAATGGAAACATTGAAAATTTCTTCTATAAGTTGGATGTGTGACTATCTAAATTCAGGTGTACATCTGGGAATATTATTATTAGAGGTGACTTCAATATAGCCTTGAACTGCAATGAACCGGCTACAAGAACTTTTGTGAATTTGCTGCGGACTCATGGACTCTATGTTGTATCTGAGGTGCCCACTAGAGGAGATCGCTGTTTAGATAGCATTGCAACAAATATGGATCCCTCGAGGTTCAGAGTACATGTTACCGATCCTCTTGTTGCTGATCGTAGTGCGGCAATGATGACAGCCAACATCCATATGGTGAGTGAATCTTCTCGGTTTCCTGCTTGGTATTGCCATTATTCGAGAGGAGCTAGAAGGATTGATGCCCTCCCTGGATTCAAAGATGCTGTGTCTCAGGTCAACTGGGATAGTGAACTACAGGGGGAAGAACCTGAAGAGGCTTATAATAAGTTTTTTTGGCAAAATATTTAATTTATTTTTTCCATTGAAGCTTTTAAAGCAAAATTTTAGGTCTAAAAATAAGCCTAAGAGTAAAGCTAGAATAGTGAGATCTTGGGTTTCACCTGAGTTGTCCAGGTTCAGAGGCTTGCTAATGATGGTGAGAGACAACTATTTAGTCAGTACTTGTCCAATGGAAAAAGAAAACTTACATGTATTGTATTCTAGAATGAAGAACACATATAAATGTAAGATCAATGAAGCCAAAAAGTGTGCCAATGTTGAGGAGATTGCAAATGCACCAAACCCCTGTAAAGCTGCATGGAATCTGATAAACAGAAGCAGGGGTCCCTTGAGAGCATCTGGAGTTGCTTGTGAGGCTAGTCCTGATGAGTTCAACGAATTTCTTCTGCGGAATATTGAACAGATTGTCTCGGCTATACCGGCTACAAATGAGAATCCAGTAGGTAGTGTGAAGTCAAGAGGAGTGAGAAAACTTCATTGGCGGGAAGTGACACCAACTGACTTCATAAAAATTGTGTCCAACTTTAAAACTTCAAACAGCCAGGATATCTATGGAATGACTACTCTCATGTTGAAAGCCATTATTGATGTAATCGCCCGCCCTTTGTGTGAGATTATAAACAAGTGTTTGAGGGCTGGAATTTTCCCTGATTTGTTGAAAACTGTGCGCACATTACCTATCTATAAGAAAGGAGATCCTTGCACCATGAATAGCTACAGACTTATATCTGTCATTCCAGTGTTTGCCAAGATCTTTGAGACGGTAATGAAGATGCAGCTGGTGGAGTTCTTCGAGGCTAGTGAGCTTTTCTCTGATCTTCAACATGGTTTCAGAAAGAATAGGTCGACCGTGACAGCAGTTGCTGAGCTTGTCGAGAGGATTCAGGAAGCTTTCGAGGGAACCAACTGCCTATCTCTGACATTATGTGACCTGAGTAAAGCATTTGACTGTGTATCTCATGAAATAGTGATTGGCAAGATCGAGCGATATGGTGTGGGTGGTGCTGTTCTCCGGGCTCTCAAATCATACTTGAAGGATCGAAGACAGGTCATATCCATTGGAGGTGCCAATTCAAGGGCTCTGTCTATAAATCATGGTGTCCCTCAGGGCTCGGTTCTAGGACTTGTATTATTTTTGATTGCAATCAATGACCTTGATCTTGAGGGTAGGGCACTGAAGTTTGCTGACGATACCACATTGATTTCTTCCGGCCCAAATCCGGCCCAGGTACAGCAGGAGGCTGATTTGCTGTTTGATGCTGCTGGAGGGTGGTTGGAAGCAAATAAGTTGCTACTGAATGTGGAAAAGACACAAAGATTGGTCTATACATTGAGTCGCAGTCAGGCCATCAGTGCTCACAGTGTCTCTCCTTGGATTTACCATTGATCCACGGCTCACCTGGGAGTGCCATATTGAGGGCATCTGTAAGAGGTTGTCACGAGTCACCTATTTGCTTAGGAAGTTGACGCAGTTGGTGAGCAGGCCCTACTTGCTGGTAGTGTACCATGCGCTTTTTCATAGCATTCTGAGCTATGGACTGCTGCTGTGGTTCATGCTTCTGCATGTCTTCAAGCTGCAAAAGAGGGCCATCCGCATTATTACCTTTAGTGGATTTCTGGATCATTGTCGACCTCTCTTCCAATCCACAGGTGTAATGACCATCTACAGTCATTACATTTATGTGCGAGCAAATATTGAAAAGTTCAACACAAGGAGTGACTTCTATGGTCACGACACTAGAAGTCGAGGTCTCATAGATGTGCCATACCGTCGCTTGTCAAAGACCCGTGAT
Organism: Nilaparvata lugens; assembly: GCF_014356525.2. Lineage (NCBI taxonomy): Eukaryota > Metazoa > Arthropoda > Insecta > Hemiptera > Delphacidae > Nilaparvata > Nilaparvata lugens. The sequence continues at coordinate 9,424,003 of NC_052513.1, read as the reverse complement.
GCATTTCCTGCATTGGCCTTGCGGATCTTCAATAGGCTGCCGGGGGATTTGAAGATGTTGAACACACCAGCATTCAACCTGAGACTTAAGTGTTGGCTTAGGAGAAATCCGCTTTATTCCATTCAGGAATTTTTCTTAACGACTTGGTAGGCCTTGTCTGACGTGTACTGCCATCTCAATAGTTGAAAATTGTAAAAAGTTATATATTTTAAACTCTTGACGCAACCTATCCGGTATAGCTGGTATTGGTGAAGAGGAGGGTAATTCAGGTAAGTTTCATTAGGTCTGAGAGTATTCAACAGAATAATACAACATTCAAAATTTCAATTGCTCTCTGTAGCATGTCCTAAAAATCTCTACTATTTAACCAATATAGAAATGATAAATCCTGTATTGTAATTTAAAATTTAGTAATTATAATAAATATGGTAATGTTTAAATGGATAGCTCTTCTTAAATGTGTAAGGTGCAAATGAACATAATTTAACCTACGGTAACTTGGTACCTCTGAAGTGGAATAATTTTATGTACTAAGAGATTTTGTAGCAAAACAATATATATGCACTCACCTCCCAAGTACCGACAAAAAAATGACTGGCCATAATGTTTAATGCAAGGTATTGAAATGTAAAAGAATTCTTATAATGTTGCTCCCAATCCCTTTACGTTTATTACACTCATTTCACAACGCAAGTCGTATGAATTACAAACATCAAATCCTTGAATAGACATGAATATATTTGGATATATATTTTTCAAGAAACCGAATAATTAATAGTATAAACTGATTTTAGATTATAATCTGTATCTGTAGTTTAATTTACAACTACGAAGCATACTCCTTTGCACTACACCAATACACAACACCGTGTATCTGTATTTTCAACGCACACACACAAACATCGCTATTTTGACACTTAGCAAAAGCCATCTTGATATCAGTTCTATGAGTTGAAATATTTTTATATAATATCTGTTTATTTCTGAATATCATCGTAAAAATGAATCAAAGATATGAGGAAAAATGAGTTATGTGCCTTCCTTATGAAACTATAATTATATATCTCACTGAAGAGGAGTTTCTGATTTTTCGTTTCAGAACTTCAAGAGCAAAGGTTTGCTATGAAGATGGCAGTGTACGTGTACGGTTTGTCTTGCAACTTGCTCATAATTGTTTTGGTTTCGATTTTTGATTCTCTTCTGTGCATACTGTGTAAGTGCAAGCATCAAGTGGATTGTAAATATTACATTTATTATAAACTTCTCTGAAATTTATAGGTTTTACAAACCTCATTCCTGGAATTTATCGTATATATTTTTCTCTTGGATTTTTCAATATTTTACAGTTTCTAAGATCTCTGTGTGCAAAGGAATTTGTGAAACAGTTTTCTGCAAAAAATTACATTTAACACTAAATGGTAAGTAATCTTGTACTGATTGAAAACAGTCACTATATTTTGTAAGATAATGATGAAGCCTAAAACTTCCAACATTTTAAAATGCACCTACCAAACTTGAAATACAACAAGAATAAAACTAGCCATCACTAATCTCTTCAATCACCTCATCCACTCTACAATTTTTAAGTTATTTGTTTTTGCTCTACAAGCATCTCTTTTTAGAATTTTCTTTTTCGCTTGTTCCAACTCATTTGTTACAACAGATAGATTGAATAAAAAATATAAAACGTCAACTGATTGAATATAAACATAACCTGTTTTTCATTACACGCATTTATAAACTTTTAGGATTAAGTATTAAGAAACATATATTATTAGAGCCAAATACATTGCCAGAGGTAAAGTTCTGTATGGGTATTAAAATTATTGATAGTAAATCAAAATATAATAAAAAACACAAAATTGTTTAGAACCTAAATTTTCTGTTAAATACCGTAATGTTTTAATGGATAAAGAGTGCGTTAAGAAGGTTAGGTTTTTGCTCTTAAATAACAATATTTTATTTATAATAAAGTATACAGTTATAATTGTACAATGGAGATACGTTGATATTACCAGTATCCATAATACGTACTCCATATACGAAAATGGCTCCCATTTTCATGTTGATAATCCAATACCGTGATCGATGACCAGGCTTCCCCGGATAGATCGTGTCAAGATTTAAAACTGTATTTTACACATAGATGGCGGCGTCACAGACCAGGATAGTCATCATTGAAAAAATCCTCCAAAGAATAAAAACTCCTTCCAATGAGCCACCTTGATAGGGTTTTCTTAAACGCGGTAGGTGAGCGCCCCTTCACTAAATGCGGCAGGCAGTTGAACATCCTGATTGCCAGCACCGAAAAACAATCCTTAACCGTAGACAGTCGACGGCGCGGAACATCCAAGTTGGTCCTCCCTCGAGTATTGTAGGTGTGCACTTCATTTCTTATCAATATCAATTTGACTATTTCTAGATGAATACATTTAATAGATGGGGCTTTATTACTAGCCTATTCAAGGTGGCATATAAGGATATTTTTACCCTGAATCTTCATTTTCAGCAACCTCCGATAACCCATCTAAGCTTATATATCTTGAGTAACTTGATTTTTGTAAGCTGAGTCCTATTCTTATTCACAAGGCTATGGCCATATGCTATAGGCTATCACTTATAGGTGAGAATGTTACTTGAAGTTATTCCTTTAAATTTATTTACTTCAATTATAGTCGTTTTTCTAAAATTTGAATTCAATATTCAGTACAGCCACACAGAAAAGAAGTAGGCCTAATATTGCTCCTTTCTTTATGGTGTAGCCTTTTAGTTTTTTTTAACCTCATATATCAACAATTTTATAAACGATAAGCTTTGACCAAGTTTATCAAGGTGATGATAACTGATATGACGACTAATTTTCCAGTTTCTCAATATAATTGTTATTTTGATAAATTACTAATTTGAATCATTTGACAGGTTTTCCTGGAAACATGCAGATCTAAAGCAATGTCGAATCATCATCACCATCAAAGTTCCATGTATTCAATGAACTATGATTACGACTTTGATGATGATAACGACGACTTTGAAGATGATCGAGATAGAGACAGAGATGAGAGTGACGAAGGTAAGGTTTTGATATTTACGGTTTCAACAATATGCTTATTTTTTATTGTTTTGAAGATTTGTTATAGCCCTTTTTATATGCTTATGCTTTTTTCAGACTCAGTTCAGTTACTTATAAAATACACAAATACAGTAAATAAAACACAGATAGGGTTATATTGTTCAACATAAATTTGTCTCGTTGGATCTTCTACCTTTTTGTGAGTTGAGATGCCAAGCCAGATTAAAGATTTGTTAAGCTTTAAGCAGGCCCGGCCCCAGGGGTGGGCGGACCGGGCGGCAGGGTTTGGGGGCGGCAAATTTAAAGGAACGGAAAATTTTAAAATACAAATAAATAATAAATTCATAATATCAAATGTGAATGGTAAAAGTATATAAGAAGCTTTTCAACCTCGAGCTAATGAAGACTTTTCTAAGATCAACAATGTCCCAGGAACGTCTGAGTGGTCTAGCGAACATAAAATAGTTCAGTCCCCAGATCTTGAAGAATTGGTGAAGAAATTTCCCCATGCAAAGGTCAGACGAGTTCTACTTAATTAAACAGGTGTGTTAAACAAACTTGTAGAAATTGTAGTTCTAATTACTTAGCAAGTTAAGTAGGCCTAATAATATGTTGCAGTCTACGTCTTAAGGCCGTGCAAAGGCTAAAAATAAACTTACTTGTACTGTTGATATTTTTCAAAGTTAAAACAAGAAAATTTTGAAACATTTTCTGAAAATATCAATTTTTGAGAAAGTTATTCAATTTACAAAAAAAACTCAACTAAACGCTATTTTTGGTCATTTTTAGTAAATTGAATAACTTTCTAAAAAATTGATATTTTCAGAAAATGTTTGTTTTATTAAATCAAAAATACCATGAAGAATTTATCCTTTGAATTTTATGGATTTATCTCGTACCGAATTTGAAATGTTCTGTCCCAAAAATTTAAACTTTAGGCGCTCATGTCTCAAAAAGTAATGATTGAAAAAAAAATGTTTTCCTAAGAAAACTTTTTCTTTTTGATAGCTTGATCCTTAAGCGATCCTTGATCGTGTCCTTAAGCGCGCCTCTCCACTAGGAAATACTGAAATGAAGTGCATCTAACGGGTGATTCTCATAGAACATAATCTCATGAGCTTATATCATTGTGCGAAATATCACTGTGAGGACAATATAGATGGTTATGATGGTTGAAGCAAAAATGAGGTGTTTTTCACAATACAATGAGCATTGTTGTCAAGTGTACCTGGAAATCTATATGAGATAGAGCGCTCTACCTAGTCTCAGATTTTAGAGCACAAAATTACGCCCAGAGGAATTTTGAATTTTACATCTAGATTGTAATCGGGATATATTGTTGATCAAATACTAAATATGATCAAAATTGATTTTTTCCTTAAAATACCACTCATATTTGAAAAATCATAACTCAGTACTCATTGGAGATAGAGAGTTCCGAATGATCTCATTTCATTCAGAATTTTATAATCATAAAAAAGCGTGAGCAAATTTTTTTGTCCAATCACTGATTTTGCCGAAAATAGCTGAAATTGGAAAATGAACCTAAAATATGAGGTTTTTGGGCCACTCTGTATATAGCACAAGGGAATTTTGCATGAAGAATTTGGTTCTGAACCTCTCTCATGTATCCAAATAAAATATTAAAAAATCAGAACTACGATTTAAATTGCAAGCACACCCCCTCTTTTATGTCTATATTGACTGGACTTTACTATTCCCCAATATTTATATTATTTGTTTAAATGTCAATAAATATTGTTAAACATAATTTTTTAGAGTTTACTGAGACTCTGTGGACGTGGTGTGAATGGCGCGATCGCATCACAGCGGAGACACAATAGTAACGCTGGTTACACACTCGAAAAAAAGTCGAGCTTACACATTCAGCGGCAAAAATACCGCCAAACATTGAGCGACAAAATTACCGCCACGTATGATCAGTAGCCAAAATAATTCTTGTAGTTCTTCATCGCAAATGTGTTGTGACTTCTCTGTTTCATGAGTGTTTAGTTAATTGTATTCTGCACATTTTTTGAAAGTATATTATTAAGTGTTTAACTCAAAATGGAAAGGCAATAACTTTTACCACTTTTATTGTACCGTCGAAGGAAAAGAAGACAGCAGAGAAATCGTCTTGTTTGGATTCATTGAAATGAACGTTTTTATTAAATCGACAGCAATATACAACATATTACAGTTTTTTCCTTGTCATCCAGAGTTTCAAAATCCCCCCCCCCCCTAATCTCCAGACACACTTCCTTCTACGCATTCCTTGTTGCATATCGATCCTTAAATATGTCGTGGGTTTTGTCCCACAAAACTGGCCTCTGTTCTACAAATGATATTAACAACTCATTGTCTATTAACTTACTCATTTTCTCACACTCGTCAACCACAAACACTTAAAACAATAAATAAATGTTATAAAAAACTCACAAACTTTACATCAAGACACAAATTAAAAGGCTGATTTTCAAAGACCTCTGACTTAGAGCAACTGGGAAAGACGACTGATCTTCGGCGACGGTAGACAACCGCCAAATGTGTTAACACCCATTTGGTCACGTACGCCACTGCGTAGACAAGAGCGGCAAAAACACCGCCAGCCGCAGTGGCAGTGGACGGCTGCACAGCTGCAGCCAACGGCAATATAGCCGCGCGGCGTTCCTGCCGCCCGGTGTGTAAGCTTCGATTCAAGTCCATAGACTACTGCTTGAACGGCGGCGACGGCGAAATTACCGCCCCGGCAGAAACCGCCCAATGTGTAACCGGCGTCAGGCGATCGCTCAAGGAAGGGGTAGGACCCGGTATTAGCAATTAAAGATGGGATACTTGCGGGGGGGGCGGCGGTTGCTGATCTCGCCCAGGGCGGCAAAGTCCCTAGGGCCGTGCCTGGCTTTAAGAACTAATTGATTCATTCAAGTTACAAGTTATATGAGTTTACTGGGTTATTCTGATGGATTGTGAATGATGTGTACTAATTTACTAAATAATTTTATAGATAATCTTATGTTCTATCATTGAGTAGAAATATTTGCATTCCTAGATTAATTGACTTTGGTTATAAGTTCTACCTTACTCATTTCGCTTAGTGGTGTGCATTTGCATTTATTGTCAATTAGATATGAAATCACTCACTCATTGGATAATGATTGAATGGCTAATGTAGCCTATAAATCCTACTAACGATTACTTCTTAGTAAGTACAGTTATAATACAATATACAGCATAATAATCTAATGAAAACTTTCTTTTTTTATTTCGTAGTCAGTCTGTTCAAACTATTCAGTCTCATGGCGGTCGTTTAACTGTGCTATATCAGTTCGTCTTCTTATCTGAAGATAGAGTCTGATAGTTATTCCATCAAAAGTTATCGAAATATTATCTCTCCACAGAATTTCAACAGAATCAGTTGACGTGTGGCTTTTCGCCCGATTTAACTGTTTAGGTTTTATTGGGTTAAATTTAAGTAGAATATTGTATAAATTGTTTGTTTATTTGAATGTAGTATTCTGACTGAATAATGGGTCTTGGTAAAAGTGTTAGAAAAAGATTAAAATTGAAATGTAAGTATACAACAACGTGATTATTCTTATTTTCTCTGTGCTTGTTGTTCATCAATAATTGTTTCTTGACAGTAAAACTATTCTTATACTACTACCTGTGCTTTAATACGGTAAGCTACAACAGAATAGTATAATATAAATCTTAGTTTCAATTGTGGAATCGTCTAAAATATTTAACAATTTGTAGACAAAATATCAGGTTAATTTCATATAGGTTACATAAAATCATTCAAAATATAAACATTGAGACATTTTGTCCATGATTCAATCAACGAAGTCTATGTGCATGTAAGTTAATCTTGAAAATTAAACTTCTATGATAGTAATCTTCTCTATCAAAAACTTCAAGTGATATGGATCGTTAAACTGGCCACTAACGGTAGAACATGCATGATAGACATGTGTATAATACACATGACGTCATACATTAGTGTGTCATCACAAAGGCTTCGAGCAAAGTTTTTGAGATTAGGTTTTTGTATCTCCGATTTTCTGTTTTTTTCTTTTTTGCTCTATTTGAGGTTAATTTTTTTTTGTATCATTATAATTTGTAATTCTCCAGTGGTTTATATTGTTGTTGGTTGTTTATCTTTTGTTAAACGCCTCTAGCTGATGACAAAACATGCATGATCAATATGTGTGTGTGCACGCATGTTTATCATGCATGTTCTACCTTTAGTGACCAGCCTTAAGTATTCAATAGGAATAATCTATTTGAATTTCTATTATATTGTTTGGCCTGCTTATAATTTTTTTCAATTTCAATATTGATTATGAATATCCAAATTTTATTTTCTCCCCTCTAGTCGTTGTTCTATGTGAATATGAATTGGGAGTTTTCCTCAATACCCTATTAAGAGATTCTGGCGGTTGCCTGATTTTTTCTATAAGTATTGTATGTGTTTGCTGTGTTTGCCCTGTTCAATATTTGAAGTGTATCCTTTCCACTACTCTGAATACAACTACATTGAGTTTTATTCTGTTTCAGACACTGAGGAAGCAAGTGAGTCGGAACTCAGAAAACCCGAAGAGTACACTGAAATAAAAGAGCAGTGAGTATAATTCGATTTTTTACAGTAAGAATAGTTATTTGTGCAACTAGTGCGCAAAGTGACAGTTTGCTGCACCGAAAGAAACGTTTACGCCCGAGCCGTAGGCGAGGGCGGAATGGTTTCTTGAGTGCAGCAGATGAACTTTGCGCACGTATTTCACATTAAGTTTTTCCTACAGTTACCATTGAATATGAAAAGTGGGTAATTATGGGTAAAATTGCCTGAAATCCATCAAATGTTTTTCTGTGTAATTTTATTATTGATAAAAACCTTAATCCTAAAATCCTAAAGTCCTCGTTGTCGTTGGTTATAATATCTAATACTAATAATTAGCGCGTTGTGCTTCGTTGCACCTCTGCTCACTATAGCAGCCCAGTCACTGTTACCAACTTCATTTTGATTTTGCTGCACTGTTGCTCCATATAACCTACTAAGTATTTTGCGTTGCCATGTTGCAAATCTGGAGTGCAGAAAAATTTTTCCCGCACTAGAGCGGAAAAGTGATTCTTTGCGTTCTGTAATCAGTGCAGCAATGGCCACTTTTCAACGTAACTGTAGGAAAACGTAATTCGGTCAGTACTCACCACATATTTCCATATTTCCTACATTTATTCATTAAATATATGTTACCAATCATGGTAGTCTAATTAATTAGCTCTTCATTACATTATCGTGAGTGTACCATTACCATTACCATTTCTGAAACTTGTAGCATATATCTAAAATGTAAACTGTATCTCAATTCAGGATTTCTGTCAGTATTATGTTGATATATAAACATTTGTGTAAGTTACAAGCTTGTTGATTTTATAATTTATTAGAAAAGTTTCTAATATCGTAACAATGCCAGCGATACAGTGAGTTTATATATGATGCAGTAATGACATACTTATAACAAGCTTGATACATCCAGTTAACAACTCCATAAAGAATATTGTTTACAGGCGTACACACTTTTAATCTGTAGATAGATCACTATTAAAATTGTATAATAAACCTTGAATTGAGATTAAATTCAGTTCAATACTCTAGTAGAAATATTATTTGAATCAATTTTATAGTATACAAATATATGTGAAATGTATCACTTTGGAGTTGAATAGATACTATTCTAATATTGAAAATTGTATAATACCGTATTATTTAATTCATTAGAAATAGTTTTCATATTTCTTGTTTTTATTCAGAGTGTATCAAGACAACTTGGCTAGTCTGAAAAAGCAACTGCAACAGTTGAAAGATGGATCTCATCCAGAGTATAATAAGAAGTTGAAGAAGCTTGAGAGCTTGTACAAAGAAAGGTAAGAAAATGAAACATTTTCTACTGCACTGTTAGTGCATTTTGTTTTCAAATTGAGAGAATTGACAATAAAATTATTCATTATTAGGTTTTTTGCATAGATAGTAATGAAATAAATGAACCTATTTGGTGTATTTGCGAACACAGAGGCTCAGTCAGATAAGGAGTGTTTTCAACCTTAGTGCCGAACACTGTGTGAGGTTCGTGTAATAGGATTGGGAGTAAACACGACATAAGTATTCAATACCTTTAGAAAGGTTTTTAATAACTTGAACTATACAGGTTTTGAATTGGAATGAGTTTGTTTGGAGAACAGTAATGACAAATTCAAAAACATATGTTGTTATACTACATTCTTCCCCCCAAAGAGTTAATGAATGTAATCATTCAAATAATTAGGAGGTCTTCTATTTCTAAAATTTCTTGGATATTTATTTTGGTTTTCTTGTCCAGTAGTCTGTTGTCTAGGTTGTAAGCTCTCGGCAGTAGTACTAGTTTCGTTTTCTTGGCTTTGGGTTGCTTGGGGATTATGGAAGTATTCAAGTTCAGGTTGGGAAGTTGGTAATTGAGAATTTTCATCATTTTCAGAATCGGTTTGCTCTTCGTGATCTCTGTTTTCGTACTCTCCAACCGGAGCAAGATGACGTGTTGATACTGTGGTTTCTCTTCCATTAGGTAGCTTTACATGTGCATATTCAGCATTTCCATGTAGAAGTTGGACCTCTTCAACAAGTGGCTCATATTTAGATGTTCGATTGAATTTTTTTAAGTAGACAGGGCCGGAATTGAGAAGTCAAGAAGGAGCTGAAACACCATTGTTTCCAGATCTATGTGGGTGTAAGAACATACGCTCATGAGGAGTTTGATTTGTGGCTGTGCAAAGTTATGTTCTTGTTGAGCTAAGAGAATCTTCTAAAACTGACTCCCATTGATCTATTTCTAAATTAAGTGATTTCAATGCTAGCTCAATCGTTTTCCATAGAATACCATTATATCTTTCAACCTGTCCATTACCTGCTGGGTTGTAAGCAGTGGTTCTGCTAGTTGCAATTCCATGTGAGTTTAGATAATTTTTCAAGTCTTGACTCATAAATGATGTTCTTCTGTCTGAAGAATGTAACAAGGAACCCCAAACGTAGAAAACAAGGTTTTCAGTTTTGATTTAACTGTAGATGATGACATGTCTGAACATGGGAAAGCAAAAGGGAACCGTGAAAACTCATCTACTATTACCAATAGATGATAACGATTTCGACTTGATGAAGGCAGAGGGCCTTTGATATCGATATTTAGCCGTTCAAATGCAGAAGTGGCTTCAATCAGAGTCCCTTTGTGTTTGAAGAATTTGGAGCACACACTTTGCAGGAGTTTGTTATGCGTCTGATTTCATCAATTGAGTAGGGTAAGTTTTTACTCACAACCCAGTGGTACTAACGTGTTGCGCCTGGGTGGCATAGAGACTCATGTAAATCAACTAATAGATTTTCCTGATTTTGGATTGAAGAACATACTCTAGACAGAGCATCAGCAGCCATATTATCTTTGCCAGGTCTGTATACAATATCGTAATGAAAACAAGACAGTTCCAGTTTCCACCTCATTATGTTTCCATTTTTCACTTTGCCATGACGGTTGTTATCAAACATAAAAGATACCGACCTCTGATCAGTAATTAGCTTGAAATGTTTGCTAACCAAGTAGTGACGCCATTTTCGCAGTGCTTCTACAATGGCTTGTGCTTCTTTTTCAACACTTGAATGTCTTTGTTCTGCTGGTGAAAGTATCCTTGAGAAGACTGCAACTGGACGGTTTGATTGAGTCGAAGTAGCAGCAATGGTGCTCTCAGATGCATCAGTTTCCACAATGAATTGTGCTTCAGGGTCACTGCAGCTTACTACAGATCCAATGATTTCACTTTTTATAGTTTCAAACGATTGTAACCCTGCTTTGGACAAGGGAAATGCAGTACGCGCAAGAGGAATCACCTTAGTGGCATAATCTGGTATTAGTGATGCATAATGTGAAAACATACCAAGGGTCCTCCTCAGCGATGCAGTGTATCTAGGCGGGAAATTTTCAGTGGTTCCAATCGGCTGGGGTCATTTCATTTCAATGAAAATAAAGACTTCTCATTATTGATAGTTAGGTTGTATTTGTTTGCAGCTTTGATAAACTTTTTCAAGTTTATATCGTGTTGCTCCTGTGTTTTGCCACAGATTGTAACATCATCAAGGTAAGCATAAGTGTCTTGTAGCTGTTGAGACCGTATAACTTGGTCAATTACACGTTGGAACACTGCCACTCCATTAGTGACCACAAACGGAATGCGTTTAAACTGGTAGAGTTGACCACATGCCTCAAATGCTGTGTAGTGCTTTTCTTCTTCCCTTATCGTAATTTGGTGGTATGTTTTCAAGTCGATAGTACTTAAAATTAAAATTGTTATTAAAATTATTTCAATCCCGCAAAGTGCATGGTCATATCTCTTACACCTCTCATTTCATCATCGTACTCATTACCCACCCACAAGTGAATATTTGTGTATCTAACAAATAGTGTGTTCGTATTTGAAACACTTCTACAATCCAGAGTACTGTTATTATCTGCTATTTATTATGTCATTATCGACCTACGAGATGATATTAACTCTAAGGAATTCAGTGATTTTGATTGCCAGCACTTGTACAAACTTTCTAAAATCATAAAAGTTTTCAATGAATTAACTTAGTGGACGTCATTCTCTACTGCCTTTGGAAAGTACTAGATTCAAAAACATGTCAGTAAGAATCATTCCGATTTTATGTTTCCATTGAAGAATGACATATCACTTTGTAATTTATAATGTGAGTTTTTTCACATGTGCGTTGACTAAAAGGCGAATGATTTTCTTCCAATGAATTTCTGAATTCCTGTGTCTAGCCTTAAGTAGACTTCACACCATATGTTTGACGGTAGCGCAAACTAGTCAAGGCAAGTTATCTATTATTTATTTATTCATTCCACAATTACAACATTATATTAATGATTGGGAGAGAATCAACATGATAAACCCAAAACTGTTTCTCTCCCTAATTATGATAGAAATAGTCTTAATAAGGTTATGTAAACACTTATCATTATGATCACAAAAATGTACAGTCTAAATATACATTTTTTTCTATAGCTCTACAGCCCATTGTGGGCTTTGGCCTCCTCCACAACATTCCTCCAAACGTTTCTATCCATTATAAATCCTCTCCATCCTCTATAACCCATCCTTATCAAATCATCCCTTATCTCATCTTCCCATCGTATTCTTGGTCTGCCTTGTTTTCTTCTCGAGTGAAGCTTCTCTTTAAGTACTATTTTTGGCATTCTGGTTTCATCCATCCTATGAATATGTCCGAACCATCTTAGTCTCTGTGCCTTTATGAAGCGTACTGTACTACGGCCTTTCATTAATAGTTCAAGTTCAGCATTGGTTCTCCTTCTCCACTCTTCTCCTTCTTTAACAGGACCGTACACTTTTCTAAGCACCTTTCGTTCAAATACACTTAAATTATGTTGGTCTTCCTTAGTCAAAGTCCATGATTCAGAGCCATAGGTAACTACAGGTCTTATAAGGGTTTCATAAATCTTAAGCTTGCTGCTTCTACTGATGAGCCTGTTCTTTAGAAGCTTCATGTTGCTGTAGTATGCTCTATTTCCCGACAATATTCTTTGTTTGATACTGGTGCTCATCATATTCTGATTATTCAATTCAACACCCAGATATCTGAAGTTTTTCACTCCCTCAAACAACCTATTATCGATTCTCAGACTCTGTGGAGCCCTTCGCGCTTGACTTTTTGATATTTTCATGTATTTTGCTTTATTTTCATTGACTAGGAGACCAATCTTTTGTGCTTCTCTTTCGAGTAATTTATACGTGTCCTGGAGGATATCTTTTCTTCTGGCAATTATGGCTACGTCATCGGCATAAGCACATACTTGATACATTTTATGAAAAATGCTGCCTCTCTTGTCAATGACGTCTATCACACGATGTAATGCAACATTGAATAGGAGTGCTGACAGTCCGTCACCTTGCTTTACGCCAGTATTGAACACAAACTTTCTACTTTTTCTAGATCCAACTTTTATCATGGCCGTAGTCTTGCTCATTGACATTTTGGCAAGTTTGATCAACTTCTTCGGTAAGCCATAATGCTCTAGTACTTTCCATAACTCACCCCTTATTATACTATCGAAGGCTTGTTTAAAATCGATGAATAAAATGTGTAGGTCGAGGTCATGCTCATAGAACTTTTCTGTAATCTGTCTTATTGTGAAGATTTGGTCTGCTGTCGCTCTTTCAGGACGGAAACCACACTGATACTCTCCAATGATTCGTTCTACATATATCGTCATTCTTTTGTTGATTACACTTGAAAGGATTTTATAAACTACACTGAGCAGAGTTATCCCACGGTAGTTGGAGCATTCTAGTTTATCTCCTTTCTTATAAATGGGACATATGAGGCCTATGTTCCAGCATTGCGGCATGACTTCTTTCCACCAAATCATACATATTAGCTCGTGTATGTTCCGCACTGTGAAATTACTAGCGTATTTTATCATTTCAGGAGGTATATTATCTTCCCCAGCTGCTTTGCCATTTTTAAGCTGCTTAACAATAGCCTCTACTTCCTCATATGTTGGCTCTGGTACATCATCTGGGTTGATTGGTGGTTCCTCATCCTCGTTTCGACCACCCTCATCTTCATTGGTCTCTGCTGATGTTAGCAGCTCTTCAAAGTGTTCTGCCTACCTCTCCATTACATTGTCCTCTTCACTTATAACTTTTCCTCTTGCCTTGCAGGAGCTAATTTTGTGCCTATATTCTTTATCAATTTTCTTCATAGCACTGTAAAAGTGCTATCTGTAAAAGTGCTTCTGTGTTTCATTTTGTCTGTACAAGCACTCTATTTCTCCTAATTGATTCTTCATCGCCTCTCTTTTCTTTCTTTTACATGTTTTATTGGCTATCGCGCGTTTCTGCTTGTACTCCTCACAGTTGCGTCTAGTCTCCCTTTGAATCATCCGAGCTCTTGCCTCATTCTTCTCTCTTATTACTTCTCTGCACTCATCGTCGAACCATTCCTCGTTTCTCACACATCTCTTCACCGATCGCTTCATCTGCTGCTTCTTTCAAGCCAGTGGCTAGTTTGGACCATACTTCTTCAACCCCATCTGAACCTAACATGTCTCTGGTTTTAATCTGAACAAGTCTGGTTTTAATCTAAATATACATTAAACTTGAAATTTTGTATCTGGGTTAATCAAAAATTTGATAGTGTATTTGTATCTATTGCATTACAACTGTGTCTGTGCTTATAGAGTAATAAAATAGAGGCAAATTATCAACTAGTTTTGACTGGTTTGCGCTCCCGTCAAATGTATAAGGGTCAAAAGAAAGTGGAGCGGTGAAGGTGGAGGGTATCAAAGAAAGTAGCCGAGAGCGTTTAGTACATGTATCTAAGTGACTTCGCTTCCTTCCATCTTCTACCCAACCTTCGCACTATGTTCTGACACATTTTATTACTTGCATTATTTTGAACACTCAGCTACCTTCTCTTCTACACTCTATCTTCGCCACTCCACTATGTTTTGACCTTCAGTGTGAAGCCACCTTGACTGTTCATTGAATTTCATTTGAATTGTTATGTTTTATTTTTCGCTGACCAACGTTATCATGTATGTTTTTAGGCTACGTATCAACACAACATGGCGTGAGTTTCTGGTGGAAGTGGTTGAAAAAGAGTATGTCTACGAGCAGAAAGCAGCTGCTAAGGAACTGGAGGAGAAGAAGGTGGAACTTCGAGCCAGCTTGGTGATTGACATGGAGGAAAAGAGAAAGGTAGATCAATTTCCATTTAAATGTCTTTCAGATATCATAAATTGTATAGAGCCGTACAATTTTCAGTCTCAGCACAGGTCATGGGTTCGAATCCTGCTGGTAGATGTTTCATCATCTCATCAATTTATCACCCACGCACAGGCAAACACACACAAGGCCTTTGTTGGCATCATCCATAAATAAAGAAATATTGTTTATAAGTACTTCATCAAAATGATAATGTGATAATCAAATAAGGTAACCTTATGTTATTCCTCTCCCAAATTTGGCATTTGTCATTCTAGATACACTTCTGACAGTCAGGCAGTCATTCTATTCTATTCTATTCTAAATTTAGATAAGGCTACACATAGTCCGAAATGGGTTAAGTCTTGTAGTTCTTCAGTTCACAAAATTTTCAGTCGTAAAATATTTTCACAACGCAGATTTTCAAATTTAGCTGCTCAAAACCAAAAATAGAAGAAATATTAGATATTATTATTACTAAAATATATTTTTGGAATCAACTATAACAAAATTATTATTTCCAAGAAAATTGAAATTGTTTTTGAACTTTCAATTGATCAAACAAACAATGGAACGTTATTAAAAGGCGTTAACGCAATATTTGCAGTGCTAATTTTATTAAAAAAAAAATGTAATTCACGGTAGAATGTAGATAGAATTCAGGTAACTTATTTAAAAAGCATCTAGTACTATGTAATAGTTATTTGTGCAACTAGTGCGCAAAGTGAAAGTTTGCTGCACCGAAAGAAACGTTTACGCCCGAGCCGTAGGCGAGGGCGGAATGGTTTCTTGAGTGCAGCAGAAGAACTTTGCGCACGTATTTCACATTAAGTTTTTCCTACAGTTACCATTGAATATGAGAAGTGGGTAATTATGGGTAAAATTGCCTTAGGAAATGCATCAAATGTTTTTCTGTGTAATTTTATTATTGATAAAAACCTTAATCCTAAAATCCTAAAGTCCTCGTTGTCCTTGGTTATAATATATAATGAATAATAATTAGCGCGTTGTGCTTGGTTGCACCTCTGCTCACTATAGCAGCCACAGCAGTCACTGTTACCAACTTCATTTTGATTTTGCTGCACTGTTGCTCCATATAACCTACTAAGTATTTTGCGTTGCCATGTTGCAAATCTGGAGTGCAGAAAAATTTTTCCCGCACTAGAGCGGAAAAGTGATTCTTTGCGTTCTGTAATCAGTGCAGCAATGGCCACTTTTCAACGTAACTGTAGGAAAAATCTTGTTTACTTTACTATATTGCTACTTTAGCCTATTCAAGGATTGTTAGGATCCAAAGTCTAACCTGCTCATCGAACGAATATATATTTGATTTGTTGTCAGACAATCAAGTAACGGCTCATTCGAACAAATGAATATTCGTTTTGATTCATTGTCAGACAATTGAGTAACTGTTCATTCGCACAACTGAATATTCGGTTTGATTTGTTTTAGACAATTGAGATGGAACGCATCACGATGGAGCTGAGCGGTGACACGACCGAGACGAAGCCGGCGATCACCCGCAAACTGCGACGTCGGCCGCACGACCCGGCACCCACACTGCCTGACAAGCGTCGCGGCGGCGGCAAGATGGCGTCGCTGCCCGCCCACCTCAACTACCTGCTCGACGAGAAGGAGATCGAACTCGACCTGAAGATCATGAGTCGAGTCAAGACCATTCCGCCCAACCGCAAGCCAACTTCCAGTGCCACTGCCAATGGTCAGTCTAATCCTACATAATACCATAACATTTCATAGAAATTCAATGAAAAAGACTTGATAATGTCAAAACTACTTTCTAACAATTTTTAATTCAAAGATAGAAGATTCTATTAGAAACTAGTAGATAACTTGTGCTCCGCAAGGGTAGGCCTATAAAATTAAAAACATTAGAAACTAAAAACTTGACCTACTGAAATCTTGAAGAATTCATAATGAGCCTATAACCATTCTCGGTGAATTGAGAATCTATATGCAAAATTTCAAGTTGATCAGTCCAGTAGTTGAGACGTGATGATACGTCATTCGTGAATCTCCTATCCAGTACGTGTATAAGCCAATTCTTTCCTTCATTGTACTGTATTATAGATTGCAGTTCACCAACTGCTGGAATATGTTCACTGTATAATAATTATTTCAAATATCCAATAGAAGCTACTTCAAATTTCCTTCAGTTATTTAGTTCTTCAGTCAATATTCACAGTAGCAGAAGTCCCTAGTTCTATTTACATAGGATATCAATCAATCAATCAATTTCATTAGAAAAAAAACATTTTTACATTGTTGGGTCCTGCTAAACCCGTGGGTTTTTCAGCAGGTGCCAGATCAAAACAAAATTATTCACAACGTTAAATTGAAATTAAGTATAAATAAAATAATAATATTTGAAATAATTATTTTACAGTAATTTGTAATTCAATTAAATTAACTTAGAACAATTTGAGGTACTAGATTCTTGAATTGTTTTAATAAATTAGTGGCTTTGACAATATCAACCATCAAGTTTTCCATTCAATATGGATATCTATCACAACATCACTTCCACAACATGAAAAGTTATATAGAAATTATTTTTAAAAAATTAGAATAACAGTAAAATTGAAGATTTTTATAACGTCATTAAAATATAAAATAAAATATATAAATGTGAGATATTGTCGAATCATTCTTTTTTCTACTGTGTAACTTTATAGTACTAATTTAGAAGGCGAATCAAATTCCATACATGGTACTATAAAATTATAAATTTCAGTATTAGAAATTGATTACTATAATAGTACAATAATAATAAAACGTATAAAGGAATATTACTATAGTTCTATAGTAGATAGTGTAAGTATGTATCTTTTCATGCAAACATGTAAATAGGAAAAGCCGACAATATGGGAATAATCAAAAGCCGAACTTGGACTGGACGTCTTAGATTTTAGACGTATGTTTCTGATACATTTTGTTCATATACGGAATACGGTATCATATTGGACTCTATAAAGTACAAAATAGTAATTAAGATTATCAATTGGTTAGACCAAAATTTATATTAATGCCCGTTTGCTCATTAGCTGTCTAATTCATTAAATTTCCAGTTGAACCATTAGGTGATTCAATTGAAATACATGGTAATAAATGCGACCACAGCTTGATTTAATCCCCTATTAATTTCAACTTTAGTTGTTTTACTATTGAGCTTACGGGCCACCAGGTTTTGAAGGCTGATGCCTCTAAGGACCTTTGCATTGTACCAGTTTTAACAGCATATCAGTTTAAACTGGATTAAATCAATGTTAAGTTCCGTTTGATATAATGTGATTAGCATTTAGTTTAAATCACCAACTGATTAATTCAGTTAAAGCTTCCACTGTGTAAATGGCACTAATAGTAAACTTTATACTCATATTATATAAATTTCGATGAAATTAAAATTACATTTTTTTCTAATTTTTATGTTAACAGAAAGCTGTAGCAAGAGGATGGCGAGAGAAAAAGGTTCCGATAGCAAGCTTGATGGCAGGCATGCAAGAGACGATAAAGGTAGTATTCACATTTTGCTAAATTTGTTATGCTTTTGAGGAGAATTTTTTACTAATCTCAAATTTTTGTGGTGTCGTGAATTACTTGGAAGTTTTATGTCCTTGAACTTATTGTGATCTTTATATTATGAAGATGTTATTTGTTGAGCTGTTGGTACTTGATATTTATATGACCGGCAACAGATGGACATAATTAAATTTTCAATCTAATTAAATTCTAAATTTTGTTTTGTATATTTCTGGACTTGATTCAAAGTGAAGCAACATAAACTACGTTTTAGGCATACATTCTATCTAAATTCGGAAAGAAAACAATCTTGGGCATGTTGGTCCTTTTCTGATCATGTATTTAATTTGTGTATTCTTTCTTTCTTTCTGTAGTTTTCTGCTCGTAAGCAGGTCCTTCTATATGGCAGCAGCCCTCCACTCTCTTCTATTCTCCGCCAGTCGCTTCGTTGTATAGTAGCTCATCCCCTCCTTGATGTCGTCCAATATTTTGTATCTTCTTCTCCCTCTTCCTCTTCTTCCCTGAATGGTCCCCTCCATGGCATCCACCAACAAGCATTGCCGTCTCATCCAATGTCCCAGCCATCTCCTCTTTCTTCCCTTTATCACATCCAGCAGACTCCTTCTTTCCCCAACCCTCCTCAACACCTCCTCGTTTGTAACTTTATCCCTCCAACTGATCCCCTCCATCCTTCTCCATATCCACATTTCCAATGCTTCAAGCCTTTTCTTATTTGTGTATTATGAAATGTTAATAAATTAATCATATTTTATCGACCAAAATGTTTTTGTTTTATTAACTCATGTAGCATCCTACATTGGGGTATCTATAAATGCAATTTCTATTATAATAGAAGAATGAAAAATTTATATTGCAAATAATGTAAAAAACTGAATAATATTCATAACATAAATGCCCATCAGATTTCCTCCACCACCCCCCAGTCTTTTGTAATTGAACAATAATTCACTCCCTTTAGCCCTTATTATAAAACATATTTAATTATGATACACTGTATATCTAAAAATCCAGATTATTAATCTTCTTTTGTTCAATAAAGGTATAAAAGTACATTTGCGTACATGTTTATCTCCAATTTATTTAAAATTAATATAATCATTGTATCTCGTAATACCTAAAACTATCATTAAGGTTTACAGACAAAAAATTGAATTGATATACTAGAATTTACTAGATGTTCTCCTTTCCTCAGTTTCTACCAGACGTTAATCGTGTTCTTTAATTTTTTACAGTTAACCTACCAGCTCAAATACCTTCAGTTGGTTCTGTCCTTTCTGATTGTAACCTACCTGATACGAGGATCGAAGATGGCAAGCTTCTCTATGAGAGGAGATGGTAAGTAGCTAACTAATTCTATTCAGTAATGTCTATTACTTATACAAAAATAATCCATTCATTCCAATCTTGTCGAATATAGTTGATTATCATCACTACCAACACATTTATACTTTTCAAATTATTTTACCCAGAAAACCGTGAATTTCTGAGTTTCTCATTATATCGGGTCTCTTATAGCCTCTATTCCCTCTATTTTGTGTAGCCTACGTCTTCTGTATTATTTTATCAATTCAATAAAAGGCTGCTCTTATTGACATCGATATAATTCTCCATTTCAATTTCCCCACATTAATTTAAAATTGAGAGCATTTGGACGTACGCATAAAATATTCATTTTTGTAAAACTGTTACCTAACATTTTGTAAGAGTTAATATTACCTAGTAGCATTCATTCATTGATTGAATTATGAGTATGAAAACATTCATCCATTCTGAAATATTTTTCATAGTTTGTTATTATTCCTTCTTGCTAAACTAAATTTATTGTTATTTTGCAGGTTCCATCGAGGCCAGCCAGTCTATGTGGAGGGGAAGGACATGAACAGGTTTGCTGCAATTATTTCAGCAATTGGAACTGAATCTGTAAGTCGAATTTTAAAGCAATATATTTTCTTTTTTAATTTTCAATTTTTAGAAAAAAAAAATCGCACAATATA
The DNA here is from genome assembly GCF_014356525.2 of Nilaparvata lugens. Lineage (NCBI taxonomy): Eukaryota > Metazoa > Arthropoda > Insecta > Hemiptera > Delphacidae > Nilaparvata > Nilaparvata lugens. Next base: position 9,403,576 of record NC_052513.1, on the reverse strand, counting down.
TCAAATATTATCACAATAACTAGCTACAGCTCTGGTAACTCTCGCGTTCGAGAGTGGATCTTAGAGCAGCAAGACCGATTCACAGTTGCCACATAACATTCTTGTCATAGACTGAATTTAATAATCATAGTGCGTGATTCAGTGTGAATGAAAGCATTGTGAACTGGTATTTACGAGTCCAGCAATTAACAGTTGATTGAATCACCCTTTCCAAGGCGATTTATCTCAACTACTGACAGAATTACGCAGGTAGACGGAGGTTTAATCCCTCCCCAGGATATTGAATGCTGCATCGCACACATACATCCTTCTGTCAGCATAAGTCTCTGCGTGCTTTGGACGTTAGGCGGACATAGTATGAGAATTCTATGTTGTCTGTTGTCTCTATTGTTGTGTATCGGTGTATTTGATGACCGACTATTAGTCCAGTCACTATATACATTGGTGCATGCAATTTATATTGTAGTTCTGATTTTTAATATATTATTTGGGTACATAAGAGAAGTCCAGAACCAATTTCTTCATGCAAAATTTCCTTGTGCTAGATACAGGGTGGCCCAAAAACCTAGTATTTTCGGCTCATTTTCCAGTTTTCGGCTATTTCTGTCAAATCTCGTACTCGGACAGAAAACTTTACTCTCGCCTTTTTTCTAGATTATAAAATTCTGGATAAAATGAGATAACCCATCTCCAATGGGTAGTGAGTTACGATTTTTCAAAAATTAGTAAAATTTAAAGAAAAAATAAATTTTGTTGAATTTTAGTTTTTGATCAACAATATCTTCCGATTGTTACCATTTAGATGTATAAATCAAAATCCCTCTGGGCGTATTTTTGTGCGCTACAATCTGAGCTCGATCTCATTTAGATTTCCAGGTACACCTGACAACAATGCTCCTTGTATTGTGAAAAACACCTAATTTTCAGCTTGAACCATCATCATCAACTGCATTGTCCTCACATTGATAATTCGCACGATTATATAAGTTCATGAAATTATTTTCTACGAGAATCACCCGTTAGATACACTTCATTTCAGTATTTCCTAGTGGAGAGGCGCGCTTAAGGACACCTCAAGGATCAAAATTTCAAACACAACTTTTGACTCAATGCTCAGATTTCATCGTACCATACTTCATTCTTCTCGGCTCGTCAAGGCGGTCCAAAATCATGCTTCATAAGTCAAATTTGGTTGAAAATGGAAGTGTACTTAACTTAAGCCCATATTCCAATACACAAAAAATGGCCGAATTTGACTTATGATGCATGATTTTGGACCGCCTTGACGAGCCGAGAAGAATGAAGTATAGTACGATGAAATCTGAGCATTGTGTCAAAAGTTATGTGTTTGAAATTTTGATCCTACGAGATTTGACAGAAATAGCCGAAAACTGGAAAATGAGCCGAAAATACGAGGTTTTTGGGCCACCCTGTATATAGCACAAGAAAATTTTGCATGAAGAAATTGGTTCTGGACTTCTCTTATGTACCCAAATAATATATTAAAAAATCAGAAGTACAATATACATTGCAAGCACACCCCTTTTTTATGTCTATATTGACTGGACTAATACATTGATTTTATATCCATCTCCAGCCTGTATGTTGAAAAAAATTTAATTCAATAGGAGCATCTAGTCGTGATATTGACTTGGAAATGCTGCTTGTTCATTGATAGATGTTTTTTCAACCAAAGGATCTCTTCCAGGTTCATTTGAATCTTTCCAAGAAATATCTCCCATAGTTAGTTATATCATATTATATATTCAGCAATGAGTATTTTTCCAAAGATACTCAATGGTCAATAGTTTTCCAATGATTAATTATCGTGTACCCAAAAAAAATAAAATGTACTACATAATCAATTAAAAGTTATCGAATATACTGCTTCTATTATTTCAACAGAATATTTGGTTTATCTCGAGAGATTTAATTCAAGTGAACTGTAAAATTCATCGGCTCTAGTACTTGCATGGTTCAAGATATCTATCTAGGTGTTTTTCTGTATTCTTTTCTTTTTAACCCTCCAATTATTTGTGTCCTCACTTTTCATAGTTCCATCGTATTTATTTTTTGTTATTTTAGGCTCAACTCACACTTACGCGACTCAGGTCGAGAAGAGACTCGTCTCTAGTCGAGAGCATGTGTTATCAAATGGTGACACTCAGACCAGTCGATTCTAGTCTCCGCGACGTCACCATTAGAAAACACATGCTCTCGACTAGAGTCGAGTCTCTTCTCGACCTGAGTCGCGTAAGTGTGAGTTGAGCCTTAGTTCTATATTTGGCAATTGTACAGCCTATTACGTTAAAAAATACCAAAGTGAATTGATGTATATTTGAGATCTGTAAGGTTTTTATCGAGGCAATCCAATCTATTAGCTAATGGTCATTTCAATAATATTGTATTTAATGAATTCCATAAGAGATAGTTCAGTAATGTGTATACAGATTAAAAATGCTGATATTTTAAGTATATTACTCAGAAGATGAAGATTTCCACCAAGTTTTCCACCAATTCATATTCACTAATATGTACGAATAAATAAAATCTAACTCACATGAATAATCGTAATGTTAGTGAGTACATTACTAACAACAATTTTTTGTAACTTCAAAACCTCCAACTTCCAACCTTCAGAGATGGAATGATAATCATGGATACCAGAGATAAAAATGTCCTAAAAAGGATGAAAATGCCGCTTCAGCTGGAAGAATGACTTGCAGCTGGTGGTGAGTTCCAAATCAAGTGTACTACTGTATTTTTCTGATTTCTATTGACCGTCAATGAAAATGCAAACTTTTATCTTAAATGCGCTCTATATGTCACTTGTTATTTCCCAGTATTCCTAAACATATCCTTATCTAATTTATAAATAATATAATATGTAATACGTGATGTTTATGTTTTTCATCAACATTTTTTCACCGAATTCATTATTTCAATAAGATTATATTTGATGAATTCCGTAAGAGAGAGTTCAGGAGTGTATTAAAAATTAGGAATTCAGATTTAAAATAAACATTGTGATATCATCTCTTCACTTCAATACATGGTCCATGTATTTTGCACGCATTTTTCTGTATATTCTATTGAAATCATTGAATTCTTCCATAATTTTTTGAATGCTCTTCAGCATAACAATTAATTAACTTGTTATAGATCAATTACCAGTCACGGTCACATTCGTAACCTAGTGGATATGATTTTTATGTTTTACAAAAAATATTCTTAGGGATCATTTACAGAAAATGTTTGGCGTATAATGTTATCGGGAAGACTTACTAACTTTTTCTTATTTTCAATGTTTATTTTTTTGAATCACGTTGTTAGTAATATTGGCTGTTTAAATAACCACTTTCTGGTTCTTTTCAGATTTGGGTGAAGAAAACATCCGATGCTTCCAAAGTGAAAATTTACTTGTCTCAACTCAGCCGAGGGAGAGTTTCCATCAAAAGGAGGGCGGCATCATAAGATTTTCCTACCACAAAGCTCCATTATGATATTTTTAATAATTTATGTTTTATAAAAAATAAACAGTGGAAACCTAAAAATTCGTCATCATTCATCCCGATAAAATTAGTCGTAGCATTAGGTTTAGCATAATAATCTTTCGATTTAGATTTTATATTGAATTATTTACTTTGAAATGATAGAAAGCAGATGATCCTTTTTATACAGAAAGGCTCAAATGCCTCTAGTTATGAGGTTATGTAAACCAAGCTAAGACCAGAAGTCACTTTTGGCCACTCTTTATTATATAATATTTATAGGCTAAAGTGGCAACTTTGAACAGTTTTGCATGGATAAAACAATATTGCATTTTGCGAATATATTGTTTCAGAATGAACATTTTCAGAGCCGTTTTAGCTCGACTTAACTATAAATCAATTAGTGTGGCATTATGGGTTAGGAATTCAGATTTCTCCTCAACTAATGATATAGGCCTGCCTGTGTTAATGGACTCTAGCCAGCTTTAAATAATAATAGTTCATTCAATTATTGTGTGTGTTACGTAAGAAGATTATTTCTTTGCAAAAATCTGACTTATAAAATTATGAAGCTGTTCTTATCGATAAACATAATTGAATAAGCTTTAGAAAAATGCAATTGAAAAATGAATATAATTTACAAATGATTTGTACTAGCCAAATTATTTTAATTTTGGTAGAAGAATTTACAGTACTTTTTTCAATAACTTGTTGAATAATATATATGAAATGATCTAAAAACGCATTTCTTCAGGACTACTTGATTTGTTAGTTGTAAAAAAATACCATAAAAAAAAGTTTTTTATTTTGTTATTTTATAAAAGATTTGTAAGTCTTTAAAAGCTATATTTAAGACTATATTTAGTCTTTAAAAATTATATATTTCGCTTTTACTATTTCGGTCATTAAAAAATACCTATGAAAGATTCAAACTTCCCTTCTTATAAGGTATTTAACCTACTCAGTTTTGCCATAGAGCATAAGCTATCTTTTCTCTTTGATGATTCTCTGATTATCTGAATGATAATATGCTATCTTCTCTCTATGTTCTTGTGTATTGTTCTGAAGACGTAATCTTGTTGTAAATTTTAATTTCTTTCAAATTCCAAATCTCTTGATGAAAGTTAGATAATACAATTTAAATCATTTAGTTTATACAGGGTGGGTGAAAAGTCCGAGAACGGCTTAATATCTCATATACAAAGATAATTTGACGGTGGGTGTGATTGGGGATCCTACTCAAATTGAAAAAACTACTTTTACTACACCGTCAAATTACCTTTGTGTATGAGATATTAAGCGCCGTTCTCGGACTTTTCATTCACCCTCTCTGTATATTTGAAATACTCATCTTCTTTAAGAATATTCTTGAAGTGGACTCTAGATGATAGTGGTCGGTATTCACTTTTTATATCCACGTCAATCCATAGACAATAATGGAAAACACATTCTAGAAAAAAATACATTTTATTATTATATTTCTCTATGTGCTTCAAACCGAGAAAATAATGTAAATGGCTTCTTGAAAATCATCTCGCTAAGAACAGTCCAACAGAATAGTTATTTGTGCAACTAGTGCGCAAAGTGACAGTTTGCTGCACCGAAAGAAACGTTTACGCCCGAGCCGTAGGCGAGGGCGGAATGGTTTCTTGAGTGCAGCAGAGGAACTTTGCGCACGTATTTCACATTAAGTTTTTCCTACAGTTACCATTGAATATGAAAAGTGGGTAATTATGGGTAAAATTGCCTGAAATCCATCAAATGTTTTTCTGTGTAATTTTATTATTGATAAAAACCTTAATCCTAAAATCCTGAAGTCCTCGTTGTCGTTGGTTATGATATATAATGAATAATAATTAGCGCGTTGTGCTTCGTTGCACCTCTGCTCACTATAGCAGCCACAGCAGTCACTGTTACCAACTTCATTTTGATTTTGCTGCACTGTTGCTCCATATAACCTACTAAGTATTTTGCGTTGCCATGTTGCAAATCTGGAGTGCAGAAAAATTTTTTCCCGCACTAGAGCGGAAAAGTGATTCTTTGCGTTCTGTAAACAGTGCAGCAATGGCCACTTTTCAACGTAACTGTAGGAAATAAATATTTTATGAGTATTATGGTACGATAGCCTACTCTTATATACATGCTAAGTAGTATATACTACTTGTAAGCTAGTGCTGTATGTAATATAGGGTATAGTAGGACACCCAACTGAGTTGTATGTATAGTGTTCGTACGCATTGTCATGCGTCACCTCTATAATCAAAACGCATTGTTGACATGGAGAGTGGAGCTCAGCTCATCATCTATTTGCTCGCCTCTTGCCAACTTATTTGGTTGGATGGAAGCCTACTTAGCAGCCAGCTCCGTTCTTCCATTGTTGTCACCCGGGGCCCACAATAATAACAGTCAACTCCATTATTATTACTCACGCTCGTCTTCATTTTTATTATCTTCATTTTACTTCTTCATCCTTCTCTTCCTCCATTTTCATTCTATATCGACCTCTTCCACTCAAAAGTGTGCCGGTATTTCATTGATATACCTGCTTTTGGAATAGGAAGACAATATATTTTTGCCACATCATAATATTCTGATTGTTTCACTTTTTCGTGCCCATGCATTGATAATTAACTTGCTTGATTTAATGTGACATAAATGCTTCATTTTATAGCTTTCTCTATTTTCAAACCTCCACAATTTTTTTTACTAGTTGCACAAATAACTATTGCCACATCATAATAATGTTCTGATTGTTTCACTTTTTCGTGCCCATGCATTGATAATTAACTTGCTTGATTTAATGTGACATAAATGCTTCATTTTATAGCTTTCTCTATTTTCAAACCTCCACAATTTTTTTTAATTTCCTCTTTTCTTCCAAACTTCTCTTGATTTTCTCTACTTCGTACTTGAATCATCCCGCGTCTTTTTAATCTTGCAATTCTCATACTTTCAGGCCCGGTTGCACAAAAACCGGTTACATTTTAATCGTGATTTATTTCACCAATCAGAAGGCGTTTTTGAAAAGACGGCTTCTCTGATTGGTTCTTATGGAATTAAATTTAACCGGCTTTTGTGCAACCGGCACACACCATTATCGTTCTCCTTCCTTTTCCATTTCCTTAGAATTTTCTTTTCTATTATTCATTTCGACTCTATCTCTTTATTTTATACTTCGATTCCATATTCTTTACTCTTTCATCTCTCCTCTATCTTACATCTCTTCTTCATTTCACATCTCACTTTTTCTTCATCATCTACTCCCATAATCTGCTCCTCCCTTCTTCCACGCCCTCCTCCTACTCCTTAACACTCCTTACAACCGAAATTCACCCCAGAGGCGTCAACTCTATTGTTTCTCATCCATCTTCCTTCTTCATTCATCTCCTTATTCCTCCTCCTCCCCATCCTTCTCTTCCTCCTACTCCTCTTACTCTTTCTTCCTTTTCTTCTTTTCCTTCTGCTCCTCCTTCTTCTCATCCATTTCCGCCTCTAGTCTTCTCTTCCTCTATTTCCTCTTTGATTATCCTCCTCTTTTTAAACTGTTAATTGAGAACCTAATCCACATTTCTTCTTCAGTATTCTATGCTCCTCCTCCTCCTTCTCCTCCTCCACATCCTTCTCTGCCACCTTCTCCTCTTCCTCATCTACTTCCTCCTCCTCTTCCTCATCTACTTCCTCCTTCTCATCCTCCTCTACCGTCTACTCCTACTCTACTCTTCCTCATCCTCTACCCTAATCCTCTTGACCTCCTCTTTGAATCTCCTCAATATTCTTTGCAGCATTTGTATCCTGACTCCTCTTTTTCTTCTTTTCTCCTTTATCCTCCTTAGCTCCCCACTCTCTTCTTTCTCTCTCTTTATAAACAAAAATAAATCAATCGATCAATCTGTAATCTGTAAACCGTCTCTTTTTTTAAACTCCTTTTCCACTCCCACCAACAGAACTTTCTTTCTCTTCCTTTCTCTTTCACTTTCTCTATCATCTGTTCCTTCCAACATATTACTACTTCTTGACACTGCTTTTCTTCTCCCTTTCTCTGTTATCCGTCTCGTTATCCGTCTCCTCTTTGAAGCTGTTTCTATTCTGTTCTAACATTCGAACTTCCACTTCTTGTCACCGGTGCTTTCCTTCTCTCTTTCTTCTTCTCTCGTATCCGTTTCCTCTTTGAAGCATTATCCTAATTTTTTCTGACATTAGAACTACTCCTTGACACTGTTTTCTCTCCCCTTTCTCTATTATCCGTCTCCTCTTTAAAGCTGCTTCCTCATTCAGACAGGAGGTGCTCCTTGTCACCGGTGGTTCTCTCCTCTCTTTCTCCTTCTTTCTTCTTCCTTCTCTCTTATCCGTCTCCTCTTCGAAGCTACTTCCTAATTTGTTCCGACATTAGAGGTGCTTCTTGTCACCGCCGATGCATTGTCTTTGAAGGTGGCAGTCTTGTTATCGGCGTCTGTGCTTCTCTGGCATGTCAGTAGTCAGCAGTCAGTTTGTCAGTCAGTCAGTGTCCATCAGTCCATTCGCATTCCGCCGTTTTATTTATTATTGGTCTTCTTTCTTTTCGTGCTCTGTGGTGCTCCTCTTCCCTTCTCTCTGCCTCCATCGTTCGGATGTCACCCACTGCCAGCTGAGACAACTATCTCGACTGGGGTAAGCTGTCTGCAATTTAATTATGGAGAGGGGCCAATTATAAATAACTCCTCAACAGGTGTTCGGTGACAGTTTAATTTTCAACCTTGACCTTCCACTTGCAACTCATTTTCCAAACAGTCCAAACATTTTTTTTAATCGTGTCTCATCTTTCATAGAATTGGCTTTTATTTCATATTATACACTTCTGAAAGTTCAATTCCAGACCCTTCACTAGATTCTGATTCATGCTTTTTTTATTCAATATATCTCATATTGCAAGTGTATAAAATATCCTTTATATCTAGAATACCCAGGTACGTATAGAACTGTACCTACTAATTTTTTCAAATTTATTCATCCCAACTACATGTCTCAATCTAAAGATTCTAACCCTTTAACATAGCATATTACTCTTTCTTTTGTTGTAGTTCCCGAAATTATTGCGGTTTTCGTTTTGTATTTATACAGTGCAATAACTGCCAATTTTTCATTATTTGTGTTTATTTATTATATCCTAATGAATTGAAACCCGCAATGTTGTTTTAATTTCCTGGACTCCAATTCAATTTATTTGAATATGAAAGGAAAACTGATCAAGTTTATTCAAATAATTTTTTTTTATTTTACTTTCCTTTGTAGCATCTTTAACCTTCAAATCTCTCGTTTTTATGTATTCAATTTTTCACAATAATACTTCACCAAAAACACGGTAGACTTGAATGAAATTCTAGTTTGAAAATCTATTGATTTTTTTCCATTTCAATCATATTGATCCAGCACAATTAATACGAAGTTGTTTCGGATACATGGATATATTCAAATTTGAATTCAGGTCAACCAATCAGGAATTTATTTACACAATAAATAAAATTGATTTGGTAGGTGTCTTATTTTTCAAAATAACCTGTTGCTGAATAATCCTTATCATTGCATAATTTATAGTGAAGACAAGATAAAAATGAATAAAACATATACCAATTATCATAGTATTATTAATTAAATAATATATTTTATAAAATATTCCCTGTGATTGATTCATTTTCTGTTTCCAGAGAGAGATAAACAGTAAATAAACGATTATTTCTAATAGGCTACAGAAATATGAGACGTTGAGCTTCTTATTTTTGCTTTCTCTCAAAAACGAGCTAAATCACGTCTTTAACAAGAATTTATTACAAAAAATTGAGACTTGAAATTTTGTTCAGAAACTGAGTAGTGTAAATATAGATTTAAAGATGATTTTCGTTCAACTTACTTTATAACCTTCTCTTCAATTTATAAAATTTGCTGTTCTATTTTATCTCTGATTATTCTACAAAATTCTTTCTTATTTTTTATCCACTCTCTCTTGTCAAAATTATAATGTTAAAAAAGCATGATACTGGATTTGAGAGTTTTCGAATATTCTTGCTTGAAAAGGTCTTTACAACCTTTGAACAGCATACATCTCAGAATCTTCAATAATTTGAATGAAACTCTTACTTACTTACTCCTCAGCTCTACAGGTCATTGCAACCCTTGGCCTCCCTCACATAGCCTCTCCATCTGTCACGATCCTCGGCCTGCCCCCTCCAGTTACGAACTCCAAGCGTCCTCAGATCTCGTTCCACATCATCCGTCCATCTATTTCTCGGTCGACCTTTTCTTCTTCTGTTATATATCCTGTCCTTCCATATACATTTCACTACTCTTTCATCTCCCATTCTCACCATATGTCCCATCCATCTTATTCTGCCAGCTTTAATAAACCGCACAATGTCTTCATTGTTTAAGAACTGCTCTATTTCCAAATTTTTTCTTCCTCTCCAAAGACCATTCTCAAAAACAGGACCCATGATTCTTCTCACTACCTTCCTTTCAAAAACTCTCAATCTTTGCACATCTCCAGCTGTAAGCACCCATGTTTTCGATCCGTAACTCACCACAGGCCTCACCAATGCTTTGTATAATTGTAATTTGATTTGAACAACTTGATATTAGCATAGTATGCCCTGTTTCCCGCCATGATCCTGTTGTTAACTCTGCTGAGACTTTCCCACTGCTTGTCACAAGTGTTCCCAGATAGACAAATTCTTCTACCTGTTGAAATGTGTAGGGTCCAATTTTCATGTCTCTAGCAACTCTCCTACCTAGGCCTACTGCTGGTGACACTCTCAGATACTTTGTCTTGGCCTCATTTATCTCCAATCCCATTGGTTCACTATTGATTGCCAGTGATGTGAAGGCTTCTCTCAAGGCTGGTACTGTTCTAGCTACTATGACCAGATCGTCTGCATATCCACAAACTTGCCATAGTCTATTTACTATGGTGCTTCCATGCGTGATACCTTTTACTGCTTCATGGAGAGCCAAATTAAACAATAATGCAGACAACGCATCTCCTTGCCTTACACCGTACTTTACAGGGAAACGCCTCCCAACAGTCTTGCCTATTCTTACTCTGGAGAAGGTCTCATTTAGGGTAGCAGCCACTAGCCTTATTAATTTTGAAGGTAATTTATTCTTATCCAGAAGAATGAAACTCATTCTAATAAAATAATTTTAATATATATTATTCACGGTTTGATTCCATTACTAATCTCCCCGGTTTCTCATTTGAGTTTGGTGATCGAGAGACTAGCTTGTAAACAATGATCTATCTAAGATATTGTTAATCAACAGATTTGACACAAATTCTGATAAATGATACTTTCCAGTGAGATGAAATAGAATTCTGACTATTATCATTCCTTTGGCCAGACCGAAGTAACACATTAGCCTTATCTTCAAGTCTCATCTTGTTCTGATTGGGATTACTGCATTATCAATTATGTCCTCTGCACCGCAATACATGGAAAGCAAATACCTTCGGGCAACCACTTAATAACAGACTAATTACCGTACTTTTTTGGTTTCTCCCGTTCCCAGGCCGACAATCTGTGTAGTTTACATAAGAAGCCTTTATTTTGCTAATCGTCTTGTTTCGCTAGCAAACACTAGCCTACCTACCCCTCGTTTGGAATGTCTCTTATATAGATGTCATATGCCTTGTTATTAATGAGTGAATATGTCTATATCGGTCGTTTCTGTCACGTATTACGCTAATAAACGCAGCCAGATTCTATTTTAAAATTGGAAGAATATTTCCAGATTAGACTCATTAAATGGAAATTGTATGGAATACTCTTTACCAATGCTGATTCATAGAAATATCATCTGAATAATAGCCTATATAATTATAATTCACATAATTAACAATCTCAGTAGGCCTGCAATTGACTTTTCGATGCTGTTTTCCATGTCGAAGTTCTTATTGAAACTCTATCAGTGTTCGCTTGCCATCAGTAGTGGAATGCATTCAATTTTGAATTGCCAAAAACAGTGAGTAGGCCTAACAATTGAAGACTGAATTAGTCTTTTTAGAAAATTAATCTTTCTTAATTAACTAAATTTAATTCAGTCTTCAAATTTTACTATTACTATTAACTAATTTACTTCTACTTCTAATTTTACTATTTAGTCTTCAACTTCAGTAAGTTTAATAAGAAATCAGCTTGAACAAAAAATTCAGGTGATTTCATAATATTAATCACAGATTCACAGAAGGAAATTACCCATCTCTTGTGATAATTTCTATTATTCCACCATCAAGGACCTGCTCTTGAAACAGGATTTTATAGTTTCAACATATTCGATAATTTAATCTATTTTCCTGATTTCAATCTGGAATTTCTTAGTTGTACGGTATTTCTTAGCTTATTTATTGTGCTACAATAATAAATAAGCTTATGGTTATTCCATTAATAAATTCAATTACAAATCTGAACTACAAGTTTGAAAGTGATTGAACTTCTTATAAGTTATTACTTTTTCGTTTTTAATTTACATTTGATATAAAACTTATATCACTGTCAAATATTTTGTACTTACCCTCATAAATGTATGATGAAAATGCGTATGTGCTTCCACATAAATGGTATTGTTAATAATTGTTGAAACATTGTAATTGATAATAATATTGTTAAATCAGTGAATTTGTTAAAGGTTTCCAAAACAGTTGATGTTAATTTCAGAAATTTACATAAGTCTATAAAGTCTATATAACTATGTGTATCTTGAACATAGTCCAACTCTAGTTTACACCGATTTACACTATTCATGAATTTAAAACAGTTCATGTAAACAGTAAAGTGTAAATTTCAGAACCAGAAACAGTTGATATTTTGCTTTCATATTGTAATAAATTTCATTTTGATTTTGTTTTAAAGTTCCCAAATTTTAATTGGATATAGTTCTTGTCAGAATATAGAACCCTGACTTTAGACTCATTCGTTCTACTGTAATAACGTTAACGGTTTTTTAAAAATTCTATCTACAATCTAGATATAGGATTACCGGTATCTAATCTAATTTCTTCCGATGATCTAGACTATAGACTCATGTAGATTTGACTTTATAGATCTATACTTTCCTTTGTCCTGCTATTCATCCCTTCAGAATATTTCCAGTTTCTGTTATTTATTTCCTACAATGGGAACACGTTTTTGATGTTACATCCATCTTGATAAAGCCAAGGTCATCGCTATTTGCCGCCTCATTGGTGCCTGGCCGTGCCTTCTAAATTGCTCACATTACAAACCTATTTTTCATTTCCAGCTTTTCCAAGTCGGAAGCCACCCATGAACGATTCCGTTCCCATCCAAGTTTTTTTGGGCTCTCATCCTTTTTCAAATCAAATTAGTTCTATCTGCATTGAGTTTCTTCATTTAGGCCGCTATTTAAAACAGTATAGTACCGTATACTACTATATCTAGCACTGAGCACGGTGAGTGGCTGTAGACGAGTGAATTAGATGCTGGTTTCATAATCCAGAGGCCTGGGCTGAAATCCCGGCCCGGGAAAGATATATCTCGGGCCACTCCCGTGATTCGGATGGACACGTTAAACCGTCGGTCCCGAATGCCTAGAAACAGTCGTTAGGTCATGTCAGAGGCCCTGAAATTGATTAGGTGCGACCTGAAAACTCTCACCAGACCTGAGTCAGCCAGGTCACTCGATATTATTATTACTCTGCTACTAGAGTTGAAATTTATTCTTCAAATGTCAATGAATGATTAAAAACATTATAAGTAAAATGAATTTGAGTGATTCCTGAGTCACTCATGGGTCATCTGTAACAATTTCTGAATGTGATTTTCGTGAATTATTATTACGGTATGTGAATCCCATAAAATATTCGTTATGATAGGGTGTGTGAGTCATAATAAGTGACTACGAACGAGTAAATCTCCGGAAATTCCTCTAAGATGACACAATACGAATTTGTTGAGCGTATTAAATCAACTTGACGTACTGGTATATCGTGCCGAAGGATGATGGGCTTGACTATAGTAATGATAAGTGCAGGCACTTAAAAAATGGGAATTCCAGAGACATCCTGACCTCTCTCAACCTATTTTTTCTCGCTATCATATGTGTTCGTTTTGCTTTTGTTTATTGAGGAGGAATTTTTAGGTTTGAAACAGTTTCATGGAGTTATACAGTACATTGGTACCAACAAAATTCTTAGTTGAAGAATAATTGAATTAATCAATTAGTTCATAATGAACTGATCATAATGAAATAATCCAAGTAAATAATAATTTGATCTTTTCAATAATTTGGAATAGAATTAGGATAATAATATTGAAGAATTCATTAATGCTTCCTCAGTTTCTTCAAATATTCCATCATAGATTAATATTTTACGAGAGATAATGGATTTGTTTTCAATTCGTTCAGGCTCTATAATACGGTATCAATAAACTTCTGGTGAAATAATTACCGTATATAGACCTATCTCTAGAGTTGAAATTTTATATTGGTTATGGTTGAACTTTAAACATTTTCACTCACCCCCTTCGCATCTTGAAGGCTCGAAATATGTTCTTTGGGAGATGAGTTTATGTATTGCTTACAACATCCTAATCGTAAATAAACATTTCATTCTTACGAGTATGGAAATGATGCTTCACACAATAGGCTAATTTTCTAGGATACGGTACGTTAAGATACTTAAACAAATTTCGGAGCTATGTTCACACTTAATCACACTAATTATTACTAGAATACGGTAAAAGTAATATCAACTCACTTTCAAAATATTTCGAAACTTACTTTATATAATGATACATATTTCCTCAACTCTATTTTTCCACATGAAAGCGAGTGATACTTTTAGGATGTGTCATTCTAACTATGATCAATTTGTTTTATTCCTTCTCTTTGGAATAGATGACATTATCAAACATACAATAATATCCTTTGAATCAGTTGAGAACGTTTTTACAACGTTTTCTTAGGGTTAATTTTATATTATTCTGAATTGAAATAAGTTTTGGAATGTAGTCCCATTGTCGTTCAAATTCGAAATTAGATTGCCACAATAAGTGAGGAAACCGGTTCCATTATAAGATATGCATACAAGTATTGTTTGATAAGAAAAAGAAGATCGCTGTAACAAGTGGATTGGATTCCAAATAAAACTTGAACGGAACAGGTTGTCTTGGTCAAAGCACTCTTGCCAATATTTTTTTCTTTACTTTCGGTTTCCAGGGGAAGGTTTTGAGTTTTTCAAAAAAAAGTTGCCAATTAGATCAGATGCAGTAGACTTCCAGTGGCTGGGTTGTGATTTTTATTTATGAACTTGTAAATTATAGACCTCCTAATTGGGATCTTGCCCTTCCTATGGTGAGCTGGTGGGATATACTAAAAACTTTTTCCTATTGAAAATTATTGTTGAAAATAAATGATTCACTGGAAGGTCATTCAAGAAAAATACTACGTTTAAATGTTGAATTTGTAGGCCTAATAATTACATCATAAATCAATGATGATTGATGACATCTCATTAATGACTGTAGCACTCTTATTCATTGTAACTTTGTAACAGTACGGTATTCATTAATTTGAAGTTTGTTGAAATTTGAAAACAGTGATAATTCTATATCAAAGCTGTATAAGTATAAATTTTAATGGTCGCATAGAATGTTTATTTCCAATCGGATCTTTTCACAGAGAGTAAATAACTGTTCCAAGCTCTCCGAAGATTATCTCAGTTTTTACTAATCTTCAATAAGTATTGTAGCTTCGAGGTAATCTGGCATTATTTTATCAAGTCATTGATTAAATTGTCTTACATCCATCCTAATTACCTTTAACATTTTTGAACTCTCTTCCAGAGCTCAAGCATTAGCTTTTCTGGGAGAGCCCATTATTTCAATATTAAAATAAAAGAAAACATTCGTTGAATATGTTTTTAAATTAGTTTAGATTATAATTAGTTATAACATTATAAGAATGTTTTTGTTTCACTTGTTTGTAAAAAATAGAATGGCAATAAAATTGATTTGATTTGAAGTACACCTTTAAATATCTCTAGAACTCCTTATCATTTTAACGATTTGTCGTATCCTCATTTGGAGAATGATTTCTGCTGATTTCAGTGGGTCTCCTGAACTCCATTCATTCATTTATTTATCCAATCATTCGCAAGAACACATAATCAAATCAATGGCTGGGAGAGAATCAATAGGATTGCCCCAAAACTCCAACTCCAAACTCGATTCAAACTCTCATGACGAGTGGTGACTTCGGAATTTCTTCTCAAAACACATTCTTTTTTATGGGTGGCCTAATACAATTCCATTCCATTTTTACTCATCTATTTCACTATCCATCACGAACTACAAGTAATAATCCGTTTTGTACTATTTTTAACGACACTACAGTCCAATTTTTGAATTTTAGTTATTAAAACTAGTACTCACATGTGGAGCGCTTTCGGAATTTTAAATCAATTTTAAACACTGAAAATGTGTTGAAAATGTTTCAACAGTGTTGAAAATGGATTTAAAAAATCTAACAGTGCTCCACATGTGAGTACTAGTTTTAATAACTAATATTCAAAAATGAATAGACTGCAGTGTCGTTGAAAATAGTTAAAAACGGATTATTTTTACGTTGTAGATGTCTCATCTCATAGATGTCTCATTGAAAGCAATACGTATATTCGAATCGCGCCGGATGTCGGACTATTGTTACTGGCTTAAAATTCATATAATTGAATCCTCTCAACCGATCATAGCTTTATAAGTTGATAGTATAATGAATAAACCATTCAATAGATAAATAAATAATATATACATTACTAGAGTTTTGAAGAAGTTGAAGCAGCATGGAAGAAAATCTATGCAATAGACTGTATATAATATAATTGTTCGTATTCTAAATTTACTTTATATTAAATCAGTGATTCGATTCTAATACTATATGTTCAGTATGTCCTACTCTCTTACCACGACCACCCGGTATTTTTTCTTGATTATAAAATTTACTATGCATAAATTGATTTTTCCTACAGTTACGTTGAAAAGTGGCCATTGCTGCACTGATTACAGAACGCAAAGAATCACTTTTCCGCTCTAGTGCGGGAAAAATTTTTCTGCACTCCAGATTTGCAACATGGCAACGCAAAATACTTAGTAGGGTTATATGGAGCAACAGTGCAGCAAAATCAAAATGAAGTTGGTAACAGTGACTGCTGTGGCTGCTATAGTGAGCAGAGGTGCAACCAAGCACAACGCGCTAATTATTATTCATTATATATTATAACCAAGGACAACGAGGACTTTAGGATTTTAGGATTAAGGTTTTTATCAATAATAAAATTACACAGAAAAACATTTGATGCATTTCAGGCAATTTTACCCATAATTACCCAATTTTCATATTCAATGGTAACTGTAGGAAAAACTTAATGTGAAATACGTGCGCAAAGTTCCTCTGCTGCACTCAAGAAACCATTCCGCCCTCGCCTACGGCTCGGGCGTAAACGTTTCTTTCGGTGCAGCAAACTGTCACTTTGCGCACTAGTTGCACAAATAACTATTCTGTTGTATTGAATAACGCAGCTTCTCAACTACATGTTGTCAATATAACTATATTAATATAGTGATATTGTTAACATAAACGTCATATTTTTCCAATTATGGAGAAATACCACAACATCTCTTACCATACAATCAAATTCTCAAACTTCATTATCACAAAAGACAGAGATGCCCTCTCCACCAAGTCCAGTAACGTACCTCCTAGATATCCAAAATTAAGTGTACCAGCCCCCCAAAAATAAGGCACCCTCACAGAAGGTCGTCAGCCCCCGAAGATTTTTTTTTGAAACCCCCTACCTAAGAATGTCAATGAGGCAGTGTGTGTCTTCGCCCCTATGTAGGCACCTGTTTCAAAAAAATAACTTTTTCCTACAGTTACGTTGAAAAGTGGCCATTGCTGCACTGATTACAGAACGCAAAGAATCACTTTTCCGCTCTAGTGCGGGAAAATTTTTCTGCACTCCAGATTTGCAACATGGCAACGCAAAATACTTAGTAGGTTATATGGAGCAACAGTGCAGCAAAATCAAAATGAAGTTGGTAACAGTGACTGCTGTGGCTGCTATAGTGAGCAGAGGTGCAACGAAGCACAATGCGCTAATTATTACTATTATATATTATAACCAACGACAACGAGGACTTTAGGATTTTAGGATTAAGGTTTTTATCAATAATAAAATTACACAGAAAAACATTTGATGCATTTCAGGCAATTTTACCCATAATTACCCACTTTTCATATTCAATGGTTACTGTAGGAAAAACTTAATGTGAAATACGTGCGCAAAGTTCCTCTGCTGCACTCAAGAAACCATTCCGCCCTCGCCTACGGCTCGGGCGTAAACGTTTCTTTCGGTGCAGCAAACTGTCACTTTGCGCACTAGTTGCACAAATAACTATTCTGTTGTATTGAATAACGCAGCTTCTCAACTACATGTTGTCAATATAACTATATTAATATAGTGATATTGTTAACATAAACGTCATATTCTTCCAATTATGGAGAAATACCACAACATCTCTTACCATACAATCAAATTCTCAAACTTCATCATCACAAAAGACAGAGATGCCGTCTTCCCCAAGTACAATAACGTACCTCCTAGATATCCAAAATTTAGTTTACCAGCCCCCCAAAAATAAGGCACCCTCACAGAAGATCGTCAGCCACCGAAGATTTGTTTTGAAACCCTCTCCCTAAGAATGTCAATGAGGCAGTGTGCGTCTTCGCCCCTATGTAGGCACCTGTTTCAAAAAAATAACTTTTCTCTAAAAGTGCATAATCGGACTCAACATATTTCTCTAACAATAAGGGAATCCGTTTTGAACTATTTTCAACGAGACTACAGTCTAATTTTTAAAACTAGTAGCCTACTCACATGTGGAGCGCTTTCGTATTTTTTAAATCCATTTTCAACACTGGGTAGTGAAATAGATGACTAATAAGGAAATGTGTGTGCTACCAATTAGAACGTACTTCAAGAATACGAAAAATAATACTGTGTTATGTATACGGTGGACTATAAATATTGAATTCAAAAGGAACTCCTTTTGTCAGTCGAATTTATAAATGATAGAAATAGAAGCACAAAATTAAACCGAGTGCCAGTCTTATTATTATGTTCAGTTTTTGATTTATGTGTGCTTGGACTTGGAAGCAAACGTTATCTGCTGTGTGAGGGAGTCCAACAGTCCTGAATTATTCATAAGGAACAGTCTAGCCAATATTCAACTATTAATAATGTCAACGATTCGAAAATATCGTTTTTGACGTATTGGCAGCCACAAATAAAAGAGAGGAAAATATTCTCATTCTACCATCAATTTCTCTTGTATGGTTATCTGCTTGAGCTGTCATCATCTACTGATTGGAATTCAATTATATTTCAATTTATCCTTCGATATCCGAATTCCATTGATGACTGCGAGCAGGCAAAAGTTTTCATTGTACCGTGGACTATATGTTTTTTCCTTATCCTGTTCAAATCAGCTCATTTCAGTTCTAAATTTTAAATAGATTATGACCTCTCACCATAGATTGAATATTGACTACTTACTTCTCCTCTTACAATAATTGATTTTTTCAAAAATAATTATAATGAATCCTGTGGCACACTGCTGCGTTAGAATATTTCAATAATAATATTGTTAGCAACAACTGTGCGTGCTATGCTATGTCTGTTATTTTGATTTTCTTGTGATATTCTATTTTGAAGAGTATAGGAGTATTGATTCCGGATGAATTGGATAGATTTATATTGTCTTTGTGTAACTCAACATAAAAAATACGTAGTAAACTGTGTATTCAATTTTTAATCTTTAGGCGAAAATATTCCCAAACAGATAGTTTTTAAAGATGATGGTTTCTCGATCCATTCCGAGCTGCGATGTATTAACCCACTTTTACCTATGTATTTTACACGACATGCAGTCGAATATTAATTTAAGTGAATAATAAAATTCGTTTACTTACTGACTTAGTACTTTCGACCGTCTATCGATCATTTTCAAAAGACTGTCGTGTGAAATACATAGAAAAAGTTCCTTAATATTTTTAGTTCCAGTGAAGATTCTGGAGTCAATCAATTTCCTGACAATAAACATGGATTTCCAAGTATTCCGAATAGGTACTCTAGTGAAGCAGTAATGAATGAATAAATCTACAATGTTAAAGGAATGCTGCTCAATATAATTAATTGTATCTTGAAATAATAAATAGAGTGATAATAAATGTGAACCGATCCCTATTCATACTACTGTACATGAAATGCACTGTAAACTGTCATGTTTCTATTTTGCTTTAGTTGAAAAATGGGTGTGGCATTATTTTACAAGACATCAATTTTGTAAAATCTTTCCAAGAATGCGTCGCTTGCTGACGATTCTTCGAGAGTCTTCTCGTCGCAAACCCAGGCGGGACGATTTAAAATTCCATCTTTATCTACAATATGAAATTTCATGAATGCAATTCCTCTTATTCACTATAGAAATAAACACGAGATTTTTGTCTGTAAAACCAGATTCTGTTGAAAGAACCTCATTAATTTCAGGCAAAATATGCAGAATATTCTGAACTTAAAATTCAAATGATCGCAAAAAACTCGTCCATTAGTTGAATTGGAATGAGTTTAGAGTACAATCGATACCGTCTTATTCAAATTGAGGTTGGTGGTCAAAGGTGACGCTTGTTTTTCAACCTTTATCGGTTTTATTATTTCCATTGAGAGGATTTTCTTGGCAAGATTTTTTTATCGTCTCTAATGGATTGGGTACTGGAAATATTTGACTTTTTCTTATCAATGACAATGAGTTATCCTGCATTTCGCAATGAAACAAGGCTATTCATAGCTTTTTACAATTTCCAATTTTACTACTGAAATTTACAATGTCTATATCATCACGCGTTGGATGAGAATCGTGCATGGTACTGGTTCTAATGTATTTGTCAATGTTGAAGGAAAACTTTTTTCGTCGATCATCATTTTGCAGTTCTATGAATAATTATTTCTTTTGAAAATTATTGTTATTATATCCCGTAAATAATCCTAATGGATCGATCCTACTGACGTCACAAGACTATTCAGTATTGCTATGGGAGGTAAGAGTCTCTATCTTTGCCATTTACGCAGTTACTTCTTCAATGAATTTGAAACCAATTTATTCATAAGAAATTCAAATTTATTTGATGATTCGGATTACTTCTAGGTAAAAATACGTCTAGAAGGAATATTTCGCTGGTTATTTTACGCGTAGCCTTGGTGAGAAGTTGAATCGAGTTCATATTAGAAGATGATAGAAAGATAGGTAGGGTCTATCATCATATTTTATTATATTATAAAGTTATTTTACATAATAATTTTGTATCAATGAATCAATAAAAGCATATTAGAAATCGGAATATTGGAAGGTGATATGGATGCACGGATACCGTGTAGTACTATCCTTTCAGCACGTTTCAATAGTCTTTCTAACCAAAATTATTTATTATCACCTATTTTAGAAGTTCTGAAAAGATTCTTAGTTTTGATTCTCTGATCCAAACTATTTTCAATGAGAGGATAAATTAATGAGATTACTCTCATATGCTACCGTACTTTTTTCTCCTTTAAAAAAAGATGTGCATGGCTTTTGCCTTAGCTTAGTTAACTTTATAGCTCATTAGAGAGAGAGAGAGAGAGAGTGAGAGAGAGAGAGAGAGAGAGTGTGATAGAGAGATAGCATAAAGCGCTCCCTGATCTAGAGAAGTCCAACTACTCATGATCCTGTATAACTTATATTATTTCTTTACGTGACTTGAAAGAATTCTCCATTCAAGTCAGTCATGGTACTACATTCATCTGCCATAGAGTTTTCCTTCCAATTTAGAGTATTTCTGATTGTATATCTGCTGTGATATCGTTATAAAAATGAAGCCTCGGTGTTGATAATTATGAGAACTCAACGAAACGGTGATGTTTGATGTACTAGTATGAGAAACGGTGATGTTTATGAGAACTCAAGAAGCTATATTTATGATTATGAAACGAGTCTTCATCAAGAAGCAGCATTCATGTTGATTAGAAGGGCGTGCCAAAAACACAGAGTATTTACGCCTCTTAAATGATGATGATCATCTGACGTTGATATCATTAGGTTCTTGTAGAATGGGTTCCTGTCACTTAATTGAATCCTGCATAACTCATGCGCAGACTAATGTATTTTTTGGCGGCTCTCATTGTAGCATGATTGGCACTATGCTTTTTTTTCCTGATATTGATTTTTTTCTATGCAAATCACGGATGATTCAGGAGAGAATACGTCTAAAATTTGATTTTATTTTAGGAAAATTCGACCATAGATTCTTTCTATTCCTCCGTTCACCAAGTTTATTGAAAGAAGTTAAAAGGTATTGAGAGAAGGTAAATTTATCTCATATATTCCTTGGAGACAATCAATCCCATAATATTCTAAGATCCAATATAATTCGTAACATTCGTCAATCACAACTAGCTTTCAGATTTGATCAACATTCAATTTTCCATCCAAAAACGGAAAAATATATTCATATTTCATTCAAAAAATGCTACTGTCAGTTATTCTCTAAAAATATTATTTCCCCAAATTCTATTCATCACATATCATGATTTTGATTGGTAATTCCATCAATTTGGTTGCTTAATAAAGTAGTTTATCGAAATTTACTGTTGTTTTTTCTTTTAATTTCAAACTAGAAGGTAACCCGTGTTTTGCACCGGGGAAATTTTGCTGTTGTAAATTAATGCAATCTCCTTATGTCCAGTAAACATAAACAAAATCAAACAATCATTTATTATGTTTGTTCAAAATCACGTGAATTATCTTCATAAGGGTTGAATATTTCCAGCAGAAAAAAATGAGCTTGATAGGTTTCGAGACCGCAACCTTTGCTGATTCATGAACCGCGCGCGCTATCAACTAAGCTGTAAGCTACGGAATCACTTGGGGTAAGCCCTGTTTAGTTGGACATCATAGTTGCGTAAACTTTGAATCACAAATTGAATAAATTTGTTTCAATTATTTATATAAATAGAATTATAGTAACCTTCAAAATTAATAAAATATTTAAAATCAAGAATATAAATTGTAACGTAACTCAATTAATTAGAATCAATTGATCAATAACAATGAAAAAAGGCCTATGACCATCCTCTGTGAATTCAGAATCTTCATGTAAAATTGCAAGTTAATCAGTTTAGTAATTCAGACGTGATGATGCGTCATTCGTGAATTCCTATGCCGAACATGTAAGACGATTCTTTTCTTTATTATATTATAGATTTCTATGTCAATACAATGTTGAGCGAACTAATCCCATAATTATTATGAACTTTAGATAATTAGTTAACAGTTGGTATTTATGATTATTTCCAGATCACACCTGGCCCCACATTGGTGATAAAGTCCTTACACAATCGAACCTACGAATTGCATATTAGATTTTGTAATAGCCAAATATATATTTGGGCTTGTCTTCGACCTTTAATCTTCTTTAGAAAAGCAGTAGTAGAAATAGGCTACATAGAGAACTAGATTGATATGGGTGTATATAAGATGAAAGGTTGTAGAGATTATTGAGCTTTTCAGCTGTGGACAAATCCACGGCTCCAATAATATTCAAACCTACCTCTTATCATTATTGAAATGCTATTGATATACGTAATAGAAAGGAACTCGTTTATCATGTTCATCGTTTTAAGTGAGGTGCTATTTGGTTGAATGGTCTATCTTCAAGTCGTTTATCAAAATACAAGTGTGATTTTAATTTGATCGAGTACATAAATCACTGGTGTATGGGCGTTGTCCAGGTTTTGTCATAGATGCGATTTGCATAGGGAAAATACTAACTTCTTCAGTGGTACTGAACACAAGTCAAATCGTTATGATAACCTTGAATAGAGGAGAAATTTCACGAAGCAATTTATATCCTTACTTATTTGACTTCCAAATACTATTTTTATGTTTCTGAGAGCTGCAAATTGTTGAGTGCACTGCTACTGGTAATAACAGTTTTATTCTTATAGAAATTGGAAATTACAAAAATCTCTCATGTAATTAAGCATCTAAATTGTTCATGCAACTTGAATTCTTTAATGTCAAATGTCACCCCCTCAGGGTGGCGTTTTTACAAAACGATCCTTGAGTTCGTAATATCATTAATCACACCAACGCATAGAAAAAATGACTCAATTAGCCAGAAACATGACACCGTTCTGCAGTTTACATGAACATGCTAATATATTTTCAGGATGTAATTCAGTTTTTTAATAAAGAGTTATTTTCGTGGATGTTACGCACACATCAATAAACACATCAAATTGGATACCAGTAAGGTAATTAGTGAAAATTGATCAAAAGTTTTAAATAATTTTGAGTGATTATAATGAAATTAGAATAAGAAACAAGAATTTGTAGCAACACGACCAGTCCAGATTCACGTCAATAGCCTTGATCTTTCGAAAATCAATATTATTTTTTAGGTTGTTCAACCAAGGTGATGAAGAATAGGTGTGGAATATTTACTGATTAGATTACTTCTGGATTGGGATGCATTTTAATCTTGAATAAGCTGTTCTCGTTTTCCGATGACGTTCTTGGTTGAATTGAGAAGTAGGTCTTCCATGATTGGCTCTTGATTGGCTGGTTAGAGAATGGGTGATTCTTTATTATCTTCTATTGCAACTTTAAACCACTTCTTAAACAGTAAGGTGAGCACGCAAACTGGAACTGCGTCGTTGGAAGGAAACAAAGGTCAGCATTATACTGACGACTGATGATTTTTTTTTGTTAGGGTGCCATACCTCATCCTTATTAGTGGGTTGGCCTAGTTACTAAATTTAGGATATTTAGGGGGGGTGCGAACCTAGATTGACATCACTTCAAAGCTTTTCGTTTTTTAACTCTTTTTCAATTTCCCTATCACTGAATTCCTACCTCCAACATGTTATGATATAGATATTTGCAAATTGAGGAGCTCCTTTATAACTTTATTCATACATAAATCAATTGAATTTTCATAGGTTTACAGCCTTACATCTATACACGATATAAGAGTATAAAAAACAGCAACCTAGTACAGAAACCAAGTCTGAGCATGCATAAAACTATCAAACATGAATAATCTGCAGTTAATGTCAGTTTAGGTGAAGAAGTGAAGAAAAACTCAACTTTGAAGGTAATGGACGTTTACAGCGCTCGCCGGCAGCTATTGCAAACCGCAAGTCACGAGAGAATAACATGTGCATCGAAAAAACACACACGCTACAATCTGGAAACGTTTTAACCTGTCCACTCCCAATATTTCAAAACTAAAAGCTCTAAACTACTCTGCGCATCTTCTCAATCTTGAATACTTAATTATGGGGCTTTTAAACAGCAGACTACACAATGAATAATTTGCTGAGCAATGTTTTTCAAGGGAGGATTGCGTGTAGATTCAATAACTAGACTGTTGTAAAAGTTTCTGGAGAAGAGTCAAAAGTCTTGTCATGAATGTTCGAGTTTTCCTAAAGTGAGAGCAGGAATTGACAGAGAAGTTTCTTCCTAGTTAAGAAGAATAGAATAATTGGAAGAGGAAAATATTTCCACCTTGAAAAAGTAGTCAAAACAACCAACTGCATAGTTCTTTTTCCAAATGATACGCTTGCAAGAATCGTGTTGAACATGACTCAAATGGACAACACATTGGGAAATATAAATCTTTAACGGGGGTGAAGATATTAAGTGTTATCAGCTCAGTGCATTCATTATTTATATTAATATTGTTTAATTGATTTTTTGTATTGAAACTGTGTTTGAGTACATGAGATTTTTATTTTTTAATTTGCATTTTTTGGAAATAAATATCTTTCTGTCTGTCTGTCTGTTATTTTCAGTGTTAATCATCAATGTTCCTCATTGATGATTACTATATTGATTATTAATATTTTCTCCTATCCATACCCTCGTTGAATTCGAATTACATCAACCCCACTTGCTTCACCTCTGTCAATCTGTCAATGTTTCTTTTTTTAATTTTCAAAGCAATTTGGAGACGATGATGGGAAGCATCTGCATGTTGAATATCACCCTTTGTCTATTTCAATCTCTCATTCTTATTC
Organism: Nilaparvata lugens; assembly: GCF_014356525.2. Lineage (NCBI taxonomy): Eukaryota > Metazoa > Arthropoda > Insecta > Hemiptera > Delphacidae > Nilaparvata > Nilaparvata lugens. The sequence continues at coordinate 9,377,932 of NC_052513.1, read as the reverse complement.
TTAATAGTCTTTTTTTACAAATTCATCTATTCATCGAGGCAGAACTACTGTACAATACTGTTTATTTACAGTTGTTTTCGCATGCTTCTTTGACAATGCTTCTTTTATTCGACCCACGCTTCTTGAAAACAAGAAAATATCGATGTCAGGAACCGAGGAGCATCGACTAAACGTTGTAGGCACTAATGGAAAAAAGCCTACGCTGATATATATTTTGTGTAGTTGATATTCTCCTGGATCCGAGATTAGGTAATGTTACCCAGCAGGACGCTCGGCCTTCATATTATGTGTATAGCATTCAAAATTTGAATTTCTTCTCCTAAATTGAACTTTTGTATTTGTTTGGAACACATTTTTCGGATTGACTGCGCCAAAATTAGATTTGAAAAGAGTTGCAGATTTGAATGAAGGCACAACTCATTGTGAATGGCTCTCGAGGCCTGGTAGACAGCAGTATGATTTCCACTTTCCTGTTCACTGTATAAAACCATCGCTGTTACTTTATGGACTTGTTTCGGTTGAAAATCTTTAATTCTTTGCCGGGAGAAAATAAATATCCATGTCACTATCCAAGGTTGTGATAAAACAGTTGGTCAAGTTTATAACGCTCATTTTTGGAGAAATATTACAATGCAAATCTAGTAGCTATTACAGTGCCTTCCATTCATCCATGATTGTCGTCATTCGATAAAATTTGTCTCATTGTTAACTCGGCTTTTGTACCTACTGTGAGAGTTCAAAGAGTTCAAACACAAAATTTGAATGCAGCTTTATCGCAAGTTTATTCATCTACTTGCTCTCATATCTGGTTCATGCGTAGATTTTCTATAGTATTCTCAAGTCAGTTTTCATAGTCATTCTTTCTATATACTTTCCGATCTAAAGTGACAGGGGTCCAGTTTTCCCACAATAAAATTAGAAAAAAGTGAAACTAAATTTTCGATCAAAAACTCTTCGAAATCCTCAAATTATGATCAGAATCAGAATAATATTGTTCGTTGAACAAACTGTAGCCCACAAGTACATCATTATTGTATCAAGATGAGCGATTTAAATATAAAAGTGGCTTTAGTGGATATTATAGAAGTATCGAACTTTATTAAGCTAGCTTACCACCTACCTGTCAAATCATTCCAATTCTCCTCAAATAGAGTTCTCACGTAGAAATGTTTCTCCTCACGTAGAGTTTAAGTGTGAAAATTGATGTAAAAATTTTCTCCTCCGGGCCGGATTTGAACCAGCGACCTATGGATTTCTGATATATGGTAATCAACTACAGTCCACCGCTCTACCAACTGAGCTACCAGAGGATATTGATTAGTCACTTCGGTGCTGCGTCATCAATTCATAAGTCAGCAAGCCCAATAATTTGAAATTTATTGTATTTCCAGCCTCGCTGAAATTGCTAATGAGGATTGAATGAATACAGTATTGAATACCGCTAATATTGGATGTGAAAGTTTCTAGTTTTTCAGTAGTTATACATTTAGCTACGTTGATGAGTAGCCCAATTTGGTTTAGTAAGTTCACTCAATTACATAATATGAAGTTCCAAGATGTTTTTTCTTGTTTTGAACTATTCTGATCTTGAACTTAGACTCAATCTCAATAAGGATTAGTGTGACTATTTCTCCTTCTCTTTGAGTCAACGAAAAAGTATTGCCTTATAGAGTGTTGTTCAAATGCTGGAAATAATTTACTTCTAGATGTGTCGATGTTAGATTGATTTCATTCAAAGCCATTCCAGTGATCGCCCAAACTCTCCTCATGTTAAATGTAACCACTGAATACGTCTTTCAGCTCGATTGAAACTGTCTACGAAAAACTGGTTTAAACAGTGTTTTATTTCAGATAAAAATCGAACGAAAAAGCCTTGCCTGGAATTTACACAGTATTAGGCACGAACATGTGTTTGGCATTCACAACTCTGGCGAGCTTCAGATTTCTCATGTCTACTTCACGGGATATCAGAATATTACTGAAATTGTACTAGAGCTGACACTAAAACAACCTGTTGTCAGGAGCTGGAGCACAGCAGAGTCTCCACCTTCTGTTCTTTACCGCTTGCTTGAGGATCCACCTTGGGATTTCTGTTCTGTTTCCAAAGGGAAATGGTTTCGATGACTCTGTCATTGAATCACTATTATATTAGTCTTGCTAGCTATTATAATAATCTTGGAAGGTTAAAGTGTGAACCATGCCTTAAAATATAATATAGCATTGATCAAATTATTAATGAGCTTAATGGGGAGGGAAGAAAGGTGGGATAGGTATCATTATTTTTCTTTTTTTATTGACATTGTCTTTTCTAAATATTTAGAGTTCTATTTTCATTGAGATTTTCTCCTTTCTTTTACCTATTTAAACATCGCAAGAAACTATCAAATTTCTCTCTCTCTCTTAACCACTCTTAATAGGCTAGATTTGGGTTGGGAAAATGAACGGGAACGAACAATGCATGTTATTATTATTATTCATTGTAGAAAATGCATGTTATTATTATTCATTGTAGAATATTGTCACCCATAACATTGGAATGAGTCAGCTTTCTTGGAATCGTTATCGTTCAAAACATTTTTCTTAATCATTTTTCGTTTAATTTCATACAAAAATATTCTTGTTTGGATGAAGAAGAATCCATAATTTTCTTATATGTAACAGAAATAAGCTTTCTGATAGGATCAAGTCTGACAGACACTAAAACATATTCCAGTTTCAGTATTGTTTCCAGGATTATTATGACTTTAAAATCACTTTTCCAAAGTTGAATACCATACTAATATATTAAGTATGGATAGTAAATGGAGTATAAATCAGTTTTAATCATTCTAAATTTGAAATTTCTAGCTCATATATATTTTGGGACAGAAACTGAACTTTCCACAGTAAGAACATAACCTTTTCTCGGACATGTTATTATTTATCAAAATTTGGGAACAGAATAGTTTTGGGCTACCGTATGCCTGTTGTTCTTTCCCCATCATATTCATGTGATTTGTGATTGTACGCAGGGTGCGTCAGTCAATCCCGCATTTTTGAAATAGGTGTAGAAAATAAACGGACGTAGATATCAAAATTATATTCATAAAATATTTTTCTACGTTAAAAAGCATTTAAGAAACATTGAAAATAATCACTGTTTGAAAATAACATCAGCAAGATGGCGGCCTTCCCGAGTACGGCATTAGCGCAGGCGATTTGCGAAGCTGTTCATAACATCACGAAGCATAGGCTGAGGAATTCTCTCAATTTCTTGCCGGATTCTTGCCTTCAGTTCACCAACAGTATGAGGTCTTTCTTCGTATACTTTACTTTTTAGGTAACCCCACAAGAAAAAATCACACGCAGTGAGGTCTGGTGAACGGGGCGGCCACGGAACCGGGCCATTGCGGGGAATCACTCGGTTTGGAAAAACTCCGTTAAGAACATTCATGCTCACGCGGGCTGTGTGACTTGTTGCTCCATCTTGTTGAAACAATGTTTCTTCATTCACTTCATGTTGCCGAAGCTGAGGAATGAAGAATGTCCTTAACATTGTTGAATAGTGCTCAGCATTCACAGTAACAGATCGCTCTCTTTCGTTTTCAAAAAAATAAGGGCCTATGATACCCGACGAGGACATTGCGCACCAAACTGTTACCTTAGATGAATGGAGAGGTTTTTGATGTAATTGTTGCGGGTTCTGGTCACTCCAATACCTAAAGTTCTCAGCCTAAGAATTCCTCAGCCTATGCTTCGTGATGTTATGAACAGCTTCGCAAATCGCCTGCGCTAATGCCGTACTCGGGAAGGCCACCATATTGCTGATGTTATTTTCAAACAGTGATTATTTTCAATGTTTCTTAAATGCTTTTTAATGTAGAAAAATATTCTATGAATATAACTTTGATATCTACGTCCGTTTATTTTTTACACCTATTTCAAAAATGCGGGATTGACTGCCGCACCCTGTTTATTTTTTGTATAAACAAATTGAATAAATAAATATTTATTTCGACATGAAGTTGATCACTTATATAATTACTTTATTATGTAACATGCACTATTTGGAATTGAAATGCCATTTAATAGAGTATTTTAAAATCTATCAGATTCGAATCAAGATAGCAAATCAAATGTATTTGTCTATTAATCGGCTCCATTATCCCTTTTACATCTATTTTACACTATCAAAAACATGATCTTTCCATGATGGCGGATGCAGAGAATATTGACGTGAACTCAGCTAATAGAGAGACAAGCATGCCATTGATCACCAATGATTTTATCAAGGTGTTAGCTGGACCTTTTAGCTCCCAATTTAAATTGCTGAGAACAGCACTCGGATTCTGAACGAAGGTTAGGTGAGATAATTAATGCTATTGATAATAACTGGAACTAATAGGCCAATCTTGACTGCGATTGAGATGGAAGGGACAATCATTAGAGACTGATTGATCGAATCTTGTTTCAGAAGTGTGGGCCTAATTTTTTACCTTGACAGTGTGAAGCATTTTTATTAGTACCGTAATGTTATTGGCATTCGTCCTCCAGAAAGTGATTTGTATATCAGCCCTTGATATTCTCCATAACCGATATCTCCCTCTAATTGATTCCTTCTTTTGATAAATTGATGTACCAGATTTGAAATTTGTCTTCGATCACTAATTGAGTCAGAACTTTTGAAATATTGTTGCTATGAATTTCAGACGATTCTACCTATTCCGAACGAGTGTCAAGCCACAATTCGGCATTTGGCTTATTCCAATTAGTTTTTTTTCTTATTCTTTCCATTGATGTAAGGTTTGCGGGAATCTGAGCGCCCTTGGAGGTGAATGAAGATGAACTTAAAACATTGATTCATTTTGTTAGTGAAAACGATATGTAACGTTTCATAGATTCCATTCTACTGTGGATTTTTAACAAGATGATAGACTCGCTCGATTTGCCTTAATTGCTTGAACTGGATTTTAACATAACAGTATCAGAATCCGTATCCGGCTCAGTGTTTCCCAGGATCCTGCATGTGAAGAGGAAGGTATGATTTTATAGAATAAAATATTAGACCAATCAGTGATCTGGATATTCTCTTGATCTTTTGCAAATTGAATCACTCTAATTACTTGAGTTGATGGAATGCACTGCTAAATTCAACTAACTAGGCCTTTTGAATCTACTAATAGAACTGCTTAAATCTGAGAATCTTCTAAATCTAACTGAACTTATTATAAAATAGCGGGAGATTTGGGGATAATCAATGTCTGATCTTACTCGACAAAGAAAACATATATTCTATGCAAAATCAGTTGGAAAATGTTGAAGAAATTGCTGGTCACAAGATAATTAATTCATATCAATTTTTCAAAAGGTCTGAATGAACGCCTTGAAAATTTTTATTTGAATAGCATCCCAACACTGGAAGAAAAACATGACATAGTTGAACCATTCTTATCAGAGAAACTCGAGGTCCTGATTTGTGCAACCTGTAAAAACAATAATTTTCCATAACAAGTAGGTAGTAGAAATGAATATATTATATTCAGATATAGATAATTCAAGTTCGAGCTATCGACATCCGCATTATCCTTTCAGTTGACAGTAATTGAATCGGTTATTTCAATATCGTGTGAAAATCTGTTAGGAAATATGTCTTCATGACATACTTTCCATGAAATAGGATCGGAATAGTTGCATCCAGCAATTGTTCCAATCGATTAGGCTATTGGATGAACTATATTATGTTACTGATTTGATTCAAATCAAGATAAAATGACAAGATTGGATCCACCTTATGTGTCATCTTAATGACAGTCTATTCTTGCTAGATTATTTCTCATCTTTCAAGTTCCCACACTCGACTTCAAATAGCAAGTCAAAACAAATTATTTTGGAAGATATTTTATCACATCATTCTTGTAGTATAAAGCTAGTTACATAACGTAATCGATCCATCATAACATGGATCTGGTATTAATGAAATTATGGACTATCATTATAATGCAGTGCTACCAAACGGAACTTTAAAGGATTAGAGAACTTCCATTATTCATTCCAAAAGTTCAAAAACATTTTTCGAAGTTTTTAAAAGTCAATTCAATTTATACGCTTTCATACAACTACTAGTATGAAAAAATCATCAACATTTTTGATTAAATGGAGTTGAGCTGAAGTTGATAAGTCCACAAATACAAAATCCGTATAAAAATAGTTAGAGATTTGATACTGAGGGGTGAGGAGTCCCTGATCAATCCCCCTCACGGCGGTCGAAGTATTCCTGAGTATATTTCAGGTATTTCAATAGATAACTATATCATTCTACGTTTCAAGCATTTGAATTCTCTGAATTGTCACAACACGAACATATTGAGAAAATTACTTCTCCTTGTTATGATCATTATTCTTGCTCGTCATGGATATCTGGATATGGCCGGGGTTACATAGTATAGCCGCTACCGTATTGAATTTGTATACACTTCTTACCTAGCTTCCATACGTGTCTCAACGCTGTCCAATCACATCATACATTCTAAAGGTGAGGGCTGTACACACCCTACACGTTCAACATTAATCTAGATTCACTTGGAGATGTTCGCATCCATTATAATTTTCACATTGAATGTGATAAATGAATTTTATGTAATCCATTACATTCGGGGATTGAACTAACTGCTGATTGATTTCCGTTCAAACTGAGATGATGCATGGAGTAATAAAAACTCTATGGAAAGCACTCTTAGAAATATTTCTCTAAGAATTATTACAGAGAACTCGTGGAATAAGGTATCCTGCTATGGTTTCGCACTGGCCTCTAAACTTGAATGTTTTTCATAGATGTTCTTCTTGAAAACATATTCCATTCTCTTATTCTAGAATACATTATACTAAGGAAAGGTTCTAGGTGATAGAGTCGAACCCACATTGATGAATCATCTTTGAAATTATATATTGTCTCGAGGATTAGTGAGGACTCCAACTTGAGAAGATTACAGGTTAGGTGTGGTATTGCGTTAGGCATGCGAAGAATCGCATCCATCCATTCACGCAGTGCAGCTCCTCAAGCCGGAAACCCAACTGCTATAAGCTCTCATGTTTGTGTCTTCGATCTAACGGATATCATTTTCGATAATAACTTGTCCTGAATTTGGAATTAGTGACTCAGACAATGTGCGTCTCATCACGTTTGTAAGATAGACTGCTCTTTATATCAAGATTGAACTTGCACAATCCACTCACAATCCTCTATCCCTGTGGTTCTCGAAACAGAAGTCTCAAGTTTCCAAAAGTACCCTACTTTTTTCTATTTTCAATCAACCTTGAATTAGCACCTCAAAATTTTGTATATTTTCCGAAATCTATTCTCTTTTTTGTTTCCCCAATTGTTCATACTCACTCCTTGACTTGTTTCCAATTAATTCTTGCCTTGTTTTCATTTACTTCTTGAATTGTTTCCATTCTAGGACCGTTACTACTTATCTCGAAGATAGAATATGAGTGCTTATTGAGGGAAATAATATAATACTCATTCACTCAGAGAAGAATTATGTATCACTTTTCACTCTTGTACTCCTCGCTTTCGTTTCGACATTCTCCTCTTTCCATCCTTATTAACAAGTCTTCGTTTAATTAACATTATTCTTTCTTCAGAACATTCGCCCCATGTTGCAATTCTCGAGTGTTTCATGATAGGGCAACTCCCCTTCTCTCCAATTCTTTTCTTGTTCTCATCTGTTCTCCATATTTTGTTTTCCACTTCCTTTCTTATAGCTTCGTTACTTTTCTCTGCATGTTTGTGTTTGTTGTATCAATCAGTGTCATCCAAATCCTCCATTTACACTGTTTTCTCACATCGCTCGTCAATAATGTAAGATAGAAACGTTTTGTTGGAGAACTCTTCTTCCCTATTCACTGCCGCCCTGTTTTTGATTCTACAGGAAATTATTTCTATGTACTCACTGTTTCATATTTCTCATTACTTTCTAATGGCTTGAAATTTGCAACGTTTTTCAATATTCTTCTATTTTCATTATTTTTTGATTCGGTAGAAGAACGGGTAATTTTTTGTATTATCATCTGAATCCAAAATTCCTTGGATGAACTTTTGGAATGTGAAATTTTGCATTAATTTATTGCAAGAAGTAATGTTCTCATTTGGGAGTTATCATTTCCAACCTCCCAACTTGTCCAACCTGAAACTTATTTGAAAAATACGACATATCCATTGTTAATGTTGTGTTCCTGATTAGTCAATAATCACTGAATAAAAATGATTCAGTACTTACTTCACTTTCTTCCTTCTCATTCATGGCACATTCCAAATTGCTCGGTACTTAGAAAGAGAGAACTTTCCTTTTTGTAGAAACAGTTTTTGAGCGGCTCGAAATCCGAAGGTGGACTTCTCTGGCCGGCCGCCAGTCATCAAATGGAGAACGACGCATGCATCCTAATGCCAATGACACAATGGGCATTGTCGTCTCTCACCTTGAGCTTCATACCAAAAATAATGTATTTTCGCCATAATTTGCCATTGTCGTTTGTGCCAATATTCCGTTACCGCGTGATTGTGTTCACGTTATAATTGTCAAATCGAACGTGAAATGATTTTTTAAAATTGATTGTATTCGACAATTCCTCCATTAGACTGTTTTTGGTTCATGGAAATTTATTATTAGATCCATGATCATAAAAAATAATGTGTATCACTGTTGAATTTATATTCGTTGTTGAGTTCCTGGTGGAGCTTATTGATCAGTTTGACTCCTGAAATGTCGCTACCGTTCAGATTATAATAAATTATGAGATTTTGAATATTATGTGGAATGACAGTGGAAATCTCCTCACTAATACGATCAAATAATGCAATTTGAGTGAATGCGTGGACTTTCTAGTCGACTAATCTTCTTACTCTCAATCCTAATGACAGATAAGTTTGTTTCATTTCAATAATATATACAGTAATTGAAGCTTTTGCAAGCGATCTGTATGAACCGTCTTTCAACTGTTATAAATAGTTTTGGGCATTCCAATATGTCATATTTGTTGGACTCAATAAAGAAAGGTTGATAGTGATAGTCTTTCAGCCTAGGAATTTTCAGTCTTCAATGTGTTCTGTGTTGAAATTATACATTCGGTCTTTTCATGTTGGATTTGTTATTCCCAGCATCACAGAATTCAACACAAATCTCGGAAAGCAGTCTCTCAAAAAGTTACCATACTGGTTGAATTAAATAGGAGATATCTAAGAGATTAATAGCATACAGTAGCGAGGCAGGGTTTTAAATAGACAAACTGAATCTCGTATACAAGCTGCTGAAATGAGATTTTCACGAGCGGTCAAAGGTTGTAGTAGACTGGATAATATGAGAAATGTCAACATAACAGCTGAATTGAATGTAGAACCGCTATTTGATATTCTGAAGAAATGGAAGAAATATCGGCAAAATTGGTCTACTCATTTATTCAGAATGCTATCCAATAGGCTCCCAATATTAGCATGGGAGTACAAACCCGAAGGAAAGCGAAGCATAGGAAGACCAAAAAAGAAATGGATGCCGGTACAGGCCAATAGAGCCTAATCCTTGTAAGAAGATGATGATGATGATCTAAGAGATTGATTAATAGTAAGATTTCAGATGAGAGATAAAAAGCAAGTCGCTATTGAGATTCGAGATTGACTTGCAGCGGTTCTACAGACTTCAACGCATAGTAACATTTCTTATTCTCTTATCAGTGATTGGAAAAAAATTGGATCTTCACCAGAAATTGAAGAAATTGATTATCGGAAGTTCAATAAATTGTCGTGTAATTTGAAATGATGACACAGCAATTAATTGAATGATTAATATCCTCTGGTAGCTCAGTTGGTAGAGCGGTGGACTGTAGTTGATAACCATATTTCAGAAATCCATAGGTCGCTGGTTCAAATCCGGCCCGGAGGAAATATTTTTATCCATCAGAAGCTTAATTTTGTTTGTCAATTTTCTTTCTTCCCCGGGAATAAAGCTTTGTTTTTTTTGTCAATTTTCTATCCTCCTTGGGATTGAAGTTTCATTCTTCTATTACACGTATTCTTATCATCCTCGAATCAACTTTTGTTTACTCTCTTGAGGTGAAAAAAATGCTCTACTTCACATTAAATTATGTTCCTTAACCTGGGGACCTTGGGTTGCTGACGTGGGCAGAGAGGTTCATACTGTGAAGAAAAATCATATCATTCTCTAGGAAAGTAAAATTCCTGTATTTTCCCATCACGATCTTCATGATGTACTGAATCCCCAATAAATGGTCAGAATGAATCTAAAAAAATTCATCCGCTATCAGTAATAATACTTTCAATTGATAGTTCCAATACTAAGTATTAAAGTCTTCCTCTAGTCAACTTTTTTAGAAAGAATTAGTATCTATTCTACACTCTACCATTCTACTACGGGTAAAACAATAATATTCTATTCATTAGTCCAGTCTACTCACAAGCCACTACTACACAAAATATATCATTTGTGTACCCTTCGTCATCATTTCCAATGAAACCCAACTCCAGCTACTGTTTGCCTTCTCAACTTGAATTAAACATATGAGGCTCGATAGGTAACCGTATTGGATGACAGTTTGTTGACACAACATAACCAACAAACAGATTAATCTGGTTGCGAAGAGCAGCGACGGCTGAGATCTGAGAGGAGGCTATAGAGAGATTCAGTCCAAACTGACAGTATTCATTTCATCAGAAGCAACGTTGTAGCAAAGAATACATTATAGTAGTTTTCTCTGGTTGTAGCTTCATATTGAACTAATTCTGACAGTTTCACATGAATCTGACTACAGTGGCGGTATGAGGCTATAGTGAGATTCACTGGCAGCATTCCTTATTCACAAACATTATTGCTACTCATTCAACCAATGCTGACAGTTCAGGATGAATCTTTTTCGAGGCGGGAAGATGGGGGCGATGCGTGCTGTGAAAATCCCCACAGGCGGTCCACTCATCCTGCCACCGGCGAAAAAAACGGGTGGTCGTCAACCGTTGGCTGCGACAAGTCAGGTTGGGTTTGTGTGTGGTTAGGTTAGGTTAGGCTGGTTACTACACATCAAGTTCAGCCCCAGACCTTCCCTTACGCGCGAAGTGGCCGGGCCGCCTCGCTACGTAATTCGTTGTCCACTCTCACTGGAGCAGTGTGTAGCGTCTCAACCGTCAGCTACCAGTTGTCTCTTCTTCTTGTTCGCATCTCTTCGTCAGTTCCATTCTACCTGTCATTCGCGATAGTTCACTGTCTTCCTTTTGATTGATGCTCGACTACCCGCCGTTTAAATAGTGAGGTGGTACATAAATTCTAAAAGCAGCTTATAGTGGAGGAGAGTGATTGTTTTTCATTTTGTGCTGCTACAAAAAAATGGGTGAGTTATAAGATCATAAATATCAGCATTTTTCATCTGTTTTCCAGTGAAAAACATTTCTTTCAATATTGAATGAGCTGTATAGCTATTCATTGAAGTTCAAGTGAATACTTACGACAATTGGAATATTTTGGCATCACAAATAATTTCCCAGTTGTTGAAATTCATCCCTTTTAATTGAAAATCTTGCAATCTGTTGAAGCAAAAATTTGATGATTTTGTATGGAATTGAAAACGTATAACAATGAAGTAATTGTAAATAATTTCACAATATTTCTTGAAACTATGTTTCAATTCAAAATACAATAAATTTAAAGAAAAAAATAATATTAATTCAGGTCAATCCATCTTACAATTCAGTGTTAAAACTCAAACTCAATTTCCTTAACTACTTATTAACATATTTCACTGATCTTCCGATAATTTATCATTATTGAGGTTCTCCCTGACTTGATGGATTTTATTGCTTTTAATATCTTCACTAAAAAACTCATTTCTAGTCTTACGTAATATTTTCTGACAGTAGCTTTTTGTCTTAGCACTTTCAGTGGAAATGATCTGTTCTCATCTCTAGTTTATCACTCTGAAAAGCTAAATAATATACCTGCAGTGTGAATAAATTATTTGTAAATGTTGGGGGATATAAGATAATCTTACCCATTTGACATGTCAAAACTGGAGAACAGATAAAGTATCTCCAAGTTTTATTTTCCCAGCCTGTAATAACTTTTCGCATGAGAGCAGACAAGATTGTTATCTGAAATGATTTTCATTCGAAATCTTGATGAAATATTATTTTTCAACATCCTCATCATCTAATTACTGATACGTCACATTATTGTATAGTTTAATCCAATGAAATAATTCTATTAATGAGTTCTTATTAAAACGGAAGATATTTTTAATCTTTAGAGATTTGAATCTACTCTCCTTGATGTAATTATCTGTGGAATCAAGTTATGAATTTCTCTCTCTCTCTCTCTCTCTCTCTCTCTCTCTCTATCTCTGGAAATCTGTCATTCATTATTGATTCAAGACTCTGAATATTGGTCACAAAATGAATTCATATATAATTACTCGTAATCAATCCGATAGTGGATATAATAATATGAATTTTTAATCTATATTAAAATCTGGGTTAATTAGTTTCAAATTATATTGAAATTTCTGACTGTAAACTTGTGGATAAATTCTTAAATTCAACTATCATTAATCGCTCGATTATTACCTCACTAGCCACTCAATTCTATCGGATTCATGATCTTAAATGATTCATCTCAAAGAGGTCTTCGGTTATGGAACAATCCGACAATAGACCGTGTGAAATTCGTCCAGCCAAATTTTTGTTTTCACTTAATGACGAAGATTATATCAGCTTCCGTAATTCATTGTGGATCATGGGCTGTTTATTATTGTACTACAATAATTTGTTTAAGTTATTCGATTTATTTCAAGATTATGTACGTGCATCCATTAGAAACTTGATCACTTGCTCTTCCATCATAATTTAAAATTGATCATTTTCTCTAGTCTGCAAATTTTATCATTTTATTTGATAACTTATGCAAGAATACTTTTGACATTGATGAGGAAATTCTCACTCGTTCTTCTATTATATTTTTAAATTTATGATTTTATCTTTTATGAACGCTTCACCCACTGCTCGGTCCCAACCGGTTGTTGAGCTTTTCCTCCGAAATATCCAAAATTTTCAACTATATTCTATTATAGCAACTGCCCTTTCCATCAAAAGGGAGTATCTTCAACTAATTCTGTTCAATCGTTCATTATGTCTCATTACTGAATCAGGCGTTTATTACTAAATTCAATGTCTGATGCCTTTTCCATAAAATAGTCATTATTGTATCGCATGCTGTTGTTATGAGAATTAGTGATTATCATAGTTGATAATACTTTGTAGGAATAGAATGAGAAATGCCTACAGATGAAAATTCCAGAAGGAATCATGAATGGAAGGAGAAGAACCTGTGGGAAGAACAAAAATGATATTGTGTAAAAGTGAAGATATAAGGTGGAGAAAAGGGAAAAATGATCTCAGAATGGAGGGAAAAGAATATCTGTAGAAGGTGATGCATTTCAGAAGTAAACTACGAAAGGTAGAGGATATTAGAGATGGTGATAAGTGCTTTCTCGATAGAAACAGAAAATAGTTGAGAAAAAAAATCGAGCTCAAAACATTTTAGAACCAAGCAAATAATTCGAGAATGCGATGAATGAGGGAAAGTACAAAGAAATTGTAAAAGAGGAGATGCAAAAGTTTGTTAAGTACTGTGGATACAAAAGAGTATATAGAAAGAGGAGAAGAATACAAAGATAGGTAAAGGGGGTAGTCGAAGAGGGAGAGAGACTCAAATTAAAAATAATACGATGTATCGATTTTCCAGTTGCATTCACCGGTTCACTCCTATTGACGTTATTCTAGAGCTGTCAGATATACTTGAATACGTTTCAAATACATGTTGTACAATCAATTATTCAGGAATAAAGCGAGATCATGGTGGCACCTTGGAGACCAGAACTGAGATTCCACCTGACTGAGTTCAATTTCGCACCAGCGACGACTATTTTGACACAAGAAACTTGTTCAAGTGTTTAATTTATTTCATTGAGAGCCGGCGTGAATTTAAACTTGCATGACAAGCGAACAAGTGGAGAGGTTTAAATCAGATTAGATACATTCTGGCGCTTTGTAGTAGAAGTTTATTACTACGGCCTACGACAAAAAGAGTGGTTGACATTTGGGTGGAATACACATTATTAAAACAAAGAACCAGCCAGCCTGAGATAGACTGGCTCTCGGATAGTGCAGACAACACTCTAATATTACATAGTTGTAGTCCACTACAAGAGGATGTTGGGTAAATTATGTTTCCCACGGAACAAAACTTAATGGAACAGCGAAACAGACAACTTTGTTTAGATTATCCCATTGGATTAGAAATTTATAGACAAGATTTTGCATCTCATGTGTAGCCTGTACAGTTTGTTCTAGATTGTTATATTCTATGCTGTTTATAATCATTAACTCTTTGAAATAATGAGCATTCACCATATTTATATAGAAAATGAAAAGTTACATTCAATATATTAATATCGCTTAGTACGAGTAATCTTAGTATTGTTAAAGATTATTAAACCTTATTGAAGATTGTCTTAAATAACTATCAAAGTACTGTTTGATTCAACCTTCAATGTCCGAGTAATTCTTATGGATAGATATGAATCATATATGAAGATGTGGAGTAATATTTTATAAAGTTGAATTTTAGTTATTTTTTTGATAAATTTTAATTTCCATGGCTATTTTAAAGACCGGAACAGGCAATCATGCCTATACCGTGGAAGTCGGGAGAAAAGAATAAGAACATATGAATAGACCTGGAGAAGATGTGAAGATGTGAAGTAGATACATAGTAAATTCAGCATTTGTAAATTGATGAGGTGATAGATAATATTCATGGAAACTCATTGATGAAAATCAATTCATTAATCAGTTAATCAAGATGATTTTTCAGTGTTTGCATAATTGCAATAACTGGAATATTTATTGATATTCATCAGTGAATGATTTTGATGGATTTCAGTCAATAAAAGCATTTTATAAAAGTATAGTGTACTCTTTCCTATTTTGAGCTTTTGGTGAACGTGAATAATTCAGAGAGTACTTCATTATAGAAGTAAATAAATAAGAGTGCAGTGTTGGTCATGTGCAGAATCCGATACTGTCTTGGGTAAACAATGTTAGAAACAAACAAGACTAAGCCGAGTGACTTCAAGTGCTTGTCAATGATCTGAGTGCTGAAGGCATTTACGGTCAGATCCAGTATTGTACATCTGAAGCAATGTCAAGTGCGTTTTCTTTGAAAACCGGTCAACATAGTGTGGTGAAGGTGGCTCAAACCAAAAATTGCACTGGTTACCTACTTCTCTTGAAGGAGAGCACAGACTCGTAGAATCTCTCGACTCTTTCTTTAAAAGACACTCAAGTGGTTGAATAATGTGTAAAGTTGCTGAGATTTTTCTCTTGAAGTGATAATATAATATGCTATGCTACTCGTACTTTGTAATGTCAATCAAATTTATTTTCCTATTTCTGAATGAAATCATGGTTGGAAATTGTTTTCCTTTCAATCATGGTGATTCGAGACAGTGTTAATTTTCCCGTAGGGTGATGCTATCGTAAGCTCCAGGCTTGTGCGTAGGTAATAATGATGAGAGATGTGTGGACCTATAGCTTTAGGTGGGCTCCGAACCACCAGAAAGCGTTTCCAACTCATAAATTATATTCAGCGGTATCGCATCCCAACTTGGTCCAAAATTAAATCAATCTGTAGTCTCATTTATCTTGATGGAATGAATTAGCTGATGGTTTTAACTCGAAATGTAGCTGTCAACCTACAAGCTCAAGTACACAATTGAAATATTCTTGTAATTGAATTAATTGTAATTCTTCAACAAGCTTCCAAGTTGACATCTAAGATCTCCTCATTTGAACCAAAAGTTTGGAAAAAGGATGTAGTCCATAAATATGAAATTAATATGCTATCAAGTTATTTTGATGGAAAAATGATATTTTCAATGAATATTTCTCCAACTAATAATTTTTTTCTATCTGTCAACAAGAGAGTTGAAAATATATAACATTCAAGTCAAGTCTCAAGCAACTCTAGTAATGTTTGGTTGTTTTATTATTACAGTATTATTTATTCGTAAAAGTAGGTTAAGCAGGAAGGCCTGACCACAGATCGATTTTTTCTATTGCAAAATGATATTTACTAAAAGTCAAACGTTTTGGGAGGAGCCATTTAAACTGATTGCTCCCACCCGAGATGCCATTAGAGTGATAGGCCACTCTACGATGAATATTTGGCTCAATCTGAGATGATGATGATTGTGGTAAGAGGAGAGAATATTTGTTGGCCACCGCCCTGGAGCCTGGAATCTTTAGACACCTCTGCTTGGATCCGCTGCTATTTTGACGAGCTGACATGTGATATCAAGGTCATGCGAGTAATTTTGCTGTATTGTAAGTTATTGTATATAAGTGTATAAGCCAGTATATATTGTAATCTACATAAATAAAGTACTCAATCAATCAATCAATCCTTTTCCTTTTTCTTATTTGTATCCTTGTTGTATTTTGCTTCTTTTTATCCTCTTCTATTCTTCTTCCTCATATTTATTCTTTATCTTCTTCTCATAATTTCTTTGCTACGCTGATTCTAGAACTTAGTTCTTCTAACTTTCCTCTCTTTTCTATTCCTTTCTGTTCTATCATTATCCTATCTCTATCCACATACATATTCTGTGGATACCAACTTATTTATTATTTTTATTTTTTCATTATCTTATACTCCATCCAAATTTTTCTTGGGTCATCTCCTTCAGTGAACTTTATTTATTCATCTCCCACTCCACCTTTATTATCCTTTATCTTCTTCTCATAATTTCTTTGCTACGCTGATTCTAGAACTTAGTTCTTCTAACTTTCCTCTCTTTTCTTTTCCTTTCTGTTCTATCATTATCCTATCTCTATCCACATACATATTCTGTGGCTACCAACTTCTTTATTATTTTTATTTTACCATTCTCTTATACTCCATCCAACTTTTTCTTGGGTCATCTCCTTCAGTGAACTTTATTTATTCATCTCCCACTCCACCTTTATTTTCATTCCCCACCAGTTCTTCTTCCCCTTCCATCATACTGTGTTTCTCTTCTTCTGTTTTTCTAATTTTCATTCGCGATGCACTATTTGTTCTCTCTTGAAAACATATATGTTCTTTTATAACATGTGTATATCCAAACTAGACATATGCAACAGCAGTGAGTAAAATTATATTGCTTACTCAGTTCCTTATTGCGGTGGTCGGTTGCCTGTGGTCTGCAAGACGTATAAGGACACAAATGCATTATACGAAAATGTACGAAGCTATTAATCATTGGTTAGCAATCCATATGTTGTATTGACAGGACCAAATCTAATAGAACTAAATCAAAACTTCGAATTGGATAAGGTCTGATGTAAATATAAATAGCATAGAAAACGTTTGCCGCCTCAGAACTTCTTGCGATGATCCATCATCAATGGTCTCATTATAAGATATTGTTGTATCTCGAGTCTCAAGGTTTCAATCATCACTTAAGGGTTGTCATGAATCTAATGTTCCAACATCTACATTATGAGCATAATAGTAATGCTGAATTTGTTGACCCTCATAAGTTCTATAAGACTTTGTAGGGTCAAAAGTGATTTTTTACAGAGGTGAATAATGATGAGATAACGACCTTGAATTTGAATTGTGGGTTTCCAATTCCAACCATAAAATAGTTATTTGTGCAACTAGTGCGCAAAGTGTCAGTTTGCTGCACCGAAAGAAACGTTTACGCCCGAGCCGTAGGCGAGGGCGGAATGGTTTCTTGAGTGCAGCAGAGGAACTTTGCGCACGTATTTCACATTAAGTTTTTCCTACAGTTACCATTGAATATGAAAAGTGGGTAATTATGGGTAAAATTGCCTGAAATCCATCAAATGTTTTTCTGTGTAATTTTATTATTGATAAAAACCTTAATCCTAAAATCCTAAAGTCCTCGTTGTCCTTGGTTATAATATATAATGAATAATAATTAGCGCGTTGTGCTTGGTTGCACCTCTGCTCACTATAGCAGCCACAGCAGTCACTGTTACCAACTTCATTTTGATTTTGCTGCACTGTTGCTCCATATAACCTACTAAGTATTTTGCGCTGCCATGTTACAAATCTGGAGTGCAGAAAAATTTTTCCCGCACTAGAGCGGAAAAATGATTCTTTGCGTTCTGTAATCAGTGCAGCAATGGCCACTTTTCAACGTAACGGTAGGAAAAAGTAATTTTTCAAGAACTTTCTGAAGTTTGGTGGTTGACACAAATGAACGTTCATCGTTCTAGAAGGAGTACCAGGCGAATGTTGTTACTCATCTGAGTGAACCGATAAGGTTCTGATATCTAAGTTATCAACTACTAAGAGAGAAATATTTTATTGAGAAACTACTTGATCTACTTGGTCATCTATTTGAAAGAGTTGGTGGATATTATTAGTGGTCCATATGAAAATAATATTTAGAATAAATAATGTACGATAATGCCAAATAGAAATTATTTTCCTCAGTCTTTGAATAGTCTCCAAATTACGTGAACTATCCTTTATGATGACATCGTTATCATTCAAGTAAAATAGTTTCTTCCAGTAAAATTTTTTTTGGAATAATTGTGTCAATAACTCAAATTGATGGAAATACCCTCTTCACCCTTATCCACTTCCCTATTGGGGAGCTATCCAATATTGGGGAGCTTATTCTCTTGTCCGATTATTATTCATAATCTAGCAGCCTAGAGATCTCCAGTTCCTAGAGAACCTCCTCATTATTAAACGTTTCAGACCTGGTCACTCCTGAGTTTAGACCTGTGTTATCGGATGGGTAAGTTAAATTTGTTGGTCCCGGTTGAAGTGTGACAGTCGTAAGGCGCATTGACGGCTTCAATTGGCGTGGTGGAACTCCCGTCAGGGACTCCCCACCAATAAAAGCTATACGAATATTATTAGGTATTATTATTATAATACTATAATAATATTATATCACTCATTAATATGATAGGTTTATGATTATTATAATATATAAATTTCAAAGTGATGGAGAATATAAGGCCATAAATTGATAAAACGCAATAGATCTAGAACCAGTAGGTAACCTGGAACTCACCCCTACACACAGACGTATAGTCTTGTAGGGGTATTCTAGTAATAATAATACTATCAATTTTATTGTATAGTGCATTTGCATTTTAAAGAATAAAGAAATTTGAATTGAATTGAATTTTGAATTCTCCATTTTTGTGTTCGCTTCAATTCAAACACATTTTCGGCCTTCTGAGATGATCAACATTGATACTGTAATACTGATTCCTCATTCTGTCCACGGAGTAATTTGATAGTTTGCCTAGTGGGTCGTGTAGAAGTTATTTGTCCTTGAAATAGGTCAAGATCATAGCGTGTTGTGTTATGCCAGCGGTTGTAAATATCGTTCGGAAATCGTTGATGCTATCTCCTCAGCTAATGGCAGAATCTAGTTTCGGTATTCATTTGTTCAGAGTTAGATTTTTCTGTTCCAGGTAAAGCTAATGTAAACGTCCGTTTCCACAGACGGCAGACTGATTGATATATTTGTCTCGGCTCGTACGTGGGTTGATATTATTTGTTGAACTCGAAAGTAAAAGTTCCAGTTGATTTTCAAACACAAACGCTGAACCTAATCTCATCTTCGCATTTAGGCTCTATATAATAAATAATAATAATAATAATAATAAATGTTTATTTCCCAAAAAACTAAAACTACAACATCAATTACAAAAATATTAGATAAATTACAATATTACATACAATAGTTAGTTACAAAAGGTTCTTATAATGTGTTCTCTACTTGTTTAGTTTTTCTGTGTGGAAATTGACCTACTCCACTATGGCGTACCATGTTCTAGAGTAGGTTACCTATAGGTTACCTATAGGTGAATATAGTTCACCTATATTGCTCATATAGGTCATATAAGTATTTTCACACCTTGTTACTTTAAATTTAGCTAAATTTTAGCTAGGAATAAGTAGCAATAGTAAGTAGGTCTTCGTCTTATCTCCCAATGTTAATCAATTTCACACCAGCGTAGCGTGGATTTAACATGTGGATATAGGACGGCTTCGTCTTCTGAAGACATATTCCTAGCTACAAGAATCTAAGTGTTATGTAGAGAATATAACACTACAGTTATGTAGAAAATATACAGTTGGACAAAGATCATTTGTCTTTCTCCTATGCTATTTAGAAATTCTATGGAGACAGATCAACGTCTGTGAACATACGTCCGCTGCTGTGTGCGTTCGCCTAGGCTCACCACATCACTCCTACATACAAATGAGAGTTATGATATTTAAGAGAAATTAATTGGAAAACAATTATCACTAGTGAACGATAAACCTTTAAAGAATATAATTATTTCAAATCAATCACAACCATTGATAATATTCTATTGAGAGAAAAATACACTTATGTTAAAGGTTATCTCAAATCCGAAAATGGACATCGGTTTGTGAAGAGACCATCAATTACTAAACAATTACAAATCGTTTAAAGTGTGCTCATAATAAGTGGAGAATAACACTTTTTTTAATTACTTGCTCCATTTTTTCAAACATGATAAACTTCTTATCATAGTCTTCATATTGTAAGCAGTGAACGCACTTTAATTATCACCTTCCTAAACTCTGTATTCAGGCACACATCATGTCTTCTTAATTGATTTGATTCTCTTCTCTCCGGGCGAGATAACAAACTGCAAATTTGAACACTTCAATTAACGTCTATGAGTTTTATTTATAACTCAGTCCAATTTATCTTACAAGAAAACATTTGAAGTTTTTCCTTGAGCACGCGTATTACCGTTGTGCGGGTCCGTCCTATATATAATATCATGTTAAGCGGGCCCTACCTTTTTGAATTAATTTATAAAAATGCTATCCTTGTATTACTGCTGAAAAACTGGTGTATTGATAAGGTCAAGGCTCGCAGAATATCAAGCAACAAAATAAATTCCGAGAGTAGGATAGATGATATTTTATTGTTGCCCAGATTATCTTTGATATGATAATTGTAATGGAGTCAATTTAGAAGCAGACTGGTTTGGATATCAGTTGTTTCAGTTCGCCAGAGATAGCCTCCTTCCTCGGATTAATTCCATGCTTTATAAGAACTCTATCGTCTGAATCAAGATGTGATAATAAAACAAAAATAAAATGATAATGAAATTCTCATTAAAAGAAGTAAACAAGACCTACTGTTCTACAATATGATTAGCAATTTTTGTTAACTCCTGTATTTCGTTTTTTCAATTCACCAATAATTATTGTTGATTCTATCATTTCATTGAGGAGCACATGCTCCTCTCCCTACCCAGTCGGCGACCTTTTCCATGAATCTCAATTTCTAAAGCTTTATCTTGGATTTTTCCAGTTTTGTGTTGCTGTAACTGTATCCACTGAAAGAAACGATAGATGTTGCATAGGATCGATGCTAATGAATTAATTGCACTTCGAATTTCCGTTTAATTTATCAACCTGCATCCAATTTTGAAGTTTTTAAAAAACTGGGGTCGCGGAACCAATTATATAATTGTAATCACGCATTGATATTGTACGAATTATAGAAAAATAAATCTTCAAGTTGAAGATCTTGTATCTTGCCAAAGAGATTAATTTGAAACGACCGGCAAGCATCCAGGGAATGCAGTTTAAATACAGATTGCATTGAATCTCTTTTCATATACTGTATTTCACTCTCTTCTACACGCACACACCTCCTCTCACTCTTCAGCATTTATTTTCCAACGATAACAAATAACTGGATAAAAGTGTTTGGTTGCATCGCTATAAATCCTCACTCAAAGTTCAAATTGCCAGTATCCATTGTGATATAATTGGTATTACTGTAACATTATTTGTAAGCTAAAAGGGAGAGATTACTGATCTCTCATATTGGGTATTGAGTAACTTCAATAGTATAATTCTATAAAGCCATAAATTGACTGTAGTATTATCATTGACAATAAGATCTTCATTAGTAGTGGTTTTCTCGTTTCTCCGGTACAACCTGCACAATAAATTATACTACCACTACTGAAAACATCAAACTATCAGAATTATTAAAAAGTCTTATCTAAATTATACAAATTGAGTGATCCCTAAATTAATAAATTAAGCGATACCCTAATTTCTGGTGAATTTGAATTGAATTTCAATTCTCGAAAAGATAAATAACAAAAACAAGAATACATAACAAATTAAAAGTATTAGAAATACATTCTTATATTGATATATCATTGATATATACATTCAATATACATTGAGTATACATTATTATATACTAAATACAGAATATACATTATGTATATTATATGAGAATACATTATATATATGAGTATATATATATAATCATATGAGTATACATTATTATACATTCAAAATACATTCTATATTTGACATAATTTGATGATTTTCGTTAAATTGGGATCTTCTTTTTTAAAGTTTGCGATTTTCACTTATGAAACTTCACGAAAAATGAATTTCCTCTGTAGATATAAAATTTAGAAATGATCCAGGAGTGATACTCTAGTTGAAGTGTATAAGCGTTCCTCTGTATGATTAAAAACACCATAACCATTAAAATTGTGTGTTAAATAGCGTATTTTAATCATAATTATAACTCAATGGATGATTAAACTCTTTGGAGAATGGCTAGCAGCGAAGGAATAAAGATGTACCTCAACATCCGTGAAATTTTAATCATGATCCATTGAACTTTTATGGAGGTGATATGCAAAATTGACTCAGCAATTAGCGTCAAGTAAACAAGGCTGAGCCGTATTTTGGCATTCAGACACCTCTTCCATATCATATCAACGTGTTAATATTCAAAACACGCTAAAATGCATCTGGCCTGGGGCTGGACTAGTCATTTCTAGACTGCTGAGAGAATATTTAACCGCCTTACCATTAGACTCAAGTTAGCGTCTGTGTAATCCTGCGTAATCCAACATTATGCTCTCATTATTTACATGAAATTGCGGATTTAACAGTATCAACTCCATCTGGTTGAATGTTGTTCCAAGCTAATGTATGTGCTAAGTAGGTATAAGGTAAATAACATCAATTACATTACATTTTAAAGTAGGATTTTATCATGGCTTTCAATTAACTTGTAGACTGATTGAATTGTATGGTTCACAAATTTCACAAGTTTCACAAATCAGGTAGGTTACGCGCTTACCTGTCAACCCAAATTTCAATGCCTCTCATTATTTTTGTTCCATTCCTACCTTCAATCACCCAAAAATTGATTAAAATATAGAATTCCTCTCTACTTATCTTTCAAATTCTTGGTTTCATTTACAAGTAAACGAATCAATCCCTGTTTTTCCCACTCAAATCTCAAATTACAATATAAGGTGATAGGAAAACATTTTTAGTTATTCCTTAAACTTCTTGAGTTGCAAGAATTATTTTTTCTTCCAGCCACTCATGCAGAGCTGCTCGAAGGTAAATAATGCATGTATTCCATAAGAATGCATTTATTGTGATCACTTTGGGTTGATATAATCAGGATATTTCTATCTATATTTTTGATTGATCTCAAATCAGCTTCCCATAAGTTCCAGGCACACCTTCTCAGCTCAGTGAAGAGTTAGTTCTATGAGCATCCATCAGCAGAGTTTTATGACAATGGAACGAATTCATATATGTTGGATTATATTGTAGTTTATATGTTTGATATGTTGTAGGCCTACATAATGTACTGTAACAACCGGGAACCAACTGATTATAAACATATTCGGTACCTGATAATACTTGGCTGAGAAATAGTAACGGATCTCCCGTTGGTGAAACTCTGTATTTAGATTCATTTATTGTACCCATCAAAATCGTGGCAGAAGATGACAAACAATCGAATATTTTATTTCATAAGAGTTACTTTGATTTTTGTCATTCACGATGATGGGTGCAGTTGGATTTAAATGTCAAGGACGTCAGAAGTGTGACCAGTTGGAATATTTTAGGCTACTAGGCTTCGACCATTGATATTGTTCACCTGTCTCACATCATGGTTACTGCGCATGCGTGTGGTCTGAATTTGTTTATTGAGAATGTGCAACAATGAGAGATCAACACTCTGACAGTGGTTTGATGGTCACTCTCATTGAAGGACAGTCTTCAACAACTCCAATAAGAAGCAACGGTACATTGTGACTTGTGACGCTTCTGCTTGTTGTTTTCCAATGACGGCCGACAAAAGGATAACCGACCTATCATTTTTATTCTATAGACGTAGATGACCTGCGTTCCATTCAATCAAATCAATATTTCTCGCTCTCGTTTGGTTCATGTAGGTGCACTTCCTCTGAAGTGGAATGATTTCCCAGTAAATGAACCATCTTCAATAATATTGTGGGTGATCTTTATAATGCATCATAAGCAAAGCTGTTTTTGATTCATTAGCACAATGCTAATTAGGTTCGATCGGTTGATTCCAGATAGTTGATTCGAGTTGGTGTAACCCAGCATCACTAGTATTTCACTATCAATCCAGAATAACAATTCAGTTGAATTATCATACTGGAAGGAACAGAGTGCCAATACTCGAGTCATAATGGTGATTTTCAATATTATAGTAACCTTCATATTTCTTGAAAATTCGCCCTTAGTTGGTTTTCGAAAGTGAATTGGTAGCTTAAGATATACATTTATTCAATGACTAGCCGTCAGGCTCGCTTCGCTCGCCAAATTCGTCTAGCAAGGGAGCTCCGCCCCCTGGACCCCCGACTGGATCATCCAAGAATGAGATCAGCAGGCTCGCTTCGCTCGCCTGCATTTTTCATTTGGGCATTTTTATCATATATTAGGACAATCCAGTCGGGGGTCCGGACTAAACGGCTGGCTAAACGGATATGGCGAGCGAAGCGAGCCTGACTGCTAGTAATATAATATTCCCAGGATTGAAGTAGCAGTGCTTAATCAATTTTTCCGCGATAAATGCATTTAAATCTTCAACTTGGTGCCAACCTAACAAAGTCAACTCAACTTAATGCCAACCTGACAAAATTATTAATTTAGTTGCCAGTTAACAACTGTTTCGAAGAGGTACTCTATCTAGATTATAGTTCTATAGTAACACATGATATGGAAATTTCAATTATAATTAAGAGATTGGGAGAAGAAGAATATACATGTTAAAAGACGAACTTTAAACCCTTAAAAACAACACTTAGAGTTAAAATATTGCCAAAAGATTTCTTAGTGCGCCTCTAAAGGGCCAACTGAACATACCTACCAAATTTGAACGTTTTTGGTCCGGTAGATTTTTAGTTATGCGAGTGAGTGAGTGAGTGAGTGAGTGAGTGAGTGAGTCAGTCAGTCAGTCAGTCAGTGAGTGAGTGCCATTTCGCTTTTATATATATATAGATAATCATTTATTCAATGATAAACATTGAATAAATGAGACAGCACCAATTAATTTCTGCACCATAAAAATGGTTTCGTATTCCACAAAATCTCAGAGATTCACAACCATCTAGAGATACTTCCTGTTTCTCAAAGATGCACTACTTCGTGATATGGAATGGAAAAGATTGATTCCTTTATGAACGGATTGATCAATACTTTTCATTGTTTGGCAGTGCAATATCATGAAAAGTACTGGTGCGGCTTTATAACTGTATGTGCAATTGAATTAGGTGTACAAATTATTTTCTATTGAACTATTATCCCTTGTGTTGTGCTGTATCGATGAACTATCAATCATTTCTTGTGATGAGTTGTTGTCACATTTACTGTGACTTATCAGAGCAGTCAGCGGTGCATCCAAAGAGAGAATAACCCCTTTATAGTTTGAATTACTGTGTCGAATCTTGATATGAATGATTATATTCTACTGTTACTGTTCGGCCTAAATGTTATACTGTAACTCATCATTGAGGTGCATAAAAAATCGACTCCAGCTTCAGCTGCAGTTCCTTGTATCTGAGATTTTTTTGTCTTGTCACATTGGAACGGAAGAGTTCCCTGATGGAACTTATTATAAGCTCAGACGTCAATCGATCGAGAATATTGTTATAGTAGGCTTGGCCACTGCATTGTTATTTGATATTTGATAAGAACTCAGATCGAACTGTAGGCCTATAATGGCTTATCCTGTTATCCAGTTCGAATTGAATTAGCCAAAGATACTAATAACTAATACTTTAATAAGGGTACAACTAATATTCACGATAATAAGAGTACCTACATTAGTTTCAAAAGAACATTCTATATTGTTATTGTTATTCACCCAAGATGAATGAACTTCACAGATCTTCAATTTGGTTAAGTCTTAAAGTGGGAATTACTGTCAAAACTTCACCGAGTTATCAAATGAAATAGTCACTCTATTTTATTGTTAGTATCGGTTAAAGTTAAAGTTATATCATTCAATTAAACTTTATTCCTTTGTATAGTTCAATGTATAATTTTACACTGTTGAATGTTTTTGTTTGAATTTGAATTTGTTCTTCTTTCAGGAGGAATGATTGGATCTTTCATTGGATTTACTTTCGCACTTCTTCAGGTGAGTGGAGTAATAATGAATATTTTTAGATTTTAAACCTTATTCTTTATTGGAATGAACTACAAATTATCAAATAATAGTGGATGAACAATTGTGCCAAAGCAAAAAGGTTAAGAACAGAATACTATAAAAAGTAGTTTTTATTGCAACAATTCAACGCCAGTAGAAGCTTCCACATACGATTACATAAAATATAACAATATTAAATAGTAGGCTATATTAGAAGCAATGCTCCATTTGTTACATTATACCATCATATCCATTTTGGCATTGACAAAACAAAAGACTAAATTTTCTAAGGTATTTCTTCAGATACATATCGTATTCAGTGAGTTATGTGTAAAGTGAGGAATTGTTTTCTGCAATATCATAGCACACTAGCTTTACTACAAAACAGAAAGTAGGAGTGAGGTGCACTATCCTTCTCTATTATATTTTCATCTTCAAAATTTAGTTCTCATGTATCCACCATTTATCCACTAATTGACAGCTGTCATCAATCGAACAGAAATAGATTTATTCATATTGAGAATTTTCTAGTTATTATGCAATCTTATCAGTGAATCCGTCATTTTTCGCTAAGAGACGAATTTTTCGTAGATTTATTAGCGGCTTGGCTAGTCAAGTTCTCTCTCTATTCTTGAGATCAGATTGGTTGGTACTGGCTACAAGATGGAAATTCAAAATCAACTGTTGAATAAATTATAGTATAATTCGTATTATAATGCATAAACCGGGCTAATTTGTCTTCTCCTTCCACGTTACGCAGTGTCATGTTCCTTGATGTTTTAACCAAGGGCCATTAAATTATAGCCTAATAGTTGAGCGAAGCCAAGTGAATTATCTCATCTAAAATCTTTATATATTCTAATTCTTGTTCGGAACAAAAACCTAGTTTTTTTGCTACGTTCATTATCTTTAGATGTGCCCTTAGGCAGTCACTTTTTATTTGCAGACTTTATAAAGTTCACCCCATATCCTTTTTCTTGATGCTTAATTTATTCAAGATCTTATCGCAAGTGTGAAAATTGTTCTCCACACACTTTCTTATAAGTTCATGTCCGAGCTTTGCAGCATGTATATAGGCAATAATTATTGATGTCATTCATAATATTATGGAATCTGAAGTGACAGTCTATCTGTGCTGGTAGTAATGAGAATATTGTATTTAATCATAACATATGATAATAATCATTCAAATTCAAATTCAAATTCAAATTTTATTTATTCAAGTAAGTTACAATACATTCTGGTTCATACACGAATCTACAATAAATTACAGTACAACAGCCAATTATGCAGCAAATTTCACATATTATGAAAACTTATTAATTACAATGAAGATTGAATGCAACATTAGAATATTGATAATATAGTATTGTAATATAACTACATAAATCAGCGGTGTTTCAACAATGAATAAATGATAATTTCAATGAATAAATATACACCCCACTATATATTATATGTGTTGGGGTATAAGTAATTAGTTGCTTATTGCGTGTAATAATTACTATTTACAAACTTCATTCACTGATATGGGATTAAAGTTTTTTATAATAAAATTAGTAAAAATGTATAATACAAACAAACAAAATTATGGAATTAGTAAATAAATATTAATGTTCTATTAAGGATAATAATAAGAAAGGTTATTTTTAGAAAAATGAAAAACAGTAAAGAGTGGAATGAAGAATAAATAGTTCCAATATTTACAGTTTAACTAAATTTTCACAATTTTCCACTCCAATATCAACCAACCAGGAAAATAAACTTTTCTTGAACCTGTGTCTATTGAATTCTTCCCTAATGTAACTTGGTATTGAATTATAAATTTTTGGTCCCAAATATGGTAGTTTCTTTGCCCAAATGTAGTGTCATCCTTGGTACTATTGAATACGTGTTTCTCTGCCTTGTTTGATGGTTATGATCTGCCAGTCTTATGTGTTCGTTGTTTCTCCTCATTCGCGTGATGATAGCCTGGATGTAGAGTTGTCTTACACTCAGTACTTTACTGTCCTTGAAAAGAATGTTCGTGGGGAATTGATTCTCTTTGAAGCCTATTATTTTTAGTATTCGTTTTTGAAGTTTATAGAGAGGTTCAACATGTGTAAAATTCGTAGCTCCCCAGATAATCTTTATCTTTAAATTTAACGTCTCTGAAGAATAAAAACCATTATTCTTTCGCTACTTCTCCCAGTCAATAGTTCAATAAGAAATGCATTTTTTTCAAAGTCAGGAGGATTTCATTGATTTTGGTAAAATTTCAATCATATTTGCATGTTTAAAATGATTAAATATGTTGTTAAATTTTTATACAACGATGTTAAACATAGGAATATGATCCCTGGAACTTCTCCGAGGATTCCTGTGTAAATTCTTTCAATCCTTATTCATATCTATTTTAGGGCAATGCTACACGAGGCTTTTCTTCAGTCGGTTCGATAGGACAGAATGCTCGCCGATTGACTGGACAGGATGAATACACGATACGCCAACCCAATCAGCCAATCGGAGAGCTTCTTGTCCTGTCCTTGCCGACTGAAAAACGCCTTGTGTGGCTTTGTCCTTGGAGAAGACTATCATTTCTAGTAGAAGATGTATTTTTCTCCATGGACTTATTTTTTCTGGTTCACGTAGGATTCTTCCAACGTCACAATAATTTTTCTTTACAAGAAGTCATTGATCTTACTTGTACATTCAATTAAATCAGGATCAATTTCAAGATATAAAAACTAGCTTAATAAATATATGGGAATTTCACTTCAAAACACAGTGTACAATAGATATGAATTAAAGGTGATGGTTTCTTGATCCATTCCGAGCTGGATCAATGCTTTGTATTAACACACTTTTTTATGTATTTGAACACGACATGCAGTCAATTTATTAAGTAAATAATTAAAAACTTTTACTTACTAACTGAAGTACTTCGACCGTCTAGCGATCATTTTCCGTCTAGCGACGGTCGAAAGTACTTCAGACAGTAAGTAAAAGTTTTTAATCATTTACTTAATAAATTGACTGCATGTCGTGTTCAAATACATAAAAAAGTGTAGTAATGAATTATTGCTATGCTATTACTTTTATTTTACCGCAATGATGAACATAACTTTTTTAGTTTGTTGATCAGATTTTCAGAAAACTTATTCCCTCAATATTGGCTAAATTTGCTTGTTGGTCGAGTAATTCTCATTTATTTATTCGTATTTTCAAGTCGAGAATTTATTAATTCGATCAGAAGTAGAACAGCTGTATATTTTCAATCTTCACAAACTATATAAGGAACCAGGACTCTTGTTAACTTTTGTTAATCTTCCAAACTGTCTCTTATGCTTTTCCATGGAGTTTCCAAACAATTTTATTGGAACTGGATTGGAGAATTTTTGGCAACGATTCTAGTTTGAGCGCAAGGGCCTTTTTGCTCTCCGCCTTGACCGGTCGGCCTTGTCTTCGGGTTTCCAGCCAATTTTCAAACTTGAAATGCTCTTAAACTTTCAGGATATCCTATTGAACGTGCTACCTTTGACGCGCTCTATAAATTGCTCAATTTCTAGCCAATCGCTTTATAAGTAGGCTAGCTCTACAATCATTGTTGAAACAGTGTTATCATCCTATTACCGCGGAATAGCTCTTTATTAGCCTATTATTCTCGTATGAAACTCCTCTTAAAGTGCTAGGATTATTTTAAATTGGTTTCTCTATAAGCACCTACTGCTTCCAATCAGAAGCCAATATGTATTCAAAGTAGTCGTTACAATCAATATGATCAAAACTTGGAAATATATACTTGATTGAGCATAATCATAACGGAAAGAACTCTCACATTCAAATTCTATGAAAGGAAAGTTAGGATTAGTAGATATAACTGATTCTCCTGTCAACATTGCAAACACATTTCTATTGTCGAAGAGAATCATCGCTCATTATGTTAAATTTGGATCATACTTCAAATGAAAACTAGAATCGTCTTGTAAAGTTTGTTGAATAGAGCTATTACTCCAGTATTTCTGTAAATACAAACTCAAAACGTTAATAGAGTTTCATACAACTCGTTTACTATAGTTATGAGCAACTCAGAAATACTTAGGAAGTTAATGCCATCTCTACAAGAACAGTGTACACATAAAAGAGAAATCGGAATTTCTATGAAGAAATTATTTATTTCTAAAATAAATGTCTATGAAGACGTCTTTCTCCTCCTCCTCCTCCTCATCTTCAAACTCCTCCTTTTCCTTCTCCACCTCATTCTTCTTCTCCTCTGCCCTCTTCTCCTTTTTCTTCTCTTCCTTCTCCTCCTTCTCATCCCACTCGTCCTCTCCATCACTATCTCCTCCTTCTTTTCCTGCTGTTTTTGTTTTTCCTCCTCCTCGTCCTTCTCCTCTTTTCTATTGATCACCTATAGATAGAGTTGTTTGAAAGCTCCAAAAAAACTCTAAGAAATATAATTTCACAATAAATTAATAATATATCACACTAGATATCTTTCTGTGGATTGAAATGAATGATCAAAGTAATCAACTTGCCATTCAAAAAAACCGATAACATTTATAAAAGGCTCAATTTTGCGGTGGGCCTCTGATGAAAATGAGAAGCCAAAATAATGTCCAATGAAAAGCATTAAATCACTTCACAATCACGAAGCAGACTCGTAAATTATTCAGAATTGTGGACGCGAAGTCTATGGACCCATGCAGATATAGACGAATTCTAGATTGTAGATTTTATCTTTCTCTTCACTAGGATTGTTCTGAACCGGTTCTTCTTCAGTATGAATTTCTTCGATTCTCGTTAAAAAGCTTAATCCGACAGATGACTTACTGCTGCCTATTCTTTCTATGTTACAATTTGTCAACACCGACTGGAAGGAAATCTGTGAGAGATTATATCTCGGCATCTCCAAAACATGTAGAAATGCTTCTGTCTGTAATTATGTAGCTACGAAAATCGCTCTTTGGTGTTTGATGTTTGCCGAAATGAAGTTTTTCATACCTCCTAATGATCGACATGCAGTTGACGCAGTCAGCTAATTATCTCCTTTTAGTTTGAAAGAACACATGCACTGGAGCATGTCATGGCAGGTGTCATCAAAATTAGTTCCATTACTCAAAGCCATTTCATTTGGTTGAAGCCAAATACTGTAGCTGCAGCTGGATACTGAATCTGTTCTGTAGCTATGAGCTTTTCGATCCTGAGCGCTTTCGACAAACTGAGATGTGATTTCCACTTCTTGTGAACAATTTTATGTGATGTAAGCTAGTTTATCACTGAGAGATTCCAGTCACTTATCACTAACATTCATTCATCTGCGAACTCCTTGAAGTTCATCCCACTTGCTGACTGAAACAATTTAAATTTTCATAGCACCTCATTGAAAATTACTGAAAGATAACAGTTTTATTGAACATTTGATTGCGATACAGTTTTGCTTCTTGGTGATTTTATGTGGTTGTTCCAGCAGTCGAAACCGTCGTAAAAGCGCCATAAACTTGGTTCTTTCGTAGCAGCTTCAGCTCAACTGACAGCCATGCATGAGCTCCCCAGTGGTTCGGAATCCTCCTGAAACATAGGTTGATCATTTCATATTAATAACATTATCATTTCTCCTATTACACACGCACGATTTTTGTAGTTTTGTGGGTATCATTCAAAGAAAAGAAATTTCTCAAATTCACATTCCTTCTTCCTATATTTCCCGTTTGATTTTTATTTAGGAAATAATCTCTCAGTACCTTCCCCAAACTTTTTCATTCTCCTCAATGCTTTTAAATCATTTTGAAAAAAATAAAGCTGAGAATTTTGTGAGATTCATCTATGTATGCAATTTCATTATTGTGGAGGATAATCATCTGTAACTCACTAATGATTACAGAATCGTCGATAAATGGATGTTCCAAGTGGTGAAGTTAGTGTTTAAACAATACAAACCGGTTGGCAGACTTGTCAGTCAACGACAATAAATGGCGGGAAATCGCATTATAGTTGGCGCGTATGATGGATGGTCAGGGTGTATCATGAACGGATTAATGAACTGGTTGCGCATGCGCGAAGGACAAAGTTTGAAATAGCCGCTGAATTGAAAAGGAAGAATCGACCAGCAGACAGGAGAAATACGTAACTTATTCTCTTGAAATGGAAACTGGGAAGATTAAAAGATTTAGTAGCGATGTTCGGCAATGATGTAAAGGTTAGCTGTGAAGTGATCCTATACCACTGGCAGGAGACTGGCCACGCCTGTTCTTCTAATCTCTGCAGCCTCGAAGGAAAGGAGAAGGAAGAAGGAGAAGCAGAAGCAGAAGACAGAAGAAGAACGAGACAGAAGAAGAAGAATAAGAAGATAGGAGAAGAAAAAGACAGGTTAAGAAGAAAACAGGATAAGAAGAAGAAGAAGAAGAAGAAGACAAGAGAATAAATGACAGAAGAAGAAGACAGGAGAAAAAGATGGTGACAGGAGGAGAAGTAGAAGACGAAGAAAAAGAGAAGAAGAGACGGGAGAAGAAACAGACAGTTAAAGACGAAAACAGGTTGAGAAGAAGAAAACAAGAGAGATGAGAAAGGCAGAAGAATAAATAACAGAAGAAGAAGACAGGAAAAGAAGAAGAAGAAAAAGGAGAAGAAGAAGAAGAAAAAGGAGAAGAAGAAGAAGAAGAAGAAAAGAAGAAGAAAAGAAGAAGAAAAAGAAAAGACGAATAAATAATAAGAATAAGAAAAAGAAAAGACGAATAAATAATAAGAATAAGACCGGAAAAGAATAAAATAACAATTATAAAAAAAGGAAGACAGGGAAAGGAGAAGAAGAAGACAGGAGGAGAAGTCGAGAATGAAATAAGAAGATGAAGATGAGGAGGAGAAGAAGAAGAATAAGAATAAGAGGGAGACAGAACAAGAAGATTGAAAGGAGAAGAATGAGAATAAGAGGAAGGCAGAAGAAAAAGTAGAAGAGTCATAAGAAAAAGAAGAAGAATAAAATAAGATGAAGAGAAAGACAGGGAAAGAAGAAAAATATGAAGAAAATCAAGAAGGAAGCAGAAATGGGGCGCAGCCAAATATAAATTGCACAGTCTGATAAATAATCGACTACAGACTGCACAATACATAATCGATCCTCGTTTGAAATTGTTTAAAAATATCCCGTTGGCACCATCCAATTTTTCAAGTCAACTTGAAACAACAGCCAACATGCAATCAGGCTTGCAACTATCCTTCACTTACGCTCTTTGATTAACGCCTTGTCTGTCTGTCCACCGCAAACAAAACATGTTGATTTTTAAAAGGTGAGGAGATTTACTTTCTCAACTTCCGACATGGATTGCTCAATGAGTCCTAATTATATGCATTATTACAGCTGTTGAAACGTTTTCGATCTACTTACAGGCACTGATTATTGCCAAATAAGTAACCCATGATGTAGCCTTCATCAGTCAGAAAGACGGTCATGGACCCACCAATTCTGAACTACAACTGTACTGCATACCGCAGAGACTGATGAACTTAAACCCACAAACACAACTGAGATTACAAAAAGAAATATCTCATTAGATTTTCTCGAAAATGTTGTTTCTTGTGGAAGATAGATCAAGAATATTTGTTTTTCTAGAAAGACAAAACAATTATGAAGTGACATGCCAGAGAATAAATTGATTCTCCATTAATTGAATAAGTAAATTTTCACTGTATGTTCCATGTATTGGGGAAGTGATTTTTCACTGTGTTTCCCTTCCAACGTTTCGTAGCCTACAACTTTCCTGTTGGGAGAATTCTTTCTATTTCTACTATTAGGCTACTACTATTATTTTCTCTATTCCATAGAGAAAAGATAGCACAAGTAGATACCCCATGGTATAGAGCGTTTATGTTACAATTTCAAATGGAAACTGTTAGTCCTGATAGTTCTATTTTGCGTGAAGCTATGAGACGCTGGTAGTCTCTGTGCCGTTTTAATACTCTCAACGGACCAAAACAGTAATAATATACAGTAGTAGACAATAGACTTGAATTTTGGAACATAAACGACCTATACCATGAGACATCTTCATATACTATCTTTTATCTATTGCTATCACTATTGCTAGTACTCTTGCCCGTACTAGTATTATTCTTTTCATTCGTAGCTTGTAGTAATATTTTCGGAATGCACAAATTTGAAGCAATTTGAATCATGAAGTCACAATTTCAGTCTGCAATCGCTGCACTGGTCATGAGTTTGAATCTTATTTAATCTGGAGTCTATTGGTACTCACTGTACCTTATTGCCGTGCACTTACAACTTATAGACTATGTCAAGTTTCATTATTTCATAAGAAAGAAACAAGAATTAGAGATTTTGCCTTGCTCAATGAACCTTAGTGGGAGATATTACTTGATAAATCTACTGTTTTGTATTATAAGCTTTTTAGTATAATTCAGATCTTTATTGAAAATTGACATATAAGTTACCAATTCGATGTCTCAACGAATGACAAATCTCAATCACTAAATTCAGTTAAATCTTTGAAGCTGGTCAAAACCATCCAGTCTTCTACATTTTTAGTGGGTGGATTTATAGCATCTGAGTAATTCTCAGTCACATTAAGAAGGTGGCTGGACTGGAAAACATCAGCCTAAATTGATGGTGACGCTAACCAAATAAAAAGGCGATCTTTTTTCCCATTTAGTCTCGAAGCCCGACCGCCCGGCTCAACGGACATTGTCTGGTCCAAATACATCATGCAAATTTTATTATGAGGTTCTCCTTCTGAAACAAGATTCCTTGCAGCTCGCGCTCGCTTGTTTCATTTTTTTGGAGGAATTATCCTTCGCCGGAAAAATTCTATTCAAATTAAGTTATTCGTGTCACATTTTTACAGAACAAGAGACTTGAATTACAGATTGACCAAATAGGTAATAGAATGTCTGGAAGTGGAGATAGAGAGGTTAAAGGAGTTAGACCTTATCGGTTGCTTCAAAGACCGAAATTGGGAGATCTATTTTTGAGAATAAAAGATGAATAGAAGGAAGCATTCCTAGAATGTGAATAATAGACTCGGGAGATTCCAGTTATGGAATATGATATCGTAGAGGTGGATGTTTAATCGTGTATAAAATACCCGTCAGTTGATAATACACTTAATTCATTCATTAAAGTGGAGAATGGATTGGATCTCATTGATTGATTTTGAAGTTTCAGTTATTGATGAAGTGTGGATTCTTATCAATAATGATATTCAGATCTAGGGTTGAGTTATGGCGATAGAAATGATTATTTAAAATTGAAATTAATCAACACAACTCAATATTTCAACAGTTATATTATTTAACAGATCAGAAATGATTGGATGAATGTTAAAATCAACTCTTATTGTAGGGTAACAATCTTTGTACCCTTTGTTTAATTGAGTATAAAATACCCGTCAGTTGATAATACACTTAATTCATTCATTAAAGTGGAGAATGGATTGGCTCTCATTGATTGATTTTGAAGTTTTAGTGATTGATGAAGTGTGGATCCTCATCAATAATGATGTTCAGATCTAGGGTTGAGTTATGGCGATAGAAATGATTATTTAAAATTGAAATTAATCAACACAACTCAATATTTCAACAGTTATATTATTTAACATATCAGAAATGATCGGATGAATGTTAAAATCAACTCTTACTGTAGGTAACAATCTTTGTACCCTGTATGATAGATAATACAGTATATTATTATCATTACACATTGGAGTAAAATATTATCTATTATAAAATAGATCCTGTGAATAATGGATGTTTCTCGATGATTGAATGCGGGTACAGTGAACAGTATTATTTTTCCCAATATCAGAAATTATTTGAGAATATTATTCAAATATAAGCAACATTTTTTAATTATATAGCGATAAATCTCGAATTATGCTGCTACTTGCTACACTGCTCTACTTTAAAAAAGGGCTCAATCGACTAAAAAATAAAACACAACACATTTTGGCCCCCAAAAAAAATAATTTTTGACTTTTTCATCTGTGATCTATTATAAAAAGTAGTAGCATGTAGCCCCGCAATTTGAAGTCATTTTTCGAGTTTCGGCATGTGTCATAATTGGAAAATTGTAAATTTCACTAAAATCAAATTCATCGTTTCGCACTTTGATCTTGATCAATCAAGCTCGTAAAAAGTCAACACGACCTTGACAGTGCTAAACTTGATCGGTTATTTTTGGTAACTCCATCATGTTTGTCCAAACACCGGTCACCAAATTTTATTACCATCATCAAAACGGTCCACCGTATGAAATTTTACTACATCTCCATCTCCAGTGTCGTAAACTTTATTGACTTGCTTTTGAAGGTGCAAACACATGTGATAATAAATTTACAGTGGAGAAAATGTAATTAATGATTGAAAAGATAAAATATTGGTTAGTAGTTGAAGATGAGATGCATTCATAGTTTCTTTCAAGATTGTAGAATAGGATGTATCGATCATCATTCAGAGACATTTTGATCCCGAGAATACAGCGATACAAGGACATTGTGAAATAATGGAAATTTACCTTACCATTAATAGTGTGTATCATAAATTCAAGTTTCTTTCAATCCATATCAAAGTATTTTTCACTAGGGAAAGGAAATCCTTCTACTAGCAAATATCAAATCCCTCTCTCATCCAGAATTTCTCTGCTTTTGTCAGACTGAAGATCTCTTGCTCCGAGAATTGAAGAGAATAATCAATCTGTGTATTTTCAGAATAC
Organism: Nilaparvata lugens; assembly: GCF_014356525.2. Classification (NCBI taxonomy): domain Eukaryota; kingdom Metazoa; phylum Arthropoda; class Insecta; order Hemiptera; family Delphacidae; genus Nilaparvata; species Nilaparvata lugens. The sequence continues at coordinate 9,340,650 of NC_052513.1, read as the reverse complement.
TGTAAGTTTATTTCAATCAGATTTGGTCTCATTTAGCGTTCACAACCATACTGTGACATATTGTGTTGAAATTGTAATCGTGTTGAAATTTTATAGTGTAAGTACAATAACTATCATAAGACTGGCCGAGCGTTTTCATAAAAATCATTGCTTGATCGATTTACCCTATCTAGTGAAACTGAATTTTACGCATAGAGGATTTAGTTCAAATCAAATCACATAATATATTCCGTCTTTATGATAAGAATGATATATTAATAATAATAATTATCTTCAATACAAAATAAAGCAAGATGGTAATCCATCATTATAAAATAAATTATAAAAGAGAAGTAATTTTTTTTAATCAAAATATCACATAGGCCCTAGTGCAGGTCAGCAAGTATCAATATAAATTTTTAGTATAAAAGTTGTAATACAAGAATAAATGAATAAAATGAATATACATATGATTGAAAATGAAAATAAATGATGTATTCTAGTCTCAAGATTAATGCTGAGTTCACTTGGTGTAATGAATCAATTGTTTTCCAGCGTTTGACAAGATATCAACATGATTAAATGAAGTACTGTACCGTTCATCGATTTGTCAATGTAGTTTCTCGTTGTTATATGCAGATAAAACTGCAAGTACACCAAACTGCTGAACAGAGCTTGTTCAACTTGTACTTCTCTGTCAGTTTACATTGTTTACATTGAACGAGTACGATACACCCACATACTAAAGCACGTCCATGCAATCTTTTTGCATGAAGTGTTGTGCACGGAAACAGGAATGATAAATGTACGGTTGCAGGAGTGTGTCTTTAAAATAATTCTTAGTTGAACAAACCAGAAGAATGTAAAGCATTTGACCATATCAATTTTATTCTATAACGTGTGTTCATTCATCTGTTAAGGATTACAGAAGAATGTTGGACAATTTGAAATCTACTCGTTCTTCATCTACTGTACACTTTAAAGCAAGTCAACTTTGGTGAGAGATAGCACCATTACTATCTTACTATCACAGTATTCTGTTAGCTGGAACAAACAAAAATAATTTTTCAACAAAATTTATTTTAACAAAAATATTGTTACAAGAAAACAATTATTTTCATTTCAGGTTCTCCCGTAATAATCTGCTGCTGCTTTGATATTTCAAAAAATAACAATCTATTATTCTCGTTAGTGTACTAAAGTTTTTTCTGAAGGTGAATAGATAGTAAAACTGGCCGATGAATTGAACTCAACCAGTAAAAATTGTATTTCATAACTGCGTAAATATCAAGAAATTTGACAAAAAATAATAGAAGAATGTGATTTTTTAGTTGAATTGATTGTGTGAGTTGATTTTCATATATTTGCATGTGACTTAATTCGTTCAATGGCAAAAATTGAATTATTTTTAGAAAGTAATTTATGAGCTATTTAATTTTACAAACTGAATAGTCTAGTTGGAAGTTTCTCAGCTATCCTCTATCATCAGTACAATACAATCTTTGTACGCTGAAGCTCATAAAAGCAAAAAAAAAAAACTAATAAATGAAAAATAAAAATAAAACTGAAAACAATGGAAAATATACTGCCAAAGACGTTAACAGAATTCATCCCATGTGGATGGTTGATATATTAAGTCCACATTTATAAATGCTCTTTGATTTACTAAATAGACTGCCTGATGGCATTTGGCAAAGTGTTAACAAATATTCTGAGATGAATAATTAATGAGAGAAGTAATTTATTGCAGGATAATGCATTCGCGAACAGCGATAACTCAACCCAAAGGCGCTGCACTGCACCACTCAATATAATATTCAAAATCTCGCCTCTTCAGCTTCTCAGCACTGTAAATTCAAATTTACTAACTTAGTGACCACAACTTGGAGTCGCGTGGGTTTCCATAGGTTTCATCGACATCCATCTGTAGGAGAATAAAACATTATTCAAATTGGAAGTGGTGATGTGCCATTTGTTTACAATCCATTATCTCTGAGATCTTGTTAAAACTGATATTTATTCATTCCTTGTATCCAGCAACTCGATAGAGGTGATTTTGGGATTGTAGTGTCTCTAGTGATTCTAGGACTCCGCAGTTCAGTCTTAGAAGGTTTGATTCGTCCTGCTGCTTTCAAGAATATACAAATGACCATCTTTTAAACAAATAGACAAATTAATCTATTCACTAGTTTCCTGTGTATTATATCTTATTTCCGTGACATTTTGATTATTAATATATATTATTCTGTTTTCTACGTGATTTTTTCCAGAATGGTACAGTCAAAATGAACTAGCTATTATCAATTAGCGAAATTCTCTAACTTACGTCTTCTGCTTATAAACTTAGTTCTACGTATTAGAAGGGAATAATACCTGCATCAAGAAATTAGTGGAAATGATATTAATTCTTCTAAGCGTGTAATATTTCTGTTCAATCAATTCAATAAATAACTTGAAAAAGGGTAAAGCTATCTCCGTCAAATATCATGTTTATGAGTTTAAAAATCTCTTTCATCATCTATCTTCACTCATCTTTCATCATCTATTTAAAAAGGCTCTACCAACGCCTCAGCAGCTACGGTACCTAGCATAGAGAGTAGGATTCAGCATTGATATTTTGTATATTTGTTTTTTTTGTTCATTTTAAAATATTTTAACATAGTGTTCATGAATTGAATTGAAGCATCGTGGGCGGGTTTAGTGAGGTTATTATAGTTCCATTTGAATTAATTGTAATAATGATTTGATTATGGGAATTTATCAATTTCATACCATTATCTCCTTTAATTCCAGTATTCTTTTTCTTTTCATCACCTGTTTATTCCTTCATCTTAACTTTTTTATTATTCTTCTTCTTCATTATCTTGTTACAATATTATTCTTCCTTCTTCATGAATATCTTCAACATTTTTCAATTGTAATGAGGTTATACATATTTTTTTACTTACTTTTACAATTTTCCATTTGTTTGTAATTTAGTTTGCTTATTATCACTATTCTTTTGTATTATTTAGAATATTTTTTTTAAGTTGTAACTTTGTAAATTGTATAATTGTAATGTTTACAAATGCAATAGGTTTTTCAAGACCTAGCATGTGATAAATGAATGAATAAATCAATCATCATCATAATCCTTTCAAAATTTTAAGCTGAGATTGTGCAGGTGAAAACCAATTGAAATTATGAGAACCTCAATCTGTCTCCCAAATGATGTTGCAACGCTAACATTTGAAAATTTATAAAAGCTAGTAGGCTATCATTTACACTCACGAATTAATTATAATTCATTTTATCAGTTCCCATCACCCAACGTTGCATTTTATTATACCAAAATATTCTTCACTTCTGAAATTTATCGGGTTCAATCTGAAGCTTATGAAGCTATGAGTTTTAAATTCTGTATTGCCAATTTGTGATCATTTAAATACCACTCGTCCATCCATTTTTACAAATAAGTGAAGTGTATTTTAGGTGATATTTCATCAGTAATTCTTTAATCTCAAGTTCCTTTAATTCCACCTGGGAAGGATAACTTCTCTCTAAAATTGCAGCTTTGATGATTCCGTTGGAGCCGCTGGCTGTTGTATCACCTTGATATATGAGATAATAATTTTCTCAACAGCTAATAAATCTACATCTAAGCTGCAGTCTGCAGTCATCCTGTTGTCAGAGCTTAGCATTTGCCTAACACCACAAGCCCACAGATTGTAACACGATCTCTATAATATTCTTGTTTACTCTGGTTGTAGATCGTAATACCTGTCTCAATGTAGGTAGTCCTGTAATAAGCTCGCGTTCAGACATAGGAGAGACAGCAATTTCGATTGATTCCAGTTGGAATTATACTAGAGGTAGAGCAATCTAATTTAGAATATTTGGAAATCATATAAGAAGTAAAATCATATAATAAGTATAAGAATTCTTATTACTGGAAATAATGGTTGTTTCTAACCCTGAAATTTAGAATAGTTGGAAATCATATAAGAAGTAAAATCATATAATAAGTATAAGAATTCTTATTACTGGAAATAATGGTTGTTTCTAACTCTGAAATTTTTAATGTAGAATCGGTCATGATCACTCATTATAATATCATAGGTTATTTGGAAATGAACTACAATAATCCAATTCTAAGCCTTCATGAAACTATATTACCAGATATAATTGAATAGAGTCAACGTCTTTTTACTTACTGGATATTCCCAATTAAGGCGTGATAGGTAAACTTAAAAAAACTTATTAATTCAAAACTTCACGATCCAGTTCATGACGCATTGCGAAAAAATATCATCACTTTGTAAGGATAAAAGCTAGATGAATAATATTTTCAAAAATGTTTTTATACGAACCAGTACGCGGGTACTCAATAAACTATAAATACCGAAACTCTGATTATCTGATAGAAATCAATGTGATTTTCATAAGCCATTAACTTGAAAAGACGTAATATTCTCGAATAAATTTCAAGTGCATTCCATGTTACGATATTTTGAACTCGTATCGAGCTCAAGAAAACTCATATTGATCAGCCTGAAGGCGCTCATATATTTCCCAGAAAGATTGGGATTATGATAATCACTTGACGGCTATAATAGAATCGCGGTATTGAGCCGAGAATATTGATCTCAATATCAACCATAGTTGAAGTGGTTTCCTCTATTTTCAGCCATTCAAGAAAGGTTAGATATTTTGATGACTCGTGACAGATTGAGAGCCAATGAAAAACATTATGAAGCGTGTGTTATTATTTATTGTGAAATTATAGCTTCCATAACCATTGACAAAAAGTCTAATAGACCAGGACCTGAAATAACATTAAGACACCCACACCTTGCAAAAAATTCTGAATAAATAAATAATTTAATTCGGACAGCAGAAGGAACTGACCGGTAGGTATGTCTAGGTGAGTAGGGTACTGTATCAATCATGCTGACTTGGAAATGCCACTTGAACTTTAACAGAGATAAAGGTAGAATATTATGTTTGAGGCAATAAGTAGAAAAATTCTACCTAATTATAATAAGGCCAGTACGGACGATAAAGAAGTGCACTTTATACTGTCAGAATACCTTATGAAAAACACCAACGTTTCCCATTCAACCAATACTGACAGTGGAAAGTGAATCTTAGGACACCCAAGGCGATCGTTCAACTTCTTCATGCCGGTGATTTATGGACCTATTTTGCCTTTGTTAACATCACCTCTCATATTGTTCCTTCAAGACACTTGAAATTTATCTCAGTATTCATTTTTACATGTTTTTTTACCGAATTGTGACAAAAATCCTCTCTGCTTGATCTCTAGAATGATTAATGTGTTAATCTGTTAATGGTCAAGCTCTCAGATACTGTTATCAAATTTTGGAAGGTTTTCTATTTTTGATAATTTTATTAGCTTATCAGCTTTGTTTCGTTACAGGTCAAGGAGAAATAAGTTATTCTCCTTGATCTGTGTAAAATGAGTTGGGAATTGAGTGATAGTCTACTTTTGTATTCAAATGTCAATAAGATACCCCATGATTGGAAGTATGTGTTATTGAAAGTATTGCCTACTGATATGACTCCAGAACCGATGAAGGAATTTAAATTTAGTGGTATTGACTCCCAATATAATCTGACACCCGTGAGACTGTAGTAGAAACAGCAGCAGCGTTAACTGAGCGATAAGGTAGCGGCGCGACTGTAGTAGAAACAGCAGCAGCAGCAGCGTTAACTGAGCGATAAGGTAGCGGTGCGACTGCTAAGCGAATCGTAGTTTTAGGTTCCGTTATACACGAGTTATTTCGAACATAAAACACAATATCATGCTTTTCAAAAATCTATCTCTATTTTAACAATAAATACATGAATTGTATGTTGATTGAAACTCAGTTCTTACATACGACTGAAAGTGTTGCAAACTACAACGAAACCATGATAGTCTTGCATTAACAGAACTATCCTTCTTTGGAGTAGACAAAATATTAGCTATTAGCTTGTATTATAGCTTCAATAATTGCATTTGATAATGAATTTTAAATAGAAATATCCTGAGGGTTGATCATACGGTTCAAGCCAAGAAACGTGTGATGAAATGTAGAATAGGAGTACTGGTACTCTATAAAGATGATTGACTAGCGTTAAATTGCTTGAATTCTTCTTCAAGATGAGATAACGGCTACTCCCGTCCAAAACGACATTCTAAAATCATATTTGGGAATGAGCTGCATGGGCGTACAATTTTTGGATTTTTTACAAAAAATATTTGCGCCAAATGAGTTATCTCCTAATACGATATGAGAATTAACTCGTCACTCCAACTCACTTCACCAAGAAATGATTTATACTCAAACTGTTGTCCAAATTCAATCATAGAATGTCAATGCTCTCTCAATTTTATGATAAAAAATGTGATACTTTCGTAAAGAATATATTCTAAATCCAACCAGCAGACTTGCTACACTTGCCTTAACCCGTGAAGCCCTTCCCAAATTGCTTCAATAATGCATCTTGTAACAAATCGTTGGTTGGAATAATAAATAGAGTTTTCCATTAAGTAATTTCTTTGAGAAATTTACAGGATTATTTTTTTGTCGACTCACTTGTCTGATTGTCTGTAGGTATTCTTGCTCTTCTTCTTCATATGCCGTCTCCATGGCGGAGGTTGGCTATCATGATGGCAATTTTCATACTGCTCACAGCTGACTTGAAAAGTTCATTATTTGAGGTGCACTTAAACCAATCCCTTAAATTGCGCAACAATAATATCCTTCTTCGCCCCACTGACCTCCTACCTGTTATTTTGCATGAGGTGCAATATTCCATACTTGTGTCCTCTCATTATGTGACCCAGGTACCTTAATTTGCGCTAGTCTTGCTCACGCTCTTGAAAATTGCTGCTGGAATAGTCAGTTGGATGTCAGGGATGATATTTTCACATTTTTCTAATTTTTGCAATGTGTGCGAAAAATTGTGCACACGCATACATCCAATATGCATTCAATTCTCCAACTTTGAAGCTCTTGGGTCGCGAATGCATAATAGTCCTTGACTCTTCAAATTATTTCCCTCACCCTCTCAAGTCACAAATTCCCAACATTTTTGTTTGAGTGGTTCTCAAATAATGTGGGAAAGCGTTTCCACCCGATTCTGCATGTTATTAGGGTATATTTCCAAAATCCTCTGAGCACTCACTCCCAAGTCTCTTTATACTAAATTGAAAATTCTGTGTAAAATTTCAGATGCTATTCTTCAATCGCCCTCATTTCCTTTTCTGTTTTATGAGATGTGAGATACATTCTTATACTGAGCTACCGAGGTTCCAAAATGAAAAACCAGGTTTGGATTCGAATAATCATAAAAATCTCTAGTGAAATGAATAAGTGAAACTCACCATCAATTTATCCATTTATTGGATAAAGCGAACAAGACAATAGTCAGAAAAGAAAAAAACAGGCTATTGCCAAATCATCTTCTACTTCCATCCATCATGAAACTTAATATATTCTCAAAGTTTGTAATAAATTGTTGGTATTGATATCGTAGTTTTTGGATCAATATCAAACACATTATCATTAGCATTATTAGAAACCTCAAGCATTCAGAGTAACTAAGTTTAGGTAATCTTTCACCTATGACTATGTAATCTTTCTATTATAGTAACTCTATGGTGTGGTTTTCAAGTAATACTTCGGAAAACTTCGGAATCCAGGGGTAGTCCTGATCACATGAGCAGGAAAATATTGAGCTCTCTCCCACCTGTTATATCTGAGATTGACTCTGAAGTTTTGTTGAAGGATTGGCTGATCGAGAAATCCAACTCAGTGTAATGGAACTTTTTGAATTGAGAAATTTCTAAAATGATGTGATTCTTGTCATCGAATTGAATTATTTTTTGTCATTCAGATATCTTAATATTTTTTACAATGTAATCTACCAATGTGACTAAGTATTTGACTTGTGTCAATATTGCATTATTGTACTATGAATGACATCAATAAAATTAAAATTGAAAATATATTCGTATTTCCCTATCAATCAGTTCCGTTTGCTGTCTGTGTATTCTTCATAGTAGTTGATTAGGTTCCACTCTCAAATAAAATTTTAATAAAACCTCACAACATGAATTCAACTCTTTTTATTTGGATGCCTCGGAAACCTGCTTCGATAAGAACTAGGGCGGATCCTCTTTAAAATGTTAATCGATCTCCTTAGTTGGCAAAAGTAGATAGCAAGACGCTAAATTTATTATGGGTTTCAAAAATCAAACAAGAATTAAACTTGCCCGGATTGCTATTGGCTTTGAAAAAAGTGAAAACAAACTACCCAATTGGTGAGCTTTGCCAAATGAGGTAATATATTTTAGAATAATGATATTTTAATCACTATATTTATAGACAGACGAAATTTGTGTTCGTTAATTACTATGTGGCATCAGGCTATACTTACTGATATTACATTTGCAATATTATTATGACTTGAAAAAGTGTTTCATACTATCCCGGTTGGAATAATATATTTCCACTGTGTCGTCCTCAAAACTATCATGATTTTAAGTCATTAGTCATATTTGATAATAAATTAAGGATTAATGAAGGCTAGAGAAGCTTTGTGATTGAAAAATGATTATAGGTACCTTCAGCATTAGGCCACCGGTATATTGAATGAAATTTGAACATAATTTGATCTTAATACAGTACTGTCAAATAGTCCACAGTACAAGAGCATATTACTATGTTAAACACGAATATTTCTATCCTTAACTTTTATTTTATTCTGATTACAGTCTTTCATGCATTTTACAACAATTACACATTTTTATAATTTTAATAAAGGCCACGTGGAGATTTTGAATTAAATATTTTTTAGCACCGAGCAAATAAATATCCGGGCACCGAGCTTTGCTCGTTATTGATAAACAAAACACAATTTTATTCTTTAAAATGATTGCGGAAGGACTAATATGCACAGCCCAAAACTGTTTCTTCACCAAATTTTGATTGATACACTATAAATAGTCCAAAAAGTAGGTTATGTTACATATATAGGTACACTTGAATTCAAGTCCAATTTCCAGTCCAAACATTTGAAAACAGAAAATTTCCATTTTAGATTGCTTACAAACCAAATTGAATAACAAAATAACACTCACTAATCACTTAAAACTGTGAAATAATGTTGAACTTTGAATATTATGATATACCATGTCATGTCAACAAATCAGATTATTTTGATAAGAGTCTATTAAAACTTCTAGATTTCTCGCGAGATACGGTAAGCTGATTGATTACACAGCTGATCTCCCACACAGGCACACGCATCTTCTGTTATCGACAGACGACGAAAGTATCATCTGTTTTTCCAAGGATGAATAATTATTATCCTTTTCATGTCCTTCAGCGAGTTTTCCCAAGGATGAGACCAAGTGCAATCGAATTCTTATATCATAAACCTACTATGTTCCAAATTTCGTGAAAATCGTTAGAGCCGTTTTCGAGATTCGTTGGACATAAATAACCAAATATAACAATATATACAGATATACAGATATACAGAAATTGCTCGCTTAATATAATAGGATTCCATTACAACAAAGCTTTGAACTTAAATTACATATAACTTTATTGAAGCTCAGTGGTAAACGGTGAATTTGTTAATCACAGGCCTGGATAGGTACTTCTTTAGAGAATTATTTTTCAACCTAAAGATGCATTGGTGTTACAAAATGAGTGAATGTGGTCATCTTTGTAATAGGAATTTCTTTCGTCATAGGACATAGGAATATCTCTTATGAACAATTTTCTTTAGCAGGAATAGAAACTACTTTGAATGGAATTGGTGTGAGGCGGATCACATTCATGTTTGAGAGATTGGAAACATGTAGTCTACAGAATTCATGTCATGTTATTTTTGAATAAACATTCATTGAACTCGCATTGACTCTCTATGTTCTCTTTAAGTAGGTATTTACTCGTATACTCGTATTTACTCCCACTTACTTTCACGTTGGCGATTAGAACTCTAATCAGTGTTGACATTTCGATAAACAATTACAAAATACCGATTCAAACACGGTTCTCTTGAAATTTATGGCTGTTTACGAATAATTGCGAAATGATTTCTTTCCGGTGGAATTCGTGAACAGTAGATGAAATAACTTTGATGGGCGTATCTTGCAACGGGAAAAAAAGAAGATGCATTACAAGAGACCGTTGCTCTTTCAAGATCCCTTGAAGGTCGTCAGGTTGAGGAAAACAGTCTCCCGGAGTTTTCTTTTGTTGTTATGGGAACTCAAAAAGAAGAAAAGAAATTGAGAGTAGTTTTTAAAACAGGCGACAGTTGGCAGATACTGGTCAATCTAGATTCTCCCGCTTCCCGTGGAAACCGTTTTCACTTTTATTCTTTATTTTCTTTTGTTTTCACTCTTTTCTTTCGTGCTTGAACTCGCACACAGACTCGTTAACTCGTTCAACCACTTGTTGGCGCTATTCTGCTCCATAACTCAACAATTTTTTCATTAACTACCTCGTAAATATGTCCGTACTTGAAGTTTTTGGGAAATGTATTTTCTTAACGCCACTTCTAGACTTATGCAGTTATTTTCTCACTTCAAACTATGCAATTTATGTTGATGTTAATTTTGTGGAGTCGAGATTTTTCACTAAATTTTCATTCTTTTCGAGTGTATTTCTTTAATACCTTATGAGTTTTAAAACTAAAATCGGCGATTCGGCGTGATTCAATTTATTCTGAATATAAGGAATGAAGAATACATAAGGATAATGAAGGAAGAATATAATGAAATTCCTAGTGAATTTTGAAAAAAAAGTTGCCTACTGATGATTGGGGGGGTGGAAACAGATTGCGTCCTTGAAACTCTTGTGATGATGGGAGGGGGCTCAATATCAATTCCTATGGTGTCTCAAAATAGATCAGGGTTTTCAATTATGAGCTGAGGGGTGTAGGAGCTGGATTCTCATAATCTATCTCGAGTATTATTCTCTCTCACAGAACTATTCTCATGATGTAATAAAAGGACAAATTTTGAGATTATAATTATTATGAATCAGAGATAATTGATCATTAAAAAAACAGCATTAATTATAAATTGCAAATTGCACGATCTGGAAGGTTAAGACAGGACATAAATCAAGACTTTGACATCAGAGCAAGACTCTGGCATAGCCACAAAGATTTCAATAGACATAGACATTGTAATAGACATAGAATCGAATCCATTACTTGAAAACCATTCAGACACGATAAAAGTCGGACATTTTCCACATTCGCTATTTATTTTCGATTTTAAAATTGTCATGTGTTCCATGATTATTTGATAATTTTTACAAAAGATTATCAATTTTTATAATTATCAAAGTGAGCTACTAACTATGATAACTTATTCTATTGTTATGTTTGATCATTACAATTTCTAGAAGTGGGAAGTTATTTGTGAATCCAAATTTTATTCTCTCCATTTTGTCTTCACAGATGGCCCAGGTTTCCGGCCATGGTCGATTGATGGATCCTCCAGCGAGGAATAGCATGTGGCGGTTCGGATTCCCCAATCCCGTCAACTACAACGACAACGAACTCTTCTGTGGAGGTTATGCAGGTCAGTCACTGAGTTCACTCACATCTTCCTTCCACAAATCGAATTTTCCATGTAGATCTCACACTCAACACTGAAAATGCTTGAAAAATGAAGTTGAATAATACAAAAAGTATTATAAAATCACAAATTTGCATTATTAAACCTACTGCGATTCCAATGCTGTATAATATGTGTACAATCAAGGTATACTTTTTTCGATTAGTCGTTGAAGAAGAAGTATTCTATGTTCTAAAAAGCTTTTGAAATAATAATAATTGGCCTAATTGATATTATCATCGCCAATAATTCAATTCCTACTATACAATGTCTACAACAATATATAATTATTATGGCTTAATGGCTTTATTTTTTCCAATGTGTTGTTGGATTGTTGTAAGGACTATCTAAGATATTCCTTGAGAAAAAATGTTCGTCAGTCTCTATTTTGTTTTGAACACTGCTGTTTTTTTTGGCACCTCCCAAGAGGGGTAAAGCACTCCACCAAATACTTTGAAATTCGACTACTGTGTAGTTAAAAACTTGTTGAAATTATTTTATTCATTGAATAACAGCTCTAAATTGAAATAGGAATTGAAGAATCTTAATAACAACTAAAAGAATAGTAGGAAGTCAATTCAAATCAAGTAGTGAAGAATTTTTTCCAAATCACTTCGAAATTCTATCATAGTATTCATTAGCTTTTTGCAATCAATAATAAATTATCCACTATATCCATAATTTTGAAATTGCTTTGAAGCAATTGCTTTGGTTTATTGTTACAATTGATATCATAATGGTTTCAAATAAAATCAATATTTTAAATTCATATAGGAGGAATAATTGCATACTACCCTTGTTTCAAAACGTTTCTATAAATAAACATCAATATTAACAAATATTTTGGAAAATACTTTAATTGGCTTGAAAGCCGGAACTATGATAGTTGTGTTTTTATAAAAGTGTTTATATGAAATTATATCTATTTTGAAAAAAAGGGTAGGCCTTCTATGTAATATTATTTCATTTTATTATATTATTAGAAGATCAATTTTATTGCACAAAGAATCATTACACCATAATCACTGAAGAAAATAATACAAAATATAAACGAGTAAAGTAACTTATATATTATAACCATAGAACACATAAGAACATAAGATGTTTTGACGTTTAGAATTTTAACATGAGTATAATTTGTGGATTCAAGTGAAATTTTTTTGTGATTGTGAAGGAAGACTTTTGTTTGGATTTGTATTTTTAAATTAAATAATCAGATAAATTCAATATTATTGTAGTACATACATTTTTGGGACTCAAAATAGTGTGTGAATCAAGTTATGATTTACATAACCTCTAGATTGTGTATTTCAAATTAAGGTTTAAAGCAGTTTTGGGCGAATGCCTGTTGTTTTTGCCTTTATTGTATCTATTGTCTATGAATAAATGAAATGAAATGAAATGAAACACAGCATATAGTAGTAGGCCTATCATAGTAGATGGGGGAGACATTATAGTAGTTTTCTCCGATTATAACGTTTATAAAATTATTTTGTATATTATGAAGTTGACCAGCCATTTCTTTTTTCTGTGTCCTATACCAATGTAGCAATTTCTATTTTGACTCCATCATTCAATTTATTCATCATTATATTGATTAGTTTATAGCAATCAATACTTGTCTATAATGTGTCTGGTGTGTTGTTGATGTGAGGATGGCTTATGTTCAGTGCAGTACCAGCAGAACAGGGGGAGGTGTGGCGTGTGTGGAGACAGGTATGACTTTGACGACCCGCGACCACACGAGGCGGGCGGCCAGTACGCCAAGGGCATCATCACCCGTCACTACACCATGGGACAGGTATACGTCACATTCACTTCAAACTGGTACCATTCACCTATGTTCAGTGACATTGAATAGAAAGTATAAGTATGGAAACAATTGAACAGTTTTTATTCCATCAACTTTTTATCATCCTGCAAGGAAAATTATTAATTTTTACATAAATTCGTTTTCCATGCTTGTAAGAATGAATCGATGAATCAATCATTTTATGATTCCATCTCTCCATTGAGGATAATATATCTTAGAAATTGTAGTTTAATTTGAAAAAGCCCATTTTTGAAGACAACCTAATTTTCAATAAATTATACTATGCTCTGCCATTTACCATAAAAAATATATAACCTCTATGATATCAAATTTTGAAAAGAATAATCAATTTACATGGAAATTTTATTATTATAATAATTGATTTACACTGTATATGTTATTGATACGAGGGTTAATGCAGTATTTTTTTCTAATTCTTAGTTTTGTATTGTTAGTATTGTTAGTTGATGTGAGAAGGAATCATAAATGCTATCACATCATATTACAATGTGAGAGAAATAATAATGCATAAAAAAATATAATGCATTCCTTAAAAATGTATTTTATAAAATGCATTTTTTGGAAATGTATTATTTATTGAGCACGTATCCCCTATCACCTTCACTAATTACACTACCAATAATGCACCATTACACTAACTTACTAACCTTTTTATTTATTTATTTTTTTGAGCTATCCAATAATCCTCAATACGTAATAATAATATTAAATATGATTCTGAATGCAGCAAAATTAGTGTTTCCTTACTCTCTATCAAACTTATAATATGCAACTCTGGTTTGCGCACAGGCATTTTTTGCCCATGCAGACCAATTTCTAAAGATTTATTTGTCTTAGTGTATTCATGAGGTTGTTTTTATTCTTTGTTGTTTTATATTGATAATGAGTACATAAGATTATTACTTTGTATGTAAAGTGCATTTTTTAAAATAAATATCTTTTGTCTGTCTGTCTTCTATAAAGGATACAGGTGTTGGAGTTAATCGTATTTTTTAAAGAACTATAGAAATGGTTCTAAGAATATGTGTTAAAAATTCAAAGTTGATTGATAAAAGCATTCGAAATCTAAACACGAGTCGAACATTCGAACATACTCACGAATGCAGAACGACTCGAGACTTAGATAAAAAATTGTAACACGTTTAATTATTTTTTTAATAATTCGTTTAATTATTCGTAGGCCTAATAAATTATATTGTTGATGATACAATATGTATTCTTAGAACAATTTTTGTAATAGGGTGTGGTGGAATATGGTGCAGGAAAAGACAGAATTCTAAAAATTATTCGTGTTTGCTCTCTAACAATAAATTATGTATATTCTTCAATTGAAAAATTCATAAGACTATAAGAACGATTTTATTTCCATGATTAATATCAAACAGTATAAAATATAAATTATTGTTATTAAACTAGGATGAAATAAAATTAGAATGCCTATAATAAACAATGTGTATTAGTATTAATTCATAATACACAAAGACTGTTTGATAAGGCAAAGAGAATTAATTTGTTCTTATATTAGAACGATTTTTTGAAAGTAAAGTAAAGAACCATTCATTTAAACTTTGCTTGCCTTCAAAAATTACCTTTTTTCAGTTTTATTCATACATTGATGTTTGTTCCCATTTGATCCATTGAAAAAATGTTTGTATTTTATCAAAAGACTAATAAATCTTACTTTTTTGCAAGACCATTGATGTGGAAGTGGAGTTGACGGCCAACCATTGGGGACGGTTCGAGATGTTCCTATGTCCGAACAATAATCCAAGATACGAGGCCACACAAAGCTGTCTTGATAGGTCAGTATCCTAAATTCTGCAATATCTGATGGGAATTATTATTTCCATTCACTTACTAGTAGTCAAAATGTGAGAAACTATAAAATCTCAAAAATCTCCATTTACTCAATAATGTAGCCTATTTGTATTTTTTATTATCAATTGATTCATATTCTACTTAATTTTATGAATTACCTATTAGGCTACTTTTCAAATATGGATACATATTTTGTCAAAGTTTGAGTAGTAATTTTTTGTTGTACTGAACACATTCAATCAACAAATAAAGTTTACAGTGTTGTTAAATTGAATGATACTGCACAATTCTGTGATTGATAATTTATGAATCTAAATTAATAAAATGAGAAAGGATGTAATTTGACTGTTCTAAGCTGATTGACTAGGATAAAGAATCGTTAATATTACAGAGATGAATGTAATTCGTATGAATTGTAACATTATGTTAGATTCTATTTGGAAATATCAATACAGTAATTCAAATGATAAGAATATAATCAATATTTGAAAGATTTTTAATATTATATTGCATTTTCAATTCAGCAACTGTATTTTTGGGAGATGCATTTGCAAGCTTTTGAATCGGACTTAAGTACAGAATAGAAAGCTTTTATTTCATCTCCAAATATTTGATCATGGATAAAGGGCTGTCATATTTTATTAGGCTACAAGTACTAAGATAAGAATGATAAAATCATCAAGTGAAGTTCACTTGTCAACTTCAGAGTTCACTCTCTCCCTTTTTAGTGTTTCGGATATGAAATTCAAGATTATTTTGAAAATCCTTGAAATCCAAAAAAAATATTAGAATCATAAATTGGGCGAATACTTGCAAATTAATTCAGTACAACATTGTTTTTCAGATTTCCTTTATTCGTGAAAGGCTCAAGAGATGTGAGGTTTCTAATACCCGGTAACACTAAGAAAAAGGAGATATTCAGATACAAAGTGAGGCTACCGCCATACCTTACATGTAATCAGTGTGTTCTCCAGTGGACTTACTATACAGGTAAATCATGATTTTCCATCAAAATGAAACTTGAAAATGAAAATACATTGAATTACTATGTATAAAAATATTAATGTATGAAAATACATTTGAACTGGACTGGAAATACATTCTTAGAACTGGGATAAATGTAAATTAACATCAATATCATCTTATATGAAGCATCAATAAGATTATTTGAGTGGATCTATTTTACTAAATGTATTTCTATTGAGCATATAAAAGACATTGACTTATTTCATATATGCTACACATGCATAAATCAAAATAATGATTGTGGGAGAACAACAGAATTAATCAAAACTACTACATCTCTCCCGAGTCTAGATAGTTGTTAATGAGGTTTAATAGTTGATAGTCTGAATGAGGTTATGGTCCCGTACCAATCCTTAAAATTTCACAAAAATTTACTGTCCAAATATATTTACTGTACATTGAACATTTAGAATCTGGTTCATTATAAATATAAAAAATAAATATGAAAAACTTGAAAAAATTAAGCCACAAAAATCATAAACTATAATTTACTATTCTTAATCTCTGAAACGTTTTGCAGTTATATTTTCAATAGCTCATGCATAATATAAAGATTGAGTATTATTCCTGAAAAGAAGACCTCAAATCAAATAATTTTAGAGTTACTATTTATTTTTATCCATGTTTGTAAATTGGATTTTATTGGCAGAGAGTTGTTCTACTTCGCCATGATACCCAGTTGTATTGGGTAGGATTTTTATCACGAGAAAATTTCACTTTCACCTCCTAATCTGGATATTCTTTTTGAAAAAGTTTAATATATGTTATGTGAAGATAAATTCTGAGTAGGAATAGCATACAGGTGAAGGTAAAGGTAGCAGTTTTGCTTCATATATGTTTATAATTCTATATTGACTCTAATAAAGTACGCTACAGCCTCAATTTTATTCCAATTGAGAAGTTTTACTATAATGAATCAATATTATTTTCGCAGTACCCTACGCTATTTTGTGACAACATAACATTCTGCACAGCACAGTACCAGTACTGTACTTTTCAAAGATTTGGATGTATGTTTGAAAAAATGGGAATTTACCAGAAAAGAATAATCACTCTGTTGTAGTTCTGACACTGTGTTACTTGTAAATATTTGAATATAACACCAGCCCCTGGTGTCAGGCTGATGAAGCTCCTCTTCAGAAGTGAAATGCATTCTCAATACTCCAAGAAAAGTAAGTGTTTTTCAAATATTTACAAGTAACACAGTGTCAGAACTACAACAGAGTTATTACATAGTGTTTCGTCATGGAAAGCAACATCAAAGAATAATCTTTTCTACAATAACACAAAAAATCATATTTCCCATTTGAATATACAGTGGATATTCACTCATTATCCAGGTAGTACTCATGTTGATTGAACATTTGATTTTTGTATGTTATTATAGATTATGATATTCTTGTGCTCATTATTATTGTATTTTCATTCACTAGTTATTTTAGTAAGCTCTGAATTAGCTATTTGTCTATTCTATTCATCTCCTATTTCACAAATCATGCAATTATTGGGAGAGGAAAAAAAAGCTCAACTTTAAACAGATCCTCTCCTATATGATATGGTCTGAAAACAATATTCATATTAAAAATTCGACTGAGTCACTGTCGATGTTGTAGATCCGTTTAATAATGAAATAAAAACACACGCATATATCGTCAAATTGAGACAGCTTGAAAATGTGACCTGTATGGTGACGAAACCATGGTTCTGTACCAAATAAAACTGTTGAATTTGACGATATATATGTGTGTTTTTATTTCAATATATATATTTTTAATGAAAATAATAATCTTTATTATTATTTATATGATAATAAACATTCATTTACAACGGTACGGTAATATTCGTTATATTACTGTATCGTGATTTTTTTCTAATGAAAGATTCAGAGTTTTGCTCAGGAAAGTGTTTTTTTTTTATTGTGTACTGTTTGATAATCGTTGCCTAATCATTTCGTGGTTGAGTAGTAGAGAGGACTTAAGGCTGATCGGTACACTTTTTTGTTATTCAAATTGGATAATCTTTTTCAATATAATTGTTAAGATCATTATAAGAGTGAGAAAAAGTGGCAACTGAAATTTTATTTTTAAGTGGTCTAATAAGCGAGTTATGGTTGTTGAAAGTGCTAGCTCCGTTTTCTTTCCAGATCATGAACGGTTTCGAATTTTCCATTAGAGTTTTTTTTATACAATCAGTATATCATTGTCTTTGTTCTAATAGGTATGCGTTCTTTTGCGATTAATGCCAAAATAAACAAGTTATTGAATTTACAAAAAATGTTACTTTTTTATTTATGAACGATATGGGGAATAGAATGTTTTAGTTTGGGAAGATACATTTTTTGAATTTTTAAGAGAAGTTCTGTTAATATAGTCGAAACCGTTTATGATCTGGAAAGAAAACGGAATCTGGAAAGTTAGAACTTCAACAACCGCCTAGACCACTTGAAAATTTCAGTAGCCACTTCTTCTTATTATTATAATGCTCTTTACAATATATATAGAAAAAGATTAACCAATTTAAATATAAAAAAGTGTACCGAACATCCTTAAAAGACCCAACTCCGCCTAATAGAGATTTTTTCATTTCATTTCATAATAATTTTTAATTTTCCATTAATTTCTCAATGACTTATTCAGGTAACATGTGGGGTCGATGTCCAAACGGCACAGAAGCCGTGGGCTGCGGGGACCCAGAGACATTCAGAAATTGTGCCGACATCTCCATCACCACAAGCACCGTGGGTTTGCCACCACAAATCGCTAGTCAAATCGATGAGAATCCATTTTTACTATTCTTTAGAGATATACTGTCACCTCAGCGAGTTCTACCATTAATTATAAGGTGAACACTACTGTCATTCAACCTTGAGGACGCTATTTGTATAATAATTTAGTATTCTACCATTAATTAAGATGAGGTAAACACTAGGTACTGTCATTCACCCTTGAAAACGTTGGTGATGATAATTTTGTGTGTGGGTTGTTATGGGTTCATATTATCAGAAGCTTTCTGCGTTCTCAATGAATGCAATTTGATGTTTCTGTTAGCGAAGATTGAATCTTTAAAAATATTGTAACCTTCAGATTAATTAATATGATAGAATTGATCGTTTTTCTTCCATACGTCGGTCTATTCTTTCTAGTCTTGTTCATTGAACAAGACTAGAAATATTGGTGTAATCTTTCTTTAGTGTAATATTAGGTTTATTGTTATTTTTCTAAAATGGGAGAGAAAAATTGTCAATTTTTAAAATGGTTGATAATTACTTATATTGACAGTAGAGCTATCTTCCAATATTTTAATGCCCATTAACATTCCCCTGTTATGAGGATGAGATTTTATAATTTATACAATTATTAAGTTATTCAAATCTCATGAAAATGATTCGTTACGCTAGAAAAATGATATTAAGCAATTTTTATTCTATATAAAATTAAAGAAGAAGCTCAATTTTCATTGGGTCGATTCTAATGATGTCTCTCTAAACGGCAAACATTTGCCATTCACTTTGCCATTGTACCATTCAAATATTATGAGTTACTGGCGAGTAGAAAATGAAAAGAATGAATTAAAAATACTGTGCTTTTCTAGAGAAAAAGTAGCAGGTAAGCCTATGTTTGAATTGAGCTCTGGTGCCTCTGGTCACATCAAGTGAGGTGTATGCAAATAACCTGAAGAAAAGTCGCTGATATATTCAATTCAAGTTGAATACTAAATGAGCTTCTAAATTTATCTAATGGACTGTGTTAAATTCACTAACACTTCACTGAACAATATGAGTCAACGGTATCATGATTATGGAAAATAATATGTAAAAATCTTACTCAATAAAATCGATTCGCCATGATTCTAAAATCCTTACACAATCATACAGAGAATTCGATTCCTTACTTAGGATAGTAATAAACTATCGAAGAAAACAAATTAATATAGTTATTATTTTGGCTCAACAGAAGAAAAGTACTCATCTATTTCACTATCCATGACGAACTGCAAGTTAATAATTCGTTTTGAACTATTTTTGATGATATTAATTAGTTCAAAAATAGTTCAGAAGAAAAGTGTTTAAAAATTATTTATTGTTATAGTTTTTTTTAACATTATAAATTTTAACATTTGGAATTTTTAATTTTTTTCAACAGGGCAACTTTATGCTTGGCCACACCAGCTTACAGCAGCATACCAGGAATAGACGAGTGGTGCCAAATAAATTGCCTCCGTTATCCACCCAATTGTCCTCCTGAGGTTTGCTTTTGTCCGTAAGTAAATAGTTATTTGTGCAACTAGTGCGCAAAGTGACAGTTTGCTGCACCGAAAGAAACGTTTACGCCCGAGCCGTAGGCGAGGGCGGAATGGTTTCTTGAGTGCAGCAGAGGAACTTTGCGCACGTATTTCACATTAAGTTTTTCCTACAGTTACCATTGAATATGAAAAGTGGGTAATTATGGGTAAAATTGCCTGAAATGCATCAAATGTTTTTCTGTGTAATTTTATTATTGATAAAAACCTCAATCCTAAAATCCTGAAGTCCTCGTTGTCGTTGGTTATAATATATAATGAATAATAATTAGCGCGTTGTGCTTCGTTGCACCTCTGCTCACTATAGCAGCCACAGCAGTCACTGTTACCAACTTCATTTTGATTTTGCTGCACTGTTGCTCCATATAACCTACTAAGTATTTTGCGTTGCCATGTTGAAAATCTGGAGTGCAGAAAAATTTTTCCCGCACTAGAGCGGAAAAGTGATTCTTTGCGTTCTGTAATCAGTGCAGCAATGGCCACTTTTCAACGTAACTGTAGGAAAAAAATATTACCCACCTGTAATCCATAATGAATTATCCATCGACCAAATTCTCTATAATGAATATTCCTGTTATATTCTGTCAAATAACCCTATAAAAAATATTCTTTTTGAAAGTATCCATGTCTTGATTCGTCGTAACCATTTTATTACTTAAGAAATTGCAATATAATACAATATAACGAAGTTAGAATTGAAAATCATCAAGTAGTACCTATTTTTTATCAATAATTCACAACTATTTCCAAATGAAAAATTATCGATAAAACAAGAAAGGCACTTGATGGTTTTTATTCCATTTCAATAATAATTATGGTATAAGTAGTGAATATCAATTATTAAACTTTATTAATTTTTATTATCAATCTATCCAAATTCAAAATTGTTTGTTTTATTCTAATTTATATTTTTAGTTTGTGATTTGGTGTAGATATTGAAATGGACATAACCTATGTATAATATTTGGAAAATTTGAAACTAAATTGGGAAATTGAAGAAGTTTTGGGCACAATAGCCTGTTTTTCTTTTCCGAGCATTGTATTTTCTGTGCTAACCTAATAAATGAATAAACTATGTATACCAGAGCTAGAATAATTGTAGTAGAGCCTGCTTTTAGTAGGTAAGCAATTATCACTACAGTAGGAGTAATAATTAGTCAATCAGTGAATTATTTTACTCAATTTAGTATGAATTTAGGAGGATACCATATTTAGAACATTAAGTGCCGGGTGCACAACAGCCGGTTAAATTTTAACGTCTTTTCGAAAACGCCTTCTCTGATTGGTTCTCGTGAAATTAATCACGGTTAAAATTTAACCGGCAGTTGTGCAACCGGGTCGTAATCTGACAAACGATTTTATCTTTAATGTTGGAAATGATTCTTCATCTTTATTCACGATTAGAAAAAATAGGGATTCTAAGTCCAATTCTTCATGTGTCGATTAAGGAATTTCTTAGAATTTATTAGCATAACTGTGTAACTGATTCACATTGAGGAAATTAATAATTCTTTGAAAAACTGACAAAAAATAAATGATGAGTTGAATTGATAGGATTTTTTGAACTGGTGATACCGGTAAAATCTCATCCATTCCTGTCACACAAGAGCAAAACGTAGTAGTAACAATGGAATGTTATATTCATTGATATATTTTGATCATTATATTGATAGGATACTATAATATTGATATGTGAATTATAGTAGTATGATTGGGCAACATTTTATTATACGCAGGTTCATTCTTATACCATGGTACGGTATACATTTAAAGCCATAAATAGGCGAATGGCTCTGATGACGAACTTGGAATGAAGATAATAACAGTATTCGCTTTCATACCTGAAGTATTTGACATTCAAATAGTGGCAACATGGGATCTAGAGTTGTACATATCATACATTTGACAGATAAGACCCTATGACGTCTCTCTGTTGCTAAAACCTCTTCTTCTACTTCAAATTCTCGAGATTAGTTGATTGAATAATGAAAGACTATTTTGAGAGAATTGTTCAATAGTTGGATTTCATAGTGAGATTCATAATAAGATCATATTGAAGACCTGGAATTCTCCATGGAAACTGAAAATTGTCATCAATTATGAATCTATAAATCAAGAATAAAAAAATTGAAACCATTCAATCAAGCTATAAGTTGTGATTGAGACTGAATGGTTTTTATTAAGACATTGAACATTCTACAAAAATAGACTATATTTAAAGAATTAACTTTCTTGGTAAAGCAATTAATAGTCGAAACATATTGCGGGAAATAAAATAAAGTTGAAAACAGGGTTCTTTAATTTTCTATTTTGTATTTTTTATTTAAATACTTTGTGAAATAAGTAAACTCTTCATTTGTAGAGCTTTAATCAAATAAAATTGAACATGACTTTCTACTAGTAACGGATCAACAACATTTGATATTTATGAATGAATCAATGACAACGAAAACATATGGTTTATCATATCATCTACCCGGCTAGATTTTCGTGTTATCTTAGGGGCAAGATGACGGAGCGACACAGTGGACTCTTGTCCATCAGGGCGACGAATGTGAGCATACTCTGGGTTTGCCTCAATCAATTCAACTTCTTCTACTGATGAATCTTGCTTTGAATTTCGGTTCATTTTCTTCAGCCAAACTGGTCCTGGGCTCATTAGCCAAGATGGTAGTGACTGTCCATTTGTTGAGGATCTCATGTGTAGGAACATTCGTTCATGAGGGGTGCAATTTGTTGTAGTACACAAAAGAGATCGAATAGAGTGAAGTGCATCAGGCAACACTTCCTCCCATCGATTTGAATCAAGTCCTCGTGATCTTAGAGCTAGTGTTATTGCTTTCCATATAATTCCATTATATCGCTCTACTTGACCATTCCCTCTCGGATTGTAAGGCGTTGATCTATTAGTTGCTATCCCTTTTGAGCCAAGAAAGCTCTTCAACTCAGTTGACATGAAGGATGTTCCTCTGTCTGTGTGAATATAGCTTGGAAGGCCAAACATTGATATTAATGAGACCAGACAATTTATGACTGTTCATTTGATATTTATGAATGAATCAATGACAACGAAAACATATGGTTTATCATATCACTTTGATTTTTAATTTTCAAGGAAAACCTATATGGACAACCATTAAGCACCTGCATCTGAGATTTTTAATTTTTTATCTTACTCAACTGGTGGAAATTCAATAAAATTTTGGAACAACAATCCGAAATTTGTTCTACTTAACTAGTGGAACTTGAATACAATTTGGGAATTCAAGAAAATCAAATATAAATGAATAATGTCAATAAAATTAATCACAAAAATGACAAATATAGAGAATCAAATAATTCACCTATCGATTTACTAGGTTTCTTAGCTTTTCTAGGTTTCTAGGTTGTTTAGCTTAATACCTAAAGTGGAACCTTAACATTAAAAATTCTTAGTTCGATAAGCAGGTTGATTTTGTGTAGCAGCTTTCATGATAGGCCTACATGTTTGATTTGAATGGAGATAATAATTTAAATTCATTAGGGATTACAAATAAGAAAATATTGAAATTATTG
Organism: Nilaparvata lugens; assembly: GCF_014356525.2. Classification (NCBI taxonomy): domain Eukaryota; kingdom Metazoa; phylum Arthropoda; class Insecta; order Hemiptera; family Delphacidae; genus Nilaparvata; species Nilaparvata lugens. The sequence goes on along the minus strand of NC_052513.1, from coordinate 9,316,510 downwards.
TTAATATTACAGAAATTATTATTGATATGTTACAGAAACGAGTGTGATGCGATTGGTGAGCTGGAAGGAAAAGCAGGTGCTGACATCTGGTGTCAAGATCAGTGCATCATCTACCCTCCCAAATGTCCCGCCAACAAATGCCGCTGTTACTAAAATATTACTGCAACTGTTGAGGTTGAATCAATCATGCGATACTCGCCAAATGTGAAATTTACTTTACACAAAGTGAGTGGCTCAAAGTCACTATCCATCATAAACCTCATGTTACACAAACACCTATGGGAAACTCTGTACCTAGCAAACGGTAAATTCAAGAACATAATTTATAACCGCTCCCAATGTAACAGTTGTGAGAGATACCAAATTATTTAATATTTAAGAGATTCCATATTCGATTTTGTTTTATTTTTAATACATTTATCAGTTCCGAATTTTTAAAGCTACAAAAGTATGAATAAATATAAATATAGATAAAAGTCGTTTGATCCATTTTATGACCAATGTTCTGTAAATGACGGAAATCCATGAATCAAGTCTTCCTTCTCCTTTCCTACGTTTGATGTGAAGTTTTGGAAGTAGCCATGTTCATGAGGGTGGAAAACACAACAAACAAAATAAACAGTAGACGATAGATCAATCAATTGAATAGATTGAATAACTGTTCAAGAACTAGGATGAGGATCATGGTACTCTCAACTAGATCACTCACTGAAATTTGCTATAAACTGGGCGGGAACCTCTCCAACCGACTGCTTATGAATTAAAATCAGAGCAGGGCCACTTTACTCACAATTTAATTATTTTAAAAGAAGGCCATCATCAACTTTGTTTTATTTCTCGTGCTACTGGAGGTCAGAGATAATGTATATGGTTATTATTTCGAGAATGCAACTCATATTCTGCATAATTCTTATTTCTATTGGAATTTGCAGAGAAAGTTTTGTGTTTGAGTTAGATCACATTACCCAAGTGGGATAAATTGATAACTCATTTGAGGTTTAATTAATTAATATAAGTTGATTATTTCTTCCACTAAACACAAGCGACAAACATCACTTCTCGAACAATAATCGAATCTTTGAATATTACTATGACCTAAATGACCGATCTATATTCAAAGCTGATCGATTACATGACGAAATAGTCATTTTCATTCCAAGGTTGTACAAATTGAATTCATTTGAATTGAATTTAACTCAGTTTAAACCTTGATAGTGCATAGAGCCTCGAAGTGGCTCCACTCAGTTCATTCAAGTAGTTCAAAATCAATTCTATTAAGTCAATAAAAATATTATTGAAAGTTATTCTTGAGAGTTTGTATGAAACGAGAGATGTTGGAATGAAAAGAAAACATCCAGTTAACAATCTTTAATTAAAATTCAGTTCTTATGGCATGTAAAGTCTTCCAAGTATTCGCTGTATCTTGCTTTTCAAATAATCAATAATGTACAACAACATGTAGTAGAATATTTCGGCTACAGTCATTATACTTACGCCTAGAAATACATCCAAGTAGACAACGGTAGAATCTATCATCTCATTGTTATTGTACGTGAAGGTTCGAACTTTTGGATGAAAAAGATCGTTCCCAAATTCAACTCGAACTACGTGATCCAAAGTATCAGACTTACCTCGAAAATATGATTCATAAGATATAACCTTGTAGTCGGTGTAGTTACAAGATGGCAAACAGTCACAAGAATCTTCAAATTTCCTGTCACCTGTTTCATAATGAGTGTCTTTGGCAACATTCAAGGCACAAGAGCTGTATTCATCAGAGCATATGTATGTTGATTCGTTGTGCGGCATGAAAAACAGAACACATCCACATTCTCTCAATGCTCTTTTGGAGGAGCACTCCATTAAACAGTTTTGTCTTGTATAATATTGATAAAAGTCCAATGTTTTCTCAGTTGTGTTGTAACATTGCTTGTCAAATGGAACTTTGTACAGAAAATCATTGTCATCGACAGGATATTTCACGATCAGTTCAGGTTCAATGAGAATGCGTGTGTTTGTTGATGGCTGGAAACGATGCCATCTCATGAATGGACTTGGAACTTCCCAAGGATTGTGAATTGTGAACCTAGTTGTATTGTCTCTGCCGAAAAATCTGGTATCTTCTGTCTCACCATTACCAAACAAAACGAAACCTGCGTGTGAATGCTCCAGCAAATATGGTAACTTTCTTAGAAGAAACTTGGTTGTTCTATTACGTGAAACTTGTCCTGTAAATGATGGGAATCCATGAATCTCAGAATCCAATTGCAACGTTATGTTCAATCCATACATTTTTTTCGTTTGTGGATTCAAATCATGCAGGAAAAAATTGCGTACCGCATTCATTTTGTAAACTTTGGAAGATGGAATAATGTTTAGGGACAAGCAGTATCCCCTGGATATGAAGAATTGAGAATAGAAGGTAAATGTTGAGTTTGATGAATAGCCATCCATGAAGATTATATGGAAAAAGGATTCAAGACTCAAATCAGAAATGACAAATTTCTTTCCATTACTATCAGTATCATTCTCAGTTGAAGTTATATTATGGAACACCTTATCAAATACTTTCCTAGGCATACCTAATGTATCTGCAATCTTGTATACCTCATCACCATGTTTATTAAAAAGATATTTAACTTTTTTGACTGATGGACGTAGTGGACCACACATGGTGAGAGCAGGAAGAGCCAGGGTGGAGATGTTTTGGGGAGTGTTTGCCACTTGGATCGTCATGGGAGATTCTTTCCATTTATTCATCTTCATTCTATAAATTCCAAATAATGAGATTATAAAACCGATTACGACTATGCACCAAAATCCACGTTGAATCCAATGATTGTTGGGGTTACCAATGTATTTCACGCCATGCAAAGAAGTATTCTCCACAAAGTTCTTGAAATGGGGATTGACATTTTTCCTTCTACTCATCTGCCTTTGATGTGAAGTTTTGGAAGTAGCCATGTTCATTAGTTAGAAAAACACAACAGACAATATGCACACTAGATTATAGATAACTTGATTGAATATTTTGTTCAAGAACTAGGATAGGGATCCTGGTATTCTCAACTGGATCACTCACTGAAACTTGCTTTGAAGTGGGCGTGAACCTTCAACAGACTGCTTATAAATGAACATCAGGGCAGGGTCACTTCACTGGCAATTTAATTATTTTAAAAGAAGGCCATCATCAACTTTGTTCTTTTTTCGTGTTACTGGAGGTCAGAGATAATGTATAAATATGGTTATTATTTCGACCATGCAACTCATATTCTGCATGATTCTTATTTCTTTTGGGATTTGCAGGGAAAGGTTCGTGTCTGAGTTAGATCACATTATCCAAATGAGACAAATTAATAACCCATTCTGAGGTCAAATTAATTATTATAAGTTGATTATTTGTTCCACTAAAAACAAAGAAAGTATTGCAAGCGGGAGAGAGGAGTTGGAAGATGAGGAAGAGGAGGAGGAGAAGGACAAAGAGGATGATGAGGATGAGGAGTAGGAGGATGAGGAGAAGGACTAGCAGGATTATGTGAAGGATGCAAAGGTTGGGGAAGAGGAGAAGGTGGTCGTTGTGAAGGAGGAAGAGTTTGTAAAGGAAGAGGTTGCGAAGGAGGAGGATGAGGAGGTTGATGTTGATGGGTGTGGAAGGACGAGGTGGTTGTGGCAGAGTAGGTGGAGAATGTAGTGGTGATGAGGAGGAAGAAGTGGCAATGGATAAGGAGGTGGAGAAGGATAATGAGGAAGAGGAGGAGGAGGAGGAGGAGGAAGAGGAAGTACTACTCGTAATATTTATTTCTGTTCTACAAGATTAATATGCAAATTTGGTATCCATAATGTTCTAGCAGAATTAGTTTTCAAATAATTGAATGAAAAAGACTAAGAAGTTGTCAAAAACCACTGATTTATTGATAATTAGAAAGACAATATCAACTTCTCAACTACACAAAATTTTCAAATAATGGTCCAGTCCCAATATATTTCTATTATTTTTAAAAATGTATGAATTTAGGGCTACTTTTTTGTATTTATAAAATAGAATTATAGTACTTTTTAAAATTAATAAAATAATAGAACAAGAATACAAATTGTAACGTAAGTACAAGTCTCGGTGATCACAACATCGTCAGTAAACATTTATTGGAAGTTAATTTTTATAACCTGACGATGGTGTGATCACCGAAACTAGTAGTTACGTTACAATTTGTATTCTTGTTTTATTATTTTATTAATTTTAAAGGGTACTATAATTCTATTTTATAAATATTTCTATTAATTTTCCAGCAGGCTCTAACTCCATCAATAAGTCAGTTGGCCTAATTTGTTGTGAATTTATAAGCTGAAATCACATGTCAGCATGACAAGAAGGAGAAAGAGAAGCAGATGAAGAAGAAGAAGTCGATCACGTTACTCACTATTCCGCTCAAATATGAGCCATCAAAATATCTTGTACTTCAAACAAGCTGGATTCTGTAGCTTGAATTTTTTTCTACTGAGGGTGATGCCGATACGAGCTCTTAGCTTGTGCGAGGTAATGAAGCAGATGATAATATTAGAGATGAATACCTACAGTTTTAGGTGGGTTCCGAACCACTGGAAAGCGATTCTACAACTTATGAATCATATTCATAGGAGTTGGCTCAAGAAGTCACCCTTCCAACTGGAGTAGCAAGCACTCGATATTAACTTATCTAAGCGATAGCTTACCACTGAGTCAAACCGCTTCCATTATTGTTACTAAGTTTATGGTCAATGTTCAGCTTTCAGTTTGCAACTCGCTCACGATCGACCTTCATGTGTAACACAAACATTGTAAAGAATGAAAGTGAATTCTATGGTTTCATCTCGATTTCCATTCAGCACGATCACATTGTAATGTTTTTATCAGATGATCGAAACCGAAATCAAACCCGTGACCCACTCGTTCAGTTTGCACTTCGAGTTGAGACAACCTCGCACGCTACATAACACAGTATTTTCCTGGACTGCGATCTATGTTATTGTGATAAAGTTTATGATATTATGAACAATTGATTATTGTAACAATTATTGTAGAATGTCCAGGAGGAAAATGTGAATTTGGTCTTTGAGATGCATGAATTCAGTATTCGAGAGAGCTATATTCAAATAAAGAACGTTATTCAAATAATATATAGGCCTATTATAATCTATATAATAAGAGAGAGTAGGGTTGTGTTTGTTCGCATCAAAACATGTCAACTTGTGAATTGCATACCGGAAAACGGGAATGATTTGGATCTCCAAATTTTGCACATAGATTATAAAAATATCAATCTCGGGCACCTCGAAGCCCATATTTCAATTTTCCTTCTAGATTTTTCAGGATTAATGTACAAATTACATTCATGGGACATGAATACGTAGCATATGTTAATATAGATCTATTGATGCATCTGGAGAGGCTACCTCTTCGAAAATGCCAAACAGATGGTTAAAATTGTTAACTGAATTGATAGGCATTAGAATGCAGGTTGGCATTAAGTTGAGGAAGGTTTCTAAACAAGAATTGAGTTTTGTCACTTTATCAAGTTAGTACAAAGTTGAAGAACTTATCTATACTATAATAAAGGGAAGAACTGGCTTATACACGTACGGGATAGGAAAATTATGTTTGACGCATAATCACGTCCAAACTACTGAATTGGAATTAACTTGAAATTTTGCATATAGATTCCTAATTAACCTAGGATGGTTCATTCTAGGCCCAATTCAAACTCTTCAAGATTCCACTCGGTCAAGTTTTCAAATCAAATCAAATCAAATCAAAATTTATTTCCATAAAAACACTTTACAAAACAAAAATTAACTAATAATTTACGGAAAAATAGCACCCGCAAGGAAAAATCTAAGCGCGGAGTGCGAGTTGTGCTTATTTTTTACAATGATGAAAAATACAATACAGTAAATTTTTTGAGTATATTAATTATAAAAACAGAACCAGAAGTAACAATGGCATATCACAATGATAATCTTCTTGTAGCATAAACCTGAGTCACAATGATATAACTTCTACATTAAAAACAACATATATATATAACAATAGTGAAGCAGTAGACATTACATAACAATAATCGACCTTGTAGGGGGAATTTATTGTAAAAATGTAGGGATATACTCTCCCTTTATTATTTTCCCTCATTTATTTTATTTTTATTTCTGATGGTGATCTGCAGAAACCCTAAAACTCTATTTGTTTTTGTATACTGTATTTATTTGCTATCATGAAATAATATTTCCTGTTTTCATTAAATTTTCTAGATTGAAGCAAATGTAAATCAATATGATAACAGCAAATACACTGAAGTTTACACGGAATTTATTCTCGTATTTATTTTTTTTTTCCCGGATTGAAATTCAGCTCAATTTATAAAAATCAGTTATTCATTTATTTAAATTTTTTTTATTCTTCAAGATGGCAGCTCACTTTTTAGTTTGAAGCAAATATTGTTAGATAGGGTTACTGTTTTAAGGATTACAATATAGTATTTGCTTTCAACCAATCATCAAATTCTCTAGTGTGATATTTTTTGCAGCTCATCTCTACTATTCTCATTGGAACTAAACGCATAATTTTATTCATTCTGTATTTGAATTGTTTCCTGCATACATCTAAGTCTACCCTTTGCTGGTTTATCGTTATGCCTCGTAGGTTGTATGGTGTATCTCGTATTCTAGTCTGAAATTACTTTTGTATGCATATTGGATAATATTTTTACTATATAATTCCCTCACAGTAAGTACTCCCAATTCCCGAAAAAGCTCACTACTTGGATAGAGTCTAGGTTTACCCAAAGCTGCCCTTATTATGTGCTTCTGCATTACAAAAATTTTGTTTATATGACAGCCCGCGGCTCCCCCCACGCCAGAATCCCATACTGTAGAATAGATTGTACATACGCTATATAGATTAATTTAGTTATTTGTATGTCGTTTATCAAATTGATTTTGTAGAATCTGAAAATGAGGTATTTCAATTTTTTGCATTTGTCATCAATATGATAATTCCATCTAAGATGAGAATCAATTAAAACACACAGATACCTAGCATGGTCCACCTTATCAATCATTGGGCACTGACAATGATCCAGCGCAGCAGGCAAATTGCATGATGCATCATGAATTTGCAATCTTAAATTTGTTGGTTGTGATCCGGCAGTAGGGGAAAAAGCTATGAATGAACTTTTTTTATGGTTCAATGTGAGTGTATGGATATCCAACCATGTCTTGACCGTCTTCAACCCTTTCATTGCCAAATCTCTCACCTCCTCCCATGTAGAACCCGAGAAAGTCAAAATGGTATCATCAGCAAATGAAATAATTGTTCTATTTTCAGAATTAAGTTTGAGCAAATCATTCATATACACCAGGAACAATATTGGAGATAACACAGTTCCGTGGGGTACCCCATATTCCGACAAATGCACCTGATCAGACTTGCTTCCTATTGATATGATTTGTGTTCTGTCTTTTAGGTAGTGTTTGAACAAATCTAATGCCTTGCCACGAATTCCTATATTTTTCAGTTTGTTCAACAAATTTTTGTGTGGAATTGTGTCGAAAGCCTTTGCCAGGTCCAGCAGCACTGTAAGAGTTTTTTTATTGTTCAGTTTGTCAAGTTTTAAAGTAGACCCTTGCGGAGCACGGGTTTCCTTTTAGTATAATATTATCATGAATAATATGAAATCACCTTTTCCTTGGAGTTCTACGTACAAATCTTGACTACATCTTCATGTCAGAAACATATTATGATTATAGCTTATGGACGTAATTTTAAACCTCACTCATTATATAGATGAATCAAACTAAATTAAGGATAGGCTTGATGAAAAACCTTAGTAATCAGAACTAATAACGCTCATTACTCCTCAAACAATAATCGAATCTTCTGATACTAAAGCCTGAATTCACGATCTATGATCAAAGCTGATCGATTACATGATGAAATGTTAATTTTTATTACAATGTTCTCATTCCAAGATTGAGAAAATTTTTGATTTGTTTAATATTGAATTTCCTAACAAATGAGATTTCTAAAAAATGTCTCAGTTTAAACCGAGATAGTGCATTGGGCCTCAAGGTGGATCCGTTCACCTCGTTCAAGTTGTTCAAAGTCTATCTTAAGTCAATAAGAAAAAGTGATTGAAAGTTATTCTTGAGAGTTTGCATGTACTGTAGTTGTTGAAATGAAGAGGAAACATTCAGTTACAATATTTTATTCAAATTAGTTCTTATGACATGTACAGTCTTTCAAGCGTTTGCTGTATCTTGCTTTTCAAATAATCAATAACATACAACAAAATGTAGTAGAATATTTCGGCTGCAGTCATTTATCTCACGCCTAGAAATGCATCCAAGTAGACAACGGTGGCATCCATCATATCATTGTTATTGTAAGTGTAGGTATGAACTTTTGGATAGAAAATGTCGCTCCTGAATACAATTTCAATTTTGTGTCTTTGAGATGCTTCGCTAGAAGATGATTCATAAGATATAACCTTGTAGTTGGTGTAGTTACAAGATGGCAAACAGTCGCAAGAATCTTCAAATTTCTTGTCACCTGTGTCATAATTAGTAGCTTTGGCAACATTCAAGGCACAAGAGCTGTGTTCATCAGAGCATATGTATGTTGATTCGTTGTGTGGCATGAAAAACAGAACACATCCACATTCTTTCAAAGCTCTTTTAGTTGAGCACTCCATTAAACAGTTTTGTCTTGTATAATATTGAAAAAAGGCCAATGTTTTTTCCGTTGTGTTGTAACATTGCTTGTCATATGGAACATTGTACAGAAAATCATTGTCATCCACAGGATATTTCACGATCAGTTCAGGTTCAATTAGAATGCGAGAGCTTGTTGATGTCTGAAGACGATGCCATCTCATGAATGGACTTGGGACGGATTGTGGATTGCGAACCGAAATATAAACTCTTTACAAATGAACCTGATGTGTTTCGGCCTCCTGTGCTCCATCTGATCATCCAAAAAATAAGTTATGTCTGATTGCTCCACTAAATAAGGGAACTTAAATGGTTCAACAAACTCTTTTTTCTTATTCGATGACCAATAATTTCCTGTAAATGACGGAAATCCATGAATCGTCTCAGTGTCTGAATGGAACGTGATGTTCAGTGAACACTGTTCTTTTTCTTTTGGATTTATATCATTGCGAAAAATATTTCGTACCGCATTCATCTTGTAAATCTTTGAAGGTGGAAGAAGGTTGATGGACAGACAGAGTCCCCTGAACATGAAGGTTGGTCGTTCTGATGCAGAACCAAATGATGTTGTGAGGTATAAATAGTCATGCATTGAGATATCACCAAAAAAGGTTTCAAGACCCAAATCAGATATGAGAAATCTTTCTCCATTACTATCTGTACCATTTACATTCGATATCTTACCGAACATCTTCTGTTCAATAAACAAAAATGCTTTTTTAGACATACCTAAGATATCTGCAATCTGGTATATCTCATTACCATGTAGTTTATTCATAATATATCTAATATTTCCGGCTGACCTACGTATTGGACCACAGATGGTCAAAGCAGTAATAGCCAGGGTAGAGATGCTTTGCGGAGTGCTTGCCAATTCGATTGTCATGGGATTATCTTTCCATTTATTTATCTTCATTCTATAAATAGCAAATAATGATATAATGAATCCGATCACGACTATACACCAGAAACCACGTTTAATCCAATGATTGTTGGGGTCACCAATGTATTTCACGCCATGCAAAGAAGTATTCTCCACAAAGTTCTTAAAATGGGGATTCACATTATTTCTCCTTCTCATTTGGCTTTGATGTGAAGTTTTGGAAGTAGCCATGTTCATGAGTGTGGAAAACACAACAAATACTATGCACAGTAGATAATAGAACTCTTAATTGAATATCTGCTTAAGAACTAAGATAGGAATCCTGGTACTCTCAACTGGATCACTCACTGAAGTTTGCTATATAAACTGGGCATGAACCTTCAACATACTGCTCACAAATGTTCATTTTTCTTAATCACCTTCTCCATTTCAATATTACTTTACAACAGAGATAATGTGATAGGTAATTATTTTAGGTGTGGTAACCATATTTTTTTGCCAGTAATTGTTATTTCTATTGGGATTTGCATGGGAAGGCTGATTACTCAATGAGCCTACATTATCCGAATTGGATGAATTCAAAAGTCAAAGTAAGTTTTGTGAGGTCAAAGTAATTATTATAAATAATTGGTTGTTCCACTCGACACAAATAGAGTATTTGATGCAGGAAAAAGGAGTAGGTGGTGGTGGGGCTGAAGGAGAAGGAGGATGAGGAGGAGGTGATGGATGAGAAAGTGGGGGTGGCACCTCAGTAAAATAAATTAAATTAACGTTTTGGTAGAGAGCTACTAGGAAAGATATTTTGAATATTCTTCACAAAGAATGGACATTGATATGTCCAAAGCTCCGCCAATTTATGTAGTAACAATATTGTTTTACCAATACCACCAAATTATGTAATACAAAACAATAATATATTTAAAAAAATTCTAAACTGTATCTTTTTTCTTATGTACAGTTCAATGATTATTATTTTAGTTTATATTATGTAAAAATGTATTGCAAGCTATTAAGTATATAAGCCAGTATACTGTAATCTGCATAAATAGAGCACTCAATCAATCAATCTCTCTCCCTATCTCCGTCAATCTGTCTCACTCGCTCTCACACTATCTCACATCCTCTCTAAGCCAGTATACAGAGTGTTTACGGAGCTCCCTACCAATACTCTAGGACATTGTTACTGGGTAACAAACATATCTGAATATCATTCAGACCATTTAAATTTTCCGGAAGTCTTCAGTTACTCACACAGTGGCCATTCTTCTTTTTTCACTTATCATTTTTTTCTAAATAATGGTTGAACATACGAAATAGAAACTTTGTACAATCATTTATAACAACTAGACAAAGCTACAAAACACTATGATAATTTTTCAAATTCATATAACAAAATGGCGGCCATTTAAAACTTTGTTTCTTGAATAACTCGAAAACTGTTTGCTTTACAAAACATGTACAACAATAACTTTTTTACTAAATTTAATTACCTATGAATTAATATCTGATTTTTGAAGATTGGGCCAATATTAACTGAGATATGGCAGCTTTTGTGATAGTTAACCGCTGGGGGTTAGTTGCAGTGCATGCCAAGGCATACGGCTATAGCCTGCCACAATACAACAGTCACCGTCTGCTTTACGTGTTATTTGTAAGCTATTTTAAAGTATTTCAAACAATAATTAATGTTAGATAAACCTCTTGGTCTTGGCATAAGTTTAGAATAACTGTAATTCATTTCACTTGAGTAGAAAAATATGCTTTTTATTTACATTAATACAGAAACTACAATACATTCTGAAAGAAAATAAAAATACAAAGGAAAAATAATACTATTAACAGAGGTTGGAAAACAAAGCCAAACTTCAAATAATTTGCTCGAGATGCTGTCCACCTGCTTGGATACATGCCCTGAAACGGTTTTCCATTGACTGGAAAATGTTCGCATTTTCCTTGAGTGTCACCATTTGAAAACACTCATGCTGCGTTGCCGAGGGACTGGAGTTTGTTGCAGCTTCTTCTCGACTTGAGTCTTGAATTGTATGAGTTGAGCCTAACTCTAACTCACCTGTTGATTCTCACCCAATCATGAACCCGATCATGTTCAGTTGTATATTTGTGAATGAATAACAGAATGAATGCAACAAATAATTTGGAGTGGATAAATATTGCTGCATCAACCCATTCATTTTTTGCAATATAAATGTGCAAATGAATAATAACAAATAATACTGCACAGTGCTGTACGCATTTTTTGCCTTCAAAAACTAGAAATATAGATCTGATATAGACTCAGGATATTAGGCTACCAGTTGATATAAGATTAACAGTGTTACAGTTCAAGAATATTATTATAAACTGTCTCGGAAGCTATATCACTTAAGATAAAGCAAATTGACTAAAAATAAACATAAATTATTTTTGTTATCAGCATTTTCTGCTCAAATCATCAAATATTTTGACCTTCCAATTATATGAGTTTTGTATTTTGTAGTAGGTATTCGGTTAAAAGAATCTGCCATAATGAATTTCCAATATGTCATTAATAATAATGTATCAATTATAATTCACTCAAACCTGGTATAGTATGAGTAATTGATTGATTGAAGATCTAGAGTTTTATGGATTCATAGGAAACTTATTGAAACTCATTATAATAATTATACTCATGAATATTTCAATTGGATTTGAAGTTGAAAGCCTAAAACATGTTCTATTTTGAAACCTGGCAAAACAATTACAGTTTTTTGGGGAGAAGGAAAAATTAATTTCGTGGTGATCTTTTTTGAATTTGAATTCTAATGTAACATAATGTGAGATGAGGAGATAATATTATTGTCCAATGTAGTATTGTGCTCATCTATTTTACTATCTATGACGAACTGCAAGTTAATTATAATGTAGTCTAACGAGCCTTAAACGAGTCTAATAATAGACTAGTGTCGTCATAATAGTTGAAAAAAAGAAATAGTATTGTGATTATTAATTACATGAATAAGTAACGAAAGACTGAGATGTACTTTCCAGTTCTAAACACAAAGGGGGATGGATTTTATTGCTATTTACAACTTCTACAAAAAGAGGTTGAAGAATATCTTCACTTAATCACTGTTTCATGACTGTATAAAGCATAATAAATTAATATGGACTGACTATAAAGTTATCATTAACTTCAGGTTTTACAGAAAGAAAGTTGTACCGCATTATGGAGTAGCTGCTCCATGGAAATTTGAAACACTTTCTAAAAAATAAAATTTTAGAAATGAATAAGCCCAAACGAAAACACACCAAAAGATCAATAATTAGACTCAGTGATATTATATTTGTCAATGGGGAGATTGATTAGTTTTTCAATAAATAATCAGTTATAAATATGTGAAGATCAAAGATGAGATATTTTTGTGGATTTCAATATTCATTTAAAAGTGATGCTTTTCAAGTTTCAAGTTTCAAGTTTCAAGTTTTATTGTTTACATCAGCAATACAACAAAATAAAAAACTTTTCCACTCATCGTACGTCTTTGAATATTCTTGAACCTATATATTTGCACGTGGCTTCTCTCCAACATAGTTAGTATAGAATGCAATGTTCTGAGATAAGTATTCAAATTCTAGTTAAAATCATGTAGCAAGGAATAGGGCATAAAAGTTTTACACCTTTCCACCAATTATTTTACAATTCTAATGTGTTTTATACTGTAAGAAGTTTTATAATAGAATGGAAATTTCAATTATAATTAAGAGATTGGGAGAAGAAGAATATACATGCTAAAAGACGAACTTTAAACCCTTAAAAACAACCCTTAGAGTTAAAATATTGCCAAAAGATTTCTTAGTGCGCCTCTAAAGGGCCAACTGAACATACCTACCAAATTTGAACATTTTTGGTCTGGTAGATTTTTAGTTATGCGACTGAGTGAGTGAGTGAGTGAGTGAGTGAGTGAGTGAGTCAGTCAGTGAGTGAGTGCCATTTCGCTTTTATATATATAGATGCATCCATTTGCATGTAGCTGCGATATTAGCGCTAATACTTGTCGACTTGGACAATTCCATTTAAAATAGATTTCTTAAAATCAGCTTGATAAATTGACAACCAATAATCCAAATATATATATTAAATTCAATGGTACCTAATAGATTTCTTTGTAATGAATATATATTTTATCTCAGGGTGCAAGATTCGGTACCTGACGGAATAAATAGAGCAATTCATCTAGTGAATCAGAGCTACAACAAACTATCGCAAATTATATTGCAGAAATTAAAGATCATATGAATATGTATTAACAGCCTAGATTTTATACTTCTTTGATTTATAGAACTTCTGATATGTGGATTTATTCGTTATTTTTCTAATAAAATACCTTTAATACTACATTTACTTGCGCAAGTATTTTTTACCAAATTCTTAATTCATTAGAAACCCTTTCGACGAGCTAGCTTCGATTCTTATTTTCATTTTCGAAGCACTGAGGGCGCCCTATCACTATTTCAATATTTTTCACTCACGTGTCGAAATTTTCTTATGAGCTACTGATGTCGATCAAACTCCTGGTGGTCCTGGACTATTGTAGCCGGAGTCGTCTCTTCCAAGGGGTTAAAAAATTATTTAAAAATAAAAATGACTTTTGCTTTATAAGAGCATCACAAAGTCTTATAAGAAATTTAGTAATTCAATTTAACTTTAAATTATTACAAGATATAGCAAGGTATTACGCTCTATAATTTTTAGTGACCTCTCATGGTGGCATTTGGCAGGCGAGTCTCGGTTCTCCTTTCTCAATTTTACAATTCTCATTTCCGATTTCTAAATTTACATAAAATTTGAATATCCTAGTTCTCCGCCATTCAAGGTTCAAATAGGCCATTCTTCTTTTTTCACTTATCATTTTTTTCTAAATAATGGTTGAACATACGAAATAGAAACTTTGTACAATCATTTATAACAACTAGACAAAGCTACAAAACACTATGATAATTTTTCAAATTCATATAACAAAATGGCGGCCATTTAAAACTTTGTATCTTGAATAACTCGAAAACTGTTTGTTTTACAAAACATGTACAACAATAACTTTTTTACTAAATTTAATTACCTATGAATTAATATCTGATTTTTGAAGATTGGGCCAATATTAACTGAGATATGGCAGCTTTGGTGATAGTTGACCGCTGGGGGTTAGTTGCAGTGCATGCCAAGGCATGCGGCTATAGCCTGCCACAATACAACAGTCACCGTCTGCTTTACGTGTTATTTGTAAGCTATTTTAAAGTATTTCAAACAATAATTAATGTTAGATAAACCTCTTGGTCTTGGCATAAGTTTAGAATAACTGTAATTCATTTCACTTGAGTAGAAAAATATGCTTTTTATTTACATTAATACAGAAACTACAATACATTCTGAAAGAAAATAAAAATACAAAGGAAAATAATACTATTAACAGAGGTTGGAAAACAAAGCCAAACTTCAAATAATTTGCTCGAGATGCTGTCCACCTGCTTGGATACATGCCCTGAAACGGTTTTCCATTGACTGGAAAATGTTCGCATTTTCCTTGAGTGTCACCATTTGAAAACACATGCTGCGTTGCCGAGGGACTGGAGTTTGTTGCAGCTTCTTCTCGACTTGAGTCTTGAATTGTATGAGTTGAGCCTAACACTAACTCACCTGTTGATTCTCACCCAATCATGAACCCGATCATGTTCAGTTGTATATTTGTGAATGAATAACAGAATGAATGTAACAAATAATTTGGAGTGGATAAATATTGCTGCATCAACCCATTCATTTTTTGCAATATAAATGTGCAAATGAATAATAACAAATAATACTGCACAGTGCTGTACGCATTTTTGCCTTCAAAAACTAGAAATATAGATCTGATATAGACTCAGGATATTAGGCTACCAGTTGATATAAGATTAACAGTGTTACAGTTCAAGAATATTATTATAAACTGTCTCGGAAGCTATATCACTTAAGATAAAGCAAATTGACTAAAAATAAACATAAATTATTTTTGTTATCAGCATTTTCTTCTCAAATCATCAAAAAATATTTTGACCTTCCAATTATATGAGTTTTGTATTTTATAGTAATCTGCCATAATGAATTTCCAATATGTCATTAATAATAATGTATTAATTTATTATAATTCACTCAAACCTGGTATAGTATGAGTATTTGATTGATTGAAGATCTAGAGTTTATGGATTCATAGGAAACTTATTGAAACTCATTATAATAATTATACTCATGAATATTTCAATTGGATTTGAAGTTGAAAGCCTAAAACATGTTATATTTTGAAACCTGGCAAAACGATTACAGTTTTATGGGGAGAAGGAAAAATTTATTTCGTGGTGATCTTTTTTGAATTTGAATTCTAATGTAACATAATGTGAGATGAGGAGATAATATTATTGTCCAATGTAGTATTGTGCTCATCTATTTTACTATCTATGACGAACTGCAAGTTAATTATAATGTAGTCTAACGAGCCTTAAACGAGTCTAATAATAGACTAGTGTCGTCATAATAGTTGAAAAAAAGAAATAGTATTGTGATTATTAATTACATGAATAAGTAACGAAAGACTGAGATGTACTTTCCAGTTCTAAACACAAAGGGGGATGGATTTTATTGCTATTTACAACTTCTACAAAAAGAGGTTGAAGAATATCTTCACTTAATCACTGTTTCATGACTGTATAAAGCATAATAAATATGGACTGACTATAAAGTTATCATTAACTTCAGGTTTTACAGAAAGAAAGTTGTACCGCATTATGGAGTAGCTGCACCATGGAAATTTGAAACACTTTCTAAAAAATAAAATTTTAGAAATGAATAAGACCAAATGAAAACACACCAAAAGATCAATAATTAGAATCAGTGATATTATATTCGTCAATGGGAAGATTGATTAGTTTTTCAATAAATAATCAGTTATAAATATGTGAAGATCAAAGATGAGATATTTTTGTGAATTTCAATTTTCATTTGATGAAGGACTTGACAGCTTGGATCAACGGCTGGATTGCTATAGCCTCTGACGAAAGGATTTTCTCATTTGTTCACCCTTCCTCTGATGAAAACGCAGAAAAACATTTCTGGGAAAACTCCTGCGGTTGAAAATAACAAAAATATTTTCAGAAAAACCGAATCATATCAAGGCTGGAACGCCTGACTCTCCATTTTCTGATAAGAGTCCCCTATCTAATTGAATGTTTTCCTCGTAGGCTATTCCATCCACACAGAATCATCAGAAATTCTCTGGATGAACTGAATTCCAAAAATTTCTCTGCGAAACTGATTCTACCAAAATTCATCCTTTCAAGTACATATTATATCAGTAGTAATAATTCTCTACTATGCGCATATTATATATGTAATTATAGTTTATCTGTATTGAAAATAAAAAGATACTAAATTTAGATGCTTATCCAACCGAAATAAGACTTGGATGAGCATAGTATTAATGCAAGTCTTGAATTGTCCAATAAATTATGACATGGATTCACATCTCCAATTCTCTCCCAGTTCATGTATTAACGTGAACTGCGATCAGGTGAAACATCATGATGTGTATGCTCAACCCTATTGTATAATTATTGGTCTACGAACTAGTATAGATCATTTTGGCCTACAATTAAAGAAATGTATAGAGGCTATTTATATAGTAATTATAGTATAGCATTTATATAGACTGTGAAGATTGCGATGGAAATATTCATTTAAAAGTGATGCTTTTCAAGTTTCAAGTTTCAAGTTTTATTGTTTACATCAGCAATACAACAAAATAAAAAGCTTTTCCACTCATCGTACGTCTTTGAATATTCTTGAACCTATATATTTGCACGTGGCTTCTCTCCAACATAGTTAGTATAGAATGCAATGTTCTGAGATAAGTATTCAAATTCTAGTTAAAATCATGTAGCAAGGAATAGGGCATAAAAGTTTTACACCTTTCCACCAATTATTTTACAATTCTAATGTGTTTTATACTGTAAGAAGTTTTATAATAGAATAGAAATGCCAATTATTTCCAAACAAACAAATCAAGATAAACGAAATTGAATTACATTCGGAAAAACATGCTGCTAGTCTTATAGCATGATATTCAGTTGATTCGAAGTCTCCATGAAAAGCGAAAAAACTTGAAATGATAACAACTTGAGAAACAATTTTGTTTAACTCCAAAACTGGAGTTTGAGGTTACCCACAGGTTACATGAACTCTCCATCATCAGCAATATCATCATTATCATCATCATCACCACCACCATCATTTTCAATTAACTGTTTCATAAATTGTTATTGGCACATTGAACATCATAATTTTTATTGTTCAATTGGTTTAATGGTTTGCACGTTTGTCATAAATGGTAATTTACCAGTTACTTTGTTGAACTGCAGTCTCAAAGTGATTGTAAATTCATTACAGTTGTTTTGCGCAATATCACATTGTTAGAGCTGGAACTTGATAACACTAATTCTCGAGCCATGAATTTGAAACGGAAATCAGTCGCTGTTATTTGGATTAGAGAATAGAATATCATCAACGAGAGCAAATAGATTGTCATAACCTGGAATGAAAATGATAATTAGCTGGATATTGTGTCTGTGTATGTGTCACTTTATAGTTTCAAATTTGGTGTGTTGTTTCAAATAAATTGGCATTGTTGATAGTTAATTGTGTGCAATCTACGATTTGCATTAACGACGACAATCAAGCGAACGCATTCGATTGTGCAAGCAGGGGTAAATAATTAAAATTAAATAGATAAGGGAATAAATTCATTGGATTGTGTATGACAAACGCGATTGTTGTTGCGTTTCCTCTCATGCAGTGTTTTGGATTTGAATAGATTGGTTGTAGCTCAATCCCATCTGATAGGCTAGCGCTCTCTAGTAAAGCAGATCGGAAATACATCACGCTGTATTATCTATCTCTCTTTGCTGATCTGCTGTTGATGCAGTTTGGTAATTAATAGCTTTTCCCCTTCTCACTCCCTTACTTAACCTCCCAACCATCCCTACTCTTCCAATATTTGATTTCGTAGTTCATCCCCACCAGGCAACCAGGCATAATACTCTGCGTTTCTCCCATCCCTTGTCGTGATTTCACTTCTCATCGATTCTCATTTTCAATTTTCTCACAGATCATTTCTCCATCCAATCAATTCAGTCGTCTTGAGCTCCCAATATTGAATTCTATTAATATCCTGGTCTATTGGAATAGAATCAATAATATACCAGTATTTGGAAAGCTTCCACTGGTGTTGTGAAGCGTGACAGAAGGTTCCGTTTCTTCTTCTGCTACGTATAACATGATTCAGATACAATTTAAAAAAATTCAGTTGCCATTTGGGATTTGGATGAGCTCGAAACCATGAAGTATTGATCTCAAAGCACAAACTATGAAGTGACTCTCATAAAATAGGTTGAAATCAATCTCAGAGACGAATTCCATCATTACAATGGTGTCTCTATTGTTTCTTGTAATGGAGTAAAGATACCATTAATTTAGATACTAGTATCATTTGTCGCTGGTATTATGTCTTCAATGGTGCCTTGAAGTTATCTCCTCTCTTGGTATATCTTCTCTCTATGGTAATGATACGCTCATCAGTTCAATGGGAGTACTGAGCGCTTGTCACTATATCTAGAGAGATAAAAACACTTGTCACTCCATCTGAAGAGATAAAAACACCCGATAAATGCTAAGGTTATCCAATGTTGTTGGGAGCATTCAAAGTGATCAGTTATGAAGTTTTTCTTAGGGAAACCTTGATGATGAACATGAATTGTGCTTCTCGTTCTTCGAATTAACTGCTTCAAACGTTTACATAATAATATTATTGATTTAGGACACTCACTTGCTCCATTCCAAAGTGAATAATCCTCAAATAGAATTCATTTCCCAATCGCGTTCAACAATTCTATTTCGAGGGTTATTGTTGTTTTGAAATATTGTATAGCCAGGGGGAAACTTTGGGGCTGGAAGCAAAACAATAAATTGGCCTTTATTGCATGTTTATCTTTGTCTCACTCGGTGCTATCGGTAACTAAGTTCTTTGCAACTTATTCCATAGACAATAATACAACAATGACAAAAGAGGTCGACTCTTTTGAGAAAGTAGTCGATCTTTTTTAATGTCCGGAGAAGATATCCCAGTGGTCCACTTGAGTATCGTGGATTCTGTCTACAAATGAAATGTATCCTTGTTCGGGGAGGGACGAGTAAAAGGATCCATTATTTAGCAGTACACCGTGAGTTCTTCCTTCTCCTGATCCTATTTCCTCCTCCTCACCATCATCATCCTCCTCATCCCCTCCTCTTCGCCCTCCTCCTCTTCCTCCACCTCATCCTCCTCCTCGTCCTCCTTCTTCACCACCTCCAATTCCTCCTCCTTCTTCTACTTCACCTCCTCCTCCTCCTCCTCCTCCTCCTCCCCTTCTTCCTTATTCTCACTCTTTCTTTCTTCTGTTTTTCGTTGTCATCTTTCTCATTCTCATCCTGCTCTTCCTCTTTTTCCTCATCCTCTTCCCTCCTCTACTATTTTATATCTTCTTCTTATTTTTTTATCGTTTCCGTCGTGCTTGCCCCAACTGCAATGCTTACCCAAAGGAAAAGATAGTCTTCCAAGTGTATTATAATTGAATTCTATTATCTACTTGATATGCGATTACTAGTGTTGTTAGATTCATGAGCTACATAAATACCTAATGTCATTCTAAGATATAAAGAATCGATAAATAAATAGTAGAGTAGTGAAAAGTAATGAGTAGGTATATATAAAGAGTCGTAATAATCTACTGTATGTTGGATTCGTTTTGTACTTTTTAAGAGAAGAGATTACAAAGTATTAAGTAACGAAATACAGTACCACGCTAGTAAAAAGGGTCCATACCAATCTACTACATTGCAATCTACTTGTCATCACGCATCCCTATACGAAAACATGAGCAATAATTTTCTCCCAAGTATTTGGGAAGTGAAAAGTAATTCGATTGGAGACCGGAATACAAACCTCACAGAATAAAGAGAACAATATTCTTGAATATTCCCCGATACTTTCTATAAATATGAAGAATTGTTGCAATGCATTGAATTATTACCATAAAATTGGAGAATTGAGCTCAAATGCATTAACTAAAGCAAAATTCTGCCTAGGACTACATACATATTATTCTGTATTTTAGCCTGCTAGTGGAATTTATTATAAAAATATAATTTTACACCAAAGCTCCTGATTTTCACTCAGTTTTGAGTTGAATATCTATTGAAGGCTTCATTATGACTTTCAAGCTAGTATTGGTAGTATATCTAATAATCTACGATAAGTAATCACAATTACAAACCAGTAATCTATGAATTAAATCACTAATGTTCTCAAAAACTCTTTGAATATTTTAGATAGTTTATTAAAACTGTGACTGACGATTAAACAAAATATACATGTTTGGTGAATGTAGACGATTGTCGGTGTTCAATTTTTTGTGTACACGCACGCGCACTCATGCGTCTATCTATCACCTTTCAATATTTGCGAGACAATTTGTCAGAGATGTCCGACGGACGGGGTGGGAAGGGTTGAAGGGTGAGGGACAGGAATGTGAGGAGGGGAGACGTTTTCGGATATAGTGCTGTCATAATGATATTCATGAGTATTGTTCCCTGTAACAGCGATTATGTGGGGTGATCATTTATTGTCACAGTGTCAGACTCCTCTTTCAAAACGAAACAAAAAAATGAAAGACCTGAAAGGGGTCGACTGAGTGAAATGTGTCAGTTATATGAAAGGGTCTCATCTTATCATTTATTATCCTGTTACAATTGACAAATTCTTATTGGAATTCTTTTGAAACGAAGGGTTATGAATTATTATTGCATGCTTGGATGGTTCATTGAGCATCTCTTTGACAAGTAATTTTAATTGCATATAACGAAAAATATTCAGTAAACGCTCAAAAAATCCTTCTTCTGGCAAATAGGAGATTCAATAGAATTTTTTCAAAAGTTCCCAATACATCAACTGAAAAATTTTAGTAAAATTTATTCCAACTTCAAAAAATATTGAATTATTTGTTGGAAGGATCACTGTCTTGTACGTTACTGATAATAGACAAATTTCATGTAATAATTGAAACAGATCTAGGACACCCATAACTCTAATACTTGTGGAATGTTATTTGAACTATACTCAGATATTGTAAAACCAGTTTTCTAGTGAACTCAATTTCATTAAATCATTACATTCCCGAAACACATTGTCAATACGAGCTAGTATTACGTATTAAAATCTTAGAAATGAACAAGATGTTCAATGACTGAAATGAATAGTTTGAACGAGATATAATATTTTCTACCTATGAGATTTTCTGCATGGAATGACATTCTCACTCAGATATGTATATGATATACAAATGCTTTCAAGATAGATTGATAGCCATATTATTATATGCAGTGGAGTTGTTCAGTGTATGTATATAAACTCCACGAATAACTGCAACATTAATGTTACACTATATTTCGTTTTGCACTTTCAACTACTTTCAGCACTCAGCCCTTTGCACTTTTAATATGGAAATAAATAATAATACCATTGCATCTAGTCTACAAAGTAACATTATATACAGCAACTTGCGAATTCCATATTTTACACTAATACGAACAGTAAATAACTCTGATGATGCTGTTATGCCAGCTATTATTGATACAGGAAATAGTGCTGCAATTCGAGATAAATTTATTGTGTATTCGTAGGACTTGTTCGCAATCTTGCCATTAATCAGACAATATTGCCGCCATTAGCCTGTGTAAATAGCGTCAAATAGCATGTAAAGCTGTGCCTAGTACATTGCGATAACAAGATATTCAAATGTAATAGTCTCTCCCTCTTCCCACCCCTAAATACATCCCTGGTGGCGGGGAGAGGGGGGGTTGAACGAACCCTCTTCTGGCTACAATTCAACTGCCCAATTCTGATAAAGAGCTTACATTTGCAAGGCTGCAAATCAACAGGATTTGACAAAAGTTATGATATTTTTGCTGAACCTTGCAATAAGTGTCAGTTCTGAAAATGACACATGTTTCACTGCCAATCCTTGTACAATTGCTATATTGAATGCCTCCATCAAAGCTGATTTCATTTATAAAGTATTTATGGAATTGGAGGGATTCTTGGATATCATTATTAGACATTATCATTAATCATTGATACTAGTTGTATATTATATGTTAATCTGGATAAGTTAATAATCTACTGATTTAAGCCTGATACTGTAAGAACTGGGAAAAATGAGTATTTTTCATCTGGAACATTCTTTAGTTCCTCATCTCCCATCATCATTCGTCTCATTGCCCACGCACAAGCCACGTACAAGAGCTAATCTGGGCATCATTCTCAGCAAAAATGGGTACAAATTCAATCAATATGTTATTTTTATAGAAATTTGGGAATTCAAAAGTTATTCCTGAAAATAATATTGGAAAAATTGATAGAATTCATAACTCAGCAATGTTTACAAGAAAAAATATGAAATTATAAATTATGAAACCGTTTATCAATGGGACTTGAACTGATGTTTGATAAAAGTAACAGTTATTGATTTCGTGCAAAAGGTTTGTCCAATCTATAGATTTTTTCCTGTTGACCAATATAGACTAAGTTCTTTGATAATAATAATATAGTATGACCTGGATGGCTCAGGTCTGGTGTCAGAGTTTTCATGTCGCAACTGATCAATTTCAGGGCCTCTGACATGACCTAACATAAGTTCTTTGATATTTAATACGTGATGATAATGGTCAATATCTTTTAGACTACTGATCAGAATTCTTTAGACTTCAAAAACATAATAACTTTTCTTATGATGAGCAATCTTTTTCTTTGAAGGATTTAATTCGTTGATTGACATTATCATTTCAATCGATGAACTGGTTCAACTCTCTCAATCTCTCAAAGAATAAAAAGCAATCCCTTATTCTGAGTGATGAAATGGGATTTTTTCATCATCCGTTGCCTGTTTCTAGTATTCAAGATAGATAGAGCTGCAACAATATCTCTCTATCATCATTAATACTATCCTTCAGAGTGAAAGAGAAAATTTCTTTCTTCCTAGTAAATCTTCGTTCTACCTTGACCCTTCTCTTGGAAAAAAATACGAGAATGAGTCTCAAAAAAGCACTACTGGAAAATACGAGATAGATTCCACATTGAAAATGGGAAAGGATGATTGTATACAAGTGGAAGAATATTGAAAAGAAGACTTAACAATTATTTTTGGAGAGTTGCGGATGAATAAAACTTGTTAATTAATTTCGGTGAAAATTGCGTCAACCAGCCTCAAATCCTCTCCAGCAAAGGATTTTCTTGTTCCTTCTTGTTTCCTAATTCTCAACCACTCAAAGCTCTCTCTTTCTCGTGATACCTTTCCTTTCTCTAATTTCTCTCTCTCACACTCTCTCTTTCTCGTTTTCTCCATTCTCAAACTCTCAACCCTTTATTCTTCTTTTACAGCCTACTTCAACGTTCAAAAAACTCATGGAACTCAGATTGAGAAATTACGAACAAACTTTCTCATTCTTTTACCATGGAACACTTGAAATGATAAACAAGGTCGTTTTTTCATGGAAGAAAATGTTTCAAACGGTTCAAAGCCACTGAATGGTTTTAAATCTGAGAATGATACTTGAAAGTTTTTTCGTTGTCCATGTTGTTGGAAAGGCGAAAGGCGAAGAGTATAAATATTCATGATTGAATAATGTTTGTGAATACAAATCCTTATTAGAGGATATTTTGTCTATCCATAACACAACATAGTAAGTATTATTCCACCTGAACCTCTGTATCAAACAGATGTATCAGAGTTTTCCTTTCATTCAATTCTATTCATGTAACTTACTGATGAAACCAAAAACGTAAAGAATTCATCATTTATTTTTGGTATAACCCGTTCTGTTCTATTTCTGGAAGTTGGAATTGAAGATTGAAAAACACCTCGAGCAATAGAACTATAGAAGCATTATTGAATTCTGTAAAATGTATTTTGTTTTAATAAGATCATTAGCCATGAATTTTACTTTACACTATTCAAAAATTAAAAATTAAAAATGTTCTTATTGCCGTGAACATATACATGTTATTGACAAAATATTGTATGTATTAACTATCCTCGTCTACCCTTCACACACTACACTACCTGAGGAATTTTTGACCAAAAAGGTATTCAGGAAAAAAATAACTGTGAAGTCGAACAGTAGTTTTAATTGGTTATTGTAAATCAATAATTACCAGAAGAGAATTCATTTAACAGAAATTCAAATGAATGTCCAAAATCGAAAATCCAATCTGTAATTTGTTTCCATCTGTAAATAATCATAATCGAATAATATTTTTTTAATGTGTATCTATCCTACTTTCAGAGCTTATCAGTAACTCAAATTCCATAATCCTGTTATTTTATTCATCCTAGATGATGAACAGAACCACTTACAAATATCAATACCCATTTTCCAGAGATTCAAGCAAGGATCACATTGGTTCCTCTCCTGGATTGCAACTTTCAAATGTCAACCATCTTCTTCAGCTTCATTTCTGTTCGATTGGTTTCCTTCTGTTCCATTTTTCAATGTTTGTTGCATGAAAATGCTGAACAATGCTTGGTGGAGCACATTCTGTATTGTATAATAGAGCGCGTGCTGCCTGGATCCTGGATCAGGTCGGTCCTCTTCCAGTGCGCGCTTGCAGTGACGTCGGAAATATGTCTTCTTATATTTCTTCATGAACGAGTTTTCATATTTTTCATTTCCATCACGGTATCAACCATAACTCACAAGCTCCACCCCTCACCCCACCAAAACAGATCACTCTTTCCTACACTGTTTTCACTCCCTTTTATTATTTTCCGTTTTCTTCGCTTTTTATCAACTCTTCTCATGTCTGGTGAATCGTTCTTGCCATTCATCCACCTACAGTTCTGCTTTATTTTTCTTCTCATACACCATTTATCTGCGAACACTCTGTTACTGTCGCGAAGAATAAGATTGTGAGGTGGGGGTGAGGAGGAGGTTGTAATAGATAGTGGAGGGAGAAGAAAGAGGATTTTGTTCTCCCAATCCGTGAAACACTCTACACCCTATACAACATAGGAGTGGGACGACATATATATAGTACTTTTTCAATTTTGTTGTGTGTGTGTATAGTTAGGTATACGTGAGTATTCGTGATGTGTGAGTTTCTTATGCATTAAGTACATACACACGCGTCCTTACAGACTGAGCCACCCCACCTCCTACCAAACTGCTTCATCACATTTCATTTTCCAGATTGACAAGAAAATGTTTGTCACTGATTTTCTCCTTGACTTATCCCATTCACTCTCTCTTCTCTGTTCCTCCTCCCTCCACCCACCGCCAACTACTTTATTTTTAGTGTGCTCTCCTTTCAAAAGCCAATCTCTCCCCCATACAACTCGAAACCTCCTTCCATTCAGTGCAAATCTTCATCTATTCCGTCGGTCGTCCAATCTTCAATAATTGGAAAAAATGAAGTTTTTCCTCTTGTCAGAGAATAAAAACGCAATATCACTTCTTTCTCCCCACCTATTTGACAGTGACATCTGCACTGTGTTCCCTTGTTGCTTATTCATGTTTTATTGCACAATTCGGATTAGAAGCAAGTAAATGGAAGTATAAGTTCTTCGTTCAGAATGATCGATGTCTCGCAATGATTGGAGATTAGGGAGAAGTATGAAGACTTTCTATTATGAATAGATAGTAAGATGCCGAGGATAAAGAGCATCATTTCTCCCAATCCTGCAATTTTGACCCATTTAAAATAATTGATATTCTTCTCATGAATCATGGTCCTCTCCCACTCCACAATCATGATTATACTGAAATATTCTATTTGAAATCACTTGACTTTTTTCAAAATTCTATAAATACTCTGATATCGGATCTTGTATTGATCTTATGAAACTGTATGGTAGACAAGGAAGCTCGTGATTCGAAACTTGAATAAGATTAATGAAGCTTTGGAGCTTGTGTTCATCAAATACAAATAAAATTTCAGTTCAAAAATCAAATTTATCTCATCCCGCGGTTATAATTTCCTTGGCAAAATTTGACGATAAACGTTTGATATGATGAAGATACCCGCATTATACTGTGATAACAAATGATTAATTTGATTTTAATTTTTTCCAGTGAATATTGTCACGTGGTATTTTAGCACCACAAAATATTTTTGAAATGAACTATTGAACTTTAATAGAATTATAAAATAGAAAGGAAAGATAACCTAGTCAAGAACCACTCAAGTAAAATCGAATGTTGTTAGCGATAAAGAGTAATCATATGGTTATTATCTAAAGCGATAAGAAAAACATGCATAATTGTAATTCAACAATAATGAGGATCCATTGGCAGAATTAAAAATTATAAAGCGGCTTATTTATTATTGGCAGTTCATAAAAAATAAAAGTTTGCATGTACATTTGAGGTTAGAATTGTTTGTTTATGTCTTTAAATGAATCAATCGATCTAGGATAAATCGATAGTTATTTGAATCAACACCTAACGAATCAGCTGATTGTTCGATCAACCAGTACAAGTTGAATTATAAAGTTTACTCACAAAAGATGTATTATATATACTAAGGAAGGTTTATGTAAATGAATAGGGACAACTATTATTGCTGCATAAATATTTATTACAATCTAAAAAAGTACGAAAATCAAGAGTATACAAAACTCATATAAAAAATTAAATGTATATTGCATGATAGTATCGTATATCACGATTTATTTATTAGAATAGTCTAAGACAATCACTCCATATATTTATATAAAAACTTTTTATTTATTTTTCTATAATAAAGTTGAAGAAACCCTGAATCTGAAGTAACCAATTGTATTGAGTTTTGCTAAATTAAAAAGCCAATCAGAAGGAGGCTTACAAATCGTTCAAGGAAGAGATGAAATTTTTCTGGAAATCACTTCTCTTTGGCTTGTGATCTCGTTCTGTGAAGATGCATATGGAAACTAGGGTCTTCCTTCTTGTTAAATTTTAAAAAATTATCAAGCCAATCCCTTTTTTAAATGTGAACTATTTGTAATTAATGTTTATTTATCTGTGAACTCAGTGTTGTTAAAGAGTTCTTAATTGTAATCAGTTCCCATAAATATATCTTTAATACAGAAAGAAATCTGGACCACGCGCGAGCCCAGCCGAGACGAAAAGGACCTGCATAATTAATTATTGGAAATAATTAATTTACTCTACAAGACCTCCAAGAACATCATTAATGTGAGTGTTAGTTCAAACGAGCTCGTTTATAAAGGTCTTTTAATTAGAGTTGGGGAATTAATCAAAGCGCTATATAAATAAATTCAGTCAAAGAAAAATTCGCAACGTGTTGAGTGCTATCTTATAGTCTATAAGAACGTTTTATGAATTTATTTGATTTATGTAGGAAGCTTACTTCCATGCACGACACGGACTCATTAAAGACCCTGAGATTTTTAAATATTAGTTTTAATAATTATTATTTGCTAATTGATCAAAGCTTGTCCTATTAAATCTATCGACCAAACAGGTTTTAAATTGTAGAATTCTGAATTGACTTGAAGTCCAAGTATCAGTATTAAATATAATATATTTATTATCTTTAAAGCTCACAACTGTGAATGCTAGTAAACCCTGTGATAATTGTTAAACTGTTAAAGAATTTATATATATTGGAATTATAAATATAAGAATGTTTTATATATATTATTTTATGGGAATATGGTTTGTGTTTTATGTCAGCATACAAAATCATAGAAGTTTTTATTTTTATCCTAATTCATCTCGTGATATACAGTTCGAGCTGTCTCAGTACCAAGAAAAAAAATATTCTGCAGCATATAAAATTAGTGAATCAATCAATATTGATCTTATTAAGAGCACTCAGTACTTATCATCCTCTGATGATAGCCATACTAGTCCGCCAGAAAAAATATATTGATAATTATATTAATAAGGTTCCAGTTATATCATATAAGGATCCAGAGAGCTTCAAGAACTGGCGTTGTAAGTTCTAAGGAATTTCGGAAGGATAAATTGGTGGATACCTGTATTCATGACAAGCGTTTTAAGGATCAACTAGAAAAAACATAGTTGGTCCTCATTATTCTCTATTGTATACATGGTTACTGATAATCAGTCATCAACTATCTTTCTGATTTCCTTATTGGTATTCCTCAAGAACTTCACGGAAGCAGCAGTAAGAATTATTGATCACCAGTCATTGAACCTTGTGGTGATTAAATATATTTGGAAAATTCATGTATCTACCACTGAGCTAGAGCTGCGGTTTGAACCCAGCAATTTTGCGAGCCAGACGGCCTTAACTTTTTGTGAATTTATTCGCAAAATAGGGACTTTAGCAACCGCTCTTATAAACATCAAGAACACCATATCATCTATAAAGGATTTACAATTTACCACTTCACAATATCTACTACAATTATTAGTTAATATGTCATCAGGATTGTGAATATTATAACTCAAATATGTGTAATGCTAGTTCGCCTCCAAATGATGTACATTGATTAACGCTGAATGAACTAGCAAATAATGGCGGTCAGACAAACTTATGTTTTCCTGACCAAAAACTACACAACATATCAAAGAAATGAAAATATACAGTGTACATGTAGGCATTTGATACTCATGAGCTTTATATGTGTTTTGTATCTGCCATACGCTGAATAAATAAATAAATGAAATGTAATGTTTTTATTAGCAGAAATAAAAAATCTACAACATCTCAGAAATACATAATAAAAGCAATACAAATTTTACAACATGGGAAAATACTATTACAAATTAGAATGGAATGCCAATTAAGTATTTGCAACTCGAGGTACAGACCTGTTTGAGATGATGATATAAAAATTAATAGCAAAACTAGCGTTAAAATGTAGTTATATATGCGCTAAATAAATATAAAATATAAATATTCTATTCTGTTGGGTATAGAGGAGATGATGAATAATAATAATAATGAGCATTCAAACACCACTTCCGGATAGCTTATCAATTTTGATCTTGGAGAACAGGAAAGATGTAAAATTCACGATGGAAAGGGAAGATAGAAGTTGGCTTAGTTACAGAGGATGAAATTATTTGAAAGCGTGGGTTGAAACAAAATAGGAAACCAGAGACCGAAGAAGGATCCCTTGCTAAGTTAAACAGGCTGTAATATTATCATAACTCTTGAGAAAATATTCTCACCAGTTTGTTTCGCAAGAATGGTGCTTACTCTTGTTTCATTACTGATGGTAACCAATACACACAAATGTATGGCTGATGGATTTCATATTATTTATGAGAGAGCTGTTCTGAAGAGAAGTGCTTTCATGCTTCATGCAAGTCGAAATAACACTAGGGAAAGTGCTTTTATGTTCTTTTCAGTTTCTTGTTACAACGATTGATTGAGTGGTTATGCTCGATTGAAACAACTCAATATTAAATTTTCGAGGTTTCAATAACATCAAGGTTTACTGATGCCATATTTTCATGCGGTAGACTTTCCTTGTAGAGTTCAATGGGAATGTTTGAAAGTGAATAAATGAGTGAATGAGATTAGATGTAGGTAGATTAGAATAGGTGGATGTTGATTGGTTTCTTCTAAATGATTCGAAATCCACCAGAACCTGAAAGTCCTGAATTTCATCACCATCTACCATTATTCTCGTGCATGTTCTGTAAATCAATGAGTGATGAACAGTTCAAGTTCAATAATATTGAAGCCTTATTCAAAATAACTCAATACTTGTTACGTGACTCTTTTTGCAAATTCAAAGTCCTGCTTGATTTGTTCAAATCTGTCCATCCTTGCATATCAGTTTCAGTAAATCTGTCAGATAGCACAATTATTATTTATCATTACTTTTTAGGATTTCTAGCCCAATTTAAGTTACCTATCTCGAAATAAAAATAAAACCAGAACATTCAGTGTCAACAACCTTTGCTCTGGTATTAACTGCTTTTCAATTGTTTCAGTATAAAGTGTACAGTGAATATTCACAAAAGTCTTCGATAGAAAAGTCTTCCAGTATGGAATCAGTTTGATCACCTATTCACATTTTTGAATTCTATACATCCTATTATATTAAGCGAGCAATTTCTGTTTATATTTTTATTTATGTTCAACGGATCTCGAAAACGGCTCTAACGATTATCACGAAATTTGGAACATATAGGTTTATGATAAACACATCTGATTGCACTAGGTCTCATCCTTGGGAAAACTCGCTGAAGGACATGAAAAGGATAATAATTATTCATCCTTGGAAAGCAGATGATAATTTCGTCGTCTGTCGATAACAGAAGATGCGTGTGCCTGTGTGGATGAGCTGTGTATCAGCATACCGTATCTCGCGAGAAATCTAGAAATTTTAATAGACTCAATCAAAATAATCTATATTTTTGTTGACATGACATGGTATTTTATAGTATTAGAAATCAATCATTATTAAGACTGTAACTTAAGTGATTAGTGAGTGTTATTTAGTTATTCAATTTGGTTTGTAAATCACTCACTAATCACTTGGAACTGTAAAATAATGATTAACTTTGAATATTATGACATATACCATCTCATGTCAACAAATCGGATTACTGTATTATGATCGAGTCAATTAACATTTCTAGATTTCTCGCGAGATACAGTAAGCTAATTGATTACACAGCTGATCTCCCACAAAGGCACACACATCTTCTGTTATCGACAGACGACGAAATCATCGTCTGTTTTTCCAAGGACGAATTATCCTTTTCATGTTCTTCAGCGAGTTTTTCCAGGGATGAGAGAGACCCAGTGCAATCTAATCTTTATATCATAAACCTACTATACTCCAAATTTCGTGAAAATCTTTAGAGCCGTTTTCGATATCCGTTGAACATAAATAACCAGATACAAAAATAGAAAAATATGAACAGATATACAGAATTGCTTGCTTAATATAATAGGATAAAAATAACGAGCGAAGCTCGGTGCCCCAATATTGAATAATATCACGTGGAAGTGCTGTTTTTATTCATTATCTATAGCCTACTCAGTTCACAATTTGTCAAATTCTGGCGTTATTTATTCACCTAGCATAATTCCCAGCTCTGTCACATTATATTATATTATATAGTTCTAATTGAATAGAAACTATTATTGTTTAGAGAGATTTCAATAATTATTACTCATTGATTTTTTAAACTTAATGTCGGCAAAGATTCATAGAGTCTAGCACATAGTGAGTTTTCAAATATAATAAGTTAGTAATCAAGTCACATTCTTTACTTCGAAACTCATAAACGAGAAGAGTTTCTCAAATATACAAATGATTATTACAAGGAAATGGAGACTGAACTTGAAACTCCGAAAGAATTGAAAGCAAATAAATTAATTTGGAGAGAGGCTTTGGCCAAAGCTCAAGCTCTTAGAACTCGCTACATAAAAGAAGAAAGACTCGATAAGAATAATATTGGAAGAGGAAGTACTGTATAACAATCTAATACAACTTAATTGGAGGCAAAGCTGTTGTTGGTGGAAGTCTTCGACGCAAAAAATGTCAATAAGACTACTAAACTTATGCCAACCCCATTTTGCACAAGATTTTAAGCTTCCGTCCACTCTTTTGTGATTGCTGTTTTTGTCATTTTCGTTACTAACAAGCCAATATCTGCAAGAATATTCCAACGTCTTTGTAATTTTTCTTTCTATATCTTGAAATATTCACTCGTTTCTGTTATTCTCGTTACTAACAAGCCAATACTCGCAAAATTTTGAAACGACAATGTAAGGACGATTGTTATTTTGAGCAATCGATACCTGTGCCAATTCGAGAAGATTTCTCTCCCCCTCTGTTGTATTATTTTGAATGTCTGCATTGAATGAAGAGCGCTCGTGGTAGTAATTCCAGCGAGCACTGAGCATTTTCAATCAATTGACTGAGCATCAGCCATCAGTTATGATTGACAGAATCTTTTCGTCGTGAAGGATCTACCCCACAGCAGCTCGTGTCCCATTGTTGCCATTCAAAATGAGGGATTTGACAATGATGCTTGCTCTATCACTTCATTGCAGCACTCTTCCAATATTCCCATTTTTGAAGTGTTGTTGTATTGTTGTAGCTGAACACGAGTGTGCACTGATATTTTTTCCCTCTCAATCCAGCTGTAACCTCTTTTGTTCCTTCTGCTTATTCTTGTCACCCTTGTTTATATAAGTGGAAGTTGCAAGAAAATATATCAATCACCCCTAACCAACCTTCTATTTCGATTTCAAGTGAGCTTTCATTCTCAATGTAATTTTTCGGTAATTGTTTGTTGTGGTTTTATAATAGGTTTTCATAAGACCTCATTCTCCGGGGACGATTCACCTCGTTTCTATTATAATAAACTTCCGTTTAAGACAGAGATGGGAAGCTGGGTTGACAGTGTAAGTATTGGTTGGAAGTATTTGGTTGCAAGTATTTGCTTGAAGTTCACCATACTTTCAAATTTTCTAGTTGATTACTATTACAATATATATTTTTCCTACAGTTACGTTGAAAAGTGGCCATTGCTGCACTGATTACAGAACGCAAAGAATCACTTTTCCGCTCTAGTGCGGGAAAAATTTTTCTGCACTCCAGATTTGCAACATGGCAACGCAAAATACTTAGTAGGTTATATGGAGCAACAGTGCAGCAAAATCAAAATGAAGTTGGTAACAGTGACTGCTGTGGCTGCTATAGTGAGCAGACGTGCAACCAAGCACAACGCGCTAATTATTATTCATTATATATTATAATGGAGGACAACGAGGACTTTAGGATTTTAGGATTAAGGTTTTTATCAATAATAAAATTACACAGAAAAACATTTGATGGATTTCAGGCAATTTTACCCATAATTACCCACTTTTGTGAAATACGTGCGCAAAGTTCCTCTGCTGCACTCAAGAAACCATTCCGCCCTCGCCTACGGCTCGGGCGTAAACGTTTCTTTCGGTGCAGCAAACTGACACTTTGCGCACTAGTTGCACAAATAACTATTTCTTCAGTAGTTCACATATTTCAAAATTTTATCCATTCAATGTCAGTTGATTTACTAGGTTTGTGAAAAGAGTGCTATTCTTATGATTGTTGAGCAATCAATGCACAGTAATAGCCGTCATGCTGTCAGCCCTATGTGAAGCAAGAACTATTATTAATTATTCACAGTAAGAAATTAACAACTAATGAGAATGATTAGCAATGATATGAGTCTATAGGAATACAAAATGCTACATGGATACATAATGGTACATAGATAGCCTTTCACTTTTTCATTTCGATTTTAAGGCTGTGCAAAGGCTAAAAATAAACTTTCTACTGGTGATATTTTCCAAAGTTTTTTATTTGTCTATCATCAAGCTATCAAAATAAAAAAGTTTTCTTAGAGAAACTTTTTTTTCGATCATTGCTTTCCGAGATATGAGCGCCTAAAGTTCAAATTTCTGGGTCAGAACATTTCAAATTCGGTAAGAGATAAACCCAAAAGATTCAAAGGATGAATTCTTCATGGTATTGTTGATTTAATGAGACAAAAATTTTTTGAAAATATTAATTATTGAGAAAGTTATTCAATTTACTAAAAATGACCAAAAATAACACAAAAAAGTTATTTTTGGTAAATTGAATAACTTCATCAAAAATTGATATTTTCAGGAAATGTTTGCTTTATTCAATCATCGATACCATGAAGAATTTATCCACTAAATCTCATGGATTTATCTCTTACCGAATTTGGAGTGTTCTGTCCCAAAAATTTGAACTTTATGCGCTCATATCTCAAAAATTAATAATCGGGAAAAAATGTTTTTCTGAGAAAACTTTTTCATTTTGATAGCTTGATGATATACAAATCGAAAAACTATGAAAAATATCACCAGTAGAAAGTTTATTTTTAGCCTTTGCACAGCCTTAAGACAAACCGTATTAATGATAAAAATTCGAAAATAAATCACTTTTCATACATTATAATATTGAGGTATCCTCTAATAGCACTATCCTAAGAGTTATTGATATGTGAAAGGATATTAATAATATTTGTCATTTTATTTCTATTTTTGAAATGTACCAGTCACCACATCTACATTTCCTTAAAACAATAATTCACAAAGTAAAGCAAACTTTAAGAATTGAATGATAGTTAGAAACTTATTTAACAGAAGTTAGTGTTTCTACCAGAGCTTCTCATTATAACTAGGTCAATATAAATATTATAACAGTATGAAGGATTATTGATCCAGTAATAGTAACTTCTGTAATAATTTTAGTCAACGAGAAAAATATCTGTATTATGAATCTACTGCAACAAGCCTCTTAATAAATTACATCAATGTTGATCCACCAAATATGAATGATCACAATAATTAGTGGCACCGCAATCTTGTTCACATACTGTTAACTGTTACAATTCATTTTGAATGGGAATTGGTTACCATTTAATGGTTTTTTTTTGAAACTTGGAGAATTTCCACCTGCATTATTCTCGTACATGATGACTAGCCGTAAACTTCATGTTTATGCAACATATTTCTTGATAGTCAAGGGCTAGGGCTAGACTTACTTAACTACCTACATCATTCTCGAAAGATACTCGCACTATCTTTTCCCAGCGAAAGTGAATACCAGTTAAAACTTAGCAGTATTCCTTATGATACTTTGCAGTAAATTTTCGGAGAGAACAAAACTTTTTCAAGCTCTGAGATAAAAGTTTCCACACCGTTCAAGTAAAAGATAACATTAATCTTTATAAGTACCATTAACACTGGAAGTGAATTTCAGTACTATAGCTCAAAGTCTGAAATATTTTGTATTAAATTGATTTACGACCATTAAACACTTGAGTTAGTGTTTTTTTTGCAGATAAAAAATAGAAAGTTGATGATCGATGTTTCAAAACTTTTGTTATAGTAATATTTGTTTGATCAAACATCTTTCTACCAGTGTTTAATGATATAATATGGTTTATACACATCGATTGAATTGAATAATAGTTAAAATTTTCACTAGCAGTTAATATTCAGTAGATAAAGTAATATGTAATCAAAGAAGTAGAATTACTGAAATCACTCTTATAGCCATATAGACTAATAAAAAAGTTAAAAATAGCATACCAAAGAATTAGTAATGAATCATAGCTAGAAATTTCAAAACTAAGAACATTTTCATTTACATTTGGATGATTTCTCTGAAATCATAATTGAGTAACCTCGAATTGAATATTATTTCCCTATATTTTTCTGTGAAATAGAAGGTCTACATGGAACAGGAATCGATTCATTTTCCATTCTCTTCACTGTACTGTAGGATTATCTATACAATATGGATTAACTGTAGGTATCACATACGAATCCATAACAAAATTATCTAAAAAACTTGAGAGGTTTTTCAATAAAAATTCTCAATCGAAATATCTAATTGAAAGGAATTGTTCAAGTAAATATTATGGAAGATTGTAATGAGTCTCAATATAAATATTTTAGAATTGAGAAAAAATGAAAAGATCGTTTTTAATACGTTATTTTTAATATTAATATTATTTATTATTTTCAATACGACATGCTCCAATGTATATGAATGTCATAACTGTGCTTCATTTTATATATTGGGGTAGTTCCATTTGCATCTCAACAGACTCAGTAAAGGAAATTCACAATCATATGTGCTTCTGAAGTGCCTATTTCCAACTTATAATTTTGTTCCACTTATTAGTCTACCACTAGGCATGAACCTCATTGTTCACTCTATTTTTGGCCCATTCACTATTTTTTTCCAAGGAGCACTATCAACTGTCCAATTTCAATCTACAAATGTCTATTTTGTTGTCCCAGTTCTACATGGGAACACACGCCACTCTTTTTTCGACTACTCTGCTATCAAAATGCCTAAAGTAATCTCACAGATGGAGGTCGTAAACCTATATTACTTGGAAAAGTCTACTTTTATACGTCTGTATTTTTATTTCTCAACTTCCTTCCCACACCATTTTCGTTTGCTCTTTCTGCTCACAATGCAGAAATGCCCTCCATTTCTTTTCAACTTTCTTTTACAGTTTCTTCCTACTTTCATCTTGGACGACCCCAACGTTCTCCACTTGTTTTGATCTTTTCATCTCTTTCATCTCCTCTCTCCCTCATCCTCCCTCTGCACCCTCCTCTCTGCCAACTTCTATAACATGTATCTTGTGAAAATTTAATACGATTTCTCCCTCAGAAACATTGAATGTAAGTAATAGCCTCCAAAAAAGTTGGGATGCTGTGCATAACTTATTCAGAGTGCAACTTATAGTCATATAAATAATGTTTACCTCTGCAAACTCCACGATTTGTTAGATTGAAATTTGAATCATCATATCATAGTATCCAGATGTCTATACTTCTAGTCAAAAGATTCTAATCTTATATCTATTATCTTTCATATAATACAATCCATATATATAAAAGCGGAATGGCACTCACTCACTGACTGACTCACTCACTCACTCGCAGAACTAAAAATCTACCGGACCAAAAACGTTCAAATTTGGTAGGTATGTATGTTCAGTTGGCCCTTTAGAGGCGCACTAAGAAATCTTTTATCGATATTTTAACTCTAAGGGTGGTTTTTAAGTTCTTTTAGCATGTATATTCTTCTTATTCAAATATCTTAAAATTATAATTGAAATGCTGTCCATACCATTTGTTAATATGGAACTATAATCTAGAGAGAGTTGTTCTTCGAAACAGTTGTTCTGGTGACTAAATTAAAAATTTTGTCAGGTTGGCATTAAGTTGAGTTGACTTTGTTAGGTTGGCACCAAGTTGAAGATTGAAATGCATTTATCCAGGACCTCCTAAATACCAATTTATCCAATTAGCCAAAATTAGCGTTTTCTCAGCTTTTCTGCGTTTCCTCACCTTTTTCAAGGCCTTGGAAATATATTTAAAAAAATCCAGTACACAGGTTTAGCTGAGGTGGAAGAATTTTGTTCGCCAAAGATACGCAGATATAGTAACAGGTGTTGTTCGAGATCAAATTGACATAATACGTTCAAATTCGGTACAGAGGTTCCGCTGAGGTCTACATGCAGGCGAGCGAAGCGAGCCCGCTGATCTCATTTTGGACAATCCAGTCGGGGGTCCAGGATTCGGTACAGAGGTTCCGCTGAGGTCTACATGCAGGCGAGCGAAGCGAGCCTGCTGATCTCATTTTTGGACGATCCTTTCGGGGGTCCAGGGGGCGGAGCCCCCTTGCTAGACGGATATGACGAGCGAAGCGAGCCTGACGGCTAGTCCAATATAATATTGGATAATCTTCAAATGTGCTTTCATATAGGAGATTCAAATTTCAACTACAGTACTTGCTATTTTGTAAATTATACTTCTTTCTTATTGGGTTTCAAATAATTGAATTATAAAGAAATATATGTTTGGAAAAATACATGTATTGTATGGCAGTAAAAGGATAATATTTGAAGATGATTATTTATAATGTTGTTTATTACTTATGTATTGTCATTCTACAAAACTATTATTGGTAGCAAAGTAAACACTACAATACTGCACACTGTAGCAAGATCAACATACCCTTGAATGTTCGAGAGTATTAATTAAAAATGGTCTTCAATCCAGTCCAATTCAATTTATTATTGCATCCTAAACATCTGACAATCAGACAGAGGATGAGTAAAAATAGAGCAACCTTGCAAAGGTTCTCAACAAATAAAACAATCACATTGATAATATACCGTGATTATTCAATAGTCACATAAGATATATACATTTTTTGAAACACAGTCAGTCAAAAGAGCCTATGTGCAAGGGCCTGGGTTGGATCAAAGACAAGGAACAATTCATTCATTACTCCTGCGGAAATTCATCCACAGAATAGTATGGTCTTTCAATCAACAGTCTCGTTAACAATTTTCTGAATTTCTGTAAGTCCGCCATGTCTCTAATATCCTAATGGAGCCTATTATATATTTTTGGGCCCATATATTGCGGATATTTTTCAAACATGGTGATTCTATGAGCAGCCACTGATAGGCTGAGTGCCTTTTATTGTAACAAGTACAAGTATAGCTTGATCTCTGTCATTCGTCAAGTTAGGTAGATAATGTATTATATAATGGATAATGAATTCATTGCCAAATAGAAGAAATAGTTCTACAAATGAAAATAATCATTAAAAATACAATAGGTTTTGGCGTGACTGGAAAAAGAAACCTTGAGCTCCAGCCAAGCGTTCTAAATTAAGAAATACATTTTTCAATCCAATAACAGCAGTACAAATGAAACAAATCTTTTGATGGATGATAATCTACGGTTTTTAATTTTATCAATACTCCAGGTACTTCAAAACAAAACTTTATAAACACATACTCTATGTAACATTTAACTCTTCCACTTCTAGAATTCCTATATATACGTGCATTTGATCAAATATCGATCAAATCGAGGATTTGAGAAAAATCCATGACATAATTTGATATTTTGAACCACCCAACTCTGTAATTTTCAATTTGTGGCTCATACTTCACATACTTTGCGCCTTTTATGCCGGGGTTTGGATGTCAGCGTGGCGTTCATCTGGCTCTCCAAAGAAATCTTGTTGCACAAAAGTCTGCTGATGACTTGAGGGAATTCTTCGGAATTGCAAACATTGGCCTGCAAATTTAATACAAGGCTGCTTAGGAGAATAGGTTTCTAGCGCAACCTGGAACAAGTGAGAGCGAGGCAAATTTTAATAGTGAAACTTTTGCTGTGTGTGTATGTGTGCGAGCTCTTAAGAGAGATTCAGTAAGTGTGTGAGAGTGAGGAAGCATGTGTGAGTGTGTGTTTGAAAGAAAGTAGTAGAATAAGAAATAAGGGAGGGAGTGAACACGAATCTGGATATGAAAGAGAAGAAAGAAGAAAGCATCAAGTTTTCGAACCACTTTTTTTAATGTCTGTCTAATATGACATTTCTTATGAAATATGTTTTCCATTACGTGGAGCAATAAAGCGAATCGCCTGGGAAAATGGAGAGAAAATTGTTTTTCTTACTTCAACTCTTCTCACTCATTTTCTCTCTCTCTTCTCATCACTTTTTCTTCCGTTCGTGTTTCCTTCTTCTATTCCTTTCCATTCCTACTTCTCCTTCCTTCCCCAATACATCTCCCCTCATTCTTCTCAACTCAATAGAAACTCTCTGCAATACTGGTGAATATATATTTATGCATTATATTCTCTCATTTTCTGATTCGCGAGAGTATTGCACTACTCTCTCACTCCTCCATACCCATTCAATTGCACTGCTCT
This sequence comes from Nilaparvata lugens, assembly GCF_014356525.2. Classification (NCBI taxonomy): domain Eukaryota; kingdom Metazoa; phylum Arthropoda; class Insecta; order Hemiptera; family Delphacidae; genus Nilaparvata; species Nilaparvata lugens. The sequence continues at coordinate 9,276,520 of NC_052513.1, read as the reverse complement.
TATTATTCTTCGCCATGTCTTTCGAATATTTCCCCTTTGAAAATGAGATCCAGGCATAAATCGATTTGAGTACAGTCGTAATACATTCTCATAGAGTTGAAAGGAAAAAGAATCGGAGAATAAGTTCATGCATTCATTACAATTTCATTATTGCTATACCTATTTTTTGGCATTTACTCTCATTTCCTCAAATCCCTTCCTCTATCCTATTTCCTTGCATTCCTCTCGTTCTTGATCTTCTTGTTCTTTCTCATGTTCTCCTTGTTCTTCTCCCTGTTATTCTTCTTTTCCTTCTTCTTGTTCTTCTTCTATTAATTCTAATTGTTCTTTTCCTTATGCTTCTACGTGCTCTTCTTCTTGTTATCCTTCTTCATTTACTGACTTTTCTGGCTCATCCTTCTTGTAACAATTTTGGACGTGATTATTTTTATCTTGTTTTTCTGTTATTTCGGTTCTAAATTCGATTGTATTATCAGCTTGTTTTTCTCAGTGAGACAAAGATGCACTTATGGGATCGAACTGTACCCTTCGAATAATCTACTTTCTTGTTCTCTCCAGTTCTTTTTTGCTATTTTCTTTCTCTCTTTTTCTGTCCTTGTTGGTAACTTTGAGTTTGCATTGCTCTTTCTCTCTAGTTTCTTTGTCTAATTTTGATAATTCCGTTTTGCTTACGTCACTGTCTTGTTTGCTACCCCGTCTTCAACGCTCGATGATCCATTTCTGTCTCTGAATTTCGTGAGTGGAGGTTGTAAATTTAACTTTTTCCTTTGATTCCATTTTTATTTAGCTTATGCTAAATTTTTCTATTTATTACAATATGTAGTTGATCAGAGACAGATTTCATACATCACAAGTTGTGATATTATTATTATTTTCTTTATTTTTTTTATTTCCTTTTTAAATATGTAAATTTTCTTGTTTGTTATAAAAAAAAAAAAGAAAAGTAATCATGTCCGAAAATTTAATTGAGTATTCATTCTAGCTGGCCTAAGTTATGGCAATTTATTTATATTTGTTGAAAACCTCATTCATCACATATGTATCCATAGTAATTTCTACAATTTCCGCTGTACAGGTAAAGCATTATTTATTTATATACTTTACTTATTGTTTTATAAGTCAAGTCTGATCAGATTATAATTAATCCCAGCTTTCCTTAAATTTGTTTTTCAGCTCTAATTCTCGTAATTCAAAATGTTGGAAATATTTCTATGCAAGTTTATATAATAGTAAAATTAAATTAATAAATAAATAAATATCATATTATCTTTGTCACGCTGGTCAAATAAATAAATAAATAATTGAATAAAATTGTAAAGCCTTATTCAAGTTATAATTTTTCTTTTTAAAAAAATCTCTTTTGGAAGCTTCACTTCGAGTATCTTGAATTATTTATCTTTAAACTATTATTGATGAATTTATTAAAGATCATGTGTATTGTTGATTTTGTTAAGAAGAGCAAATTCTGTATTATTGATCTCTCCTTTAGTATTACAGTATTTATATATATTCTTTTCGTTTCTCTATTATTTAGCGGTCGTTGACTCGTAGACACGTAGACTCGTAGACTCGTAGTATCACAGGATGTCTTAGTTATGGCCATGGAAGCTGAATCCTTGCTGACCAACTCATCACAAGGAAACCAATATTTCCAGAAAAGATCTAAATTCGCCGTAAAAAGGATACTTCAAGAACTTCTTGTGCAGTGAAAAATTAATAAGTGAAAAATTTGAATAAAGTGTACGGAGGCCTCCTCACTTCAATACACCAGGTATTTACGAAACAACCAATATTAATTTATGGAAAATTCACAGGCAACTACTTCGCAAAAATAAATGGGTCAGCATAATAAATAAATTTGTAATTACTTGATTTAAATTTTGTTTATTTTTTGGAAATTCTATTTATTTGATCTATTATGTATCTTAAAATGAACAGATTGTGAACTGCAGAAACCATTTTGAACCAATGCTAGATACTACAATTCCAAAAGCTGTCATGAAATATAGACCCTATGGTAGAAGGGATTTTGGCAGACCTCTAAAAAGATGGTAAGATAAATAATTATATCCTTTGAAACTGGAAGAGGTGTGTGTACGTCTAATCCTGGATAGAAGAAGGGAAAACAAAAAAGAAGAAGAAAAAGAGTGCATGTTCAAAAATCTTACTAACATAACTTTTCACTGACTGATTAAGGTGTGATAGATAACTCACAGCAAGGATAAAATGAATTTTATGATCAGCAGTCACCAACATATCATTTTTAAACCACAACAGTAGGTCCTCGGCATTGGCTGTTTGAACGCTATTTTTCACTTTTGAACACTTTTATATAGCAGTTTTATATTCTAGATCTTCCGCTGGAGCCTTTGAATTTCCAAAACGTCAAACTTTATCGAGCCCATCACATTGTTTGACTTCTATTTCTCTGCGTTAAAATACTTGAGACATCTGGAAAATTAAAATAGTTATTTCCAATTTAAATTTTTTAGATTCTATTGTACTTCCACTTTCTCAGTAGTTTTGAAGGTAATACAGTGTAAATAGTTATTCATGCCTTCTTGATATTTTTTATTCGAATATGAAGAGTTAAGGATCACACAACATCAAGCAAGAAAAGGGAAGAGAAAAAGCCTGACGTGATTGTTAAGACATCTTCTTTTTCTCATCCTATTCCACTCTTCATTCCCTTCTTGCCTCTTGAAAGCAGATGAACTTGCACAGAAATATAGTGTTCTATTTTTGTAGAACAATGATTTTCCACAGTTGTATTGCTACAGAAAACAACTCTTTTCAAAACCACGAAAGAAGACAGTGCATTGTAACCACAAGTTTCCACTCAACTTAATGAGTGAACTCCACTCTCAATTATTATTCATTGACGATTTTCACTCTGTTTTCTGTTTTTCTGTTTTAGTGGAGGACAGTATAAAAGCCGATTCAATGATAAAATCCTCCCACTTTCGCGCTTCACACTCAATCCACGTCGGTGGATTTATTTCAAGCCCAATTATTTATATTTATTTCCAATTCTCATGAATACCATTTAATTTTCAATGGCCTTATTGATAATATCATATTCTTTCTCTCATTCACACTTAGTAACACTACAGTAACACTACTCCAATATAATGAGACTAGTCTAAAGAAAATGACAAATGAGTGAGAAGTTGGAGAGAACAAATTATTTTTGCAATTATTCTTGAATGTTATAGAAAATTCAAATTCCATCAACTAATGAGTTTCGCATTGGGAAATTCCTTGAATTAGGAAATTTTTATTGAACCAGTATTTATAATTTTTATGATGAATTATTTATCTGACATACAGTGTAGGAGCATACAGAAAAACCCAAAATTTATGAAATTCAAATAATATTTTTTCAAACCCTATCAACATTCAATGATTTAAAATTGTTCAATTGATTTCTTAACATACTGAACTGTATTGCTATTTCAATTTTCTTAAGCCATTACGGAGTGGAAATCATGTACTATTTTTCAACAGTATTATATTCATATCACACTCTCAAAAACACCACAGACTATCCTACAGAATTTATGGCTCATTTATCTTCAGTTTTCCGATGTTGTTCTCGACCCCTTCACATGGCACTAAATGATTTCAAACAGGCAAACAAAAGTCGGTGCTCATAAATAATGCAACTTTCATGGATATATTGTCGTCATTATTTCAAACTGTGAGACTTTTCGCATAAATAAGTTAACTTGCCATAAATATACGTGGCGCCCTGTTTTGAAACTTTACAAAGGAATGTCACATCCATTGTCTCATTCTGCTTCATTTAAACATTTCTCTAATTTTTCTTCTGTTTCATTTTTCATTCTATATCCATCCTTATTCCCTCTCTTCCTCTTTCCTCTCTCATCACTCTCTTTGCTCTCCTAATTCTTCCTATCACTCACGCTTTATACTCTTTAAAACCTCAAATGAAATCGAGTAATAAAATGAGCTTCTATTATACAAGTAGGCTATAAGTCGGAGTCGAAATTTGGTTCTCTGTGGCTCTAAATGTGACAACTCACACTCTTAAGTATTAAGTATTACTCACTGTGATGATAAAACAGCTGTAATATTTATAATCTGTTATCTCTGTTACTAAGACACATATTTAATGTCGAATAAAGCTCGTGTTGAGTCAAATTCTATTACAATTTATTCGACATTAAATATAAAATAAATGGGTCCGAAAAGAAAAACGAGTAAACGTCAAGATTTAGTCAGTGAAGGAGAAAACGATTCGCAAAACCAAATGCTTGGAAAAATACTGAAACCAACAGTTTTATCGATTGACCAAGATTCAGATGAAGCACCGAAAACGTGGAGACATTGGAAGGTAACATTTTTAAACTTCTTAAAAAACAATTCAATCCCGAAAAAGGATGAATTGAATGTTTTGATCAATTATGTGTCACCGAATATTTTAGAAAGTATTTGCAATTGTATATCATTTGAAGAAGCTATAACAACTCTTGAAGAAAGCTTTATAAACCTCAAAATGTAGTACATGCACGTTACTGCTTATCTAAAGCAAAACAAACCCATGGAGAATCAATTGATCAATTCTATAATAAACTAAAACGGCTAAGTTTACCATGTAACTTTCAAGCAGTCACGGCTGACGATAACAAAAGTGAATATATCCGAGACGCGTTCATCTCCGGATTAGAATCATCGAAAATCAGACAACATCTTTTCGAAATGAAATCGCTAACTTTGCAAGACGCTATCTCACAAGCACGAATGTTAGAGAATGCTGAAAACATTGCTAAAGAATACGAAACCAGTTCAGAATATGTTAACACAGTCCTAGCAAACGAGAATAAAAATACCGAGAAAACGACTTTAGTCCGTAATTCTTACCAAAAGAAGATTCAATGCAGATTTTGTGGCTATAATAATCATACTGATAATAGCCAATGCCCAGCAAAAGGACAACCACGCCTAACTTGTAATCGAATAGGCCATTTTTCAAAAGTATGCAGAGCACGAAACGATAAAAAAACCAAATGGTATCTGCCACAGTAATTTCAGCAGCAAATACCAGCACTGACCTCTCAAAATGTCTTGTTCCTATACGTGTTAATGGAATAGATACATTGGCACTATTAGACACTGGGAGCACAGCAAGTTTTATAGATAAGAAACTAGTAGTACAATCGAAGATGAAAACTATGCCATATTCCAATTTGATTACATTTGCTTCAAGTGCCTGCAACACTAAAACAACTGAGTGCGCTTTGAGTGAAATATATTTCCAGAACGAAGAATATAATGATTTTCCTTTGATCGTATTGAACAAATGTTGCGCTAGTGTAATTTTGGGACACGATTTTCTAAAGAACTTTTCATCCATCACTTTTGATTTCGGTGGATCTAAAGCAGCACTACAACTGAATGAAGACAATGACGCAAGAAGGCCTACTTATGAAATTAAAAAGTGTGCTCTAGCCCAAGCTACAGTAGAACCTGTCTCATTGCTTCGTGATCTTCAACCGGACTGTCGGCCTATAATAACTAAATCGAGACGACATTCAGAAGAGGATTACTTGTTTATGATGAATGAAGTCAAACGGCTTAAAGATGCTGATATTATAGAAAATAGTCATTCTTCTTGGAGAGCTCAAGCATTTGTTACTTCAAGAGAGAACCAAAAGAAACGTATGGTGATTGACTATTCACAGACCATCAACAAATTCACGAATTTGGATGCCTATCCACTACCACTAATGGAAGAATTAGTCAATAAGGTAGCGCAATATAAAATATTCTCATCTATTGACCTGAAATCTGCCTATCACCAGATACCAATCTTGCCTGAGGAAAGGCATTTCACCGCATTTGAAGTTGGACACAAACTGTATCAATTCAAAAGAATTCCGTTCGGAGTCACGAATGGAGTAGCTGCTTTCCAGAAAGTGATTGATCAAATCATAGAACAAGAAAATTTGACATCATGTTATGCCTATTTAGATGATATTATTGTATGCGGAAGGACCCAAGAAGAACATGATGAAAATTTAGAAAATTTCTGGAGAGCAACAGAAAAATATGGCCTCACGATTAATGAAGAAAAGTGTAAAATATCTATGGAGAATTTAACCTTTCTGGGATTCGAAATTGGTCAGGGTATGATTAAGCCCGATCCAGATCGATTGAAACCACTCCTTGACTTACCAGCTCCAAAAAATCAGAAAGAATTGAAGCGTGTCCTTGGAATGCTTGCACACTACTCCAAATGGATAAAAGAATTTTCAAAAAAGATCCATCCACTTGTGCATAATACTCACTTCCCGTTGAATGAAGAATGCAGAAATATATTTGAATCATTAAAGGAAGAAATAGGATCTGCAGTTCTAGTGCACATTGATGAAAAAGTCCCGTTCACTTTGGAAACTGATGCCTCAGATTACGCTATTGGAGCAGTATTAACACAGAATGAGAGACCAGTGGCGTTTTTCTCAAGAACTCTTTCCACATCTGAAACTAGGCACTCTGCAGTGGAAAAAGAAGCTTATGCCATTGTGGAATCAATCAGGAAATGGCGACATTACTTACTTGGACGAGAATTTACACTTATCACAGACCAGAAATCAGTTTCATTCATGTTTAGTAATAAACAAACCAGAAAGATTAAGAATGACAAAATCCAACGATGGCGCCTTGAATTGTCAGAATATAAGTTCAATATAATTTATAGAGTTGGAAAAGAGAATATACCAGCAGATACACTATCAAGAGTCTGTGCCACTGTTGGATGCCATACAGATATAAAGAAACTGATAAAAATTCATGAGGACCTGTGTCATCCAGGAGTTACTCGACTCCATCATTGGACCAAAACAAAGAACTTACCATATTCAATAGATGATGTAAAAGAAGTATGTTCCAAATGTATTACATGTTCTGAAATGAAACCACGCTATGCCAAAGGAACTGGCCGCCTTATCAAAGCAACTCGACCATTTGAACGTCTTAATATGGATTTCAAAGGCCCACTACAATCAAGTTCAAGGAACAAGTATATTTTAGTTCTTATAGACGAATATTCCAGATTCCCATTTGCCTTCCCCTGTCCTGACATGACTACTAATACAGTAATAAAACACCTTACATCACTATTCTCTCTTTTTGGTGTACCGTCTTACATACATTCCGATAGAGGAACATCGTTTATGTCATCAGCTTTGAAAAATTTCCTACTATCAAAAGGAATTGCCAGCAGCAGAACATCGCCCTATAATCCAGCCGGTAATGGGCAAGTCGAACGGTACAATGGAGTTATATGGAAAAGTGTGATGCTAGCCCTAAAATCGAGAGGTTTGAACAACAGTCACTGGGAACAAGTTCTCCCCGATGCCCTTAACTCTATTCGTTCCCTATTATGCACAAGCACCAACTGCACACCACATGAGCTGATGTTTTTACATGCAAGAAACTCAAGTAATGGAAAACCATTACCAACCTGGCTATTGACACCTGGACCAGTATGGTTGAAGAAGATCACAAAAAACTCAAAACAAGAATCGCAAGTTGAAAAAGTTGAATTAATCGAGAGTAACCCTGAATATGCGTTTGTTCGCCACAACGACGGCAGAGAATCGACAGTCTCACTTCGCCAGCTCGCCCCATACCCCACGAGTGCCGATTGATATTAAGGGGGGAAGATTGTGATGATAAAACAGCTGTAATATTTATAATCTGTTATCTCTGTTACTAAGACACATATTTAATGTCGAATAAAGCTCGTGTTGAGTCAAATTCTATTACACTCACGTTCTTGAATTTTACTTAACTCTTGTGAGTCGAATGTTTCGTTGATTTTTTAATTATTATGCATGGCATGGATTGGAGTATTTGATACAATTCCAACTTGATAATGCGACATGGACATATCCTTGGAAGTCACTCATAAGACAATAAGAAGTCACCCAAGATAATTTATGTGTGAAAGTCTTGAAGCAGAATCGAATCAGATTTTATTACTCCAATACAATGGAAATCTGATACATGATATCAGAAAAGTACATGTATGATATACATGATGATAGTGTATATATAGGCTTTCATACAATCACTTCACTTAAATGGGCTACTTTATTCAAATTAATAAAAACAATATAAAAACCTGTAGAACCCTTTTATTAAAACATTTAATTTTTTTGTTTTAAAGTTTTAAAAATGTTTTAATAAAAGGGTACTACAATTTTTTATTGTTTTTATTGATGTGATATAGTCTACGTGATGTAGAAAAGGACAAGAAATCTATGTGGAATGTGAGTAATACAAAATAATTATGTTGATAAAAAACCCGAGTGTAAGACAAGTGTTTGATAGAAGGAAATTTAAAATAGTTTTGGTTAGTTCAACATGACAAGATAAATTGCTGTTGTAGGTGATTGACTAAAAGTCTACGTTGATAATGATTCATTATTGATTCGATTTCAAATATTTGTAGAATATTAAAACTGAGGGAGAGTTGTACCGTATCCACGATACGGTTTTGCGTGGAATCGCTTTTGCGTGGAATCAATATAATACAACACAACAAGAACGTCTCTTGATTCAGAACTAACTAATATTGTTTGGAACAACGAATTTGGATTTCATGAGTAAACATCATCAATCAAACCGACTGTAGACTTGTACGTTCAATCAGTTTATTACTGCTCCACAATGATGAGTCGTGCTTGTCATCGCATTCACCAAATGAATAATCAATACAACTTGCTTTCCAACTCACGAATCATAGATTGCTTTGCTCATTATACAACATACTCGTAGAGATTGACTTGTCAATTATATCAACATTGATGAGATACAGTGAGTGGTAACTTTGTCGGCTTTAACCAAGATTCACGAAATAAAGTACTGTACAATTTCTCTTGTTTGTGTGATCAGTTATGAGAAGAATATAAAACATGAATTATTAAACTCAATGTTATAAGTATCATTCAACATGGAGAAAAATTATCCACAGCTATCATTATTTGATGATAATTGAAATTTTTTCATCCATGTCATGATTGAATACTCGTTTTGCTTTGGAAGGATAGCTGTAAAAGAGAAAAATGATTCTACAAATTCGATGAGGATTTTAATATACTGTGGGATGATACGAAAAAGTTAATTATGGTATCAATTTCAATATTATATCATACTAGCCGTCAGGCTCGCTTCGCTCGCCATATCCGTCTAGCCAGGGGGCTCCGCCCCCTGGACCCCCGACAGGATCGTCCAAGAATGATATCAGCAGGCTCGCTTCGCTCGCCTGCATTTTTCATTTTTATCATATTATATTAGGACAATCCAGTCGGGGGTCCAGACTAAACGTCTGGCTAAACGGATATGGCGAGCGAAGCGAGCCTGACGGCTAGTAATATAATATTCCCAGGATTGAAGTAACAGTGTCCAATCAATTTTTCCGCGATAAATGCATTTAAATCTTCAACTTGGTGCCAACCTAACAAAATCAACTCAACTTAATGCCAACCTGACAAAATTATTAATTTAGTTGCCAGTTAACAACTGTTTCGAAGAGGTACTCTATCTAGATTATAGTTCTATAGTAACATATGATATGGAAATTTCAATTCTAATTAAGAGATTGGGAGAAGAAGAATATACATGCTAAAAGACGAACTTTAAACCCTTAAAAACAACCCTTAGAGTTAAAATATTGCCAAAAGATTTCTTAGTGCGCCTCTAAAAGGCCAACTGAACATACCTACCAAATTTGAACGTTTTTGGTCCGGTAGATTTTTAGTTATGCGAGTGAGTGAGTGAGTGAGTGAGTGAGTGAGTGAGTGCCATTTCGCTTTTATATATATAGATTTGTGTTACTGGTGAAGCGCACCAAGTCGACTTAATGCATTTCTCTTGATCAAGAATGTGCAGTAAGTTTGAATGAGATAACTAATTCCTTTTAGTGCTTTTCTCCTGAAATAAAACAACACAACCTGACTTGATGCTTTTTTGAATCAGCTGTATATCTATGAAAATATCAACATCAGAGCTTAGTGCTTTTCACCAGAGCATCGAAAAATGTATTACTTAGTGCATAAACCTCATTTCGACCATTTTTTGACTTAGTGCATTTTGCTTGTAAGCAGACGAATATGTTCCAGTGCACTCGTTGCAATTTGCAGAGCGTACCTGATTTGACAATATTCACTCTTGACCGAATGTAGTGAAACGAAATATGTTGTTATGTAAATAATTTTTCCTACAGTTACGTTGAAAAGTGGCCATTGCTGCACTGATTACAGAACGCAAAGAATCACTTTTCCGCTCTAGTGCGGGAAAAATGTTTCTGCACTCCAGATTTGCAACATGGCAACGCAAAATAGTTAGTAGGTTATATGGAGCAACAGTGCAGCAAAATCAAAATGAAGTTGGTAACAGTGACAGGGCTGCTATAGTGAGCAGAGGTGCAACGAAGCACAACGCGCTAATTATTAGTATTAGATATTATAACCAAGGACAACATTTTTATTCAATTTGACAATAAATTAAGGATTTTATCAATAATAAAATTACACAGAAAAACATTTGATGCATTTAAGGCAATTTTACCCATAATTACCCACTTCTCATATTCAATGGTAACTGTAGGAAAAACTTAATGTGAAATACGTGCGCAAAGTTCCTCTGCTGCACTCAAGAAACCATTCCGCCCTCGCCTACGGCTCGGGCGTAAACGTTTCTTTCGGTGCAGCAAACTGTCACTTTGCGCACTAGTTGCACAAATAACTATTTCTCGTGAGCGAAACGAGTTTTATAAGTTATAACTTAGTATTGGAACATGAGAATCATGTAGTGGAAGATTGATAAAATTGATGAGGAATATAATATTGGATGTACCATGAATTACATTGATTTCATGATAGTACAGTACACGTACTTGATCATCTTCAAACTCTTATAAAGTGATGTTCAAATAATAAACTATTAGCCATTCAGCAAAACTCAATGCGGAACTCACTCTAGTATACAGTATTTTGCGCAATATTGTTTTGAAATCATATTTCTTTAGCAGATTTGTTGTAGTTGAAATTATTATTTCGGCATCATTCCAGATCAGTCGATACAAGTTGCTGGCTGGGCCAAAATGCACAGACTGGAATTGGATTTCGCACAAAATTATTTGGCACCAAGATTGACATGATGCTAGCCGAGAAATTTAGCTGTAACTGCATTAGAAGCGTATACAATACAGGCGTACTGCCAGTGCCTTCAAGCTTAAAGCTTCTAAAGATTACTTCTCAAAGGACTAAATCAATTTCACTCTTGCTGTGTTAACTCTATTAACTGAAGAGAACAAGTTTATGCTCTATATTTCTGTGTCGCTCGATCAATACGCGATTCGCGCAACTTGCCATTTGATCAAACTCCTCTCCTCCTCCTCCTCCTCCTTCTCTGTTAATCATCACTCACTACTCACTAACACTCCCACATAAATCCAATCTCTTCTTCCCTCTTGCTCTCGTTCTTCTATTTATTCTTGTCTCGAGAAAATGTTAGGATTTTTGGTAAATAAATTCTTCGACAGGAAAATCAAATGCAATGAGGAACCTTTTTTCCAATAGTTTGCTATTGTACTGGATATTCGAGTAGTAAGTATAGTTCGAAACTCCTCACCACTTTGTTAATAATTGCAAGGACAACTCGATATTCAATCTTAGTAAAAAAAGTAAAAAATTAATTCATTTTGTTCGTCGAAGACTAGGAAATATTCAGTAGAACTTGTCAATATAATTTAAATGATTTCAAGACTTTCATAGACTTCCCAGTATGAGATTATCATTATTTGTTATTCCACGAGATTTCAATTGATAAGATCTCAATTAATAAGATTTCAATCCATTCTTTTTTAAATTTGAATCAAGTTATCTGCTATTACTATTATCACACTTCACTAATTCATCTGGAAAATGAAAAAAAAAACATTTTTCATCAAGATTTCCATAAAGATTATCGTATCATTCATTATTGTGGATTCAATTCATTTAATTAAATGGAATAGGATCAGCTTTCATGAAAATTCCATTATTGGGTCAATCTATTATTGGGTTCATAAATGATGAGGATGGAAATAGGTTTTGAGGAAAGAGGAAGTGCCCACAGTGAGTGGATGTTGAGCTGTAGAATGCAGCTTATTGCTTGGAGCAAGGTCGTGCAACGGAAAAAGTGACGTGTTAAAGTTGTTGGTGACCGGAAATCGGGCCACTTAGGCCGCAACGGGCGGTAGGGGGGGGGGCAACACTTTTTCCGGAGCAATAAATCGTTGGGGTGACCGGTGAGGACAAGGGTGGGGGTGTGACGACCTTGCGGCTATCGGTGTTGAGGCAGGTCGGCCACGATAATACGAGCAGTCTAGTAACGATCAACAAGCTGCTAAGGGGTCAACAGAGGAGCCGGAAAAGCCTTAGACCTGACGCCTTGCTGCGGGAGGGGAAGGTTGTAAAGGAGTCGTGTTTCGGGGTGGGAAATGGGGGCAACAACCCAGCCAGCATTCTGGAAACCGATCCCCGGTTGAGGGGGCATCCCACCCCTCCATGCCATCCCCACCACGTGAGGGGAAAGCCCGGCACGCGAGGAGCTCTCACGCTGTATGAAGTAGAAGGGGTAGAGGGGCTTTAAGAGATAATAATGAATATTTGATGAGGATGGGAGAAGAATGCAAATATCGCCATACGAGACGTCACGAATCGATACATGCGTCATTTCAGCTTGTTACCATGGCAACTGGAAGACGTTGAGTAGTGGGTGGGTAAGGGGGAGAGGCGACCCTCTCAAGCCATCTCAACTTAACCGGATGAATATTTTTGTATTCAAAATAGAGGTGCTTTTTTGAGATGTTTTTTCGGGGGAGATTCCACCTACCCTGTTTGCCTCACAACAACCTCCCCTCAGTTGGCTACACAACATTTTCACCTGAGTGGCAGTGAGGAGTGAAGGGGGGTTGGTGAGAGGAGTGGGGGAAGTGTCGTGTGCCACACTGTAGTGTCGCGTGCTCGCCCCCTCAGGGCAATTTCACTTGTTTGAATGAGGGTGCAAAAATGTGTGAAACAATATTGCGGTGATGAGAGCTTGTGTCAAATACCTTCTAAACAATCGTTGTCGATCAAATGAGCTACTGTTGTAATATTTTTCATATTACTTTCCAACAAAAACAATCAATCAACTTCATCGATGCTCATAGAAACATCTCATAAGAAAAATTCCAAATACCTTCTAAACAATCGTTGTCGATCAAATGAGCTACTGTTGTAATATTTTTCATATTACTTTCCAACAAAACCAATCAATCAACTTCATCGATGCTCATAGAAACATCTCATAAGAAAAATTCCAAATATCCTGCTTTTGATCGCGAATATTCAATGTACATTGTATTTTCCGCGACTTTCCTTTATGATTAAAACCTATTGAACATGGTGACAGTGGAGCTTTTCCTGAGTGTGGCAAGCTTTTTTTTCAGACTCTCAGATTACAAACGTTCTATAAATAGGTGAACTCCCAGAACGTCTTCCTTTTAGTCTTGTAGAACAGAGAACCTTGTATATCCACTATCCAACCCAATTCTGTCTCAAAACTCGAATTGAATGTTTGTCAACCTAGTTCATTCAAGTTTTTCTTTCGTTCAAACATGATATGATAATTGAAAAAGAATAAATGTTTGTGAATCAAAGTAGTAAAGTGATTTGAAATTATATGATCCAATTCCATACTGAAAATCACTGTCATCAGAGAACTTATTTTAGAGAACTCTTTCTCCCCATAGTGTTTGCCATAGGTCTCGTCAGACCTGGCAATGTAAGACGAATTAAATAAATATCAAATATCTTCCTAGTTGTAGCATGGGGAAAAGATAGTATAGCTTATGCTACCTTCTCTCTATGGTTGTAGTGATTCTCTTTCAAGAGTTAGGCATCTGTGCAAAAAGTAAATCACGTACTATCTATACTCTTTTGATCCCTCCCATTTGGGTTATAGCATGAAAAAGACATATTCTTTTTTTCCTGTATGGGTTATAGCATAGAGAAACAATAGCATAAGTATAGATATCCGATGGTATAGGGCGTTTATGTCGCAACTTTCACTGTTATCTCAAGCTGATAGTCCACGTAGTTCTTTCCTGTGAAGCTTTATGACGCTGGTAGTCTCTCATATTGTGCCGTTCATACACTCTTACCCGCTCAAAATAGTTAAAATCGACAATAATCGACAGTAATCGGCTTGAGATTACAGTAAAAGTTGCGACATAAACGCCCTATAGCATGGGGTATCCACTTACGCTATTGTTTCTCTTTGGTTATAGTCTATTGTGAGACTTCAAACGTTTAGCATTGGTTGAATGAGGAGTACTGATGCTGTTTTGCTGAAAGTCTGAGATGAATCTTATTAAATTACCAATCCGGGTATTACAATAGTAGGCTATTTGTATCAATTATCACACATTTTCCGTGTTAATTTGCTGAATAGTCTCCATGTCATTGATACCCAACGTTTGTAGTTAGAATCTAACGTCGTCTCACATTCCAGTCATAGAATGTGACTCTCCTTACCTGGCCTGATCGTTTCTTCGCCAATACAGGAGTGAGAACTAATATTGTTTCTTAATTAACAATTATTATATGAAAATATCACTGATTTATTCCAAGAATTGAATAAAAACAGTTGAACAGTATTCAGAAACCGGATTGAAAGAATTGTTGATAAATCAATTTCATATTCCAATATTATGAAATATGATAAATCAATATAAAATAATCTTTCATTTTATATTAAGAACTTTTCGAAAGAAAGGGTACTATGATGCTATCTTATATATAGAAATAAGTAGCCCTGAATACATAAATTTTAAGTTCATATTTCACATATTTACTAATTTCATCCTCACGTTTTCGTTGACTTTTTAAATGGCTCCAGATCATCCGGATCTCAAAATTCAAATTTGAAGGGGATGGATAAAAGAAAATCGCAAATAGAAATTCATGTAATTTGCATTCTATTTTCATAATAATGATACTTTCTGCTATTTTTCACCAGTAGGATACTGTGAGTTTCACTGTAGTATATTGGAGTTCTTTCACTCAATAATAATTCTAAAAAAAGAAATTAGCTAAATTTAATTCAGAAATGGATCAACAAAATCTGAATTGAATTTTGTTCTGTGGAGAATGAGCAAATGATGTGAATCTTCCATACTCAAATGCGATGCACATCATTATTCTATGAAACTTCGCTCAATAATAATTCTAAAAAAATAAATTAACCAAATTGAATTCAGAAATGGATTCACAAAATCTGAATTGAATTTTGTTCTGTGGAGAATAAGCGAATGATGTAAATCTTCCATACTCAAATGCGATGCACATCATTATGCTATGGAACAAGTGAGCAAAATTTGGCAGGTTGGAAATAGATCAAACTGGAGGAAGAAATGCAACGGAAGTGGTATGTGCGCTGAAGCTCCTATGCTATTTCTAACAAGAGATGCAACACTGAAACACTGAACAGCTATTAAAGTGCATCCTTTTGACCGACATCGAGTGCCATGTTGTTTCGAATATAAACTGCAAGCTTTATTGGAGATCCATGTTGTTTGTTAGATCTAGTCAGTTTTGGCGATTTCGATTTTGAAGGCAGTGTCAAGAGTGCTTCCACTTCTGAACACGATGGAATTCCATAAGCACGTCCTATCGATAATATGTATATTAACAGTTCACCTTCCACCTGTACCATTATCCAAGGATGGGCCTGTTCACATGCTGTCATTCGCTACAGGATGACACATCATGTTATGAAAGGCCTGATTATAGAACAGTTTCAGCTGTGCAAAGACTAGGTTTCCGTCAAAGGATACTAACCCTTAATTGGTGAGGTGGGGTCTGGCAAACCCCAAGGAATTTTCGTTTTTGAATATTGGCAATACTAGTAACCAGAAAACCTTCAGATGCACAGTAGCTTCCAGTCAGACAGTTGCAAGCACTCCTATTTTACATGGATGTGTTTTCCATCATTCAAATTGTTTTTATTATAAGTTAAAGTTGCTCTGGGGTATGTCAGACCCCATCTTACCGTTTATGGTTTTTGTTTGAGTTTCCATTGATTGAGAAAAATGACTTCCAGAAACAAACAATTCCGTGTTAATGACCCAGACAGATTCTGTAGATAATATTAGAAATATATTCAATGAACCTAGAAAGTGATTCAGAAGTCGATGATACGTCATTGGAGAAAACGTATCAATAATGAAGTTCTTCCAAGACAGCTACGCTCAATGATTGCTGGACTTTTTGGAGAAATTGTGCCTCAAAATAATGTGCAGGTCGAAGATGTCAGGTTTGCTCAAGGGAACGTGACAGAAAAACAAAATTCAAATGCAGAAATGTCTGGGCTGCAGAGCTGATCTTTGCTGTAATTGTGAATGAAATTGAAAAAACTATAATCATGAGTATGTGAACAAGTGCAGAAATTTACTATTCTCTTTTACAGCACAACTAAACATTTCCTAGTATTCTTTAATACATTATCAAACGATATCTGTATGGAAAAAGTGGAAAAAAATCTTTTTTATTTTTTTCCAATGATAAAGGAAGCATCTACATATCTAGTACTTTTTTTAAAGTGTGAACTGAAAAATAATTTGTTTTACAATAATATATTATCTTTTCCATTTCTAACACCATTTTCTGGTTCTATACAAATCCAGGTATTGGTTATAGCAGTTATTTGCAACTAAAATTGATGTATTCAAACGTGAAGTTGTATTTTTTTAAATGCTTCTGAATATAAAATATAATAATTAATAAACGGAATTCCAAATATTCACAGTAGCACAAGTTCTTGGGGTGGTTCATAGATATCTCCGCGGCGGTATTTTTATTAGTAAGCATTTTATTCACAAAGTGATTAAGCTTTTAATGATATTATAATGTGATAGTGATTGAGGCTGTAAGTTGGGTTTGTTGAGCATTAGATATAGGCATAGGCCTTGCTTTGCTTTGGCTTTGGTTGGGTTAGGCATTGAGGCTCGCCGCACAATCAATAGTTGGGTTGGTTGAATTTGTGAGTGCCGGCGCGTGCCAGTGCGGGCATCAAATCAAAATTAAACAAACCCTTCTGATTTACATCGTCATCCTAGATCCAATCTGTCTGTCTCACTCGTTCACTCAAGTCCCTTCTCTCTTCCAATCCTGAGTGCGGTGGTTTGTAGTCGGCTCTCATCCCTTCCACTAAATTGTTCTATCTCTAGTTATTATTCATCATTTACCACTGTGAGTTTTTTTTGAAAGCTTTCCCACTATCAATTTGGGTGAATAAAATTTCTCAATTTTCATAAAAAATTCAATGTTCAATGAAATTTCGAGAGTGGAATTTTTCCAAGCCTTCTGTGTTCAAGCCTTTTCATGATTTAGGGCCATATGCTAACACCAGGTTTATAGCTAAACCACGTTTACTTGTAGATATGGTTGCATTTATGATAATGTGTTTCATACTGAGTTTAAACTAACAGCTGACATTTCTCGGTTTAAACTGAGTATCTGCATAATGGCCCAAGTGGATAAATTAAGTGTCATCGATGAATAAATTAATAAAAAAACTTCTCTCTCACAAGTAGTAGAACAAATATTGTTGTTGGGAAAATAGTATGTCAATCAGTTTTTGATAAACTTCATTCCACCTCTTCTCATCACTGTAGATGCAAATGTATTGATGAATCAATATAAATACTGAGTAGGTCTAAGTTTTTCAAGAGTTTACTCACAGAAAATATATTGCTAAGGGAAAACTGCGTGGAATATGACGAGTTGAGGAATACTCACATTGGATACGTTTACTATTCTGTCGTAGTCAGACGATTGAAGATTTACAAGTTGAAATAAGAGCCATACAAGGCTAGAAATAACAATAACTATATTTGATGAATAAGAACGATCAAAATTAAAGCTTTAACAGCACACATTGAGACAAACAGTACTTTTTTTTAAAGGATAAGTAATTTACTCAACTGAACTTATTTTACTGGACCTACTTCAATAGACTAACTCAACTGTTAGATCTGTGCTACTACTTACTACTCTCAACCTATTAAACATATTTTTTTGACTGACTTTGCAAAGCATTACTGACCCGTGTATAATAGTCGAAATACCGGGGACCGAGCTTCGCTCTGGAGTACAAAAGCATAAAAAAATTATTACGAAAGAAGAAATTATAATAACATTCATACAGAAATGTTCTATCTAATCACAGTAGATTAATTAAGCCGGTTAAATTTTAATCCTGATTAACCTCACGTGAACCAAATCAGAGAAGACCATTTCAAAAAGATGGATCTACTGGATTTAAACAGGATTGAAAATAACCCGGCTTTTTTGCAACCGGCACTTAGTACCTGATTGAATGATTACAAAAGTTCAATAGCTGAGTCATAATTTTGACACAGTCCCACACACATGAACTCGCTCACTCACTTCCATCACCAACAGACGACGAAATAATTATTATTATCATCTGTTTTTCCAAGGATGAATAATATTTATCCTTTCAATGTCCTTCAGCGAGTTTTCTCAGGGATGAGACCTAGTGCAATCGAATCTTTATATTATAAACCTACTATGTTCTGAATTTAGTAAGAATCGTTAGAGCCGTTTTCGAGATCCGGTGGAATACAAATATATAAACATCAGCACATCTAAACATCTAAACATAATTTATAAACTGAAGTTGCTCGTTTAATAGTATAGCATATATTATACTATATACTATCCATATGATAAAAGCACATCAAATTCTATTCATGTATACTGAATATTTGCATGGAAAAAGTATTGTTGATTTATTGTAAAGTACCATAAACCTTGCATCTCACTCACACAGAGAAGCCTCATTTCGCATGTCTGACCTTTCTCCCGGATATTCCTTTCGGTAACAATTGAATTCCAACATTATACAACGTTGTAGCAGCATAATATTATCTCAAAGATACATTTTGTGAGGATGTGGAGAGGAGGATAATAAAGCAACGATATTATAATCCTTGTGTGTACAATGCACAACAGACAAGTCGGACATTACAAATTGAACGTCATCACGAAATTCCGATATCGAATAATAACGCATCGCCAAACAGAGAATGCATTTTGGCTTTGGTGGCTGGATAGGGCTCCCTCCACTAACCCCCCTTGTACCCTCACAAAACCCCATATCCATCTACTTTACCAAACACTGAACCCCCCCACCACAACAATATTACCCCCTACCACGAGCTCTCCTGACAGCCTCATATAACATCCTACAACACAAATCACTTAATATCCTCGCTTTAAACATTTTATCTGATAGTAGCGTTTGAAATTGAGTGTTCTAAGTGATCGTAAATCAGATACAAGTGAATATTTTGATCGGAATGTCTGAATCAAGTAGAACACAATGACAGAATCGAGTGCATCTGTTACTGTTGAACTAACATTGATGCATAGAATCGAATTTTGGCTTTGAACACTACAAGATCTTCTAACCATTGAATTTTGTTGACGTTCTGGTATTGTTTTTGACAAACCTTTTTTTCATTAAGAGAGAAAAATTAATAAAATAAATAAAAACGAAAAGTGCTTCAAGATTTTTATATTGTTTTTATTACTTAAAAAAGTAGCCCATGTGAATAAAGTATTTTCATGAGACAACAATATATTCCATCTGATGCTCTAGTGATCCTAAAGTACCTTCTAATTGAATCTGAAACAGTTCGCACAGTTACAGTTCCAACGAATTTCCAGTTGGAACTGCATTAGTCTGCTGTTAGTAATAATGTGGTTGATTTTGAGATTGAACGACCAAATTCATTTTAAGCATTCACTGTGAAAACGGCATCAAATCAAACTAAATATGTACTTGGATGAAACTGGTCATGTAATAAGATTGAAGAAATGATTCCATGCGATATAATGCATTGCGATATATCGTATACAATCCTCTAATACAAAACTCGATGGTGTAATTCAATTTACCCATCAAGTTTTGTATTATGGGATATTAAAAATCCAAGATTTACTGCTGTATTTTTGTACGTTTTTGAACCTATTTAATAGAGAAGATAGTTTTCATAGTGAAACGTTTCACTTTGTTCGATAGTTTTAAATAACTGCTTCAATACTAGACAATAATTATCGTTAAGTTTTCCTATTCAGTTTCAGTGATCAAACTATTTTCGTCTTATGAGGTGAACAAAACTCGAGTTGAGCATATAGTTATAATTTGAAAAAGAGATGGCAAGCTCAATTTAAAGTTTGAGTTCAATTCTCCGGCAACTGAATGGAATAATAGTCGAGATTGAATCTGGCTGAAGATTCTTGCAATTGTCTGCCTGTCTGCCAGTTATGTCGACTCAGCAAGTTCGAAAACTTGCGAAACTTGTTGAAATTTGTACGTGATGAGGGAACAAGCTGTACTACAGCTACTATAGTACAAGACAAAGTTTTAATTCAACCTATTTCAGTAGTTGAAAACGAATTTAAAATGTTGTATTAGATGGTGTCTAGTTGCATTTGAAACCTGAATCAGTTTTACAAAAGCGATTCGATTATCATTAGGTTTTTTATCTCCCAGAATGAATTTTCCATATAAGGGAAGAAGACTGGTTTATTAATAATGTAAAGTCTTTATATAGTAGACGTTGTTCTCGCTTGGGCTACCTCATTGCTTTTGTCATCACAGGACATATTCATGTTATTATGTGAATATTCGTACATCTTCACCTCTCAATTTATCCATTCTTGCTCTATATCTATACTGATAATATCTTTTATCACTATTGGTTTGGAATCCAGAGATGAAAAATTTGAGAACATTCCGTTGAAGTTTTAACTCATAAAGAGTGTGAAAAATGTGGTTGGATGTATTCAGTTTATTCAGAGATTAGATCAATATTTTTTTATTTTTAACCATAACATTTAATAAGCTATCTGCTATGTCTGTGCCATGCATAATGGAAAATAGAATACAGTATAAGGCTATTCGTTCTTTTCAATCATAATTCCATACTCTTCCTGTACTGAAATTGACCTAAAAAGACACACTTGTAACCTGAAACATCAAATTTTCAGTATTACTTGATGATTTAATTATTTTATTTTATTTGGTTTCCAACTTATCTAAATTCTGAATTTTTAGTTTAGGATTTATATTTTGGATCCAAAATTGGACAAAACTTATGGAGTGATAAACATAACCTATTTTTGGACAATTTCTATCTGAATTTAAGAAAGGAACAGTTTTGGGCTTTAAGCCTGTTGTTCCTTCCCCAATCATTCATAGTTGAGAATTATATTGTATCTATCAATAAAATTAATAAATAATACTTCATCTATATTGTTAGTTGATAAGGTTAGGTTTATGAATAAATTCATATTTAAGTGAAGTCCACCCAGTGAGCAGTATTTCTAATATGAATGAATGGCGAAGGTGATAAAATTGAAGACCGATTCACAGAAAATTGCAAGTGTTGCTGATCATTGAAAACTAAATCAACGATTTTGAATTGCTGCTCGCTCTATTCTGCTTCCAGGTTGCAGTGATGCTGCTGCTGCTTTTATGATTGAGTGCCATTCACAGTCTGAGAGATTTCTGAAAACCTAATCAGCACAAAAGAGGATGAATAATGAAGGCGCAGAACCCTACACACGTACTTCAAAAGTAGGTTGGATTCGACCTGTGGGTGGGGGTGTTGAGAAAGGGCAAAAGAGGAGGGCGAACTGAGGAGGAAGGAATAAATAATGAGCACAGTTGATGGCGAAGGAGGTGGAAGCACAAAACGTAGCAGAAGTGAAGAAAGTTTGATCGTATGGAAGTAATCGGAAGCATTTTCTCTATCTGGACGCAAAGTTTAAGCATGCTAAGTTCTAATACATCGCAGCAATGTATTATGACTTATAAAGAAGGGTCTTCACTCTTCACCACCCCTCATCCACTATGAGCTTTCGATTTGAAAAGTTTTCTGCCTTATTTGAAAAACTCTTGAAAAATAAAATAAAAACTTCGCTCTGGGAATCATATCAAAAGTTGTTGTTCGAGGGAAAAGTTGGCAATAATTATTATCTTTTTTCTTTCAGAGAGAAAACTTTTCCTCCACTTCTTTTGTAGGATTTTGTGGAGGGGCGAAGGGGATGGAATGCATAACTACGTCGTTTATTCATTCATGATTCATGTGAACTGATAAAGTGGATCACAATTACGTTTGTTGCAAGTTTATTACTCCTGACAATGTCAAGAACTCTCATACTTCGAATGATGAACGATCATGAATTATTTATTTGAAAGTCTTATAAAGAGATTAATCTTGTGATTTTTTCTTGGTTTAGTGGGAGGAGAATAATTTGAAAAAAATAAAATTGTCGTGTTTGTGAAGTTTGAATAATACATATGATTGTTCTAAGAACAATTCAAATGCATTATAACATCTCATCTTTTTTATATGAATCGATTCAATGTGATTATTATGAACTCGTGATAAGACTGACAGACAGTTCCATGATTTTTCTACTGACTCGTATGTTCTATAGCGTGTATAATCCATTTTCCAATCACTCCCTTGGGAGAGTCCACAATGGCAAAAAATGTCATGCTAATCAAATGTGATTGATAGAATAGTTTGAATCGAAAATGAAATACCAGTTAGATAACAATTCTATCATCGTACTGACGATAATAACTCTATCATATTAGGGTGAGCAATAGTATTATTTTGACACCACCATACGTCGTATTACCAGTTTGGGTGGGATTTTCATAACCAGGCACTTAGGTGAGTTGGGATCATACAGGGCTGCTTAAATTATTCATTTGTGACCCTGTTTTCATGTGTGATACAGGTAGACAGTATGTGACTGGATAGACATATACACGCGCAATGAGTCCTAGGGTTTGTATTTGTATCTTGACAGCCGGCCGAGATTTGCATATTTTAATGTGATGGGGTGGTTTGGTATCTTACAATTATTCAGTTGAATTTCGGCTGGGTGAAGGGTGGTTGCATTCATGAGTGAAGGGTTATGACGTGTGGTGAAGTCTGTCATGTCTATGCTTGATTTTCTTGGAGGATGGGAGGAGAGTATTTCAATTTTCAATATTGTATTCCTAATCTCTTTCGAAATTATAACTGTTATAGAAGCGAATAGTGCGATAACGAGTGGAATCCAATGCTGGGGTTCTTGGGAGATTTATTGAAGTGTGCTTCATCTAGACTCAACATACTGTTCACTCAACATGGACGCTTATTTCATTTTCCTTGAGAGTTTTTATCTATCATAGTTAGATATCGTTCATCGATTCCGGTTCCCCTCAAATAATTCTACGCTCGACTCTTTTTAATTCTACAAGTATCGAAAATCTACCCTGATTGATTGTTTTCCGACTAGCTGTTTTTTTCTGGAAATTAGTATCGCGTTTGAGGTTAATATTTTAGAAGGAGTTAGGAAATAAGAGATCTCACATATTATTGAAAACTTGAAAATTGAAATCCTAGGAATTATAATTCATAGTTTATGAGACAATATTCTCGCCATATAGGGTATCGTTGGGTATACTATTTCAAATAATATTACCACGAAGTTTCCAATGTATGTCCCAAACTCACTTAATATTGTCACACTCTATTTTAAACATTAATGCCCCGTTTCACCAACCTTGGTCAAGGCATTTGAACATGGTTAAAGTCTATCAGCTGATTAAATCAGAAATAATTCGTTCCACCAACACCAGTTACGTTTGACCACTGTCAATCCGATGGTTAAGTTTGACTGCAGCCGAACGGGCGATCAAATTATCTGAACATGGTCAAAAGAATGGTTCGATCAATTCCCTTGCTTGTTTTTAGGTTACCATATGTTTTTGACTCAATGAAAAATTTCAAAGTTTTCAGTGCGATTGAATTTAGTTCTAGTAAGTTATTTTTTAGGTTTGTTCTCGGAATCTTTTAATTAGTAATTATTATAGTATAGAAAATTAAAGAAGATTTTGAAAAAGATTTGCTTTACTCTCTTATTATACAGTAGTCCTCTATTACTCAATCCTTAGATTGCTGCTTCAATGTATCTCATTTTAATTGGAATGTTCTTTTGTTCATCAAAAAAAATTGTCAAAAATGATGGTGATTTGTAAATTCTTTGTACGAAAGTATTCAATTCAAATTTGACATATTATTATAAATTAATGTAAATGTGTGACTATACAAAACTTCTGTGCCAGGGGCGTATATAAGAAGGGGGCCCAGGGGTCCTGCCCCGAAATGATAAATATAAATCGGAATAGTAATTACAGAAAAAAGTACAGTAATCTGAATTTTTGACGGCCTGACGGTAAAGTAAAAAGAGCATTCAGCGCAAATTACCCTCTGAATATGAGCAGCGGAAGTGATATTGAGTATCATGGAGTGTTACTATATTTACTATATTACAGAATTTAATTTGGATTTAGGTTTAATAATAATTATTAATTCATAAGCATTTGAAAAATTGCAATATCTCAGTAATTTCTATCCATAAAAATCAGATGTAGCCAATAGCAAGCCAGCAAACATGTTGGCCAACTTCAGAAAAGTACAGCTACAAGAGTTGACCATGTTCAAATTTGACCGACGGAGTTTTGACTTTTGATCAATCCCGAGGTTGGTAGAACAGTTGTATGTTTGAACGAGTGATCAAATTTTGACCATGGTCTAATTGACCATGGCTAGGCTATATTTGATCGTGGTTGGTGAAACCGGGCGTAAGTCTCATATCCTATCTTAGCTTTACCTCTAGTTATTTGCCCCTTCATGAAAAAATTCTTAAATTCTAGTCTCATAGATTCATCCATTCCTTCTTGTTCTGGGCTATCCTCATTTATGTTTCATTCTATCCAAGGTGAGGTGTAATTTGAAAACAGATAAACTGAATTTGAATTTGTTTCCATCGATACCTTCAGAGTTTCACAACTAAGTCGTCTTGGGAATCAATATTGCTCATCAGCTCACAATGTTGAACCACTCCAATATGGATGAATCCTCTCAGATGTCACTCCATACAATATTTCGACATGATGAATGCACTCTACGAACATTTTTCAACCCAATTTCGCACACATTCATTCTCCTTGTGCTTTCCATACGAAGACGTTTCCGAAGTAACATGAGAAATTTAACAGCGTAGCTCTACTTTCTTGGATAATATCATTTATAAGGTAGCAACGAATAACGTACGACTCTCTATCTTTCTCTTTCAAAGTTTTCCCACTTCTCCTCTATTGCCATGTTTCCTCTCTCTCGTGTTTTAACCACTTTTCCTCTTTTCCTTTCTTCCACTTCTTCAAATTTTCTCTCTGCCTATCTCAAAATTGAAACAGTTTCTCTGTTGCACACAGGTGGAACATTCTAGGCACGTATAGCTTTCAGAGATGTTAGTAATGTAGGCACCTCTCTTCTGCTCTATGAGGCTTACAATTCTCATTCCAAAGGTATTCTGTACTTTCTTCTGCGCAAGTTATCTTTCCTTATTCTATACCATTCCCCACAATTCCTTCTCAACTCAGCTTATATCATGAGAAGAATATGCGGAAGCAAAGATTGATGAATGATGTGGAATTGGAAATTCATAAGGAAGGAGAGAAGGAGGATGAGGAGGAGGAGGAGGAGGAGGAGGAGGAGGAGGAGGAGAGAGGAGGAGGAGGAGAGGAAGAGGAGGAGGAGGAGGAGGAGGAGGAGGAGTAGAATGAGAAGGGGTGGAGGAGGTTGAGAAGGGGGGAAGGAGGAGGAGGAGGAGGAGGAGGAGGAGGATGAGAAGGGGGAAGGGGGAGGAGGAGGAGGAGGAGGAGAGGAGGAGGAGGAGAAGAAGAAGAAGAAGAAGAAGAAGAAGAAAAGAAGAAGAAGAAAAGAAGAAGAAGAAGAAGAAGAACATGGGCGAGAATAAGAATAGAGAATGATTGTGAAGTACTTCAACTACATACATTTCATACATTTTAGCAAAGGACGTTCAAGTATTATTCACACATCGTACATTATTCTCATCTCAATCTTCTTCTCCCAAACATTTTCACCAACCCCTCCCCCGACAAATCCTTCCTATGAAATGCAGTAGACCCGTGGGAAGTTAGTATCCAGATGAAATTCAGTACATTTCCCCTGTGCTATTCACTGCATTCACATCCAATCCGGCTTTGATCAATATGAATAAGAGCATTTGGGCGCATGAATGCTGTATGGCAAAGCTATGCTCTAATCTTTGTAACTCATCTTGGAAATAAAGCACACGTTCGTATTCAATATCGCGCAGCTTATTCAATGGCTATATTACAGGTAGATTACTTGATTAGAATATAAATAGTGATAGGATTGAAAAATTTGAAGACCAAACCCAGAAATTTTGTATAGGGGTTAAATAGGGTAAATATAGCTTGATAAGGCTACATAATGATAAAATTCCAAATTATTTCATTATATATTTTTTGTTTAGTTGAGAAGTTGATATTGTGGTAATAAATTATTCATATCAAATAAAAAGACTAAGAAATTGTCAAAAATCACAGATTTATTGATAGTTAGAAA